>NC_090932.1:345121389-345721389 GCF_040938575.1 Ambystoma mexicanum
CTGTAGACCCCTTTTTTGGTCCTTCAAAGTTTTCAACATTTTTGCAGGCCTAAAATGCGTTTTAAGGCATTTTTGGGCTGCTAACATTTTCAGAACTTTCAGGGGTGTAGTATGCATTTTTTGTGCCAAAAATATTTTTGGGAATTTCAGTGGTCTAGGGTGCGGGTTAATGCCCCTTTGAGGCTGCAAATGTTTTTGGGACATTCAGGGCTCTCTGACACCATTTTTGGGCCACCAACATTTTCTGGACTTTAGGGGGTCTAGGATGCCTGTAAACCCCTTTTTTGGTCCTTCAAAGTTTTCAACATTTTTGCAGGCCTAAAATGCATTTTAAGGCCTTTTATGGGCTGCTAACATATTCTGAGCTTTCAGGGGCGTAGGATGCATTTTTCGTGGCAAAACTATTTTTGGGAATTTCAGTGGTCTAGGATGCGAGTTAATGCCCCTTTCAGGCTGACAATGTTTTTGGGACATTCAGAGCTCTCTGACACATATTTTGGCCCACCAACATTTTCTGGACTTTAGGGGGTCTAGGATGCCTGTAAAGCCCTTGTTTGGTCCTTCAAAGTTATCAACATTTTTGCAAGCCTAAGATGCACTTTAAGGCATTTTTGGGCTGCTAACATTTTCAGAACTTTCAGGGGTGTAGTATGCATTTTTGTGCCAAAAATGTTTTGGGGAATTTCAGTGGTCTAGGATGCAACTTAATGCCCCTTTCAGGCTGCAAATCTGTTTGGGACATGCAGAGCTCTCTGACACTGTTTTTGGGCCACCAACATTTTCTGGACTTTAGGGGGTCTAGGATGTCTGTAAACCCCTTTTTGGGCCTCCAAATTTTTCAACATTTTTGCAGGCCTAAAATGCATTTTAAGGCCTTTTTTGGGCTGCTAACATATTCTGAGCTTAAGGGGTGTAGGATGCATTTTTCGTGCAAAAAAATATTTTTGGGAATTTCAGTGGTCTAGGATGCGGGTTAATGTCCCTTTTAGGATGCAAATGTTTTTGGGACATTCAGGGCTCTCTGACACCATTTTTGGGCCACCAACATTTTCTGGACTTTAGGGGGTCTAGGATGCCTGTAAACCCCTTTTTTGGGCCTCCAAAGTTTTCAACATTTTTGCAGGCCTAAAATGCATTTTAAGGCCTTTTTTGGGCTGCTAACATATTCTGAGCTTCAGGGGTATAGGTTGCATTTTTCATTCTATTAATATTTTGGGGAATTTCAGTGGTCTAGGATGCGGCTTAATGCCCCTTTCAGGCTGCAAATGTATTTGGGACATTCAGAGCTCTCTGACACCGATTTTGGCCCACCAACATTTTCTGGACTTTAGGCGGTCTAGGATGCCTGTAAACCCCTTTTTTGGGCCTCCAAAGTTTTCAACATTTTTGCAGGCCTAAAATGCATTTTAAGGCCTTTTTTGGGCTGCTAACATATTCTGAGCTTAAGGGGTGTAGGATGCATTTTTCGTGCAAAAAAATATTTTTGGGAATTTCAGTGGTCTAGGATGCGGGTTAATGTCCCTTTTAGGATGCAAATGTTTTTGGGACATTCAGGGCTCTCTGGCACCATTTTTGGGCCACCAACATTTTCTGGACTTTAGGGGGTCTAGGATGCCTGTAAACCCCTTTTTTGGGCCTCCAAAGTTTTCAACATTTTTGCAGGCCTAAAATGCATTTTAAGGCCTTTTTTGGGCTGCTAACATATTCTGAGCTTCAGGGGTATAGGTTGCATTTTTCATTCTATTAATATTTTGGGGAATTTCAGTGGTCTAGGATGCGGCTTAATGCCCCTTTCAGGCTGCAAATGTATTTGGGACATTCAGAGCTCTCTGACACCGATTTTGGCCCACCAACATTTTCTGGACTTTAGGCGGTCTAGGATGCCTGTAAACCCCTTTTTTGGGCCTCCAAAATTTTCAACATTTTTGCAGGCGTAAAATGCACTTTAAGGCCTTTTTTGGGCTGCTAACATATTCTGAGCTTAAGGGGTGAGGATGCATTTTTCGTGCAAAAAATATTTTTGGGAATGTCAGTGGTCTAGGATGCGGGTTAATGCCCCTTTCAGGCTGCAATTGTTTTTGGGACATTCAGAGCTCTCCTACACATAATTTTGGCCCACCAACATTTTCTGGACTTTAGCGAGTCTAGGATGCCTGTAAACCCCTTTTTTCCACCTCCAAAGTTTTCAACATTTTTGCAAGCCTAAAATGCACTTTAAGGCATTTTTGGGCTGCTAACACTTTCAGAACTTTCAGGGGTGTAGTATGCATTTTTTGTGCCAAAAATATTTTGAGGAATTTCAGTGGTCTAGGATGCGACTTAATGCCCCTTTCAGGCTGCAAATCTGTTTGGGACATTCAGAGCTCTCTGACACTGTTTTTGGGCCACCAACATTTTCTGGACTTTAGGGGGTCTAGGATGTCTGTAAACCCCTTTTTTGGACCTCCAAAGTTTTCAACATTTTTGCAGGCCTAAAATGCATTTTAAGGCCTTTTTTGGGCTGCTAACATATTCTGAGCTTAAGGGGTGTAGGATGCATTTTTCGTGCAAAAACATATTTTTGGGAATTTCAGTGGTCTAGGATGCGGGTTAATGCCCCTTTTAGGCTGCACATGTTTTTGGGACATTCAGGGCTCTCTGACACCATTTTTGGGCCACCAACATTTTCTGGACTTTAGGGGGTCTAGGATGCCTGTAAACCCCTTTTTTGGTCCTCCAAAGTTTTCAACATTTTTGCAGGCCTAAAATGCATTTTAAGGCCTTTTTTGGGCTGCTAACATATTCTGAGCTTTAGGGGTATAGGTTGCATTTTTCATTCTATAAATATTTTGGGGAATTTCAGTGGTCTAGGATGCGGCTTAATGCCCCTTTCAGGCTGCAAATGTATTTGGGACATTCAGAGCTCTCTGACACCGATTTTGGCCCACCAACATTTTCTGGACTTTAGGCGGTCTAGGATGCCTGTAAACCCCTTTTTTGGGCCTCCAAAGTTTTCAACATTTTTGCAGGCCTAAAATGCATTTTAAGGCCTTTTTTGGGCTGCTAACATATTCTGAGCTTTAGGGGTATAGGTTGCATTTTTCATTCTATAAATATTTTGGGGAATTTCAGTGGTCTAGGATGCGGCTTAATGCCCCTTTCAGGCTGCAAATGTATTTGGGACATTCAGAGCTCTCTGACACCGATTTTGGCCCACCAACATTTTCTGGACTTTAGGCGGTCTAGGATGCCTGTAAACCCCTTTTTTGGGCCTCCAAAGTTTTCAACATTTTTGCAGGCCTAAAATGCATTTTAAGGCCTTTTTTGGGCTGCTAACATATTCTGAGCTTTAGGGGTATAGGTTGCATTTTTCATTCTATAAATATTTTGGGGAATTTCAGTGGTCTAGGATGCGGCTTAATGCCCCTTTCAGGCTGCAAATGTATTTGGGACATTCCGAGCTCTCTGACACCGATTTTGGCCCACCAACATTTTCTGGACTTTAGGCGGTCTAGGATGCCTGTAAACCCCTTTTTTGGGCCTCCAAAATTTTCAACATTTTTGCAGGTGTAAAATGCATTTTAAGGCCTTTTTTGGGCTGCTAACATATTCTGAGCCTTAGCGGTGTAGGATGCATTTTTCGTGCAAAAAATATTTTTGGGATTTTCAGTGGTCTAGGATGCGGGTTAATGCCCCTTTGAGGCTGCAAATGTTTTTGGGATATTCAGGGCTCTCTGACACCATTTTTGGGCCACCAACATTTTCTGGACTTTAGGGGGTCTAGGATGCCTGTAAACCCCTTTTTTGGTCCTCCAAAGTTTTCAACATTTTTGCAGGCCTAAAATGCATTTTAAGGCCTTTTTTGGGCTGCTAACATATTCTGAGCTTTAGGGGTATAGGTTGCATTTTTCATTCTATAAATATTTTGGGGAATTTCAGTGGTCTAGGATGCGGCTTAATGCCCCTTTCAGGCTGCAAATGTATTTGGGACATTCCGAGCTCTCTGACACCGATTTTGGCCCACCAACATTTTCTGGACTTTAGGCGGTCTAGGATGCCTGTAAACCCCTTTTTTGGGCCTCCAAAATGTTCAACATTTTTGCAGGCGTAAAATGCATTTTAAGGCCTTTTTTGGGCTGCTAACATATTCTGAGCCTTAGCGGTGTAGGATGCATTTTTCGTGCAAAAAATATTTTTGGGATTTTCAGTGGTCTAGGATGCGGGTTAATGCCCCTTTCAGGCTGCAAATGTTTTTGGGAATTCAGGGCTCTCTGACACCATTTTTGAGCCACAATTATTTTCTGGACTTTAGGGGGTCTCGGATGCCTGTACCCCCTTTTTTGGACCTCCAAAGTTTTCAACATTTTTGCAGGCCTAAAATGCATTTTAAGGCCTTTTTTGGGCTGTTAACATATTCTGAGCTTTCAGGGGTGTAGGATGCATTTTTCATGCCAAAAATATTTTTGGGAATTTCAGTGGTCTAGGATGCGACTTAATGCCCCTTTCAGGCTGCAAATCTGTTTGGGACATGCAGAGCTCTCTGACACTGTTTTTGGGCCACCAACATTTTCTGGACTTTAGGGGGTCTAGG
Source organism: Ambystoma mexicanum (assembly GCF_040938575.1). Lineage (NCBI taxonomy): Eukaryota > Metazoa > Chordata > Amphibia > Caudata > Ambystomatidae > Ambystoma > Ambystoma mexicanum. The sequence goes on from NC_090932.1 coordinate 345,125,960, forward strand.
ATGTCTGTAAACCCCTTTTTTGGGCCTCCAAAGTTTTCAACATTTTTGCAGGTCTAAAATGCATTTTAAGGCCTTTTTTGGGCTGCTAACATATTCTGAGCCTTAGGGGTGATAGATGCATTTTTCGTGCACAAATATTTTTGGGAATTTCAGTGGTCTAGGGTGCGGGTTAATGCCCTTTCAGGCTGCAAATGTTTTTGGGACATTCAGGGCTCTCTGACACCATTTTTGGGCCACCAACATTTTCTGGACTTTAGGGGGTCTAGGATGCCTGTAGACCCCTTTTTTGGTCCTTCAAAGTTTTCAACATTTTTGCAGGCCTAAAATGCGTTTTAAGGCATTTTTGGGCTGCTAACATTTTCAGAACTTTCAGGGGTGTAGTATGCATTTTTTGTGCCAAAAATATTTTTGGGAATTTCAGTGGTCTAGGGTGCGGGTTAATGCCCCTTTGAGGCTGCAAATGTTTTTGGGACATTCAGGGCTCTCTGACACCATTTTTGGGCCACCAACATTTTCTGGACTTTAGGGGGTCTAGGATGCCTGTAAACCCCTTTTTTGGTCCTTCAAAGTTTTCAACATTTTTGCAGGCCTAAAATGCATTTTAAGGCCTTTTATGGGCTGCTAACATATTCTGAGCTTTCAGGGGCGTAGGATGCATTTTTCGTGGCAAAACTATTTTTGGGAATTTCAGTGGTCTAGGATGCGAGTTAATGCCCCTTTCAGGCTGACAATGTTTTTGGGACATTCAGAGCTCTCTGACACATATTTTGGCCCACCAACATTTTCTGGACTTTAGGGGGTCTAGGATGCCTGTAAAGCCCTTGTTTGGTCCTTCAAAGTTATCAACATTTTTGCAAGCCTAAGATGCACTTTAAGGCATTTTTGGGCTGCTAACATTTTCAGAACTTTCAGGGGTGTAGTATGCATTTTTGTGCCAAAAATGTTTTGGGGAATTTCAGTGGTCTAGGATGCAACTTAATGCCCCTTTCAGGCTGCAAATCTGTTTGGGACATGCAGAGCTCTCTGACACTGTTTTTGGGCCACCAACATTTTCTGGACTTTAGGGGGTCTAGGATGTCTGTAAACCCCTTTTTTGGGCCTCCAAAGTTTTCAACATTTTTGCAGGCCTAAAATGCATTTTAAGGCCTTTTTTGGGCTGCTAACATATTCTGAGCTTAAGGGGTGTAGGATGCATTTTTCGTGCAAAAAAATATTTTTGGGAATTTCAGTGGTCTAGGATGCGGGTTAATGTCCCTTTTAGGATGCAAATGTTTTTGGGACATTCAGGGCTCTCTGACACCATTTTTGGGCCACCAACATTTTCTGGACTTTAGGGGGTCTAGGATGCCTGTAAACCCCTTTTTTGGGCCTCCAAAGTTTTCAACATTTTTGCAGGCCTAAAATGCATTTTAAGGCCTTTTTTGGGCTGCTAACATATTCTGAGCTTCAGGGGTATAGGTTGCATTTTTCATTCTATTAATATTTTGGGGAATTTCAGTGGTCTAGGATGCGGCTTAATGCCCCTTTCAGGCTGCAAATGTATTTGGGACATTCAGAGCTCTCTGACACCGATTTTGGCCCACCAACATTTTCTGGACTTTAGGCGGTCTAGGATGCCTGTAAACCCCTTTTTTGGGCCTCCAAAGTTTTCAACATTTTTGCAGGCCTAAAATGCATTTTAAGGCCTTTTTTGGGCTGCTAACAAATTCTGAGCTTAAGGGGTGTAGGATGCATTTTTCGTGCAAAAAAATATTTTTGGGAATTTCAGTGGTCTAGGATGCGGGTTAATGTCCCTTTTAGGATGCAAATGTTTTTGGGACATTCAGGGCTCTCTGGCACCATTTTTGGGCCACCAACATTTTCTGGACTTTAGGGGGTCTAGGATGCCTGTAAACCCCTTTTTTGGGCCTCCAAAGTTTTCAACATTTTTGCAGGCCTAAAATGCATTTTAAGGCCTTTTTTGGGCTGCTAACATATTCTGAGCTTCAGGGGTATAGGTTGCATTTTTCATTCTATTAATATTTTGGGGAATTTCAGTGGTCTAGGATGCGGCTTAATGCCCCTTTCAGGCTGCAAATGTATTTGGGACATTCAGAGCTCTCTGACACCGATTTTGGCCCACCAACATTTTCTGGACTTTAGGCGGTCTAGGATGCCTGTAAACCCCTTTTTTGGGCCTCCAAAATTTTCAACATTTTTGCAGGCGTAAAATGCATTTTAAGGCCTTTTTTGGGCTGCTAACATATTCTGAGCCTTAGCGGTGTAGGATGCATTTTTCGTGCAAAAAATATTTTTGGGATTTTCAGTGGTCTAGGATGCGGGTTAATGCCCCTTTGAGGCTGCAAATGTTTTTGGGACATTCAGGGCTCTCTGACACCATTTTTGGGCAACAAACATTTTCTGGACTTAAGGGGGTCTAGGATGCCTGTAAACCCCTTTTTTGGTCCTTCAAAGTTTTCAACATTTTTGCAGGCCTAAGATGCACTTTAAGGCATTAGTGGGCTCCTAACTTTTTCAGAACTTTCAGGGGTGTAGTATTCATTTTTTGTGCCAAAAATATTTTTGGGAATGTCAGTGGTCTAGGATGCGGGTTAATGCCCGTTTCACTCTGCAAATGTTTTTGGGACATTCAGGGCTCTCTGACACCATTTTTGGGCCACCAACATTTTCTGGACTTTAGGGGGTCTAGGATGCCTTTAAACCCCTTTTTTGGTCCTTCAAAGTTTTCAACATTTTTGCAGGCCTAAAATGCATTTTAAGGCCTTTTTTGGGCTGCTAACATATTCTGAGCTTTCAGGGGTGTAGGATGCATTTTTCATGCCAAAAATATTTTTGGGAATTTCAGTGGTCTAGGATGCGGGTTAATGCCCCTTTGTGGCTGCAAATGTTTTTGGGACATTCAGGGCTCTCTGACACCATTTTTGGGCCACAAACATTTTCTGGACTTAAGGGGGTCTAGGATGCCTGTAAACCCCTTTTTTGGTCCTTCACAGTTTTCAACATTTTTGCAGGCCTAAGATGCACTTTAAGGCATTTGTGGGCTGCTAACATTTTCAGAACTTTCAGGGGTGTAGTATTCATTTTTTGTGCCAAAAATAGTTTGGGGAATTTCAGTCGTCTAGGATGTGGCTTAATGCCCCTTTCAGGCTGCAAATGTTTTTGGGACATTCAGAGCTCTCTGACACTGATTTTGGCCCACCAACATTTTCTGGACTTTAGGGGGTCTAGGATGCCTCTAAACCCCTTTTTTCCACCTCCAAAGTTTTCAACATTTTTGCAGGCCTAAGATGCACTTTAAGGCCTTTTTTGGGCTGCTAACATATTCTGAGCTTAAGGGGTGAGGATGCATTTTTCGTGCAAAAAATATTTTTGGGAATGTAAGTGGTCTAGGATGCGGGTTAATGCCCCTTTCAGGCTGCAATTGTTTTTGGGACATTCAGAGCTCTCCTACACATAATTTTGGCCCACCAACATTTTCTGGACTTTAGGGGGTCTAGGATGCCTGTAAACCCCTTTTTTTGGCCTCCAAAGTTTTCAACATTTGTGCAGGCCTAAGAAGCATTTTAAGTCCTTTTTTTGAGCTGCCAACATTTTCTGATCTTTCAGGGTTGTAGGATGCATTTTTCGTGCAAAAAATATTTTTGGGCATTTCAGTGATCTAGGATGCGGGTTAATGCCCCTTTCAGGCTGCAAATTTTTTCGGGACATTCAGGGCTCACTGACACTGTTTTTGGGCCACCAACATTTTCTGGACTTTAGGGGATCTAGGATGTCTGTAAACCCCTTTTTTGGACCTCCAAAGTTTTCAACATTTTTGCAGGCCTAAAATGCATTTTAAGGCCTTTTTTGGGCTGCTAACATATTCTGAGCTTAAGGGGTGTAGGATGCATTTTTCGTGCAAAAACATATTTTTGGGAATTTCAGTGGTCTAGGATGCGGGTTAATGCCCCTTTTAGGCTGCACATGTTTTTGGGACATTCAGGGCTCTCTGACACCATTTTTGGGCCACCAACATTTTCTGGACTTTAGGGGGTCTAGGATGCCTGTAAACCCCTTTTTTGGTCCTCCAAAGTTTTCAACATTTTTGCAGGCCTAAAATGCATTTTAAGGCCTTTTTTGGGCTGCTAACATGTTCTGAGCTTTAGGGGTATAGGTTGCATTTTTCATTCTATAAATATTTTGGGGAATTTCAGTGGTCTAGGATGCGGCTTAATGCCCCTTTCAGGCTGCAAATGTATTTGGGACATTCAGAGCTCTCTGACACCGATTTTGGCCCACCAACATTTTCTGGACTTTAGGCGGTCTAGGATGCCTATAAACCCCTTTTTTGGGCCTCCAAAGTTTTCAACATTTTTGCAGGCCTAAAATGCATTTTAAGGCCTTTTTGGGCTGCTAACATATTCTGAGCTTAAGGGGTGTAGGATGCATTTTTCGTGCAAAAACATATTTTTGGGAATTTCAGTGGTCTAGGATGCGGGTTAATGCCCCTTTTAGGCTGCACATGTTTTTGGGACATTCAGGGCTCTCTGACACCATTTTTGGGCCACCAACATTTTCTGGACTTTAGGGGGTCTAGGATGCCTGTAAACCCCTTTTTTGGTCCTCCAAAGTTTTCAACATTTTTGCAGGCCTAAAATGCATTTTAAGGCCTTTTTTGGGCTGCTAACATATTCTGAGCTTTAGGGGTATAGGTTGCATTTTTCATTCTATAAATATTTTGGGGAATTTCAGTGGTCTAGGATGCGGCTTAATGCCCCTTTCAGGCTGCAAATGTATTTGGGACATTCCGAGCTCTCTGACACCGATTTTGGCCCACCAACATTTTCTGGACTTTAGGCGGTCTAGGATGCCTGTAAACCCCTTTTTTGGGCCTCCAAAATTTTCAACATTTTTGCAGGCGTAAAATGCATTTTAAGGCCTTTTTTGGGCTGCTAAAATATTCTGAGCCTTAGCGGTGTAGGATGCATTTTTCGTGCAAAAAATATTTTTGGGATTTTCAGTGGTCTAGGATGCGGGTTAATGCCCCTTTCAGGCTGCAAATGTTTTTGGGAATTCAGGGCTCTCTGACACCATTTTTGAGCCACAATTATTTTCTGGACTTTAGGGGGTCTCGGATGCCTGTACCCCCTTTTTTGGACCTCCAAAGTTTTCAACATTTTTGCAGGCCTAAAATGCATTTTAAGGCCTTTTTTGGGCTGCTAACATATTCTGAGCTTTCAGGGGTGTAGGATGCATTTTTCATGCCAAAAATATTTTTGGGAATTTCAGTGGTCTAGGATGCGGGTTAATGCCCCTTTGTGGCTGCAAATGTTTTTGGGACATTCAGGGCTCTCTGACACCATTTTTGGGCCACAAACATTTTCTGGACTTAAGGGGGTCTAGGATGCCTGTAAACCCCTTTTTTGGTCCTTCACAGTTTTCAACATTTTTGCAGGCCTAAGATGCACTTTAAGGCATTTGTGGGCTGCTAACATTTTCATAACTTTCAGGGGTGTAGTATTCATTTTTTGTGCCAAAAATATTTTGGGGAATTTCAGTCGTCTAGGATGTGGCTTAATGCCCCTTTCAGGCTGCAAATGTTTTTGGGACATTCAGAGCTCTCTGACACTGATTTTGGCCCACCAACATTTTCTGGACTTTAGGGGGTCTAGGATGCCTCTAAACCCCTTTTTTCCACCTCCAAAGTTTTCAACATTTTTGCAGGCCTAAGATGCACTTTAAGGCCTTTTTTGGGCTGCTAACATATTCTGAGCTTAAGGGGTGAGGATGCATTTTTCGTGCAAAAAATATTTTTGGGAATGTCAGTGGTCTAGGATGCGGGTTAATGCCCCTTTCAGGCTGCAATTGTTTCTGGGACATTCAGAGCTCTCCTACACATAATTTTGGCCCACCAACATTTTCTGGACTTTAGGGGGTCTAGGATACCTGTAAACCCCTTTTTTGGGCCTCCAAAGTTTTCAACATTTTTGCAAGCCTAAGATGCACTTTAAGGCATTTTTGGGCTGCTAACATTTTCAGAACTTTCAGGGGTGTAGTATGCATTTTTTATGCCAAAAATATTTTGAGGAATTTCAGTGGTCTAGGATGCGGGTTAATGCCCCTTTCAGGCTGCAAATGTTTTTGGGACATTCAGGGCTCTCTGACACCATTTTTGGGCCACCAACATTTTCTGGACTTTCGGGGGTCTAGGATGCCTGTAAACCCCTTTTTTGGGTCTCCAAAGTTTTCAACATTTTTGCAGGCCTAAAATGCATTTGAAGGCATTTTTTTGGGCTGCTAACATATTCTGAGCTTTCAGGGGTGTAGGGTGCATTTTTCGTGCCAAAAATATTTTGGGGAATTTCAGTGGTCTATGATGCGACTTAATGCCCCTTTCAGGCTGCAAATCTGTTTGGGACATGCAGAGCTCTCTGACACTGTTTTTGGGCCACCAACATTTTCTGGACTTTAGGGGGTCTAGGATGCCTGTAAACCCCTTTTTTGGGCCTCCAAAGTTTTCAACATTTTTGCAGGCCTAAAATGCATTTTAAGGCCTTTTTTGGGCTGCTAACATATTCTGAGCTTTAGGGGTATAGGTTGCATTTTTCATTCTATAAATATTTTGGGGAATTTCAGTGGTCTAGGATGCGGCTTAATGCCCCTTTCAGGCTGCAAATGTATTTGGGACATTCCGAGCTCTCTGACACCGATTTTGGCCCACCAACATTTTCTGGACTTTAGGCGGTCTAGGATGCCTGTAAACCCCTTTTTTGGGCCTCCAAAATTTTCAACATTTTTGCAGGTGTAAAATGCATTTTAAGGCCTTTTTTGGGCTGCTAACATATTCTGAGCCTTAGCGGTGTAGGATGCATTTTTCGTGCAAAAAATATTTTTGGGATTTTCAGTGGTCTAGGATGCGGGTTAATGCCCCTTTGAGGCTGCAAATGTTTTTGGGATATTCAGGGCTCTCTGACACCATTTTTGGGCCACCAACATTTTCTGGACTTTAGGGGGTCTAGGATGCCTGTAAACCCCTTTTTTGGTCCTCCAAAGTTTTCAACATTTTTGCAGGCCTAAAATGCATTTTAAGGCCTTTTTTGGGCTGCTAACATATTCTGAGCTTTAGGGGTATAGGTTGCATTTTTCATTCTATAAATATTTTGGGGAATTTCAGTGGTCTAGGATGCGGCTTAATGCCCCTTTCAGGCTGCAAATGTATTTGGGACATTCCGAGCTCTCTGACACCGATTTTGACCCACCAACATTTTCTGGACTTTAGGCGGTCTAGGATGCCTGTAAACCCCTTTTTTGGTCCTTCACAGTTTTCAACATTTTTGCAGGCCTAAGATGCACTTTAAGGCATTTGTGGGCTGCTAACATTTTCAGAACTTTCAGGGGTGTAGTATTCATTTTTTGTGCCAAAAATAGTTTGGGGAATTTCAGTCGTCTAGGATGTGGCTTAATGCCCCTTTCAGGCTGCAAATGTTTTTGGGACATTCAGAGCTCTCTGACACTGATTTTGGCCCACCAACATTTTCTGGACTTTAGGGGGTCTAGGATGCCTCTAAACCCCTTTTTTCCACCTCCAAAGTTTTCAACATTTTTGCAGGCCTAAGATGCACTTTAAGGCCTTTTTTGGGCTGCTAACATATTCTGAGCTTAAGGGGTGAGGATGCATTTTTCGTGCAAAAAATATTTTTGGGAATGTAAGTGGTCTAGGATGCGGGTTAATGCCCCTTTCAGGCTGCAATTGTTTTTGGGACATTCAGAGCTCTCCTACACATAATTTTGGCCCACCAACATTTTCTGGACTTTAGGGGGTCTAGGATGCCTGTAAACCCCTTTTTTTGGCCTCCAAAGTTTTCAACATTTGTGCAGGCCTAAGAAGCATTTTAAGTCCTTTTTTTGAGCTGCCAACATTTTCTGATCTTTCAGGGTTGTAGGATGCATTTTTCGTGCAAAAAATATTTTTGGGCATTTCAGTGATCTAGGATGCGGGTTAATGCCCCTTTCAGGCTGCAAATTTTTTCGGGACATTCAGGGCTCACTGACACTGTTTTTGGGCCACCAACATTTTCTGGACTTTAGGGGATCTAGGATGTCTGTAAACCCCTTTTTTGGACCTCCAAAGTTTTCAACATTTTTGCAGGCCTAAAATGCATTTTAAGGCCTTTTTTGGGCTGCTAACATATTCTGAGCTTAAGGGGTGTAGGATGCATTTTTCGTGCAAAAACATATTTTTGGGAATTTCAGTGGTCTAGGATGCGGGTTAATGCCCCTTTTAGGCTGCACATGTTTTTGGGACATTCAGGGCTCTCTGACACCATTTTTGGGCCACCAACATTTTCTGGACTTTAGGGGGTTTAGGATGCCTGTAAACCCCTTTTTTGGTCCTCCAAAGTTTTCAACATTTTTGCAGGCCTAAAATGCATTTTAAGGCCTTTTTTGGGCTGCTAACATGTTCTGAGCTTTAGGGGTATAGTTTGCATTTTTCATTCTATAAATATTTTGGGGAATTTCAGTGGTCTAGGATGCGGCTTAATGCCCCTTTCAGGCTGCAAATGTATTTGGGACATTCAGAGCTCTCTGACACCGATTTTGGCCCACCAACATTTTCTGGACTTTAGGCGGTCTAGGATGCCTATAAACCCCTTTTTTGGGCCTCCAAAGTTTTCAACATTTTTGCAGGCCTAAAATGCATTTTAAGGCCTTTTTGGGCTGCTAACATATTCTGAGCTTAAGGGGTGTAGGATGCATTTTTCGTGCAAAAACATATTTTTGGGAATTTCAGTGGTCTAGGATGCGGGTTAATGCCCCTTTTAGGCTGCACATGTTTTTGGGACATTCAGGGCTCTCTGACACCATTTTTGGGCCACCAACATTTTCTGGACTTTAGGGGGTCTAGGATGCCTGTAAACCCCTTTTTTGGTCCTCCAAAGTTTTCAACATTTTTGCAGGCCTAAAATGCATTTTAAGGCCTTTTTTGGGCTGCTAACATATTCTGAGCTTTAGGGGTATAGGTTGCATTTTTCATTCTATAAATATTTTGGGGAATTTCAGTGGTCTAGGATGCGGCTTAATGCCCCTTTCAGGCTGCAAATGTATTTGGGACATTCCGAGCTCTCTGACACCGATTTTGGCCCACCAACATTTTCTGGACTTTAGGCGGTCTAGGATGCCTGTAAACCCCTTTTTTGGGCCTCCAAAATTTTCAACATTTTTGCAGGCGTAAAATGCATTTTAAGGCCTTTTTTGGGCTGCTAAAATATTCTGAGCCTTAGCGGTGTAGGATGCATTTTTCGTGCAAAAAATATTTTTGGGATTTTCAGTGGTCTAGGATGCGGGTTAATGCCCCTTTCAGGCTGCAAATGTTTTTGGGAATTCAGGGCTCTCTGACACCATTTTTGAGCCACAATTATTTTCTGGACTTTAGGGGGTCTCGGATGCCTGTACCCCCTTTTTTGGACCTCCAAAGTTTTCAACATTTTTGCAGGCCTAAAATGCATTTTAAGGCCTTTTTTGGGCTGCTAACATATTCTGAGCTTTCAGGGGTGTAGGATGCATTTTTCATGCCAAAAATATTTTTGGGAATTTCAGTGGTCTAGGATGCGGGTTAATGCCCCTTTGTGGCTGCAAATGTTTTTGGGACATTCAGGGCTCTCTGACACCATTTTTGGGCCACAAACATTTTCTGGACTTAAGGGGGTCTAGGATGCCTGTAAACCCCTTTTTTGGTCCTTCACAGTTTTCAACATTTTTGCAGGCCTAAGATGCACTTTAAGGCATTTGTGGGCTGCTAACATTTTCAGAACTTTCAGGGGTGTAGTATTCATTTTTTGTGCCAAAAATATTTTGGGGAATTTCAGTCGTCTAGGATGTGGCTTAATGCCCCTTTCAGGCTGCAAATGTTTTTGGGACATTCAGAGCTCTCTGACACTGATTTTGGCCCACCAACATTTTCTGGACTTTAGGGGGTCTAGGATGCCTCTAAACCCCTTTTTTCCACCTCCAAAGTTTTCAACATTTTTGCAGGCCTAAGATGCACTTTAAGGCCTTTTTTGGGCTGCTAACATATTCTGAGCTTAAGGGGTGAGGATGCATTTTTCGTGCAAAAAATATTTTTGGGAATGTCAGTGGTCTAGGATGCGGGTTAATGCCCCTTTCAGGCTGCAATTGTTTCTGGGACATTCAGAGCTCTCCTACACATAATTTTGGCCCACCAACATTTTCTGGACTTTAGGGGGTCTAGGATACCTGTAAACCCCTTTTTTGGGCCTCCAAAGTTTTCAACATTTTTGCAAGCCTAAGATGCACTTTAAGGCATTTTTGGGCTGCTAACATTTTCAGAACTTTCAGGGGTGTAGTATGCATTTTTTATGCCAAAAATATTTTGAGGAATTTCAGTGGTCTAGGATGCGGGTTAATGCCCCTTTCAGGCTGCAAATGTTTTTGGGACATTCAGGGCTCTCTGACACCATTTTTGGGCCACCAACATTTTCTGGACTTTCGGGGGTCTAGGATGCCTGTAAACCCCTTTTTTGGGTCTCCAAAGTTTTCAACATTTTTGCAGGCCTAAAATGCATTTGAAGGCATTTTTTTGGGCTGCTAACATATTCTGAGCTTTCAGGGGTGTAGGGTGCATTTTTCGTGCCAAAAATATTTTGGGGAATTTCAGTGGTCTATGATGCGACTTAATGCCCCTTTCAGGCTGCAAATCTGTTTGGGACATGCAGAGCTCTCTGACACTGTTTTTGGGCCACCAACATTTTCTGGACTTTAGGGGGTCTAGGATGTCTGTAAACCCCTTTTTTGGGCCTCCAAAGTTTTCAACATTTTTGCAGGTCTAAAATGCATTTTAAGGCCTTTTTTGGGCTGCTAACATATTCTGAGCTTAAGGGGTGTAGGATGCATTTTTCGTGCAAAAACATATTTTTGGGAATTTCAGTGGTCTAGGATGCGGGTTAATGCCCCTTTTAGGCTGCACATGTTTTTGGGACATTCAGGGCTCTCTGACACCATTTTTGGGCCACCAACATTTTCTGGACTTTAGGGGGTCTAGGATGCCTGTAAACCCCTTTTTTGGTCCTCCAAAGTTTTCAACATTTTTGCAGGCCTAAAATGCATTTTAAGGCCTTTTTTGGGCTGCTAACATATTCTGAGCTTTAGGGGTATAGGTTGCATTTTTCATTCTATAAATATTTTGGGGAATTTCAGTGGTCTAGGATGCGGCTTAATGCCCCTTTCAGGCTGCAAATGTATTTGGGACATTCAGAGCTCTCTGACACCGATTTTGGCCCACCAACATTTTCTGGACTTTAGGCGGTCTAGGATGCCTGTAAACCCCTTTTTTGGGCCTCCAAAGTTTTCAACATTTTTGCAGGCCTAAAATGCATTTTAAGGCCTTTTTTGGGCTGCTAACATATTCTGAGCTTTAGGGGTATAGGTTGCATTTTTCATTCTATAAATATTTTGGGGAATTTCAGTGGTCTAGGATGCGGCTTAATGCCCCTTTCAGGCTGCAAATGTATTTGGGACATTCAGAGCTCTCTGACACCGATTTTGGCCCACCAACATTTTCTGGACTTTAGGCGGTCTAGGATGCCTGTAAACCCCTTTTTTGGGCCTCCAAAGTTTTCAACATTTTTGCAGGCCTAAAATGCATTTTAAGGCCTTTTTTGGGCTGCTAACATATTCTGAGCTTTAGGGGTATAGGTTGCATTTTTCATTCTATAAATATTTTGGGGAATTTCAGTGGTCTAGGATGCGGCTTAATGCCCCTTTCAGGCTGCAAATGTATTTGGGACATTCCGAGCTCTCTGACACCGATTTTGGCCCACCAACATTTTCTGGACTTTAGGCGGTCTAGGATGCCTGTAAACCCCTTTTTTGGGCCTCCAAAATTTTCAACATTTTTGCAGGTGTAAAATGCATTTTAAGGCCTTTTTTGGGCTGCTAACATATTCTGAGCCTTAGCGGTGTAGGATGCATTTTTCGTGCAAAAAATATTTTTGGGATTTTCAGTGGTCTAGGATGCGGGTTAATGCCCCTTTGAGGCTGCAAATGTTTTTGGGATATTCAGGGCTCTCTGACACCATTTTTGGGCCACCAACATTTTCTGGACTTTAGGGGGTCTAGGATGCCTGTAAACCCCTTTTTTGGTCCTCCAAAGTTTTCAACATTTTTGCAGGCCTAAAATGCATTTTAAGGCCTTTTTTGGGCTGCTAACATATTCTGAGCTTTAGGGGTATAGGTTGCATTTTTCATTCTATAAATATTTTGGGGAATTTCAGTGGTCTAGGATGCGGCTTAATGCCCCTTTCAGGCTGCAAATGTATTTGGGACATTCCGAGCTCTCTGACACCGATTTTGGCCCACCAACATTTTCTGGACTTTAGGCGGTCTAGGATGCCTGTAAACCCCTTTTTTGGGCCTCCAAAATGTTCAACATTTTTGCAGGCGTAAAATGCATTTTAAGGCCTTTTTTGGGCTGCTAACATATTCTGAGCCTTAGCGGTGTAGGATGCATTTTTCGTGCAAAAAATATTTTTGGGATTTTCAGTGGTCTAGGATGCGGGTTAATGCCCCTTTCAGGCTGCAAATGTTTTTGGGAATTCAGGGCTCTCTGACACCATTTTTGAGCCACAATTATTTTCTGGACTTTAGGGGGTCTCGGATGCCTGTACCCCCTTTTTTGGACCTCCAAAGTTTTCAACATTTTTGCAGGCCTAAAATGCATTTTAAGGCCTTTTTTGGGCTGTTAACATATTCTGAGCTTTCAGGGGTGTAGGATGCATTTTTCATGCCAAAAATATTTTTGGGAATTTCAGTGGTCTAGGATGCGACTTAATGCCCCTTTCAGGCTGCAAATCTGTTTGGGACATGCAGAGCTCTCTGACACTGTTTTTGGGCCACCAACATTTTCTGGACTTTAGGGGGTCTAGGATGTCTGTAAACCCCTTTTTTGGGCCTCCAAAGTTTTCAACATTTTTGCAGGTCTAAAATGCATTTTAAGGCCTTTTTTGGGCTGCTAACATATTCTGAGCCTTAGGGGTGATAGATGCATTTTTCGTGCACAAATATTTTTGGGAATTTCAGTGGTCTAGGGTGCGGGTTAATGCCCTTTCAGGCTGCAAATGTTTTTGGGACATTCAGGGCTCTCTGACACCATTTTTGGGCCACCAACATTTTCTGGACTTTAGGGGGTCTAGGATGCCTGTAGACCCCTTTTTTGGTCCTTCAAAGTTTTCAACATTTTTGCAGGCCTAAAATGCGTTTTAAGGCATTTTTGGGCTGCTAACATTTTCAGAACTTTCAGGGGTGTAGTATGCATTTTTTGTGCCAAAAATATTTTTGGGAATTTCAGTGGTCTAGGGTGCGGGTTAATGCCCCTTTGAGGCTGCAAATGTTTTTGGGACATTCAGGGCTCTCTGACACCATTTTTGGGCCACCAACATTTTCTGGACTTTAGGGGGTCTAGGATGCCTGTAAACCCCTTTTTTGGTCCTTCAAAGTTTTCAACATTTTTGCAGGCCTAAAATGCATTTTAAGGCCTTTTATGGGCTGCTAACATATTCTGAGCTTTCAGGGGCGTAGGATGCATTTTTCGTGGCAAAACTATTTTTGGGAATTTCAGTGGTCTAGGATGCGGGTTAATGCCCCTTTCAGGCTGACAATGTTTTTGGGACATTCAGAGCTCTCTGACACATATTTTGGCCCACCAACATTTTCTGGACTTTAGGGGGTCTAGGATGCCTGTAAAGCCCTTGTTTGGTCCTTCAAAGTTATCAACATTTTTGCAAGCCTAAGATGCACTTTAAGGCATTTTTGGGCTGCTAACATTTTCAGAACTTTCAGGGGTGTAGTATGCATTTTTGTGCCAAAAATGTTTTGGGGAATTTCAGTGGTCTAGGATGCAACTTAATGCCCCTTTCAGGCTGCAAATCTGTTTGGGACATGCAGAGCTCTCTGACACTGTTTTTGGGCCACCAACATTTTCTGGACTTTAGGGGGTCTAGGATGTCTGTAAACCCCTTTTTTGGGCCTCCAAAGTTTTCAACATTTTTGCAGGCCTAAAATGCATTTTAAGGCCTTTTTTGGGCTGCTAACATATTCTGAGCTTAAGGGGTGTAGGATGCATTTTTCGTGCAAAAAAATATTTTTGGGAATTTCAGTGGTCTAGGATGCGGGTTAATGTCCCTTTTAGGATGCAAATGTTTTTGGGACATTCAGGGCTCTCTGACACCATTTTTGGGCCACCAACATTTTCTGGACTTTAGGGGGTCTAGGATGCCTGTAAACCCCTTTTTTGGGCCTCCAAAGTTTTCAACATTTTTGCAGGCCTAAAATGCATTTTAAGGCCTTTTTTGGGCTGCTAACATATTCTGAGCTTCAGGGGTATAGGTTGCATTTTTCATTCTATTAATATTTTGGGGAATTTCAGTGGTCTAGGATGCGGCTTAATGCCCCTTTCAGGCTGCAAATGTATTTGGGACATTCAGAGCTCTCTGACACCGATTTTGGCCCACCAACATTTTCTGGACTTTAGGCGGTCTAGGATGCCTGTAAACCCCTTTTTTGGGCCTCCAAAGTTTTCAACATTTTTGCAGGCCTAAAATGCATTTTAAGGCCTTTTTTGGGCTGCTAACAAATTCTGAGCTTAAGGGGTGTAGGATGCATTTTTCGTGCAAAAAAATATTTTTGGGAATTTCAGTGGTCTAGGATGCGGGTTAATGTCCCTTTTAGGATGCAAATGTTTTTGGGACATTCAGGGCTCTCTGGCACCATTTTTGGGCCACCAACATTTTCTGGACTTTAGGGGGTCTAGGATGCCTGTAAACCCCTTTTTTGGGCCTCCAAAGTTTTCAACATTTTTGCAGGCCTAAAATGCATTTTAAGGCCTTTTTTGGGCTGCTAACATATTCTGAGCTTCAGGGGTATAGGTTGCATTTTTCATTCTATTAATATTTTGGGGAATTTCAGTGGTCTAGGATGCGGCTTAATGCCCCTTTCAGGCTGCAAATGTATTTGGGACATTCAGAGCTCTCTGACACCGATTTTGGCCCACCAACATTTTCTGGACTTTAGGCGGTCTAGGATGCCTGTAAACCCCTTTTTTGGGCCTCCAAAATTTTCAACATTTTTGCAGGCGTAAAATGCATTTTAAGGCCTTTTTTGGGCTGCTAACATATTCTGAGCCTTAGCGGTGTAGGATGCATTTTTCGTGCAAAAAATATTTTTGGGATTTTCAGTGGTCTAGGATGCGGGTTAATGCCCCTTTGAGGCTGCAAATGTTTTTGGGACATTCAGGGCTCTCTGACACCATTTTTGGGCCACAAACATTTTCTGGACTTAAGGGGGTCTAGGATGCCTGTAAACCCCTTTTTTGGTCCTTCAAAGTTTTCAACATCTTTGCAGGCCTAAGATGCACTTTAAGGCATTAGTGGGCTCCTAACTTTTTCAGAACTTTCAGGGGTGTAGTATTCATTTTTTGTGCCAAAAATATTTTTGGGAATGTCAGTGGTCTAGGATGCGGGTTAATGCCCGTTTCACTCTGCAAATGTTTTTGGGACATTCAGGGCTCTCTGACACCATTTTTGGGCCACCAACATTTTCTGGACTTTAGGGGGTCTAGGATGCCTTTAAACCCCTTTTTTGGTCCTTCAAAGTTTTCAACATTTTTGCAGGCCTAAAATGCATTTTAAGGCCTTTTTTGGGCTGCTAACATATTCTGAGCTTTCAGGGGTGTAGGATGCATTTTTCATGCCAAAAATATTTTTGGGAATTTCAGTGGTCTAGGATGCGGGTTAATGCCCCTTTGTGGCTGCAAATGTTTTTGGGACATTCAGGGCTCTCTGACACCATTTTTGGGCCACAAACATTTTCTGGACTTAAGGGGGTCTAGGATGCCTGTAAACCCCTTTTTTGGTCCTTCACAGTTTTCAACATTTTTGCAGGCCTAAGATGCACTTTAAGGCATTTGTGGGCTGCTAACATTTTCAGAACTTTCAGGGGTGTAGTATTCATTTTTTGTGCCAAAAATAGTTTGGGGAATTTCAGTCGTCTAGGATGTGGCTTAATGCCCCTTTCAGGCTGCAAATGTTTTTGGGACATTCAGAGCTCTCTGACACTGATTTTGGCCCACCAACATTTTCTGGACTTTAGGGGGTCTAGGATGCCTCTAAACCCCTTTTTTCCACCTCCAAAGTTTTCAACATTTTTGCAGGCCTAAGATGCACTTTAAGGCCTTTTTTGGGCTGCTAACATATTCTGAGCTTAAGGGGTGAGGATGCATTTTTCGTGCAAAAAATATTTTTGGGAATGTAAGTGGTCTAGGATGCGGGTTAATGCCCCTTTCAGGCTGCAATTGTTTTTGGGACATTCAGAGCTCTCCTACACATAATTTTGGCCCACCAACATTTTCTGGACTTTAGGGGGTCTAGGATGCCTGTAAACCCCTTTTTTTGGCCTCCAAAGTTTTCAACATTTGTGCAGGCCTAAGAAGCATTTTAAGTCCTTTTTTTGAGCTGCCAACATTTTCTGATCTTTCAGGGTTGTAGGATGCATTTTTCGTGCAAAAAATATTTTTGGGCATTTCAGTGATCTAGGATGCGGGTTAATGCCCCTTTCAGGCTGCAAATTTTTTCGGGACATTCAGGGCTCACTGACACTGTTTTTGGGCCACCAACATTTTCTGGACTTTAGGGGATCTAGGATGTCTGTAAACCCCTTTTTTGGACCTCCAAAGTTTTCAACATTTTTGCAGGCCTAAAATGCATTTTAAGGCCTTTTTTGGGCTGCTAACATATTCTGAGCTTAAGGGGTGTAGGATGCATTTTTCGTGCAAAAACATATTTTTGGGAATTTCAGTGGTCTAGGATGCGGGTTAATGCCCCTTTTAGGCTGCACATGTTTTTGGGACATTCAGGGCTCTCTGACACCATTTTTGGGCCACCAACATTTTCTGGACTTTAGGGGGTCTAGGATGCCTGTAAACCCCTTTTTTGGTCCTCCAAAGTTTTCAACATTTTTGCAGGCCTAAAATGCATTTTAAGGCCTTTTTTGGGCTGCTAACATGTTCTGAGCTTTAGGGGTATAGGTTGCATTTTTCATTCTATAAATATTTTGGGGAATTTCAGTGGTCTAGGATGCGGCTTAATGCCCCTTTCAGGCTGCAAATGTATTTGGGACATTCAGAGCTCTCTGACACCGATTTTGGCCCACCAACATTTTCTGGACTTTAGGCGGTCTAGGATGCCTATAAACCCCTTTTTTGGGCCTCCAAAGTTTTCAACATTTTTGCAGGCCTAAAATGCATTTTAAGGCCTTTTTGGGCTGCTAACATATTCTGAGCTTAAGGGGTGTAGGATGCATTTTTCGTGCAAAAACATATTTTTGGGAATTTCAGTGGTCTAGGATGCGGGTTAATGCCCCTTTTAGGCTGCACATGTTTTTGGGACATTCAGGGCTCTCTGACACCATTTTTGGGCCACCAACATTTTCTGGACTTTAGGGGGTCTAGGATGCCTGTAAACCCCTTTTTTGGTCCTCCAAAGTTTTCAACATTTTTGCAGGCCTAAAATGCATTTTAAGGCCTTTTTTGGGCTGCTAACATATTCTGAGCTTTAGGGGTATAGGTTGCATTTTTCATTCTATAAATATTTT
Source organism: Ambystoma mexicanum (assembly GCF_040938575.1). Taxonomy (NCBI): domain Eukaryota; kingdom Metazoa; phylum Chordata; class Amphibia; order Caudata; family Ambystomatidae; genus Ambystoma; species Ambystoma mexicanum. The sequence continues at coordinate 345,143,600 of NC_090932.1, forward strand.
GGGGAATTTCAGTGGTCTAGGATGCGGCTTAATGCCCCTTTCAGGCTGCAAATGTATTTGGGACATTCCGAGCTCTCTGACACACGATTTTGGCCCACCAACATTTTCTGGACTTTAGGCGGTCTAGGATGCCTGTAAACCCCTTTTTTGGGCCTCCAAAATTTTCAACATTTTTGCAGGCGTAAAATGCATTTTAAGGCCTTTTTTGGGCTGCTAAAATATTCTGAGCCTTAGCGGTGTAGGATGCATTTTTCGTGCAAAAAATATTTTTGGGATTTTCAGTGGTCTAGGATGCGGGTTAATGCCCCTTTCAGGCTGCAAATGTTTTTGGGAATTCAGGGCTCTCTGACACCATTTTTGAGCCACAATTATTTTCTGGACTTTAGGGGGTCTCGGATGCCTGTACCCCCTTTTTTGGACCTCCAAAGTTTTCAACATTTTTGCAGGCCTAAAATGCATTTTAAGGCCTTTTTTGGGCTGCTAACATATTCTGAGCTTTCAGGGGTGTAGGATGCATTTTTCATGCCAAAAATATTTTTGGGAATTTCAGTGGTCTAGGATGCGGGTTAATGCCCCTTTGTGGCTGCAAATGTTTTTGGGACATTCAGGGCTCTCTGACACCATTTTTGGGCCACAAACATTTTCTGGACTTAAGGGGGTCTAGGATGCCTGTAAACCCCTTTTTTGGTCCTTCACAGTTTTCAACATTTTTGCAGGCCTAAGATGCACTTTAAGGCATTTGTGGGCTGCTAACATTTTCAGAACTTTCAGGGGTGTAGTATTCATTTTTTGTGCCAAAAATATTTTGGGGAATTTCAGTCGTCTAGGATGTGGCTTAATGCCCCTTTCAGGCTGCAAATGTTTTTGGGACATTCAGAGCTCTCTGACACTGATTTTGGCCCACCAACATTTTCTGGACTTTAGGGGGTCTAGGATGCCTCTAAACCCCTTTTTTCCACCTCCAAAGTTTTCAACATTTTTGCAGGCCTAAGATGCACTTTAAGGCCTTTTTTGGGCTGCTAACATATTCTGAGCTTAAGGGGTGAGGATGCATTTTTCGTGCAAAAAATATTTTTGGGAATGTCAGTGGTCTAGGATGCGGGTTAATGCCCCTTTCAGGCTGCAATTGTTTCTGGGACATTCAGAGCTCTCCTACACATAATTTTGGCCCACCAACATTTTCTGGACTTTAGGGGGTCTAGGATACCGGTAAACCCCTTTTTTGGGCCTCCAAAGTTTTCAACATTTTTGCAAGCCTAAGATGCACTTTAAGGCATTTTTGGGCTGCTAACATTTTCAGAACTTTCAGGGGTGTAGTATGCATTTTTTATGCCAAAAATATTTTGAGGAATTTCAGTGGTCTAGGATGCGGGTTAATGCCCCTTTCAGGCTGCAAATGTTTTTGGGACATTCAGGGCTCTCTGACACCATTTTTGGGCCACCAACATTTTCTGGACTTTCGGGGGTCTAGGATGCCTGTAAACCCCTTTTTTGGGTCTCCAAAGTTTTCAACATTTTTGCAGGCCTAAAATGCATTTGAAGGCATTTTTTTGGGCTGCTAACATATTCTGAGCTTTCAGGGGTGTAGGGTGCATTTTTCGTGCCAAAAATATTTTGGGGAATTTCAGTGGTCTATGATGCGACTTAATGCCCCTTTCAGGCTGCAAATCTGTTTGGGACATGCAGAGCTCTCTGACACTGTTTTTGGGCCACCAACATTTTCTGGACTTTAGGGGGTCTAGGATGTCTGTAAACCCCTTTTTTGGGCCTCCAAAGTTTTCAACATTTTTGCAGGTCTAAAATGCATTTTAAGGCCTTTTTTGGGCTGCTAACATATTCTGAGCCTTAGGGGTGACGGATGCATTTTTCGTGCACAAATATTTTTGGGAATTTCAGTGGTCTAGGGTGCGGGTTAATGCCCCTTTCAGGCTGCAAATGTTTTTGGGACATTCAGGGCTCTCTGACACCATTTTTGGGCCACCAACATTTTCTGGACTTTAGGGGGTCTAGGATGCCTGTGAACCCCTTTTTTGGTCCTTCAAAGTTTTCAACATTTTTGCAGGCCTAAAATGCGTTTTAAGGCATTTTTGGGCTGCTAACATTTTCAGAACTTTCAGGGGTGTAGTATGCATTTTTTGTGCCAAAAATATTTTTGGGAATTTCAGTGGTCTAGGGTGCGGGTTAATGCCCCTTTGAGGCTGCAAATGTTTTTGGGACATTCAGGGCTCTCTGACACCATTTTTGGGCCACCAACATTTTCTGGACTTTAGGGGGTCTAGGATGCCTGTAAACCCCTTTTTTGGTCCTTCAAAGTTTTCAACATTTTTGCAGGCCTAAAATGCATTTTAAGGCCTTTTATGGGCTGCTAACATATTCTGAGCTTTCAGGGGCGTAGGATGCATTTTTCGTGGCAAAACTATTTTTGGGAATTTCAGTGGTCTAGGATGCGAGTTAATGCCCCTTTCAGGCTGACAATGTTTTTGGGACATTCAGAGCTCTCTGACACATATTTTGGCCCACCAACATTTTCTGGACTTTAGGGGGTCTAGGATGCCTGTAAAGCCCTTGTTTGGTCCTTCAAAGTTATCAACATTTTTGCAAGCCTAAGATGCACTTTAAGGCATTTTTGGGCTGCTAACATTTTCAGAACTTTCAGGGGTGTAGTATGCATTTTTGTGCCAAAAATGTTTTGGGGAATTTCAGTGGTCTAGGATGCAACTTAATGCCCCTTTCAGGCTGCAAATCTGTTTGGGACATGCAGAGCTCTCTGACACTGTTTTTGGGCCACCAACATTTTCTGGACCTTAGGGGGTCTAGGATGTCTGTAAACCCCTTTTTTGGGCCTCCAAAGTTTTCAACATTTTGGCAGGCCTAAAATGCATTTTAAGGCCTTTTTTGGGCTGCTAACATATTCTGAGCCTTAGGGGTGACAGATGTATTTTTCGTGCAAAAAATATTTTTGGGAATTTCAGTGGTCTAGGATGCGGGTTAATGCCCCTTTCAGGCTGCAAATGTTTTTGGGACATTCAGGGCTCTCTGACACCATTTTAGGGCGACCAACATTTTCTGGACTTTAGGGGGTCTAGGATGCCTGTAAACCCCTTTTTTGGACCTTCAAAGTTTTCAACATTTTTGTAGGCCTAAAATGCATTTTAAGGCATTTTTGGGCTGCTAACATTTTCAGAACTTTCAGGGGTGTAGTATGCATTTTTTGTGCCAAAAATATTTTTGGGAATTTCAGTGGTCTAGGATGCGGGTTAATGCCCCTTTCAGGCTGCAAATGTTTTTGGGACATTCAGGGCTCTCTGACACCATTTTTGGGCCACCAACATTTTCTGGACTTTAGGGGGTCTAGGATGCCTGTAAACCCCTTTTTTGGTCCTTCAAAGTTTTCAACATTTTTGCAGGCCTAAAATGCATTTTAAGGCCTTTTATGGGCTGCTAACATATTCTGAGCTTTCAGGGGTGTAGGATGCATTTTTCGTGACAAAACTATTTTTGGGAATTTCAGTGGTCTAGGATGCAGCTTAATGCCCCTTTCAGGCTGCACATGTATTTGGGGCATTCAGAGCTCTCTGACACCGATTTTGGCCCACCAACATTTTCTGGACTTTAGTGGGTCTAGGATGCTTGTAAACCCCTTTTTTGGCCTCCAAAGTGTTCAACATTTGTGCAGGCCTAAGAAGCATTTTAAGTCCTTTTTTTGAGCTGCCAACATTTTCTGATCTTTCAGGGTTGTAGGATGCATTTTTTGTGCCAAAAATATTTTTGGGAATTTCAGTGGTCTAGGATGCGGGTTAATGCCCCTTTCAGGCTGACAATGTTTTTGGGACATTCAGAGCTCGCTGACACAGATTTTGGCCCACCAACATTTTCTGGACTTTAGGGGGTCTAGGATGCCTGTAAAGCCCTTGTTTGGTCCTTCAAAGTTTTCAACATTTTTGCAGGCCTAAAATGCATTTTAAGGCATTTTTGGGCTGCTAACATTTTCAGAGCTTTCAGGGGTGTAGTATGCATTTTTTGTGCCAAAAATATTTTTGGGAATTTCAGTGGTCTAGGATGCGGGTTAATGCCCCTTTCAGGCTGACAATGTTTTTGGGACATTCAGAGCTCTCTGACACAGATTTTGGCCCACCAACATTTTCTGGACTTTAGGGGGTCTAGGATGCCTGTAAAGCCCTTGTTTGGTCCTTCAAAGTTTTCAACATTTTTGCAGGCCTAAAATGCATTTTAAGGCATTTTTGGGCAGCTAACATTTTCAGAACTTTCAGGGGTGTAGTATGCATTTTTTGTGCCAAAAATATTTTTGGTAATTTCAGTGGTGTAGGATGCGGGTTAATGCCCCTTTCATGCTGCAAATGTTTTTGGGACATTCAGGGCTCTCTGACACCATTTTTGGGCCACCAACATTTTCTGGACTTTAGGGGGTGTAGGATGCCTGTAAACCCCTTTTTTCCACCTCCAAAGTTATCAACATTTTTGCAAGCCTAAGATGCACTTTAAGGCATTTTTGGGCTGCTAACATTTTCAGAACTTTCAGGGGTGTAGTATGCATTTTTTGTTCCAAAAATATTTTGGGGAATTTCAGTGGTCTAGGATGCAACTTAATGCCCCATTCAGGCTGCAAATCTGTTTGGGACATGCAGAGCTCTCTGACACTGTTTTTGGGCCACCAACATTTTCTGGACTTTAGGGGGTCTAGGATGCCTGTAAACCCCTTTTTTGGGCCTCCAAAGTTTTCAACATTTTTGCAGGCCTAAAATGCATGTTAAGGCCTTTTTTGGGCTGCTAACATATTCTGAGCTTTCATGGGTGTAGGATGCATTTTTCATGCCAAAAATATTCTGGAGAATTTCAGTGGTCTAGGATGCGGCTTAATGCCCCTTTCAGGCTGCAAATGTTTTTGGGACATTCAGAGCTCTCTGACACCATTTTTGGGCCACCAACATTTTCTGGACTTTAGGGAGTCTAGGATGCCTGTAAACCCCTTTTTTCCACCTCCAAAGTTTTCAACATTTTTGCAAGCCTAAGATGCACTTTAAGGCATTTTTGGGCTGCTAACACTTTCAGAACTTTCAGGGGTGTAGTATGCATTTTTTGTGCCAAAAATATTTTGAGGAATTTCAGTGGTCTAGGATGCGACTTAATGCCCCTTTCAGGCTGCAAATCTGTTTGGGACATGCAGAGCTCTCTGACACTGTTTTTGGGCCACCAACATTTTCTGGACCTTAGGGGGTCTAGGATGTCTGTAAACCCCTTTTTTGGGCCTCCAAAGTTTTCAACATTTTGGCAGGCCTAAAATGCATTTTAAGGCCTTTTTTGGGCTGCTAACATATTCTGAGCCTTAGGGGTGACAGATGTATTTTTCGTGCAAAAAATATTTTTGGGAATTTCAGTGGTCTAGGATGCGGGTTAATGCCCCTTTCAGGCTGCAAATGTTTTTGGGACATTCAGGGCTCTCTGACACCATTTTTGAGCGACCAACATTTTCTGGACTTTAGGGGGTCTAGGATGCCTGTAAACCCCTTTTTTGGTCCTTCAAAGTTTTCAACATTTTTGTAGGCCTAAAATGCATTTTAAGGCATTTTTGGGCTGCTAACATTTTCAGAACTTTCAGGGGTGTAGTATGCATTTTTTGTGCCAAAAATATTTTTGGGAATTTCAGTGGTCTAGGATGCGGGTTAATGCCCCTTTCAGGCTGCAAATGTTTTTGGGACATTCAGGGCTCTCTGACACCATTTTTGGGCCACCAACATTTTCTGGACTTTAGGGGGTCTAGGATGCCTGTAAACCCCTTTTTTGGTCCTTCAAAGTTTTCAACATTTTTGCAGGCCTAAAATGCATTTTAAGGCCTTTTATGGGCTGCTAACATATTCTGAGCTTTCAGGGGTGTAGGATGCATTTTTCGTGACAAAACTATTTTTGGGAATTTCAGTGGTCTAGGATGCAGCTTAATGCCCCTTTCAGGCTGCACATGTATTTGGGGCATTCAGAGCTCTCTGACACCGATTTTGGCCCACCAACATTTTCTGGACTTTAGGGGGTCTAGGATGCTTGTAAACCCCTTTTTTGGCCTCCAAAGTGTTCAACATTTGTGCAGGCCTAAGAAGCATTTTAAGTCCTTTTTTTGAGCTGCCAACATTTTCTGATCTTTCAGGGTTGTAGGATGCATTTTTTGTGCCAAAAATATTTTTGGGAATTTCAGTGGTCTAGGATGCGGGTTAATGCCCCTTTCAGGCTGACAATGTTTTTGGGACATTCAGAGCTCGCTGACACAGATTTTGGCCCACCAACATTTTCTGGACTTTAGGGGGTCTAGGATGCCTGTAAAGCCCTTGTTTGGTCCTTCAAAGTTTTCAACATTTTTGCAGGCCTAAAATGCATTTTAAGGCATTTTTGGGCTGCTAACATTTTCAGAACTTTCAGGGGTGTAGTATGCATTTTTTGTGCCAAAAATATTTTTGGGAATTTCAGTGGTCTAGGATGCGGGTTAATGCCCCTTTCAGGCTGACAATGTTTTTGGGACATTCAGAGCTCTCTGACACAGATTTTGGCCCACCAACATTTTCTGGACTTTAGGGGGTCTAGGATGCCTGTAAAGCCCTTGTTTGGTCCTTCAAAGTTTTCAACATTTTTGCAGGCCTAAAATGCATTTTAAGGCATTTTTGGGCAGCTAACATTTTCAGAACTTTCAGGGGTGTAGTATGCATTTTTTGTGCCAAAAATATTTTTGGTAATTTCAGTGGTGTAGGATGCGGGTTAATGCCCCTTTCATGCTGCAAATGTTTTTGGGACATTCAGGGCTCTCTGACACCATTTTTGGGCCACCAACATTTTCTGGACTTTAGGGGGTGTAGGATGCCTGTAAACCCCTTTTTTCCACCTCCAAAGTTATCAACATTTTTGCAAGCCTAAGATGCACTTTAAGGCATTTTTGGGCTGCTAACATTTTCAGAACTTTCAGGGGTGTAGTATGCATTTTTTGTTCCAAAAATATTTTGGGGAATTTCAGTGGTCTAGGATGCAACTTAATGCCCCATTCAGGCTGCAAATCTGTTTGGGACATGCAGAGCTCTCTGACACTGTTTTTGGGCCACCAACATTTTCTGGACTTTAGGGGGTCTAGGATGCCTGTAAACCCCTTTTTTGGGCCTCCAAAGTTTTCAACATTTTTGCAGGCCTAAAATGCATGTTAAGGCCTTTTTTGGGCTGCTAACATATTCTGAGCTTTCATGGGTGTAGGATGCATTTTTCATGCCAAAAATATTCTGGAGAATTTCAGTGGTCTAGGATGCGGCTTAATGCCCCTTTCAGGCTGCAAATGTTTTTGGGACATTCAGAGCTCTCTGACACCATTTTTGGGCCACCAACATTTTCTGGACTTTAGGTAGTCTAGGATGCCTGTAAACCCCTTTTTTCCACCTCCAAAGTTTTCAACATTTTTGCAAGCCTAAGATGCACTTTAAGGCATTTTTGGGCTGCTAACACTTTCAGAACTTTCAGGGGTGTAGTATGCATTTTTTGTGCCAAAAATATTTTGAGGAATTTCAGTGGTCTAGGATGCGACTTAATGCCCCTTTCAGGCTGCAAATCTGTTTGGGACATGCAGAGCTCTCTGACACTGTTTTTGGGCCACCAACATTTTCTGGACCTTAGGGGGTCTAGGATGTCTGTAAACCCCTTTTTTGGGCCTCCAAAGTTTTCAACATTTTGGCAGGCCTAAAATGCATTTTAAGGCCTTTTTTGGGCTGCTAACATATTCTGAGCCTTAGGGGTGACAGATGTATTTTTCGTGCAAAAAATATTTTTGGGAATTTCAGTGGTCTAGGATGCGGGTTAATGCCCCTTTCAGGCTGCAAATGTTTTTGGGACATTCAGGGCTCTCTGACACCATTTTTGAGCGACCAACATTTTCTGGACTTTAGGGGGTCTAGGATGCCTGTAAACCCCTTTTTTGGTCCTTCAAAGTTTTCAACATTTTTGTAGGCCTAAAATGCATTTTAAGGCATTTTTGGGCTGCTAACATTTTCAGAACTTTCAGGGGTGTAGTATGCATTTTTTGTGCCAAAAATATTTTTGGGAATTTCAGTGGTCTAGGATGCGGGTTAATGCCCCTTTCAGGCTGCAAATGTTTTTGGGACATTCAGGGCTCTCTGACACCATTTTTGGGCCACCAACATTTTCTGGACTTTAGGGGGTCTAGGATGCCTGTAAACCCCTTTTTTGGTCCTTCAAAGTTTTCAACATTTTTGCAGGCCTAAAATGCATTTTAAGGCCTTTTATGGGCTGCTAACATATTCTGAGCTTTCAGGGGTGTAGGATGCATTTTTCGTGACAAAACTATTTTTGGGAATTTCAGTGGTCTAGGATGCAGCTTAATGCCCCTTTCAGGCTGCACATGTATTTGGGGCATTCAGAGCTCTCTGACACCGATTTTGGCCCACCAACATTTTCTGGACTTTAGGGGGTCTAGGATGCTTGTAAACCCCTTTTTTGGCCTCCAAAGTGTTCAACATTTGTGCAGGCCTAAGAAGCATTTTAAGTCCTTTTTTTGAGCTGCCAACATTTTCAGAACTTTCAGGGGTGTAGGATGCATTTTTTGTGCCAAAAATATTTTTGGGAATTTCAGTGGTCTAGGATGCGGGTTAATGCCCCTTTCAGGCTGACAATGTTTTTGGGACATTCAGAGCTCTCTGACACAGATTTTGGCCCACCAACATTTTCTGGACTTTAGGGGGTCTAGGATGCCTGTAAAGCCCTTGTTTGGTCCTTCAAAGTTTTCAACATTTTTGCAGGCCTAAAATGCATTTTAAGGCATTTTTGGGCAGCTAACATTTTCAGAACTTTCAGGGGTGTAGTATGCATTTTTTGTGCCAAAAATATTTTTGGTAATTTCAGTGGTGTAGGATGCGGGTTAATGCCCCTTTCATGCTGCAAATGTTTTTGGGACATTCAGGGCTCTCTGACACCATTTTTGGGCCACCAACATTTTCTGGACTTTAGGGGGTGTAGGATGCCTGTAAACCCCTTTTTTCCACCTCCAAAGTTATCAACATTTTTGCAAGCCTAAGATGCACTTTAAGGCATTTTTGGGCTGCTAACATTTTCAGAACTTTCAGGGGTGTAGTATGCATTTTTTGTTCCAAAAATATTTTGGGGAATTTCAGTGGTCTAGGATGCAACTTAATGCCCCATTCAGGCTGCAAATCTGTTTGGGACATGCAGAGCTCTCTGACACTGTTTTTGGGCCACCAACATTTTCTGGACTTTAGGGGGTCTAGGATGCCTGTAAACCCCTTTTTTGGGCCTCCAAAGTTTTCAACATTTTTGCAGGCCTAAAATGCATGTTAAGGCCTTTTTTGGGCTGCTAACATATTCTGAGCTTTCATGGGTGTAGGATGCATTTTTCATGCCAAAAATATTCTGGAGAATTTCAGTGGTCTAGGATGCGGCTTAATGCCCCTTTCAGGCTGCAAATGTTTTTGGGACATTCAGAGCTCTCTGACACCATTTTTGGGCCACCAACATTTTCTGGACTTTAGGGAGTCTAGGATGCCTGTAAACCCCTTTTTTCCACCTCCAAAGTTTTCAACATTTTTGCAAGCCTAAGATGCACTTTAAGGCATTTTTGGGCTGCTAACACTTTCAGAACTTTCAGGGGTGTAGTATGCATTTTTTGTGCCAAAAATATTTTGAGGAATTTCAGTGGTCTAGGATGCGACTTAATGCCCCTTTCAGGCTGCAAATCTGTTTGGGACATTCAGAGCTCTCTGACACTGTTTTTGGGCCACCAACATTTTCTGGACTTTAGGGGGTCTAGGATGTCTGTAAACCCCTTTTTTGGGCCTCCAAAGTTTTCAACATTTTTGCAGGCCTAAAATGCATTTTAAGGCCTTTTTTGGGCTGCTAACATATTCTGAGCTTAAGGGGTGTAGGATGTATTTTTCGTGCAAAAAAATATTTTTGGGAATTTCAGTGGTCTAGGATGCGGGTTAATGCCCCTTTTAGGCTGCAAATGTTTTTGGGACATTCAGGGCTCTCTGACACCATTTTTGGGCCACCAACATTTTCTGGACTTTAGGGGGTCTAGGATGCCTGTAAACCCCTTTTTTGGGCCTCCAAAGTTTTCAACATTTTTGCAGGCCTAAAATGCATTTTAAGGCCTTTTTTGGGCTGCTAACATATTCTGAGCTTCAGGGGTATAGGTTGCATTTTTCATTCTATAAATATTTTGGGGAATTTCAGTGGTCTAGGATGCGGCTTAATGCCCCTTTCAGTCTGCAAATGTATTTGGGACATTCAGAGCTCTCTGACACCGATTTTGGCCCACCAACATTTTCTGGACTTTAGGCGGTCTAGGATGCCTGTAAACCCCTTTTTTGGGCCTCCAAAATTTTCAACATTTTTGCAGGCGTAAAATGCATTTTAAGGCCTTTTTTGGGCTGCTAACATATTCTGAGCCTTAGCGGTGTAGGATGCATTTTTCGTGCAAAAAATATTTTTGGGATTTTCAGTGGTCTAGGATGCGGGTTAATGCCCCTTTCAGGCTGCAAATGTTTTTGGGAATTCAGGGCTCTCTGACACCATTTTTGAGCTACAATTATTTTCTGGACTTTAGTGGGTCTCGGATGCCTGTACCCCCTTTTTTAGACCTCCAAAGTTTTCAACATTTTTGCAGGCCTAAAATGCATTTTAAGGCCTTTTTTGGGCTGCTAACATATTCTGAGCTTTCAGGGGTGTAGGATGCATTTTTCGTGCAAAAATATTTTTGGGAATTTCAGTGGTCTAGGGTGCGGGTTAATGCCCCTTTGAGGCTGCAAATGTTTTTGGGACATTCAGGGCTCTCTGACACCATTTTTGGGCCACCAACATTTTCTGGACTTTAGGGGGTCTAGGATGCCTGTAAACCCCTTTTTTGGTCCTTCAAAGTTTTCAACATTTTTGCAGGCCTAAAATGCGTTTTAAGGCATTTTTGGGCTGCTAACATTTTCAGAACTTTCAGGGGTGTAGTATGCATTTTTTGTGCCAAAAATATTTTTGGGAATTTCAGTGGTTTAGGGTGCGGGTTAATGCCCCTTTGAGGCTGCAAATGTTTTTGGGACATTCAGGGCTCTCTGACACCATTTTTGGGCCACCAACATTTTCTGGACTTTAGGGGGTCTAGGATGCCTGTAAACCCCTTTTTTGGTCCTTCAAAGTTTTCAACATTTTTGCAGGCCTAAAATGCATTTTAAGGCCTTTTATGGGCTGCTAACATATTCTGAGCTTTCAGGGGTGTAGGATGCATTTTTCGTGGCAAAACTATTTTTGGGAATTTCAGTGGTCTAGGATGCGAGTTAATGCCCCTTTCAGGCTGACAATGTTTTTGGGACATTCAGAGCTCTCTGACACAGATTTTGGGCCACCAACATTTTCTGGACTTTAGGGGGTCTAGGATGCCTGTAAAGCCCTTGTTTGGTCCTTCAAAGTTTTCAACATTTTTGCAGGCCTAAAATGCATTTTAAGGCCTTGTTTGGGCTGCTAACATATTCTGAGCCTTAGGGGTGACAGATGCATTTTTCGTGCAAAAAATATTTTTGGGAATTTCAGTGGTCTAGGATGCGGGTTAATGCCCCTTTCAGGCTGCAAATGTTTTTGGGACATTCAGGGCTCTCTGACACCATTTGTGGGCCACCAACATTTTCTGGACTTTAGGGTGTCTAGGATGCCTGTAAACCCCTTTTTTGGTCCTTCAAAGTTTTCAACATTTTTGCAGGCCTAAAATGCATTTTAAGGCCTTTTATGGGCTGCTAACATATTCTGAGCTTTCAGGGGTGTAGGATGCATTTTTCGTGGCAAAACTATTTTTGGGAATTTCAGTGGTGTAGGATGCGGGTTAATGCCCCTTTCATGCTGCAAATGTTTTTGGGACATTCAGGGCTCTCTGACACCATTTTTGGGCCACCAACATTTTCTGGACTTTGGGGGGTGTAGGATTCCTGTAAACCCCTTTTTTCCACCTCCAAAGTTATCAACATTTTTGCAAGCCTAAGATGCACTTTAAGGCATTTTTGGGCTGCTAACATTTTCAGAACTTTCAGGGGTGTAGTATGCATTTTTCGTGCAAAAAATATTTTTGGGAATTTCAGTGGTCTAGGATGCGGGTTAATGCCCCTTTCAGGCTGCAAATGTTTTTGGGACATTCAGGGCTCTCTGACACCATTTTTGGGCCACCAACATTTTCTGGACTTTAGGGGGTCTAGGATGCCTGTAAACCCCTTTTTTGGTCCTTCAAAGTTTTCAACATTTTTGCAGGCCTAAAATGCATTTTAAGGCCTTTTATGGGCTGCTAACATATTCTGAGCTTTCAGGGGTGTAGGATGCATTTTTCGTGGCAAAACTATTTTTGGGAATTTCAGTGGTCTAGGATGCGAGTTAATGCCCCTTTCAGGCTGACAATGTTTTTGGGACATTCAGAGCTCTCTGACACAGATTTTGGGCCACCAACATTTTCTGGACTTTAGGGGGTCTAGGATGCCTGTAAAGCCCTTGTTTGGTCCTTCAAAGTTTTCAACATTTTTGCAGGCCTAAAATGCATTTTAAGGCATTTTTGGGCAGCTAACATTTTCAGAACTTTCAGGGGTGTAGTATGCATTTTTTGTGCCAAAAATATTTTTGGTAATTTCAGTGGTGTAGGATGCGGGTTAATGCCCCTTTCATGCTGCAAATGTTTTTGGGACATTCAGGGCTCTCTGACACCATTTTTGGGCCACCAACATTTTCTGGACTTTGGGGGGTGTAGGATTCCTGTAAACCCCTTTTTTCCACCTCCAAAGTTATCAACATTTTTGCAAGCCTAAGATGCACTTTAAGGCATTTTTGGGCTGCTAACATTTTCAGAACTTTCAGGGGTGTAGTATGCATTTTTCGTGCAAAAAATATTTTTGGGAATTTCAGTGGTCTAGGATGCGGGTTAATGCCCCTTTCAGGCTGCAAATGTTTTTGGGACATTCAGGGCTCTCTGACACCATTTTTGGGCCACCAACATTTTCTGGACTTTAGGGGGTCTAGGATGCCTGTAAACCCCTTTTTTGGTCCTTCAAAGTTTTCAACATTTTTGCAGGCCTAAAATGCATTTTAAGGCCTTTTATGGGGTGCTAACATATTCTGAGCTTTCAGGGGTGTAGGATGCATTTTTCGTGGCAAAACAATTTTTGGGAATTTCAGTGGTCTAGGATGCGAGTTAATGCCCCTTTCAGGCTGACAATGTTTTTGGGACATTCAGAGCTCTCTGACACAGATTTTGGGCCACCAACATTTTCTGGACTTTAGGGGGTCTAGGATGCCTGTAAACCCCTTGTTTGGTCCTTCAAAGTTTTCAACATTTTTGCAGGCCTAAAATGCATTTTAAGGCCTTTTTTGGGCTGCTAACATATTCTGAGCCTTAGGGGTGACAGATGCATTTTTCGTGCAAAAAATATTTTTGGGAATTTCAGTGGTCTAGGATGCGGGTTAATGCCCCTTTCAGGCTGCAAATGTTTTTGGGACATTCAGGGCTCTCTGACACCATTTTTGGGCCACCAACATTTTCTGGACTTTGGGGGGTGTAGGATTCCTGTAAACCCCTTTTTTCCACCTCCAAAGTTATCAACATTTTTGCAAGCCTAAAATGCACTTTAAGGCATTTTTGGGCTGCTAACATTTTCAGAACTTTCAGGGGTGTAGTATGCATTTTTCGTGCAAAAAATATTTTTGGGAATTTCAGTGGTCTAGGATGCGGGTTAATGCCCCTTTCAGGCTGCAAATGTTTTTGGGACATTCAGGGCTCTCTGACACCATTTTTGGGCCACCAACATTTTCTGGACTTTAGGGGGTCTAGGATGCCTGTAAACCCCTTTTTTGGTCCTTCAAAGTTTTCAACATTTTTGCAGGCCTAAAATGCATTTTAAGGCCTTTTATGGGCTGCTAACATATTCTGAGCTTTCAGGGGTGTAGGATGCATTTTTCGTGGCAAAACTATTTTTGGGAATTTCAGTGGTCTAGGATGCGAGTTAATGCCCCTTTCAGGCTGACAATGTTTTTGGGACAATCAGAGCTCTCTGACACAGATTTTGGGCCACCAACATTTTCTGGACTTTAGGAGGTCTAGGATGCCTGTAAAGCCCTTGTTTGGCCCTTCAAAGTTTTCAACATTTGTGCAGGCCTAAGATGCACTTTAAGGCATTTGTGGGCTGCTAACATTTTCAGAACTTTCAGGGGTGTAGTATTCATTTTTTGTGCCAAAAATAGTTTGGGGAATTTCAGTCGTCTAGGATGTGGCTTAATGCCCCTTTCAGGCTGCAAATGTTTTTGGGACATTCAGAGCTCTCTGACACCGATTTTGGCCCACCAACATTTTCTGGACTTTAGGGGGTCTAGGATGCCTGTAAACCCCTTTTTTGGGCCTCCAAAGTTTTCAACATTTTTGCAGGCCTAAAATGCATTTTAAGGCCTTTTTTGGGCTGCTAACATATTCTGAGCTTCAGGGGTATAGGGTGCATTTTTCATTCTATAAATATTTTGGGGAATTTCAGTGGTCTAGGATGCGGCTTAATGCCCCTTTCAGGCTGCAAATGTATTTGGGACATTCAGAGCTCTCTGACACCGATTTTGGCCCACCAACATTTTCTGGACTTTAGGCGGTCTAGGATGCCTGTAAACCCCTTTTTTGGGGCCTCCAAAGTTTTCAACATTTTTGCAGGCCTAAAATTCATTTTAATGCCTTTTTTGGGCTGCTAACATATTCTGAGCTTTCAGGGGTGTAGGATGCATTTTTCGTGCAAAAATATTTTTGGGAATTTCAGTGGTCTAGGATGCGGGTTAATGCCCCTTTCAGGCTGCAAATGTTTTTGGGACATTCAAGGCTCTCTGACACTGTTTTTGGGCCACAAACATTTTCTGGACTTTAGGGGGTCTAGGATGCCTGTAAACCCCTTTTTTGGGCCTCCAAAGTTTTCAACATTTTTGCAGGCGTAAAATGCATTTTAAGGGCTTTTCTGGGCTGCTAACATATTCTGAGCTTCAGGGGTGTAGGATGCATTTTTTGTGCCAAAAATATTTTTGGGAATTTCAGTGGTCTAGGATGCGGGTTAATGCCCCTTTGAGGCTGCAAATGTTTTTGGGACATTCAGAGCTCTCTGACACCGATTTTGGCCCACCTACATTTTCTGGACTTTAGGGGGTCTAGGATGCCTGTAAACCCCTTTTTTCGGCCTCCAAAGGTTTCAACATTTTTGCAGGCCTAAAATGCATTTTAAGGCCTTTTTTGGTCTGCTAACATATTCTGAGCTTCAGGGGTATAGGTTGCATTTTTCATGCCAAAAATATTTTGGGGAATTTCAGTGGTCTAGGATGCGGGTTAATATCCCTTTCAGGCTGCAAATGTTTTTGGGAATTCAGGGCTCTCTGACACCATTTTTGGGCCACAATCATTTTCTGGACTTTAGGGGGTCTAGGATGCCTGTACCCTCTTTTTTGGGCCTCCAAAGTTTTCAACATTTTTGCAGACCTAAAATGCATTTTAACTCCTTTTTTGGGGTGCTAACATATTCTGAGCTTCAGGGGTATAGGTTGCATTTTTCATGCCAAAAATATTTTGGGGAATTTCAGTGGTCTAGGATTCGACTTAATGCCCCCTTCAGGCTGCAAATCTGTTTGGGACATTCAGAGCTCTCTGACACTGTTTTTGGGCCACAAACATTTTCTGGACTTTAGGTTGTCTAGGATGCCTGTAAACCCCTTTTTTGGGCCTCTAAAGTTTTCAACATTTTTGCAGGCGTAAAATGCATTTTAAGGCCTTTTTTGGGCTGCTAACATATTCGGAGCTTCAGGGGTGTAGGATGCATTTTTTGTGCCAAAAATATTTTTGGGAATTGCAGTGGTCTAGGATGCGGGTTAATGCCCCTTTCAGGCTGCAAATGTTTTTGGGACATTCAGGGCTCTCTGACACCATTTTTGGGCCACCAACATTTTCTGGACTTTAGGGGGTCTAGGATGCCTGTAAACCCCTTTTTTGGGCCTCCAAGGTTTTCAACATTTTTGCAGGCCTTAAATGCATTTTAAGGCCTTTTTTGGGCTGCTAACATATTCTGAGCTTTCAGGGGTGTAGGATGCATTTTTTGTGTCAAAACTATTTTTAGGAATTTCAGTGGTCTGGGATGTGGGTTAGTGCCACTTTCAGGCTGCAAATGTTTTTGGGACATTCAGAGCTCTCTGACACCGATTTTGGCCCACCAACATTTTCTGGACTTTAGGGGGTCTAGGATGCCTGTAAACCCCTTTTTTTGGCCTCCAAAGTGTTCAACATTTGTGCAGGGCTAAGAAGCATTTTAAGTCCTTTTTTTGAGCTGCCAACATTTTCTGATCTTTCAGGGTTGTAGGATGTATTTTTTGTGGCAAAAATGTTTTGGGGAATTTCAGTGGTCTAGGATTCGCCTTAATGCCCCTTTCAGGCTGCAAATCTGTTTGGGACATTCAGAGCTCTCTGACACTGTTTTTGGGCCACAAACATTTTCTGGACTTTAGGGGGTCTAGGATGCCTGTAAACCCCTTTTTCGGGCCTCCAAAGTTTTCAACATTTTTGCAGGCGTAAAATGCATTTTAAGGGTTTTCTGGGCTGCTAACATATTCTGAGCTTCAGGGGTGTAGGATGCATTTTTTGTGCCAAAAATATTTTTGGGAATTTCAGTGGTCTAGGATGCGGGTTAATGCCCCTTTGAGGCTGCAAATGTTTTTGGGACATTCAGAGCTCTCTGACACAGATTTTGGCCCAACCAACATTTTCTGGACTTTAGGGGGTCTAGGATGCCTCTAAACCCCTTTTTTCCACCTCCAAAGTTTTCAACATTTTTTCAAGCCTAAGATGCACTTTAAGGCATTTTTTGGCTGCTAACATTTTCAGAACTTTCAGGGGTGTAGGATGCATTTTTCATGCCAAAGATATTTTGGAGAATTTCAGTGGTCTAGGATGCGGCTTAATGCCCCTTTCAGGCTGCAAATGTTTTTGGGACATTCAGAGCTCTCTGACACCGATATTGGCCCACCAACATTTTCTGGACTTTAGGGGGTGTAGGATGCCTG
This sequence comes from Ambystoma mexicanum, assembly GCF_040938575.1. Classification (NCBI taxonomy): domain Eukaryota; kingdom Metazoa; phylum Chordata; class Amphibia; order Caudata; family Ambystomatidae; genus Ambystoma; species Ambystoma mexicanum. The sequence continues at coordinate 345,160,697 of NC_090932.1, forward strand.
TAAACCTCTTTTTCCGGCCTCCAAAGGTTTCAACATTTTTGCAGGCCTAAAATGCATTTTAAGGCCTTTTTTGGGCTGCTAACATATTCTGAGCTTCAGGGGTGTAGGATGCATTTTTCGTGAAAAAAATATTTTTGGGAATTTCAGTGGTCTAGGATGCGGGTTAATACACCTTTCAGGCTGCAAATGTTTTTGGGAATTCAGGGCTCTCTGACACCATTTTTGAGCCACAATCATTTTCTGGACTTTAGGGGGTCTAGGATGCCTGTACCCTCTTTTTTGGTCCTTCAAAGTTTTCAACATTTTTGCAGGCCTAAAATGCGTTATAAGGCATTTTTGGGCTGCTAACATTTTCAGAACTTTCAGGGGTGTAGTATGCATTTTTTGTGCCAAAAATATTTTTGGGAATTTCAGTGGTCTGGGATGCGGGTTAATGCCCCTTTGAGGCTGCAAATGTTTTTGGGACATTCAGGGCTCTCTGACACCATTTTTTGGGCCACCAACATTTTCTGGACTTTAGGGGGTCTAGGATGCCTGTAAACCCCTTTTTTGGTCCTTCAAAGTTTTCAACATTTTTGCAGGCCTAAAATGCATTTTAAGGCCTTTTCTGGGCTGCTAACATATTCTGAGCTTTCAGGGGTGTAGGATGCATTTTTCGTGGCAAAAATATTTTTGGGAATTTCAGTGGTCTAGGATGCGAGTTAATGCCCCTTTCAGGCTGCAAATGTTTTTGGGACATTCAGAGCCCTCTGACACCGATTTTGGCCCACCAACATTTTCTGGACTTTAGGGGGTCTAGGATGCCTCTAAACCCCTTTTTTCCACCTCCAAAGTTTTCAACATTTTTGCAGGCCTAAGATGCACTTTAAGGCATTAGTGGGCTGCTAACATTTTCAGAACTTTCAGGGATGTAGTATTCATTTTTTGTGCCAAAAATATTTTTGGGAATGTCAGTGGTCTAGGATGCGGGTTAATGCCCGTTTCACTCTGCAAATGTTTTTGGGACATTCAGTGCTCTCTGACACCATTTTTGGGCCACCAACATTTTCTGGACTTTAGGGGGTCTAGGATGCCTGTAAAGCCCTTTTTTGGGCCTCCAAAGTTTTCAACATTTTTGCAGGCCTAAAATGCATTTTAAGGCCTTTTTTGGGCTGCTAACATATTCTGAGCTTCAGGGGTATAGGTTGCATTTTTCATTCTATAAATATTTTGGGGAATTTCAGTGGTCTAGGATGCGGGTTAATGCCCCTTTCAGGCTGCAAATGTTTTTGGGACATTCAGGGCTCTCTGACACTGTTTTTGGGCCACAAACATTTTCTGGACTTTAGGGGGTCTCGGATGCCTGTAAACCCCTTTTTTGGGCCTCCAAAGTTTTCAACATTTTTGCAGGCGTAAAATGCATTTTAAGGGCTTTTCTGGGCTGCTAACATATTCTGAGCTTCAGGGGTGTAGGATGCATTTTTTGTGCCAAAAATATTTTTGGGAATTTCAGTGGTCTAGGATGCGGGTTAATGCCCCTTTGAGGCTGCAAATGTTTTTGGGACATTCAGAGCTCTCTGACACCGATTTTGGCCCACCTACATTTTCTGGACTTTAGGGGGTCTAGGATGCCTGTAAACCCCTTTTTTCGGCCTCCAAAGGTTTCAACATTTTTGCAGGCCTAAAATGCATTTTAAGGCCTTTTTTGGTCTGCTAACATATTCTGAGCTTCAGGGGTATAGGTTGCATTTTTCATGCCAAAAATATTTTGGGGAATTTCAGTGGTCTAGGATGCGGGTTAATACCCCTTTCAGGCTGCAAATGTTTTTGGGAATTCAGGGCTCTCTGACACCATTTTTGAGCCACAATCATTTTCTGGACTTTAGGGGGTCTAGGATGCCTGTACCCTCTTTTTTGGGCCTCCAAAGTTTTCAACATTTTTGCAGACCTAAAATGCATTTTAACTCCTTTTTTGGGGTGCTAACATATTCTGAGCTTCAGGGGTATAGGTTGCATTTTTCATGCCAAAAATATTTTGGGGAATTTCAGTGGTCTAGGATTCGACTTAATGCCCCCTTCAGGCTGCAAATCTGTTTGGGACATTCAGAGCTCTCTGACACTGTTTTTGGGCCACAAACATTTTCTGGACTTTAGGGGGTCTAGGATGCCTGTAAACCCCTTTTTTGGGCCTCCAAAGTTTTCAACATTTTTGCAGGCGTAAAATGCATTTTAAGGCCTTTTTTGGGCTGCTAACATATTCTGAGCTTCAGGGGTGTAGGATGCATTTTTTGTGCCAAAAATATTTTTGGGAATTACAGTGGTCTAGGATGCGGGTTAATGCCCCTTTCAGGCTGCAAATGTTTTTGGGACATTCAGGGCTCTCTGACACCATTTTTGGGCCACCAACATTTTCTGGACTTTAGGGGGTCTAGGATGCCTGTAAACCCCTTTTTTGGGCCTCCAAAGTTTTCAACATTTTTGCAGGCCTAAAATGCATTTTAAGGCCTTTTTTGGGCTGCTAACATATTCTGAGCTTTCAGGGGTGTAGGATGCATTTTTTGTGTCAAAACTATTTTTAGGAATTTCAGTGGTCTGGGATGTGGGTTAGTGCCACTTTCAGGCTGCAAATGTTTTTGGGACATTCAGAGCTCTCTGACACCGATTTTGGCCCACCAACATTTTCTGGAATTTAGGCAGTCTAGGATGCCTGTAAACCCCTTTTTTGGGCCTCCAAAGTTTTCAACATTTTTGCAGGCCTAAAATTCATTTTAAGGCCTTTTTTGGGCTGCTAACATATTCTGAGCTTTCAGGGGTGTAGGATGCATTTTTCGTGCAAAAATATTTTTGGGAATTTCAGTGGTCTAGGATGCGGGTTAATGCCCCTTTCAGGCTGCAAATGTTTTAGGGACATTCAGGGCTCTCTGACACTGTTTTTGGGCCACAAACATTTTCTGGACTTTAGGGGGTCTAGGATGCCTGTAAACCCCTTTTTTGGGCCTCCAAAGTTTTCAACATTTTTGCAGGCGTAAAATGCATTTTAAGGGCTTTTCTGGGCTGCTAACATATTCTGAGCTTCAGGGGTGTAGGATGCATTTTTTGTGCCAAAAATATTTTTGGGAATTTCAGTGGTCTAGGATGCGGGTTAATGCCCCTTTGAGGCTGCAAATGTTTTTGGGACATTCAGAGCTCTCTGACACCGATTTTGGCCCACCTACATTTTCTGGACTTTAGGGGGTCTAGGATGCCTGTAAACCCCTTTTTTCGGCCTCCAAAGGTTTCAACATTTTTGCAGGCCTAAAATGCATTTTAAGGCCTTTTTTGGTCTGCTAACATATTCTGAGCTTCAGGGGTATAGGTTGCATTTTTCATGCCAAAAATATTTTGGGGAATTTCAGTGGTCTAGGATGCGGGTTAATATCCCTTTCAGGCTGCAAATGTTTTTGGGAATTCAGGGCTCTCTGACACCATTTTTGAGCCACAATCATTTTCTGGACTTTAGGGGGTCTAGGATGCCTGTACCCTCTTTTTTGGGCCTCCAAAGTTTTCAACATTTTTGCAGACCTAAAATGCATTTTAACTCCTTTTTTGGGGTGCTAACATATTCTGAGCTTCAGGGGTATAGGTTGCATTTTTCATGCCAAAAATATTTTGGGGAATTTCAGTGGTCTAGGATTCGACTTAATGCCCCCTTCAGGCTGCAAATCTGTTTGGGACATTCAGAGCTCTCTGACACTGTTTTTGGGCCACAAACATTTTCTGGACTTTAGGGGGTCTAGGATGCCTGTAAACCCCTTTTTTGGGCCTCCAAAGTTTTCAACATTTTTGCAGGCGTAAAATGCATTTTAAGGCCTTTTTTGGGCTGCTAACATATTCTGAGCTTTCAGGGGTGTAGGATGCATTTTTCGTGCAAAAATATTTTTGGGAATTTCAGTGGTCGAGGATGGGGGTTAATGCCCCTTTCAGGCTGCAAATGTTTTTGGGACATTCAGGGCTCTCTGACACTGTTTTTGGGCCACAAACATTTTCTGGACTTTAGGGGGTCTAGGATGCCTGTAAACCCCTTTTTTGGGCCTCCAAAGTTTTCAACATTTTTGCAGGCCTAAAATGCGTTATAAGGCATTTTTGGGCTGCTAACATTTTCAGAACTTTCAGGGGTGTAGTATGCATTTTTTGTGCCAAAAATATTTTTGGGAATTTCAGTGGTCTGGGATGCGGGTTAATGCCCCTTTGAGGCTGCAAATGTTTTTGAGACATTCAGGGCTCTCTGACACCATTTTTTGGGCCACCAACATTTTCTGGACTTTAGGGGGTCTAGGATGCCTGTAAACCCCTTTTTTGGTCCTTCAAAGTTTTCAACATTTTTGCAGGCCTAAAATGCATTTTAAGGCCTTTTCTGGGCTGCTAACATATTCTGAGCTTTCAGGGGTGTAGGATGCATTTTTCGTGGCAAAAATATTTTTGGGAATTTCAGTGGTCTAGGATGCGGGTTAATACCCCTTTCAGGCTGCAAATGTTTTTGGGAATTCAGGGCTCTCTGACACCATTTTTGAGCCACAATCATTTTCTGGACTTTAGGGGGTCTAGGATGCCTGTACCCTCTTTTTTGGGCCTCCAAAGTTTTCAACATTTTTGCAGACCTAAAATGCATTTTAACTCCTTTTTTGGGGTGCTAACATATTCTGAGCTTCAGGGGTATAGGTTGCATTTTTCATGCCAAAAATATTTTGGGGAATTTCAGTGGTCTAGGATTCGACTTAATGCCCCCTTCAGGCTGCAAATCTGTTTGGGACATTCAGAGCTCTCTGACACTGTTTTTGGGCCACAAACATTTTCTGGACTTTAGGTTGTCTAGGATGCCTGTAAACCCCTTTTTTGGGCCTCCAAAGTTTTCAACATTTTTGCAGGCGTAAAATGCATTTTAAGGCCTTTTTTGGGCTGCTAACATATTCGGAGCTTCAGGGGTGTAGGATGCATTTTTTGTGCCAAAAATATTTTTGGGAATTGCAGTGGTCTAGGATGCGGGTTAATGCCCCTTTCAGGCTGCAAATGTTTTTGGGACATTCAGGGCTCTCTGACACCATTTTTGGGCCACCAACATTTTCTGGACTTTAGGGGGTCTAGGATGCCTGTAAACCCCTTTTTTGGGCCTCCAAGGTTTTCAACATTTTTGCAGGCCTAAAATGCATTTTAAGGCCTTTTTTGGGCTGCTAACATATTCTGAGCTTTCAGGGGTGTAGGATGCATTTTTTGTGTCAAAACTATTTTTAGGAATTTCAGTGGTCTGGGATGTGGGTTAGTGCCACTTTCAGGCTGCAAATGTTTTTGGGACATTCAGAGCTCTCTGACACCGATTTTGGCCCACCAACATTTTCTGGACTTTAGGGGGTCTAGGATGCCTGTAAACCCCTTTTTTTGGCCTCCAAAGTGTTCAACATTTGTGCAGGGCTAAGAAGCATTTTAAGTCCTTTTTTTGAGCTGCCAACATTTTCTGATCTTTCAGGGTTGTAGGATGTATTTTTTGTGGCAAAAATGTTTTGGGGAATTTCAGTGGTCTAGGATTCGCCTTAATGCCCCTTTCAGGCTGCAAATCTGTTTGGGACATTCAGAGCTCTCTGACACTGTTTTTGGGCCACAAACATTTTCTGGACTTTAGGGGGTCTAGGATGCCTGTAAACCCCTTTTTCGGGCCTCCAAAGTTTTCAACATTTTTGCAGGCGTAAAATGCATTTTAAGGGTTTTCTGGGCTGCTAACATATTCTGAGCTTCAGGGGTGTAGGATGCATTTTTTGTGCCAAAAATATTTTTGGGAATTTCAGTGGTCTAGGATGCGGGTTAATGCCCCTTTGAGGCTGCAAATGTTTTTGGGACATTCAGAGCTCTCTGACACAGATTTTGGCCCAACCAACATTTTCTGGACTTTAGGGGGTCTAGGATGCCTCTAAACCCCTTTTTTCCACCTCCAAAGTTTTCAACATTTTTTCAAGCCTAAGATGCACTTTAAGGCATTTTTTGGCTGCTAACATTTTCAGAACTTTCAGGGGTGTAGGATGCATTTTTCATGCCAAAGATATTTTGGAGAATTTCAGTGGTCTAGGATGCGGCTTAATGCCCCTTTCAGGCTGCAAATGTTTTTGGGACATTCAGAGCTCTCTGACACCGATATTGGCCCACCAACATTTTCTGGACTTTAGGGGGTGTAGGATGCCTGTAAACCTCTTTTTCCGGCCTCCAAAGGTTTCAACATTTTTGCAGGCCTAAAATGCATTTTAAGGCCTTTTTTGGGCTGCTAACATATTCTGAGCTTCAGGGGTGTAGGATGCATTTTTCGTGAAAAAAATATTTTTGGGAATTTCAGTGGTCTAGGATGCGGGTTAATACACCTTTCAGGCTGCAAATGTTTTTGGGAATTCAGGGCTCTCTGACACCATTTTTGAGCCACAATCATTTTCTGGACTTTAGGGGGTCTAGGATGCCTGTACCCTCTTTTTTGGTCCTTCAAAGTTTTCAACATTTTTGCAGGCCTAAAATGCGTTATAAGGCATTTTTGGGCTGCTAACATTTTCAGAACTTTCAGGGGTGTAGTATGCATTTTTTGTGCCAAAAATATTTTTGGGAATTTCAGTGGTCTGGGATGCGGGTTAATGCCCCTTTGAGGCTGCAAATGTTTTTGGGACATTCAGGGCTCTCTGACACCATTTTTTGGGCCACCAACATTTTCTGGACTTTAGGGGGTCTAGGATGCCTGTAAACCCCTTTTTTGGTCCTTCAAAGTTTTCAACATTTTTGCAGGCCTAAAATGCATTTTAAGGCCTTTTCTGGGCTGCTAACATATTCTGAGCTTTCAGGGGTGTAGGATGCATTTTTCGTGGCAAAAATATTTTTGGGAATTTCAGTGGTCTAGGATGCGAGTTAATGCCCCTTTCAGGCTGCAAATGTTTTTGGGACATTCAGAGCCCTCTGACACCGATTTTGGCCCACCAACATTTTCTGGACTTTAGGGGGTCTAGGATGCCTCTAAACCCCTTTTTTCCACCTCCAAAGTTTTCAACATTTTTGCAGGCCTAAGATGCACTTTAAGGCATTAGTGGGCTGCTAACATTTTCAGAACTTTCAGGGATGTAGTATTCATTTTTTGTGCCAAAAATATTTTTGGGAATGTCAGTGGTCTAGGATGCGGGTTAATGCCCGTTTCACTCTGCAAATGTTTTTGGGACATTCAGTGCTCTCTGACACCATTTTTGGGCCACCAACATTTTCTGGACTTTAGGGGGTCTAGGATGCCTGTAAAGCCCTTTTTTGGGCCTCCAAAGTTTTCAACATTTTTGCAGGCCTAAAATTCATTTTAAGGCCTTTTTTGGGCTGCTAACATATTCTGAGCTTTCAGGGGTGTAGGATGCATTTTTCGTGCAAAAATATTTTTGGGGATTTCAGTGGTCTAGGATGCGGGTTAATGCCCCTTTCAGGCTGCAAATGTTTTTGGGACATTCAGGGCTCTCTGACACTGTTTTTGGGCCACAAACATTTTCTGGACTTTAGGGGGTCTCGGATGCCTGTAAACCCCTTTTTTGGGCCTCCAAAGTTTTCAACATTTTTGCAGGCGTAAAATGCATTTTAAGGGCTTTTCTGGGCTGCTAACATATTCTGAGCTTCAGGGGTGTAGGATGCATTTTTTGTGCCAAAAATATTTTTGGGAATTTCAGTGGTCTAGGATGCGGGTTAATGCCCCTTTGAGGCTGCAAATGTTTTTGGGACATTCAGAGCTCTCTGACACCGATTTTGGCCCACCTACATTTTCTGGACTTTAGGGGGTCTAGGATGCCTGTAAACCCCTTTTTTCGGCCTCCAAAGGTTTCAACATTTTTGCAGGCCTAAAATGCATTTTAAGGCCTTTTTTGGTCTGCTAACATATTCTGAGCTTCAGGGGTATAGGTTGCATTTTTCATGCCAAAAATATTTTGGGGAATTTCAGTGGTCTAGGATGCGGGTTAATACCCCTTTCAGGCTGCAAATGTTTTTGGGAATTCAGGGCTCTCTGACACCATTTTTGAGCCACAATCATTTTCTGGACTTTAGGGGGTCTAGGATGCCTGTACCCTCTTTTTTGGGCCTCCAAAGTTTTCAACATTTTTGCAGACCTAAAATGCATTTTAACTCCTTTTTTGGGGTGCTAACATATTCTGAGCTTCAGGGGTATAGGTTGCATTTTTCATGCCAAAAATATTTTGGGGAATTTCAGTGGTCTAGGATTCGACTTAATGCCCCCTTCAGGCTGCAAATCTGTTTGGGACATTCAGAGCTCTCTGACACTGTTTTTGGGCCACAAACATTTTCTGGACTTTAGGGGGTCTAGGATGCCTGTAAACCCCTTTTTTGGGCCTCCAAAGTTTTCAACATTTTTGCAGGCGTAAAATGCATTTTAAGGCCTTTTTTGGGCTGCTAACATATTCTGAGCTTCAGGGGTGTAGGATGCATTTTTTGTGCCAAAAATATTTTTGGGAATTACAGTGGTCTAGGATGCGGGTTAATGCCCCTTTCAGGCTGCAAATGTTTTTGGGACATTCAGGGCTCTCTGACACCATTTTTGGGCCACCAACATTTTCTGGACTTTAGGGGGTCTAGGATGCCTGTAAACCCCTTTTTTGGGCCTCCAAAGTTTTCAACATTTTTGCAGGCCTAAAATGCATTTTAAGGCCTTTTTTGGGCTGCTAACATATTCTGAGCTTTCAGGGGTGTAGGATGCATTTTTTGTGTCAAAACTATTTTTAGGAATTTCAGTGGTCTGGGATGTGGGTTAGTGCCACTTTCAGGCTGCAAATTTTTTTGGGACATTCAGAGCTCTCTGACACCGATTTTGGCCCACCAACATTTTCTGGAATTTAGGCAGTCTAGGATGCCTGTAAACCCCTTTTTTGGGCCTCCAAAGTTTTCAACATTTTTGCAGGCCTAAAATTCATTTTAAGGCCTTTTTTGGGCTGCTAACATATTCTGAGCTTTCAGGGGTGTAGGATGCATTTTTCGTGCAAAAATATTTTTGGGAATTTCAGTGGTCTAGGATGCGGGTTAATGCCCCTTTCAGGCTGCAAATGTTTTAGGGACATTCAGGGCTCTCTGACACTGTTTTTGGGCCACAAACATTTTCTGGACTTTAGGGGGTCTAGGATGCCTGTAAACCCCTTTTTTGGGCCTCCAAAGTTTTCAACATTTTTGCAGGCGTAAAATGCATTTTAAGGGCTTTTCTGGGCTGCTAACATATTCTGAGCTTCAGGGGTGTAGGATGCATTTTTTGTGCCAAAAATATTTTTGGGAATTTCAGTGGTCTAGGATGCGGGTTAATGCCCCTTTGAGGCTGCAAATGTTTTTGGGACATTCAGAGCTCTCTGACACCGATTTTGGCCCACCTACATTTTCTGGACTTTAGGGGGTCTAGGATGCCTGTAAACCCCTTTTTTCGGCCTCCAAAGGTTTCAACATTTTTGCAGGCCTAAAATGCATTTTAAGGCCTTTTTTGGTCTGCTAACATATTCTGAGCTTCAGGGGTATAGGTTGCATTTTTCATGCCAAAAATATTTTGGGGAATTTCAGTGGTCTAGGATGCGGGTTAATATCCCTTTCAGGCTGCAAATGTTTTTGGGAATTCAGGGCTCTCTGACACCATTTTTGAGCCACAATCATTTTCTGGACTTTAGGGGGTCTAGGATGCCTGTACCCTCTTTTTTGGGCCTCCAAAGTTTTCAACATTTTTGCAGACCTAAAATGCATTTTAACTCCTTTTTTGGGGTGCTAACATATTCTGAGCTTCAGGGGTATAGGTTGCATTTTTCATGCCAAAAATATTTTGGGGAATTTCAGTGGTCTAGGATTCGACTTAATGCCCCCTTCAGGCTGCAAATCTGTTTGGGACATTCAGAGCTCTCTGACACTGTTTTTGGGCCACAAACATTTTCTGGACTTTAGGGGGTCTAGGATGCCTGTAAACCCCTTTTTTGGGCCTCCAAAGTTTTCAACATTTTTGCAGGCGTAAAATGCATTTTAAGGCCTTTTTTGGGCTGCTAACATATTCTGAGCTTTCAGGGGTGTAGGATGCATTTTTCGTGCAAAAATATTTTTGGGAATTTCAGTGGTCGAGGATGGGGGTTAATGCCCCTTTCAGGCTGCAAATGTTTTTGGGACATTCAGGGCTCTCTGACACTGTTTTTGGGCCACAAACATTTTCTGGACTTTAGGGGGTCTAGGATGCCTGTAAACCCCTTTTTTGGGCCTCCAAAGTTTTCAACATTTTTGCAGGCCTAAAATGCGTTATAAGGCATTTTTGGGCTGCTAACATTTTCAGAACTTTCAGGGGTGTAGTATGCATTTTTTGTGCCAAAAATATTTTTGGGAATTTCAGTGGTCTGGGATGCGGGTTAATGCCCCTTTGAGGCTGCAAATGTTTTTGAGACATTCAGGGCTCTCTGACACCATTTTTTGGGCCACCAACATTTTCTGGACTTTAGGGGGTCTAGGATGCCTGTAAACCCCTTTTTTGGTCCTTCAAAGTTTTCAACATTTTTGCAGGCCTAAAATGCATTTTAAGGCCTTTTCTGGGCTGCTAACATATTCTGAGCTTTCAGGGGTGTAGGATGCATTTTTCGTGGCAAAAATATTTTTGGGAATTTCAGTGGTCTAGGATGCGGGTTAATACCCCTTTCAGGCTGCAAATGTTTTTGGGAATTCAGGGCTCTCTGACACCATTTTTGAGCCACAATCATTTTCTGGACTTTAGGGGGTCTAGGATGCCTGTACCCTCTTTTTTGGGCCTCCAAAGTTTTCAACATTTTTGCAGACCTAAAATGCATTTTAACTCCTTTTTTGGGGTGCTAACATATTCTGAGCTTCAGGGGTATAGGTTGCATTTTTCATGCCAAAAATATTTTGGGGAATTTCAGTGGTCTAGGATTCGACTTAATGCCCCCTTCAGGCTGCAAATCTGTTTGGGACATTCAGAGCTCTCTGACACTGTTTTTGGGCCACAAACATTTTCTGGACTTTAGGTTGTCTAGGATGCCTGTAAACCCCTTTTTTGGGCCTCCAAAGTTTTCAACATTTTTGCAGGCGTAAAATGCATTTTAAGGCCTTTTTTGGGCTGCTAACATATTCGGAGCTTCAGGGGTGTAGGATGCATTTTTTGTGCCAAAAATATTTTTGGGAATTGCAGTGGTCTAGGATGCGGGTTAATGCCCCTTTCAGGCTGCAAATGTTTTTGGGACATTCAGGGCTCTCTGACACCATTTTTGGGCCACCAACATTTTCTGGACTTTAGGGGGTCTAGGATGCCTGTAAACCCCTTTTTTGGGCCTCCAAGGTTTTCAACATTTTTGCAGGCCTAAAATGCATTTTAAGGCCTTTTTTGGGCTGCTAACATATTCTGAGCTTTCAGGGGTGTAGGATGCATTTTTTGTGTCAAAACTATTTTTAGGAATTTCAGTGGTCTGGGATGTGGGTTAGTGCCACTTTCAGGCTGCAAATGTTTTTGGGACATTCAGAGCTCTCTGACACCGATTTTGGCCCACCAACATTTTCTGGACTTTAGGGGGTCTAGGATGCCTGTAAACCCCTTTTTTTGGCCTCCAAAGTGTTCAACATTTGTGCAGGGCTAAGAAGCATTTTAAGTCCTTTTTTTGAGCTGCCAACATTTTCTGATCTTTCAGGGTTGTAGGATGTATTTTTTGTGGCAAAAATGTTTTGGGGAATTTCAGTGGTCTAGGATTCGCCTTAATGCCCCTTTCAGGCTGCAAATCTGTTTGGGACATTCAGAGCTCTCTGACACTGTTTTTGGGCCACAAACATTTTCTGGACTTTAGGGGGTCTAGGATGCCTGTAAACCCCTTTTTCGGGCCTCCAAAGTTTTCAACATTTTTGCAGGCGTAAAATGCATTTTAAGGGTTTTCTGGGCTGCTAACATATTCTGAGCTTCAGGGGTGTAGGATGCATTTTTTGTGCCAAAAATATTTTTGGGAATTTCAGTGGTCTAGGATGCGGGTTAATGCCCCTTTGAGGCTGCAAATGTTTTTGGGACATTCAGAGCTCTCTGACACAGATTTTGGCCCAACCAACATTTTCTGGACTTTAGGGGGTCTAGGATGCCTCTAAACCCCTTTTTTCCACCTCCAAAGTTTTCAACATTTTTGCAAGCCTAAGATGCACTTTAAGGCATTTTTTGGCTGCTAACATTTTCAGAACTTTCAGGGGTGTAGGATGCATTTTTCATGCCAAAGATATTTTGGAGAATTTCAGTGGTCTAGGATGCGGCTTAATGCCCCTTTCATTCTGCAAATGTTTTTGGGACATTCAGAGCTCTCTGACACCGATTTTGCCCCACCAACATTTTCTGGACTTTAGGGGGTCTAGGATGCCTGTAAACCTCTTTTTTCGGCCTCCAAAGGTTTCAACATTTTTGCAGGCCTAAAATGCATTTTAAGGCCTTTTTTGGGCTGCTAACATATTCTGAGCTTCAGGGGTGTAGGATGCATTTTTCGTGCAAAAAATATTTTTGGGAATTTCAGTGGTCTAGGATGCGGGTTAATACACCTTTCAGGCTGCAAATGTTTTTGGGAATTCAGGGCTCTCTGACACCATTTTTGAGCCACAATCATTTTCTGGACTTTAGGGGGTCTAGGATGCCTGTACCCTCTTTTTTGGTCCTTCAAAGTTTTCAACATTTTTGCAGGCCTAAAATGCGTTATAAGGCATTTTTGGGCTGCTAACATTTTCAGAACTTTCAGGGGTGTAGTATGCATTTTTTGTGCCAAAAATATTTTTGGGAATTTCAGTGGTCTGGGATGCGGGTTAATGCCCCTTTGAGGCTGCAAATGTTTTTGAGACATTCAGGGCTCTCTGACACCATTTTTTGGGCCACCAACATTTTCTGGACTTTAGGGGGTCTAGGATGCCTGTAAACCCCTTTTTTGGTCCTTCAAAGTTTTCAACATTTTTGCAGGCCTAAAATGCATTTTAAGGCCTTTTCTGGGCTGCTAACATATTCTGAGCTTTCAGGGGTGTAGGATGCATTTTTCGTGGCAAAAATATTTTTGGGAATTTCAGTGGTCTAGGATGCGAGTTAATGCCCCTTTCAGGCTGCAAATGTTTTTGGGACATTCAGAGCTCTCTGACACCGATTTTGGCCCACCAACATTTTCTGGACTTTAGGGGGTCTAGGATGCCTCTAAACCCCTTTTTTCCACCTCCAAAGTTTTCAACATTTTTGCAGGCCTAAGATGCACTTTAAGGCATTAGTGGGCTGCTAACATTTTCAGAACTTTCAGGGATGTAGTATTCATTTTTTGTGCCAAAAATATTTTTGGGAATGTCAGTGGTCTAGGATGCGGGTTAATGCCCATTTCACTCTGCAAATGTTTTTGGGACATTCAGTGCTCTCTGACACCATTTTTGGGCCACCAACATTTTCTGGACTTTAGGGGGTCTAGGATGCCTGTAAACCCCTTTTTTGGGCCTCCAAAGTTTTCAACATTTTTGCAGGCCTAAAATGCATTTTAAGGCCTTTTTTGGGCTGCTAACATATTCTGAGCTTCAGGGGTATAGGTTGCATTTTTCATTCTATAAATATTTTGGGGAATTTCAGTGGTCTAGGATGCGGCTTAATGCCCCTTTCAGGCTGCAAATGTATTTGGGACATTCAGAGCTCTCTGACACCGATTTTGGCCCACCAACATTTTCTGGACTTTAGGCGGTCTAGGATGCCTGTAAACCCCTTTTTTGGGCCTCCAAAGTTTTCAACATTTTTGCAGGCCTAAAATTCATTTTAAGGCCTTTTTTGGGCTGCTAACATATTCTGAGCTTTCAGGGGTGTAGGATGCATTTTTCGTGCAAAAATATTTTTGGGGATTTCAGTGGTCTAGGATGCGGGTTAATGCCCCTTTCAGGCTGCAAATGTTTTTGGGACATTCAGGGCTCTCTGACACTGTTTTTGGGCCACAAACATTTTCTGGACTTTAGGGGGTCTTGGATGCCTGTAAACCCCTTTTTTGGGCCTCCAAAGTTTTCAACATTTTTGCAGGCCTGAAATGCATTTTAAGGCCTTTTCTGGGCTGCTAACATATTCTGAGCTTTCAGGGGTGTAGGATGCATTTTTCGTGGCAAAAATATTTTTGGGAATTTCAGTGGTCTAGGATGCGAGTTAATGCCCCTTTCAGGCTGCAAATGTTTTTGGGACATTCAGAGCTCTCTGACACCGATTTTGGCCCACCAACATTTTCTGGACTTTAGGGGGTCTAGGATGCCTCTAAACCCCTTTTTTCCACCTCCAAAGTTTTCAACATTTTTGCAGGCCTAAGATGCACTTTAAGGCATTAGTGGGCTGCTAACATTTTCAGAACTTTCAGGGATGTAGTATTCATTTTTTGTGCCAAAAATATTTTTGGGAATGTCAGTGGTCTAGGATGCGGGTTAATGCCCGTTTCACTCTGCAAATGTTTTTGGGATATTCAGTGCTCTCTGACACCATTTTTGGGCCACCAACATTTTCTGGACTTTAGGGGGTCTAGGATGCCTGTAAACCCCTTTTTTGGGCCTCCAAAGTTTTCAACATTTTTGCAGGCCTAAAATGCATTTTAAGGCCTTTTTTGGGCTGCTAACATATTCTGAGCTTCAGGGGTATAGGTTGCATTTTTCATTCTATAAATATTTTGGGGAATTTCAGTGGTCTAGGATGCGGCTTAATGCCCCTTTCAGGCTGCAAATGTATTTGGGACATTCAGAGCTCTCTGACACCGATTTTGGCCCACCAACATTTTCTGGACTTTAGGCGGTCTAGGATGCCTGTAAACCCCTTTTTTGGGCCTCCAAAGTTTTCAACATTTTTGCAGGCCTAAAATTCATTTTAAGGCCTTTTTTGGGCTGCTAACATATTCTGAGCTTCAGGGGTGTAGGATGCATTTTTCGTGCAAAAATATTTTTGGGGATTTCAGTGGTCTAGGATGCGGGTTAATGCCCCTTTCAGGCTGCAAATGTTTTTGGGACATTCAGGGCTCTCTGACACTGTTTTTGGGCCACAAACATTTTCTGGACTTTAGGGGGTCTCGGATGCCTGTAAACCCCTTTTTTGGGCCTCCAAAGTTTTCAACATTTTTGCAGGCGTAAAATGCATTTTAAGGGCTTTTCTGGGCTGCTAACATATTCTGAGCTTCAGGGGTGTAGGATGCATTTTTTGTGCCAAAAATATTTTTGGGAATTTCAGTGGTCTAGGATGCGGGTTAATGCCCCTTTGAGGCTGCAAATGTTTTTGGGACATTCAGAGCTCTCTGACACCGATTTTGGCCCACCCACATTTTCTGGACTTTAGGGGGTCTAGGATGCCTGTAAACCCCTTTTTTCGGCCTCCAAAGGTTTCAACATTTTTGCAGGCCTAAAATGCATTTTAAGGCCTTTTTTGGTCTGCTAACATATTCTGAGCTTCAGGGGTATAGGTTGCATTTTTCATGCCAAAAATATTTTGGGGAATTTCAGTGGTCTAGGATGCGGGTTAATACCCCTTTCAGGCTGCAAATGTTTTTGGGAATTCAGGGCTCTCTGACACCATTTTTGAGCCACAATCATTTTCTGGACTTTAGGGGGTCTAGGATGCCTGTACCCTCTTTTTTGGGCCTCCAAAGTTTTCAACATTTTTGCAGACCTAAAATGCATTTTAACTCCTTTTTTGGGGTGCTAACATATTCTGAGCTTCAGGGGTATCGGTTGCATTTTTCATGCCAAAAATATTTTGGGGAATTTCAGTGGTCTAGGATTCGACTTAATGCCCCCTTCAGGCTGCAAATCTGTTTGGGACATTCAGAGCTCTCTGACACTGTTTTTGGGCCACAAACATTTTCTGGACTTTAGGGGGTCTAGGATGCCTGTAAACCCCTTTTTTGGGCCTCCAAAGTTTTCAACATTTTTGCAGGCGTAAAATGCATTTTAAGGCCTTTTTTGGGCTGCTAACATATTCTGAGCTTCAGGGGTGTAGGATGCATTTTTTGTGCCAAAAATATTTTTGGGAATTGCAGTGGTCTAGGATGCGGGTTAATGCCCCTTTCAGGCTGCAAATGTTTTTGGGACATTCAGGGCTCTCTGACACTGTTTTTGGGCCACAAACATTTTCTGGACTTTAGGGGGTCTCGGATGCCTGTAAACCCCTTTTTTGGGCCTCCAAAGTTTTCAACATTTTTGCAGGCGTAAAATGCATTTTAAGGGCTTTTCTGGGCTGCTAACATATTCTGAGCTTCAGGGGTGTAGGATGCATTTTTTGTGCCAAAAATATTTTTGGGAATTTCAGTGGTCTAGGATGCGGGTTAATGCCCCTTTGAGGCTGCAAATGTTTTTGGGACATTCAGAGCTCTCTGACACCGATTTTGGCCCACCCACATTTTCTGGACTTTAGGGGGTCTAGGATGCCTGTAAACCCCTTTTTTCGGCCTCCAAAGGTTTCAACATTTTTGCAGGCCTAAAATGCATTTTAAGGCCTTTTTTGGTCTGCTAACATATTCTGAGCTTCAGGGGTATAGGTTGCATTTTTCATGCCAAAAATATTTTGGGGAATTTCAGTGGTCTAGGATGCGGGTTAATACCCCTTTCAGGCTGCAAATGTTTTTGGGAATTCAGGGCTCTCTGACACCATTTTTGAGCCACAATCATTTTCTGGACTTTAGGGGGTCTAGGATGCCTGTACCCTCTTTTTTGGGCCTCCAAAGTTTTCAACATTTTTGCAGACCTAAAATGCATTTTAACTCCTTTTTTGGGGTGCTAACATATTCTGAGCTTCAGGGGTATCGGTTGCATTTTTCATGCCAAAAATATTTTGGGGAATTTCAGTGGTCTAGGATTCGACTTAATGCCCCCTTCAGGCTGCAAATCTGTTTGGGACATTCAGAGCTCTCTGACACTGTTTTTGGGCCACAAACATTTTCTGGACTTTAGGGGGTCTAGGATGCCTGTAAACCCCTTTTTTGGGCCTCCAAAGTTTTCAACATTTTTGCAGGCGTAAAATGCATTTTAAGGCCTTTTTTGGGCTGCTAACATATTCTGAGCTTCAGGGGTGTAGGATGCATTTTTTGTGCCAAAAATATTTTTGGGAATTGCAGTGGTCTAGGATGCGGGTTAATGCCCCTTTCAGGCTGCAAATGTTTTTGGGACATTCAGGGCTCTCTGACACCATTTTTGGGCCACCAACATTTTCTGGACTTTAGGGGGTCTAGGATGCCTGTAAACCCCTTTTTTGGGCCTCCAAAGTTTTCAACATTTTTGCAGGCCTAAAATGCATTTTAAGGCCTTTTTTGGGCTGCTAACATATTCTGAGCTTTCAGGGGTGTAGGATGCATTTTTTGTGTCAAAACTATTTTTAGGAATTTCAGTGGTCTGGGATGTGGGTTAGTGCTACTTTCAGGCTGCAAATGTTTTTGGGACATTCAGAGCTCTCTGACACCGATTTTGGCCCACCAACATTTTCTGGAATTTAGGCAGTCTAGGATGCCTGTAAACCCCTTTTTTGGGCCTCCAAAGTTTTCAACATTTTTGCAGGCCTAAAATTCATTTTAAGGCCTTTTTTGGGCTGCTAACATATTCTGAGCTTTCAGAGGTGTAGGATGCATTTTTCGTGCAAAAATATTTTTGGGAATTTCAGTGGTCTAGGATGCGGGTTAATGCCCCTTTCAGGCTGCAAATGTTTTTGGGACATTCAGGGCTCTCTGACACTGTTTTTGGGCCACAAACATTTTCTGGACTTTAGGGGGTCTAGGATGCCTGTAAACCCCTTTTTTGGGCCTCCAAAGTTTTCAACATTTTTGCAGGCGTAAAATGCATTTTAAGGGCTTTTCTGGGCTGCTAACATATTCTGAGCTTCAGGGGTGTAGGATGCATTTTTTGTGCCAAAAATATTTTTGGGAATTTCAGTGGTCTAGGATGCGGGTTAATGCCCCTTTGAGGCTGCAAATGTTTTTGGGACATTCAGAGCTCTCTGACACCGATTTTGGCCCACCAACATTTTCTGGACTTTAGGGGGTCTAGGATGCCTGTAAACCCCTTTTTTCGGCCTCCAAAGGTTTCAACATTTTTGCAGGCCTAAAATGCATTTTAAGGCCTTTTTTGGTCTGCTAACATATTCTGAGCTGCAGGGGTATAGGTTGCATTTTTCATGCCAAAAATATTTTGGGGAATTTCAGTGGTCTAGGATGCGGGTTAATACCCCTTTCAGGCTGCAAATGTTTTTGGGAATTCAGGGCTCTCTGACACCATTTTTGAGCCACAATCATTTTCTGGACTTTAGGGGGTCTAGGATGCCTGTACCCTCTTTTTTGGGCCTCCAAAGTTTTCAACATTTTTGCAGACCTAAAATGCATTTTAACTCCTTTTTTGGGGTGCTAACATATTCTGAGCATCAGGGGTATAGGTTGCATTTTTCATGCCAAAAATATTTTGGGGAATTTCAGTGGTCTAGGATTCGACTTAATGCCCCCTTCAGGCTGCAAATCTGTTTGGGACATTCAGAGCTCTCTGACACTGTTTTTGGGCCACAAACATTTTCTGGACTTTAGGGGGTCTAGGATGCCTGTAAACCCCTTTTTTGGGCCTCCAAAGTTTTCAACATTTTTGCAGGCGTAAAATGCATTTTAAGGCCTTTTTTGGGCTGCTAACATATTCTGAGCTTCAGGGGTGTAGGATGCATTTTTTGTGCCAAAAATATTTTTGGGAATTGCAGTGGTCTAGGATGCGGGTTAATGCCCCTTTCAGGCTGCAAATGTTTTTGGGACATTCAGGGCTCTCTGACACCATTTTTGGGCCACCAACATTTTCTGGACTTTAGGGGGTCTAGGATGCCTGTAAACCCCTTTTTTGGGCCTCCAAAGTTTTCAACATTTTTGCAGGCGTAAAATGCATTTTAAGGGCTTTTCTGGGCTGCTAACATATTCTGAGCTTCAGGGGTGTAGGATGCATTTTTTGTGCCAAAAATATTTTTGGGAATTTCAGTGGTCTAGGATGCGGGTTAATGCCCCTTTGAGGCTGCAAATGTTTTTGGGACATTCAGAGCTCTCTGACACAGATTTTGGCCCACCAACATTTTCTGGACTTTAGGGGGTCTAGGATGCCTCTAAACCCCTTTTTTCCACCTCCAAAGTTTTCAACATTTTTTCAAGCCTAAGATGCACTTTAAGGCATTTTTTGGCTGCTAACATTTTCAGAACTTTCAGGGGTGTAGGATGCATTTTTCATGCCAAAGATATTTTGGAGAATTTCAGTGGTCTAGGTTGCGGCTTAATGCCCCTTTCAGGCTGCAAATGTTTTTGGGACATTCAGAGCTCTCTGACACCGATTTTGGCCCACCAACATTTTCTGGACTTTAGGGGGTCTAGGATGCCTGTAAACCTCTTTTTTCGGCCTCCAAAGGTTTCAACATTTTTGCAGGCCTAAAATGCATTTTAAGGCCTTTTTTGGGCTGCTAACATATTCTGAGCTTCAGGCGTGTAGGATGCATTTTTCGTGCAAAAAATATTTTTGGGAATTTCAGTGGTCTAGGATGCGGGTTAATGCCCCTTTGAGGCTGCAAATGTTTTTGGGACATTCAGGGCTCTCTGACACCATTTTTGGGCCACCAACATTTTCTGGACTTTAGGGGGTCTAGGATGCCTGTAAACCCCTTTTTTGGTCCTTCAAAGTTTTCAACATTTTTGCAGGCCTAAAATGCATTTTAAGGCCTTTTCTGGGCTGCTAACATATTCTGAGCTTTCAGGGGTGTAGGATGCATTTTTCGTGGCAAAAATATTTTTGGGAATTTCAGTGGTCTAGGATGCGAGTTAATGCCCCTTTCAGGCTGACAATGTTTTTGGGACATTCAGAGCTCTCTGACACAGATTTTGGCCCACCAACATTTTCTGGACTTTATGGGGTCTAGGATGCCTGTAATCCCCTTTTTTGGTCCTTCAAAGTTTTCAAACATTTTTGCAGGCCTAAAATGCATTTTAAGGCATTTTTGGGCAGCTAACATATTCTGAGCTTTCAGGGGTGTAGGATGCATTTTTCATGCCAAAGATATTTTGGAGAATTTCAGTGGTCTAGGATGCGGCTTAATGCCCCTTTCAGGCTGCAAATGTTTTTGGGACATTCAGAGCTCTCTGACACCGATTTTGGCCCACCAACATTTTCTGGACTTTAGGGGGTCTAGGATACCTGTAAACCCCTTTTTTCGGCCTCCAAAGTTTTCAACATTTTTGCAGACCTAAAATGCATTTTAAGGCCTTTTTTGGTCTGCTAACATATTCTGAGCTTCAGGGGTATAGGTTGCATTTTTCATGCCAAAAATATTTTGGGGAATTTCAGTGGTCTAGGATGCGGCTTAATGCCCCTTTCAGGCTGCAAATGTATTTGGGGCATTCAGAGCTCTCTGACGCCAATTTTGGCCCACCAACATTTTCTGGACTTTAGAGGTTCTAGGATGCCTGTAAACCCCTTTTTTGGGCCTCCAAAATTTTCAACATTTTTGCAGGCGTAAAATGCATTTTAAGGCCTTTTTTGGGCTGCTAACACATTCTGAGCCTTAGCGGTTTAGGATGCCTTTTTCGTGCAAAAAATATTTTTGGGAATTTCAGTGGTCTAGGATGCAGGTTAATGCCCCTTTCATGCTGCACATGTTCTTGGGCCATTCAGGGCTCTCTGACACCATTTTTGGGCCACCAACATTTTCTGGACTTTAGGGGGTGTAGGATGCCTGTAAACCCCTTTTTTCCACCTCCAAGGTTATCAACATTTTTGCAAGCCTAAGATGCACTTTAAGGCATTTTTGGGCTGCTAACATTTTCAGAACTTTCAGGGGTGTAGTATGCATTTTTTGTGGCAAAAATATTTTGGGGAATTTCAGTGGTCTAGGATGCAACTTAATGCCCCTTTCAGGCTACAAATCTGTTTGGGACATACAGAGCTCTCTGACACTGTTTTGGGCCACCAACATTTTCTGGACTTTAGGGGGTCTAAGATGCCTGTAAACCCCTTTTTTGGGCCTCCAAAATTTTCAACATTTTTTGCACGCCTAAAATGCATTTTAAGGCCTTTTTTGGGCTGCTAACATATTCTGAGCTTCAGGGGTATAGGTTGCATTTTTCATGCCAAAAATATTTTTGGGAATTTCAGTGGTCTAGGATGCGGGTTAATGCCCCTTTCAGGCTGCAAATGTTTTTGGGACATTCAGGGCTCTCTGACACCATTTTTGGGCCACCAACATTTTCTGGACTTTAGGGGGTCTGGGATGCCTGTAAACCCCTTTTTTGGTCCTTCAAAGTTTTCAACATTTTTGCAGGCCTAAAATGCATTTTAAGGCCTTTTTTTGAGATGCCAACATTTTCTGATCTTTCAGAGTTGTAGGATGCATTTTTTGTGCCAAAACTATTTTTAGGAATTTCAGTGGTCTGGGATGTGGGTTAGTGCCACTTTCAGGCTGCAAATGTTTTTGGGACATTCAGAGCTTTCTGACACCGATTTTGGCCCACCAACATTTTCTGGACTTTAGGGGGTCTAGGATGCCTGTAAACCCCTTTTTTTGGCCTCCAAAGTGTTCAGCATTTGTGCAGGCCTAAGAAGCATTTTAAGTCCTTTTTTTGAGCTGCCAACATTTTCTGATCTTTTAGGGTTGTAGGGCTGCATTTTTTGTGGCAAAAATATTTTGGGGAATTTCAGTGGTCTAGGATGCAACTTAATGCTCCTTTCAGGCTACAAATCTGTTTGGGACATTCAGAGCTCTCTGACACTGTTTTTGGGCCACAAACATTTTCTGGACTTTAGGGGGTCTAGGATGCCTGTAAAACCCTTTTTTCGGCCTCCAAAGTTTTCAACATTTTTTGCATGCCTAAAATGCATTTTAAGGCCTTTTTTGGGCTGCTAACATATTCTGAGTTTCAGGGGTATAGGTTGCATTTTTCATGCCAAAAATATTTTTGGGAATTTCAGTGGTCTAGGATGCGGGTTAATGCGCCTTTCAGGCTGCAAATGTTTTTGGGACATTCAGGGCTCTCTGACACCATTTTTGGGCCACCAACATTTTCTGGACTTTAGGGGGTCTAGGATGCCTGTAAACCCCTTTTTTGGTCCTTCAAAGTTTTCAACATTTTTGCAGGCCTAAAATGCATTTTAAGGCCTTTTTTTGAGATGCCAACATTTTCTGATCTTTCAGAGTTGTAGGATGCATTTTTTGTGCCAAAACTATTTTTAGGAATTTCAGTGGTCTGGGATGTGGGTTAGTGCCACTTTCAGGCTGCAAATGTTTTTGGGACATTCAGAGCTCTCTGACACCGATTTTGGCCCACCAACATTTTCTGGACTTTAGGGGGTCTAGGATGCCTGTAAACCCCTTTTTTCGGCCTCCAAAGTGTTCAACATTTGTGCAGGCCTAAGAAGCATTTTAAGTCCTTTTTTTGAGCTGCCAACATTTTCTGATCTTTTAGGGTTGTAGGGCTGCATTTTTTGTGGCAAAAATATTTTGGGGAATTTCAGTGGTCTAGGATTCGACTTAATGCCCCTTTCAGGCTGCAAATCCGTTTGGGACATTCAGAGCTCTCTGACACTGTTTTTGGGCCACAAACATTTTCTGGACTTTAGGGGGTCTAGGATGCCTGTAAAACCCTTTTTTCGGCCTCCAAAGTTTTCAACATTTGTGCAGGCCTAAGAAGCATTTTAAGTCCTTTTTTTGAGCTGCCAACATTTTCTGATCTTTCAGGGTTGTAGGGTGCATTTTTTGTGCCAAAAATATTTTGGGGAATTTCAGTGGTCTAGGATGCAACTCAATGCCCCTTTCAGGCTGCAAATCTGTTTGGGACATGCAGAGCTCTCTGACACTGTTTTTGGGCCACCAACATTTTCTGGACTTTAGGGGGTCTAGGATGTCTGTAAACCCCTTTTTTGGGCCTCCAAAGTTTTCAACATTTTGGCAGGCCTAAAATGCATTTTAAGGCCTTTTTTGGGCTGCTAACATATTCTGAGCCTTAGGGGTGACAGATGTATTTTTCGTGCAAAAAATATTTTTGGGAATTTCAGTGGTCTAGGATGCGGGTTAATGCCCCTTTCAGGCTGCAAATGTTTTTGGGACATTCAGGGCTCTCTGACACCATTTTTGGGCGACCAACATTTTCTGGACTTTAGGGGGTCTAGGATGCCTGTAAACCCCTTTTTTGGTCCTTCAAAGTTTTCAACATTTTTGCAGGCCTAAAATGCATTTTAAGGCATTTTTGGGCTGCTAACATTTTCAGAACTTTCAGGGGTGTAGTATGCATTTTTTGTGCCAAAAATATTTTTGGGAATTTCAGTGGTCTAGGATGCGGGTTAATGCCCCTTTGAGGCTGCAAATGTTTTTGGGACATTCAGGGCTCTCTGACACCATTTTTGGGCCACCAACATTTTCTGGACTTTAGGGGGTCTAGGATGCCTGTAAACGCCTTTTTTGGTCCTTCAAAGTTTTCAACATTTTTGCAGGCCTAAAATGCATTTTAAGGCCTTTTATGGGCTGCTAACATATTCTGAGCTTTCAGGGGTGTAGGATGCATTTTTCGTGGCAAAACTATTTTTGGGAATTTCAGTGGTCTAGGATGCGAGTTAATGCCCCTTTCAGGCTGACAATGTTTTTGGGACATTCAGAGCTCTCTGACACAGATTTTGGCCCACCAACATTTTCTGGACTTTAGGGGGTCTAGGATGCCTGTAAAGCCCTTGTTTGGTCCTTCAAAGTTTTCAACATTTTTGCAGGCCTAAAATGCATTTTAAGGCATTTTTGGGCAGCTAACATTTTCAGAACTTCCAGGGGTGTAGTATGCATTTTTTGTGCCAAAAATATTTTTGTTAATTTCAGTGGTGTAGGATGCGGGTTAATGCCCCTTTCATGCTGCAAATGTTTTTGGGACATTCAGGGCTCTCTGACACCATTTTTGGGCCACCAACATTTTCTGGACTTTAGGGGGTGTAGGATGCCTGTAAACCCCTTTTTTCCACCTCCAAAGTTATCAACATTTTTGCAAGCCTAAGATGCACTTTAAGGCATTTTTGGGCTGCTAACATTTTCAGAACTTTCAGGGGTGCAGTATGCATTTTTTGTTCCAAAAATATTTTGGGGAATTTCAGTGGTCTAGGATGCAACTTAATGCCCCATTCAGGCTGCAAATCTGTTTGGGACATGCAGAGCTCTCTGACAATGTTTTTGGGCCACCAACATTTTCTGGACTTTAGGGGGTCTAGGATGCCTGTAAACCCCTTTTTTGGGCCTCCAAAGTTTTCAACATTTTTGCAGGCCTAAAATGCATGTTAAGGCCTTTTTTGGGCTGCTAACATATTCTGAGCTTTCAGGGGTGTAGGATGCATTTTTCATGCCAAAAATATTCTGGAGAATTTCAGTGGTCTAGGATGCGGCTTAATGCCCCTTTCAGGCTGCAAATGTTTTTGGGACATTCAGAGCTCTCTGACACCATTTTTGGGCCACCAACATTTTCTGGACTTTAGGGAGTCTAGGATGCCTGTAAACCCCTTTTTTCCACCTCCAAAGTTTTCAACATTTTTGCAAGCCTAAGATGCACTTTAAGGCATTTTTGGGCTGCTAACACTTTCAGAACTTTTAGGGGTGTAGTATGCATTTTTTGTGCCAAAAATATTTTGAGGAATTTCAGTGGTCTAGGATGCGACTTAATGCCCCTTTCAGGCTGCAAATCTGTTTGGGACATTCAGAGCTCTCTGACACTGTTTTTGGGCCACCAACATTTTCTGGACTTTAGGGGGTCTAGGATGTCTGTAAACCCCTTTTTTGGGCCTCCAAAGTTTTCAACATTTTTGCAGGCCTAAAATGCATTTTAAGGCCTTTTTTGGGCTGCTAACATATTCTGAGCTTAAGTGGTGTAGGATGTATTTTTCGTGCAAAAAAATATTTTTGGGAATTTCAGTGGTCTAGGATGCGGGTTAATGCCCCTTTTAGGCTGCAAATGTTTTTGGGACATTCAGGGCTCTCTGACACCATTTTTGGGCCACCAACATTTTCTGGACTTTAGGGGGTCTAGGATGCCTGTAAACCCCTTTTTTGGGCCTCCAAAGTTTTCAACATTTTTGCAGGCCTAAAATGCATTTTAAGGCCTTTTTTGGGCTGCTAACATATTCTGAGCTTCAGGGGTATAGGTTGCATTTTTCATTCTATAAATATTTTGGGGAATTTCAGTGGTCTAGGATGCTACTTAATGCCCCTTTCAGGCTGCAAATGTATTTGGGACATTCAGAGCTCTCTGACACCGATTTTGGCCCACCAACATTTTCTGGACTTTAGGCGGTCTAGGATGCCTGTAAACCCCTTTTTTGGGCCTCCAAAATGTTCAACATTTTTGCAGGCGTAAAATGCATTTTAAGGCCTTTTTTGGGCTGCTAACATATTCTGAGCCTTAGCGGTGTAGGATGCATTTTTCGTGCAAAAAATATTTTTGGGATTTTCAGTGGTCTAGGATGCAGGTTAATGCCCCTTTCAGGCTGCAAATGTTTTTGGGAATTCAGGGCTCTCTGACACCATTTTTGAGCTACAATTATTTTCTGGACTTTAGTGGGTCTCGGATGCCTGTACCCCCTTTTTTGGACCTCCAAAGTTTTCAACATTTTTGCAGGCCTAAAATGCATTTTAAGGCCTTTTTTGGGCTGCTAACATATTCTGAGCTTTCAGGGGTGTAGGATGCATTTTTCGTGCAAAAATATTTTTGGGAATTTCAGTGGTCTAGGGTGCGGGTTAATGCCCCTTTGAGGCTGCAAATGTTTTTGGGACATTCAGGGCTCTCTGACACCATTTTAGGGCCACCAACATTTTCTGGACTTTAGGGGGTCTAGGATGCCTGTAAACCCCTTTTTTGGTCCTTCAAAGTTTTCAACATTTTTGCAGGCCTAAAATGCGTTTTAAGGCATTTTTGGGCTGCTAACATTTTCAGAACTTTCAGGGGTGTAGTATGCATTTTTTGTGCCAAAAATATTTTGGGGAATTTCAGTGGTCTAGGATGCAACTTAATGCCCCTTTCAGGCTGCAAATCTGTTTGGGACATGCAGAGCTCTCTGACACAGATTTTGGCCCACCAACATTTTCTGGACTTTAGGGGGTCTAGGATGCCTGTAAAGCCCTTGTTTGGTCCTTCAAAGTTATCAACATTTTTGCAAGCCTAAGATGCACTTTAAGGCATTTTTGGGCTGCTAACATTTTCAGAACTTTCAGGGGTGTAGTATGCATTTTTTGTGCCAAAAATATTTTGGGGAATTTCAGTGGTCTAGGATGCAACTTAATGCCCCTTTCAGGCTGCAAATCTGTTTGGGACATGCAGAGCTCTCTGACACTGTTTTTGGGCCACCAACATTTTCTGGACTTTAGGGGGTCTAGGATGTCTGTAAACCCCTTTTTTGGGCCTCCAAAGTTTTCAACATTTTGGCAGGCCTAAAATGCATTTTAAGGCCTTTTTTGGGCTGCTAACATATTCTGAGCCTTAGGGGTGACAGATGCATTTTTCGTGCAAAAAATATTTTTGGGAATTTCAGTGGTCTAGGATGCGGGTTAATGCCCCTTTCAGGCTGCAAATGTTTTTGGGACATTCAGGGCTCTCTGACACCATTTTTGGGCCACCAACATTTTCTGGACTTTAGGGGGTCTAGGATGCCTGTAAACCCCTTTTTTGGTCCTTCAAAGTTTTCAACATTTTTGCAGGCCTAAAATGCATTTTAAGGCCTTTTATGGGCTGCTAACATATTCTGAGCTTTCAGGGGTGTAGGATGCATTTTTCGTGGCAAAACTATTTTTGGGAATTTCAGTGGTCTAGGATGCGAGTTAATGCCCCTTTCAGGCTGACAATGTTTTTGGGACATTCAGAGCTCTCTGACACAGATTTTGGGCCACCAACATTTTCTGGACTTTAGGGGGTCTAGGATGCCTGTAAACCCCTTTTTTCGGCCTCCAAAGGTTTCAACATTTTTGCAGGCCTAAAATGCATTTTAAGGCCTTTTTTGGTCTGCTAACATATTCTGAGCTGCAGGGGTATAGGTTGCATTTTTCATGCCAAAAATATTTTGGGGAATTTCAGTGGTCTAGGATGCGGGTTAATACCCCTTTCAGGCTGCAAATGTTTTTGGGAATTCAGGGCTCTCTGACACCATTTTTGAGCCACAATAATTTTCTGGACTTTAGGGGGTCTAGGATGCCTGTACCCTCTTTTTTGGGCCTCCAAAGTTTTCAACATTTTTGCAGACCTAAAATGCATTTTAACTCCTTTTTTGGGGTGCTAACATATTCTGAGCTTCAGGGGTATAGGTTGCATTTTTCATGCCAAAAATATTTTGGGGAATTTCAGTGGTCTAGGATTCGACTTAATGCCCCCTTCAGGCTGCAAATCTGTTTGGGACATTCAGAGCTCTCTGACACTGTTTTTGGGCCACAAACATTTTCTGGACTTTAGGGGGTCTAGGATGCCTGTAAACCCCTTTTTCGGGCCTCCAAACTTTTCAACATTTTTGCAGGCGTAAAATGCATTTTAAGGCCTTTTTTGGGCTGCTAACATATTCTGAGCTTCAGGGGTGTAGGATGCATTTTTTGTGCCAAAAATATTTTTGGGAATTGCAGTGGTCTAGGATGCGGGTTAATGCCCCTTTCAGGCTGCAAATGTTTTTGGGACATTCAGGGCTCTCTGACACCATTTTTGGGCCACCAACATTTTCTGGACTTTAGGGGGTCTAGGATGCCTGTAAACCCCTTTTTTGGGCCTCCAAAGTTTTCAACATTTTTGCAGGCGTAAAATGCATTTTAAGGGCTTTTCTGGGCTGCTAACATATTCTGAGCTTCAGGGGTGTAGGATGCATTTTTTGTGCCAAAAATATTTTTGGGAATTTCAGTGGTCTAGGATGCGGGTTAATGCCCCTTTGAGGCTGCAAATGTTTTTGGGACATTCAGAGCTCTCTGACACAGATTTTGGCCCACCAACATTTTCTGGACTTTAGGGGGTCTAGGATGCCTCTAAACCCCTTTTTTCCACCTCCAAAGTTTTCAACATTTTTGCAAGCCTAAGATGCACTTTAAGGCATTTTTTGGCTGCTAACATTTTCAGAACTTTCAGGGGTGTAGGATGCATTTTTCATGCCAAAGATATTTTGGAGAATTTCAGTGGTCTAGGATGCGGCTTAATGCCCCTTTCAGGCTGCAAATGTTTTTGGGACATTCAGAGCTCTCTGACACCGATTTTGGCCCACCAACATTTTCTGGACTTTAGGGGGTCTAGGATGCCTGTAAACCTCTTTTTTCGGCCTCCAAAGGTTTAAACATTTTTGCAGGCCTAAAATGCATTTTAAGGCCTTTTTTGGGCTGCTAACATATTCTGAGCTTCAAGGGTGTAGGATGCATTTTTCGTGCAAAAAATATTTTTGGGAATTTCAGTGGTCTAGGATGCGGGTTAATGCCCCTTTGAGGCGGCAAATGTTTTTGGGACATTCAGGGCTCTCTGACACCATTTTTGGGCCACCAACATTTTCTGGACTTTAGGGGGTCTAGGATGCCTGTAAACCCCTTTTTTGGTCCTTCAAAGTTTTCAACATTTTTGCAGGCCTAAAATGCATTTTAAGGCCTTTTCTGGGCTGCTAACATATTCTGAGCTTTCAGGGGTGTAGGATGCATTTTTCGTGGCAAAAATATTTTTGGGAATTTCAGTGGTCTAGGATGCGAGTTAATGCCCCTTTCAGGCTGACAATGTTTTTGGGACATTCAGAGCTCTCTGACACAGATTTTGGCCCACCAACATTTTCTGGACTTTATGGGGTCTAGGATGCCTGTAATCCCCTTTTTTGGTCCTTCAAAGTTTTCAAACATTTTTGCAGGCCTAAAATGCATTTTAAGGCATTTTTGGGCAGCTAACATATTCTGAGCTTTCAGGGGTGTAGGATGCATTTTTCATGCCAAAGATATTTTGGAGAATTTCAGTGGTCTAGGATGCGGCTTAATGCCCCTTTCAGGCTGCAAATGTTTTTGGGACATTCAGAGCTCTCTGACACCGATTTTGGCCCACCAACATTTTCTGGACTTTAGGGGGTCTAGGATACCTGTAAACCCCTTTTTTCGGCCTCCAAAGTTTTCAACATTTTTGCAGACCTAAAATGCATTTTAAGGCCTTTTTTGGTCTGCTAACATATTCTGAGCTTCAGGGGTATAGGTTGCATTTTTCATGCCAAAAATATTTTGGGGAATTTCAGTGGTCTAGGATGCGGCTTAATGCCCCTTTCAGGCTGCAAATGTATTTGGGGCATTCAGAGCTCTCTGACACCATTTTTGGGCCACCAACATTTTCTGGACTTTAGGGGGTCTAGGATGCCTGTAAACCCCTTTTTTGGTCCTTCAAAGTTTTCAACATTTTTGCAGGCCTAAAATGCATTTTAAGGCCTTTTTTTGAGATGCCAACATTTTCTGATCTTTCAGGGTTGTAGGATGCATTTTTTGTGCCAAAACTATTTTTAGGAATTTCAGTGGTCTGGGATGTGGGTAAGTGCCATTTTCAGGCTGCAAATGTTTTTGGGACATTCAGAGCTCTCTGACACCGATTTTGGCCCACCAACATTTTCTGGACTTTAGGGGGTCTAGGATGCCTGTAAACCCCTTTTTTTGGCCTCCAAAGTGTTCAACATTTGTGCAGGCCTAAGAAGCATTTTAAGTCCTTTTTTGAGCTGCCAACATTTTCTGATCTTTCAGGGTTGTAGGATGCATTTTTTGTGGCAAAAATGTTTTGGGGAATTGCAGTGGTCTAGGATGCGGGTTAATGCCCCTTTCAGGCTGCAAATGTTTTTGGGACATTCAGGGCTCTCTGACACCATTTTTGGGCCACCAACATTTTCTGGACTTTAGGGGGTCTAGGATGCCTGTAAACCCCTTTTTTGGGCCTCCAAAGTTTTCAACATTTTTGCAGGCGTAAAATGCATTTTAAGGGCTTTTCTGGGCTGCTAACATATTCTGAGCTTCAGGGGTGTAGGATGCATTTTTTGTGCCAAAAATATTTTTGGGAATTTCAGTGGTCTAGGATGCGGGTTAATGCCCCTTTGAGGTTGCAAATGTTTTTGGGACATTCAGAGCTCTCTGACACAGATTTTGGCCCACCAACATTTTCTGGACTTTAGGGGGTCTAGGATGCCTCTAAACCCCTTTTTTCCACCTCCAAAGTTTTCAACATTTTTGCAAGCCTAAGATGCACTTTAAGGCATTTTTTGGCTGCTAACATTTTCAGAACTTTCAGGGGTGTAGGATGCATTTTTCATGCCAAAGATATTTTGGAGAATTTCAGTGGTCTAGGATGCGGCTTAATGCCCCTTTCAGGCTGCAAATGTTTTTGGGACATTCAGAGCTCTCTGACACCGATTTTGGCCCACCAACATTTTCTGGACTTTAGGGGGTCTAGGATGCCTGTAAACCTCTTTTTTCGGCCTCCAAAGGTTTAAACATTTTTGCAGGCCTAAAATGCATTTTAAGGCCTTTTTTGGGCTGCTAACATATTCTGAGCTTCAAGGGTGTAGGATGCATTTTTCGTGCAAAAAATATTTTTGGGAATTTCAGTGGTCTAGGATGCGGGTTAATGCCCCTTTGAGGCGGCAAATGTTTTTGGGACATTCAGGGCTCTCTGACACCATTTTTGGGCCACCAACATTTTCTGGACTTTAGGGGGTCTAGGATGCCTGTAAACCCCTTTTTTGGTCCTTCAAAGTTTTCAACATTTTTGCAGGCCTAAAATGCATTTTAAGGCCTTTTCTGGGCTGCTAACATATTCTGAGCTTTCAGGGGTGTAGGATGCATTTTTCGTGGCAAAAATATTTTTGGGAATTTCAGTGGTCTAGGATGCGAGTTAATGCCCCTTTCAGGCTGACAATGTTTTTGGGACATTCAGAGCTCTCTGACACAGATTTTGGCCCACCAACATTTTCTGGACTTTATGGGGTCTAGGATGCCTGTAATCCCCTTTTTTGGTCCTTCAAAGTTTTCAAACATTTTTGCAGGCCTAAAATGCATTTTAAGGCATTTTTGGGCAGCTAACATATTCTGAGCTTTCAGGGGTGTAGGATGCATTTTTCATGCCAAAGATATTTTGGAGAATTTCAGTGGTGTAGGATGCGGCTTAATGCCCCTTTCAGGCTGCAAATGTTTTTGGGACATTCAGAGCTCTCTGACACCGATTTTGGCCCACCAACATTTTCTGGACTTTAGGGGGTCTAGGATACCTGTAAACCCCTTTTTTCGGCCTCCAAAGTTTTCAACATTTTTGCAGACCTAAAATGCATTTTAAGGCCTTTTTTGGTCTGCTAACATATTCTGAGCTTCAGGGGTATAGGTTGCATTTTTCATGCCAAAAATATTTTGGGGAATTTCAGTGGTCTAGGATGCGGCTTAATGCCCCTTTCAGGCTGCAAATGTATTTGGGGCATTCAGAGCTCTCTGACACCATTTTTGGGCCACCAACATTTTCTGGAC
This sequence comes from Ambystoma mexicanum, assembly GCF_040938575.1. NCBI lineage: Eukaryota > Metazoa > Chordata > Amphibia > Caudata > Ambystomatidae > Ambystoma > Ambystoma mexicanum. The sequence goes on from NC_090932.1 coordinate 345,192,165, forward strand.
TTTAGGGGGTCTAGGATGCCTGTAAACCCCTTTTTTGGTCCTTCAAAGTTTTCAACATTTTTGCAGGCCTAAAATGCATTTTAAGGCCTTTTTTTGAGATGCCAACATTTTCTGATCTTTCAGGGTTGTAGGATGCATTTTTTGTGCCAAAACTATTTTTAGGAATTTCAGTGGTCTGGGATGTGGGTAAGTGCCATTTTCAGGCTGCAAATGTTTTTGGGACATTCAGAGCTCTCTGACACCGATTTTGGCCCACCAACATTTTCTGGACTTTAGGGGGTCTAGGATGCCTGTAAACCCCTTTTTTTGGCCTCCAAAGTGTTCAACATTTGTGCAGGCCTAAGAAGCATTTTAAGTCCTTTTTTGAGCTGCCAACATTTTCTGATCTTTCAGGGTTGTAGGATGCATTTTTTGTGGCAAAAATGTTTTGGGGAATTTCAGTGGTCTAGGATTCGACTTAATGCCCCTTTCAGGCTGCAAATGTTTTTGGGACATTCAGAGCTCTCTGACACCGATTTTGGCCCACCAACATTTTCTGGACTTTAGGGGGTCTAGGATGCCTGTAAACCCCTTTTTTCGGCCTCCAAAGGTTTCAACATTTTTGCAGGCCTAAAATGCATTTTAAGGCCTTTTTTGGTCTGCTAACATATTCTGAGCTGCAGGGGTATAGGTTGCATTTTTCATGCCAAAAATATTTTGGGGAATTTCAGTGGTCTAGGATGCGGGTTAATACCCCTTTCAGGCTGCAAATGTTTTTGGGAATTCAGGGCTCTCTGACACCGATTTTGGCCCACCAACATTTTCTGGAATTTAGGCAGTCTAGGATGCCTGTAAACCCCTTTTTTGGGCCTCCAAAGTTTTCAACATTTTTGCAGGCCTAAAATTCATTTTAAGGCCTTTTTTGGGCTGCTAACATATTCTGAGCTTTCAGGGGTGTAGGATGCATTTTTCGTGCAAAAATATTTTTGGGAATTTCAGTGGTCTAGGATGCGGGTTAATGCCCCTTTCAGGCTGCAAATGTTTTTGGGACATTCAGGGCTCTCTGACACTGTTTTTGGGCCACAAACATTTTCTGGACTTTAGGGGGTCTAGGATGCCTGTAAACCCCTTTTTTGGGCCTCCAAAGTTTTCAACATTTTTGCAGGCGTAAAATGCATTTTAAGGGCTTTTCTGGGCTGCTAACATATTCTGAGCTTCAGGGGTGTAGGATGCATTTTTTGTGCCAAAAATATTTTTGGGAATTTCAGTGGTCTAGGATGCGGGTTAATGCCCCTTTGAGGCTGCAAATGTTTTTGGGACATTCAGAGCTCTCTGACACCGATTTTGGCCCACCAACATTTTCTGGACTTTAGGGGGTCTAGGATGCCTGTAAACCCCTTTTTTCGGCCTCCAAAGGTTTCAACATTTTTGCAGGCCTAAAATGCATTTTAAGGCCTTTTTTGGTCTGCTAACATATTCTGAGCTGCAGGGGTATAGGTTGCATTTTTCATGCCAAAAATATTTTGGGGAATTTCAGTGGTCTAGGATGCGGGTTAATACCCCTTTCAGGCTGCAAATGTTTTTGGGAATTCAGGGCTCTCTGACACCATTTTTGAGCCACAATCATTTTCTGGACTTTAGGGGGTCTAGGATGCCTGTACCCTCTTTTTTGGGCCTCCAAAGTTTTCAACATTTTTGCAGACCTAAAATGCATTTTAACTCCTTTTTTGGGGTGCTAACATATTCTGAGCTTCAGGGGTATAGGTTGCATTTTTCATGCCAAAAATATTTTGGGGAATTTCAGTGGTCTAGGATTCGACTTAATGCCCCCTTCAGGCTGCAAATCTGTTTGGGACATTCAGAGCTCTCTGACACAGATTTTGGCCCACCAACATTTTCTGGACTTTAGGGGGTCTAGGATGCCTCTAAACCCCTTTTTTCCACCTCCAAAGTTTTCAACATTTTTTCAAGCCTAAGATGCACTTTAAGGCATTTTTTGGCTGCTAACATTTTCAGAACTTTCAGGGGTGTAGGATGCATTTTTCATGCCAAAGATATTTTGGAGAATTTCAGTGGTCTAGGATGCGGCTTAATGCCCCTTTCAGGCTGCAAATGTTTTTGGGACATTCAGAGCTCTCTGACACCGATTTTGGCCCACCAACATTTTCTGGACTTTAGGGGGTCTAGGATGCCTGTAAACCTCTTTTTTCGGCCTCCAAAGGTTTCAACATTTTTGCAGGCCTAAAATGCATTTTAAGGCCTTTTTTGGGCTGCTAACATATTCTGAGCTTCAGGCGTGTAGGATGCATTTTTCGTGCAAAAAATATTTTTGGGAATTTCAGTGGTCTAGGATGCGGGTTAATGCCCCTTTGAGGCTGCAAATGTTTTTGGGACATTCAGGGCTCTCTGACACCATTTTTGGGCCACCAACATTTTCTGGACTTTAGGGGGTCTAGGATGCCTGTAAACCCCTTTTTTGGTCCATCAAAGTTTTCAACATTTTTGCAGGCCTAAAATGCATTTTAAGGCCTTTTCTGGGCTGCTAACATATTCTGAGCTTTCAGGGGTGTAGGATGCATTTTTCGTGGCAAAAATATTTTTGGGAATTTCAGTGGTCTAGGATGCGAGTTAATGCCCCTTTCAGGCTGACAATGTTTTTGGATCATTCAGAGCTCTCTGACACAGATTTTGGCCCACCAACATTTTCTGGACTTTATGGGGTCTAGGATGCCTGTAATCCCCTTTTTTGGTCCTTCAAAGTTTTCAAACATTTTTGCAGGCCTAAAATGCATTTTAAGGCATTTTTGGGCAGCTAACATATTCTGAGCTTTCAGGGGTGTAGGATGCATTTTTCATGCCAAAGATATTTTGGAGAATTTCAGTGGTCTAGGATGCGGCTTAATGCCCCTTTCAGGCTGCAAATGTTTTTGGGACATTCAGAGCTCTCTGACACCGATTTTGGCCCACCAACATTTTCTGGACTTTAGGGGGTCTAGGATACCTGTAAACCCCTTTTTTCGGCCTCCAAAGTTTTCAACATTTTTGCAGACCTAAAATGCATTTTAAGGCCTTTTTTGGTCTGCTAACATATTCTGAGCTTCAGGGGTATAGGTTGCATTTTTCATGCCAAAAATATTTTTGGGAATTTCAGTGGTCTAGGATGCGGGTTAATGCCCCTTTCAGGCTGCAAATGTTTTTGGGACATTCAGGGCTCTCTGACACCATTTTTGGGCCACCAACATTTTCTGGACTTTAGGGGGTCTAGGATGCCTGTAAACCCGTTTTTTGGTCCTTCAAAGTTTTCAACATTTTTGCAGGCCTAAAATGCATTTTAAGGCCTTTTTTTGAGATGCCAACATTTTCTGATCTTTCAGAGTTGTAGGATGCATTTTTTGTGCCAAAACTATTTTTAGGAATTTCAGTGGTCTGGGATGTGGGTTAGTGCCACTTTCAGGCTGCAAATGTTTTTGGGACATTCAGAGCTCTCTGACACCGATTTTGGCCCACCAACATTTTCTGGACTTTAGGGGGTCTAGGATGCCTGTAAACCCCTTTTTTTGGCCTCCAAAGTGTTCAACATTTGTGCAGGCCTAAGAAGCATTTTAAGTCCTTTTTTTGAGCTGCCAACATTTTCTGATCTTTTAGGGTTGTAGGCTGCATTTTTTGTGGCAAAAATATTTTGGGGAATTTCAGTGGTCTAGGATGCAACTTAATGCTCCTTTCAGGCTACAAATCTGTTTGGGACATTCAGAGCTCTCTGACACTGTTTTTGGGCCACAAACATTTTCTGGACTTTAGGGGGTCTAGGATGCCTGTAAAACCCTTTTTTCGGCCTCCAAAGTTTTCAACATTTTTTGCACGCCTAAAATGCATTTTAAGGCCTTTTTTGGGCTGCTAACATATTCTGAGTTTCAGGGGTATAGGTTGCATTTTTCATGCCAAAAATATTTTTGGGAATTTCAGTGGTCTAGGATGCGGGTTAATGCGCCTTTCAGGCTGCAAATGTTTTTGGGACATTCAGGGCTCTCTGACACCATTTTTGGGCCACCAACATTTTCTGGACTTTAGGGGGTCTAGGATGCCTGTAAACCCCTTTTTTGGTCCTTCAAAGTTTTCAACATTTTTGCAGGCCTAAAATGCATTTTAAGGCCTTTTTTTGAGATGCCAACATTTTCTGATCTTTCAGAGTTGTAGGATGCATTTTTTGTGCCAAAACTATTTTTAGGAATTTCAGTGGTCTGGGATGTGGGTTAGTGCCACTTTCAGGCTGCAAATGTTTTTGGGACATTCAGAGCTCTCTGACACCGATTTTGGCCCACCAACATTTTCTGGACTTTAGGGGGTCTAGGATGCCTGTAAACCCCTTTTTTCGGCCTCCAAAGTGTTCAACATTTGTGCAGGCCTAAGAAGCATTTTAAGTCCTTTTTTTGAGCTGCCAACATTTTCTGATCTTTTAGGGTTGTAGGGCTGCATTTTTTGTGGCAAAAATATTTTGGGGAATTTCAGTGGTCTAGGATTCGACTTAATGCCCCTTTCAGGCTGCAAATCCGTTTGGGACATTCAGAGCTCTCTGACACTGTTTTTGGGCCACAAACATTTTCTGGACTTTAGGGGGTCTAGGATGCCTGTAAAACCCTTTTTTCGGCCTCCAAAGTTTTCAACATTTGTGCAGGCCTAAGAAGCATTTTAAGTCCTTTTTTTGAGCTGCCAACATTTTCTGATCTTTCAGGGTTGTAGGGTGCATTTTTTGTGCCAAAAATATTTTGGGGAATTTCAGTGGTCTAGGATGCAACTCAATGCCCCTTTCAGGCTGCAAATCTGTTTGGGACATGCAGAGCTCTCTGACACTGTTTTTGGGCCACCAACATTTTCTGGACTTTAGGGGGTCTAGGATGTCTGTAAACCCCTTTTTTGGGCCTCCAAAGTTTTCAACATTTTGGCAGGCCTAAAATGCATTTTAAGGCCTTTTTTGGGCTGCTAACATATTCTGAGCCTTAGGGGTGACAGATGTATTTTTCGTGCAAAAAATATTTTTGGGAATTTCAGTGGTCTAGGATGCGGGTTAATGCCCCTTTCAGGCTGCAAATGTTTTTGGGACATTCAGGGCTCTCTGACACCATTTTTGGGCGACCAACATTTTCTGGACTTTAGGGGGTCTAGGATGCCTGTAAACCCCTTTTTTGGTCCTTCAAAGTTTTCAACATTTTTGCAGGCCTAAAATGCATTTTAAGGCATTTTTGGGCTGCTAACATTTTCAGAACTTTCAGGGGTGTAGTATGCATTTTTTGTGCCAAAAATATTTTTGGGAATTTCAGTGGTCTAGGATGCGGGTTAATGCCCCTTTGAGGCTGCAAATGTTTTTGGGACATTCAGGGCTCTCTGACACCATTTTTGGGCCACCAACATTTTCTGGACTTTAGGGGGTCTAGGATGCCTGTAAACCCCTTTTTTGGTCCTTCAAAGTTTTCAACATTTTTGCAGGCCTAAAATGCATTTTAAGGCCTTTTATGGGCTGCTAACATATTCTGAGCTTTCAGGGGTGTAGGATGCATTTTTCGTGGCAAAACTATTTTTGGGAATTTCAGTGGTCTAGGATGCGAGTTAATGCCCCTTTCAGGCTGACAATGTTTTTGGGACATTCAGAGCTCTCTGACACAGATTTTGGCCCACCAACATTTTCTGGACTTTAGGGGGTCTAGGATGCCTGTAAAGCCCTTGTTTGGTCCTTCAAAGTTTTCAACATTTTTGCAGGCCTAAAATGCATTTTAAGGCATTTTTGGGCAGCTAACATTTTCAGAACTTCCAGGGGTGTAGTATGCATTTTTTGTGCCAAAAATATTTTTGGTAATTTCAGTGGTGTAGGATGCGGGTTAATGCCCCTTTCATGCTGCAAATGTTTTTGGGACATTCAGGGCTCTCTGACACCATTTTTGGGCCACCAACATTTTCTGGACTTTAGGGGGTGTAGGATGCCTGTAAACCCCTTTTTTCCACCTCCAAAGTTATCAACATTTTTGCAAGCCTAAGATGCACTTTAAGGCATTTTTGGGCTGCTAACATTTTCAGAACTTTCAGGGGTGCAGTATGCATTTTTTGTTCCAAAAATATTTTGGGGAATTTCAGTGGTCTAGGATGCAACTTAATGCCCCATTCAGGCTGCAAATCTGTTTGGGACATGCAGAGCTCTCTGACAATGTTTTTGGGCCACCAACATTTTCTGGACTTTAGGGGGTCTAGGATGCCTGTAAACCCCTTTTTTGGGCCTCCAAAGTTTTCAACATTTTTGCAGGCCTAAAATGCATGTTAAGGCCTTTTTTGGGCTGCTAACATATTCTGAGCTTTCAGGGGTGTAGGATGCATTTTTCATGCCAAAAATATTCTGGAGAATTTCAGTGGTCTAGGATGCGGCTTAATGCCCCTTTCAGGCTGCAAATGTTTTTGGGACATTCAGAGCTCTCTGACACCATTTTTGGGCCACCAACATTTTCTGGACTTTAGGGAGTCTAGGATGCCTGTAAACCCCTTTTTTCCACCTCCAAAGTTTTCAACATTTTTGCAAGCCTAAGATGCACTTTAAGGCATTTTTGGGCTGCTAACACTTTCAGAACTTTTAGGGGTGTAGTATGCATTTTTTGTGCCAAAAATATTTTGAGGAATTTCAGTGGTCTAGGATGCGACTTAATGCCCCTTTCAGGCTGCAAATCTGTTTGGGACATTCAGAGCTCTCTGACACTGTTTTTGGGCCACCAACATTTTCTGGACTTTAGGGGGTCTAGGATGTCTGTAAACCCCTTTTTTGGGCCTCCAAAGTTTTCAACATTTTTGCAGGCCTAAAATGCATTTTAAGGCCTTTTTTGGGCTGCTAACATATTCTGAGCTTAAGTGGTGTAGGATGTATTTTTCGTGCAAAAAAATATTTTTGGGAATTTCAGTGGTCTAGGATGCGGGTTAATGCCCCTTTTAGGCTGCAAATGTTTTTGGGACATTCAGGGCTCTCTGACACCATTTTTGGGCCACCAACATTTTCTGGACTTTAGGGGGTCTAGGATGCCTGTAAACCCCTTTTTTGGGCCTCCAAAGTTTTCAACATTTTTGCAGGCCTAAAATGCATTTTAAGGCCTTTTTTGGGCTGCTAACATATTCTGAGCTTCAGGGGTATAGGTTGCATTTTTCATTCTATAAATATTTTGGGGAATTTCAGTGGTCTAGGATGCGGCTTAATGCCCCTTTCAGGCTGCAAATGTATTTGGGACATTCAGAGCTCTCTGACACCGATTTTGGCCCACCAACATTTTCTGGACTTTAGGCGGTCTAGGATGCCTGTAAACCCCTTTTTTGGGCCTCCAAAATTTTCAACATTTTTGCAGGCGTAAAATGCATTTTAAGGCCTTTTTTGGGCTGCTAACATATTCTGAGCCTTAGCGGTGTAGGATGCATTTTTCGTGCAAAAAATATTTTTGGGATTTTCAGTGGTCTAGGATGCAGGTTAATGCCCCTTTCAGGCTGCAAATGTTTTTGGGAATTCAGGGCTCTCTGACACCATTTTTGAGCTACAATTATTTTCTGGACTTTAGTGGGTCTCGGATGCCTGTACCCCCTTTTTTAGACCTCCAAAGTTTTCAACATTTTTGCAGGCCTAAAATGCATTTTAAGGCCTTTTTTGGGCTGCTAACATATTCTGAGCTTTCAGGGGTGTAGGATGCATTTTTCGTGCAAAAATATTTTTGGGAATTTCAGTGGTCTAGGGTGCGGGTTAATGCCCCTTTGAGGCTGCAAATGTTTTTGGGACATTCAGGGCTCTCTGACACCATTTTTGGGCCACCAACATTTTCTGGACTTAAGGGGGTCTAGGATGCCTGTAAACCCCTTTTTTGGTCCTTCAATGTTTTCAACATTTTTGCAGGCCTAAAATGCATTTTAAGGCCTTTTATGGGCTGCTAACATATTCTGAGCTTTCAGGGGCGTAGGATGCATTTTTCGTGGCAAAACTATTTTTGGGAATTTCAGTGGTCTAGGATGCGAGTTAATGCCCCTTTCAGGCTGACAATGTTTTTGGGACATTCAGAGCTCTCTGACACAGATTTTGGCCCACCAACATTTTCTGGACTTTAGGGGGTCTAGGATGCCTGTAAAGCCCTTGTTTGGTCCTTCAAAGTTATCAACATTTTTGCAAGCCTAAGATGCACTTTAAGGCATTTTTGGGCTGCTAACATTTTCAGAACTTTCAGGGGTGTAGTATGCATTTTTTGTGCCAAAAATATTTTGGGGAATTTCAGTGGTCTAGGATGCAACTTAATGCCCCTTTCAGGCTGCAAATCTGTTTGGGACATGCAGAGCTCTCTGACACTGTTTTTGGGCCACCAACATTTTCTGGACTTTAGGGGGTCTAGGATGTCTGTAAACCCCTTTTTTGGGCCTCCAAAGTTTTCAACATTTTGGCAGGCCTAAAATGCATTTTAAGGCCTTTTTTGGGCTGCTAACATATTCTGAGCCTTAGGGGTGACAGATGCATTTTTCGTGCAAAAAATATTTTTGGGAATTTCAGTGGTCTAGGATGCGGGTTAATGCCCCTTTCAGGCTGCAAATGTTTTTGGGACATTCAGGGCTCTCTGACACCATTTTTGGGCCACCAACATTTTCTGGACTTTAGGGGGTCTAGGATGCCTGTAAACCCCTTTTTTGGTCCTTCAAAGTTTTCAACATTTTTGCAGGCCTAAAATGCATTTTAAGGCCTTTTATGGGCTGCTAACATATTCTGAGCTTTCAGGGGTGTAGGATGCATTTTTCGTGGCAAAACTATTTTTGGGAATTTCAGTGGTCTAGGATGCGAGTTAATGCCCCTTTCAGGCTGACAATGTTTTTGGGACATTCAGAGCTCTCTGACACAGATTTTGGGCCACCAACATTTTCTGGACTTTAGGGGGTCTAGGATGCCTGTAAACCCCTTTTTTCGGCCTCCAAAGGTTTCAACATTTTTGCAGGCCTAAAATGCATTTTAACTCCTTTTTTGGGGTGCTAACATATTCTGAGCTTCAGGGGTATAGGTTGCATTTTTCATGCCAAAAATATTTTGGGGAATTTCAGTGGTCTAGGATTCGACTTAATGCCCCCTTCAGGCTGCAAATCTGTTTGGGACATTCAGAGCTCTCTGACACTGTTTTTGGGCCACAAACATTTTCTGGACTTTAGGGGGTCTAGGATGCCTGTAAACCCCTTTTTTGGGCCTCCAAACTTTTCAACATTTTTGCAGGCGTAAAATGCATTTTAAGGCCTTTTTTGGGCTGCTAACATATTCTGAGCTTCAGGGGTGTAGGATGCATTTTTTGTGCCAAAAATATTTTTGGGAATTGCAGTGGTCTAGGATGCGGGTTAATGCCCCTTTCAGGCTGCAAATGTTTTTGGGACATTCAGGGCTCTCTGACACCATTTTTGGGCCACCAACATTTTCTGGACTTTAGGGGGTCTAGGATGCCTGTAAACCCCTTTTTTGGGCCTCCAAAGTTTTCAAAATTTTTGCAGGCGTAAAATGCATTTTAAGGGCTTTTCTGGGCTGCTAACATATTCTGAGCTTTAGGGGTGTAGGATGCATTTTTTGTGCCAAAAATATTTTTGGGAATTTCAGTGGTCTAGGATGCGGGTTAATGCCCCTTTGAGGCTGCAAATGTTTTTGGGACATTCAGAGCTCTCTGACACAGATTTTGGCCCACCAACATTTTCTGGACTTTAGGGGGTCTAGGATGCCTCTAAACCCCTTTTTTCCACCTCCAAAGTTTTCAACATTTTTGCAAGCCTAAGATGCACTTTAAGGCATTTTTTGGCTGCTAACATTTTCAGAACTTTCAGGGGTGTAGGATGCATTTTTCATGCCAAAGATATTTTGGAGAATTTCAGTGGTCTAGGATGCAGCTTAATGCCCCTTTCAGGCTGCAAATGTTTTTGGGACATTCAGAGCTCTCTGACACCGATTTTGGCCCACCAACATTTTCTGGACTTTAGGGGGTCTAGGATGCCTGTAAACCTCTTTTTTCGGCCTCCAAAGGTTTAAACATTTTTGCAGGCCTAAAATGCATTTTAAGGCCTTTTTTGGGCTGCTAACATATTCTGAGCTTCAGGGGTGTAGGATGCATTTTTCGTGCAAAAAATATTTTTGGGAATTTCAGTGGTCTAGGATGCGGGTTAATGCCCCTTTGAGGCTGCAAATGTTTTTGGGACATTCAGGGCTCTCTGACACCATTTTTGGGCCACCAACATTTTCTGGACTTTAGGGGGTCTAGGATGCCTGTAATCCCCTTTTTTGGTCCTTCAAAGTTTTCAAACATTTTTGCAGGCCTAAAATGCATTTTAAGGCATTTTTGGGCAGCTAACATATTCTGAGCTTTCAGGGGTGTAGGATGCATTTTTCATGCCAAAGATATTTTGGAGAATTTCAGTGGTCTAGGATGCGGCTTAATGCCCCTTTCAGGCTGCAAATGTTTTTGGGACATTCAGAGCTCTCTGACACCGATTTTGGCCCACCAACATTTTCTGGACTTTAGGGGGTCTAGGATACCTGTAAACCCCTTTTTTCGGCCTCCAAAGTTTTCAACATTTTTGCAGACCTAAAATGCATTTTAAGGCCTTTTTTGGTCTGCTAACATATTCTGAGCTTCAGGGGTATAGGTTGCATTTTTCATGCCAAAAATATTTTGGGGAATTTCAGTGGTCTAGGATGCGGCTTAATGCCCCTTTCAGGCTGCAAATGTATTTGGGGCATTCAGAGCTCTCTGACACCATTTTTGGGCCACCAACATTTTCTGGACTTTAGGGGGTCTAGGATGCCTGTAAACCCCTTTTTTGGTCCTTCAAAGTTTTCAACATTTTTGCAGGCCTAAAATGCATTTTAAGGCCTTTTTTTGAGATGCCAACATTTTCTGATCTTTCAGGGTTGTAGGATGCATTTTTTGTGCCAAAACTATTTTTAGGAATTTCAGTGGTCTGGGATGTGGGTAAGTGCCATTTTCAGGCTGCAAATGTTTTTGGGACATTCAGAGCTCTCTGACACCGATTTTGGCCCACCAACATTTTCTGGACTTTAGGGGGTCTAGGATGCCTGTAAACCCCTTTTTTTGGCCTCCAAAGTGTTCAACATTTGTGCAGGCCTAAGAAGCATTTTAAGTCCTTTTTTGAGCTGCCAACATTTTCTGATCTTTCAGGGTTGTAGGATGCATTTTTTGTGGCAAAAATGTTTTGGGGAATTTCAGTGGTCTAGGATTCGACTTAATGCCCCTTTCAGGCTGCAAATGTTTTTGGGACATTCAGAGCTCTCTGACACCGATTTTGGCCCACCAACATTTTCTGGACTTTAGGGGGTCTAGGATGCCTGTAAACCCCTTTTTTCGCCCTCCAAAGGTTTCAACATTTTTGCAGGCCTAAAATGCATTTTAAGGCCTTTTTTGGTCTGCTAACATATTCTGAGCTGCAGGGGTATAGGTTGCATTTTTCATGCCAAAAATATTTTGGGGAATTTCAGTGGTCTAGGATGCGGGTTAATACCCCTTTCAGGCTGCAAATGTTTTTGGGAATTCAGGGCTCTCTGACACCGATTTTGGCCCACCAACATTTTCTGGAATTTAGGCAGTCTAGGATGCCTGTAAACCCCTTTTTTGGGCCTCCAAAGTTTTCAACATTTTTGCAGGCCTAAAATTCATTTTAAGGCCTTTTTTGGGCTGCTAACATATTCTGAGCTTTCAGGGGTGTAGGATGCATTTTTCGTGCAAAAATATTTTTGGGAATTTCAGTGGTCTAGGATGCGGGTTAATGCCCCTTTCAGGCTGCAAATGTTTTTGGGACATTCAGGGCTCTCTGACACTGTTTTTGGGCCACAAACATTTTCTGGACTTTAGGGGGTCTAGGATGCCTGTAAACCCCTTTTTTGGGCCTCCAAAGTTTTCAACATTTTTGCAGGCGTAAAATGCATTTTAAGGGCTTTTCTGGGCTGCTAACATATTCTGAGCTTCAGGGGTGTAGGATGCATTTTTTGTGCCAAAAATATTTTTGGGAATTTCAGTGGTCTAGGATGCGGGTTAATGCCCCTTTGAGGCTGCAAATGTTTTTGGGACATTCAGAGCTCTCTGACACCGATTTTGGCCCACCAACATTTTCTGGACTTTAGGGGGTCTAGGATGCCTGTAAACCCCTTTTTTCGGCCTCCAAAGGTTTCAACATTTTTGCAGGCCTAAAATGCATTTTAAGGCCTTTTTTGGTCTGCTAACATATTCTGAGCTGCAGGGGTATAGGTTGCATTTTTCATGCCAAAAATATTTTGGGGAATTTCAGTGGTCTAGGATGCGGGTTAATACCCCTTTCAGGCTGCAAATGTTTTTGGGAATTCAGGGCTCTCTGACACCATTTTTGAGCCACAATCATTTTCTGGACTTTAGGGGGTCTAGGATGCCTGTACCCTCTTTTTTGGGCCTCCAAAGTTTTCAACATTTTTGCAGACCTAAAATGCATTTTAACTCCTTTTTTGGGGTGCTAACATATTCTGAGCTTCAGGGGTATAGGTTGCATTTTTCATGCCAAAAATATTTTGGGGAATTTCAGTGGTCTAGGATTCGACTTAATGCCCCCTTCAGGCTGCAAATCTGTTTGGGACATTCAGAGCTCTCTGACACTGTTTTTGGGCCACAAACATTTTCTGGACTTTAGGGGGTCTAGGATGCCTGTAAACCCCTTTTTTGGGCCTCCAAAGTTTTCAACATTTTTGCAGGCGTAAAATGCATTTTAAGGCCTTTTTTGGGCTGCTAACATATTCTGAGCTTCAGGGGTGTAGGATGCATTTTTTGTGCCAAAAATATTTTTGGGAATTGCAGTGGTCTAGGATGCGGGTTAATGCCCCTTTCAGGCTGCAAATGTTTTTGGGACATTCAGGGCTCTCTGACACCATTTTTGGGCCACCAACATTTTCTGGACTTTAGGGGGTCTAGGATGCCTGTAAACCCCTTTTTTGGGCCTCCAAAGTTTTCAACATTTTTGCAGGCGTAAAATGCATTTTAAGGGCTTTTCTGGGCTGCTAACATATTCTGAGCTTCAGGGGTGTAGGATGCATTTTTTGTGCCAAAAATATTTTTGGGAATTTCAGTGGTCTAGGATGCGGGTTAATGCCCCTTTGAGGCTGCAAATGTTTTTGGGACATTCAGAGCTCTCTGACACAGATTTTGGCCCACCAACATTTTCTGGACTTTAGGAGGTCTAGGATGCCTCTAAACCCCTTTTTTCCACCTCCAAAGGTTTCAACATTTTTGCAGGCCTAAAATGCATTTTAAGGCCTTTTTTGGGCTGCTAACATATTCTGAGTTTCAGGCGTGTAGGATGCATTTTTCGTGCAAAAAATATTTTTGGGAATTTCAGTGGTCTAGGATGCGGGTTAATGCCCCTTTGAGGCTGCAAATGTTTTTGGGACATTCAGGGCTCTCTGACACCATTTTTGGGCCACCAACATTTTCTGGACTTTAGGGGGTCTAGGATGCCTGTAAACCCCTTTTTTGGTCCTTCAAAGTTTTCAACATTTTTGCAGGCCTAAAATGCATTTTAAGGCCTTTTCTGGGCTGCTAACATATTCTGAGCTTTCAGGGGTGTAGGATGCATTTTTCGTGGCAAAAATATTTTTGGGAATTTCAGTGGTCTAGGATGCGAGTTAATGCCCCTTTCAGGCTGACAATGTTTTTGGGACATTCAGAGCTCTCTGACACAGATTTTGGCCCACCAACATTTTCTGGACTTTATGGGGTCTAGGATGCCTGTAATCCCCTTTTTTGGTCCTTCAAAGTTTTCAAACATTTTTGCAGGCCTAAAATGCATTTTAAGGCATTTTTGGGCAGCTAACATATTCTGAGCTTTCAGGGGTGTAGGATGCATTTTTCATGCCAAAGATATTTTGGAGAATTTCAGTGGTCTAGGATGCGGCTTAATGCCCCTTTCAGGCTGCAAATGTTTTTGGGACATTCAGAGCTCTCTGACACCGATTTTGGCCCACCAACATTTTCTGGACTTTAGGTGGTCTAGGATACCTGTAAACCCCTTTTTTCGGCCTCCAAAGTTTTCAACATTTTTGCAGACCTAAAATGCATTTTAAGGCCTTTTTTGGTCTGCTAACATATTCTGAGCTTCAGGGGTATAGGTTGCATTTTTCATGCCAAAAATATTTTGGGGAATTTCAGTGGTCTAGGATGCGGCTTAATGCCCCTTTCAGGCTGCAAATGTATTTGGGGCATTCAGAGCTCTCTGACACCAATTTTGGCCCACCAACATTTTCTGGACTTTAGAGGTTCTAGGATGCCTGTAAACCCCTTTTTTGGGCCTCCAAAATTTTCAACATTTTTGCAGGCGTAAAATGCATTTTAAGGCCTTTTTTGGGCTGCTAACACATTCTGAGCCTTAGCGGTTTAGGATGCCTTTTTCATGCAAAAAATATTTTTGGGAATTTCAGTGGTCTAGGATGCAGGTTAATGCCCCTTTCATGCTGCACATGTTCTTGGGACATTCAGGGCTCTCTGACACCATTTTTGGGCCACCAACATTTTCTGGACTTTAGGGGGTGTAGGATGCCTGTAAACCCCTTTTTTCCACCTCCAAAGTTATCAACATTTTTGCAAGCCTAAGATGCACTTTAAGGCATTTTTGGGCTGCTAACATTTTCAGAACTTTCAGGGGTGTAGTATGCATTTTTTGTGGCAAAAATATTTTGGGGAATTTCAGTGGTCTAGGATGCAACTTAATGCCCCTTTCAGGCTACAAATCTGTTTGGGACATACAGAGCTCTCTGACACTGTTTTGGGCCACCAACATTTTCTGGACTTTAGGGGGTCTAAGATGCCTGTAAACCCCTTTTTTGGGCCTCCAAAGTTTTCAACATTTTTTGCACGCCTAAAATGCATTTTAAGGCCTTTTTTGGGCTGCGGGAATTTCAGTGGTCTAGGATGCAACTCAATGCCCCTTTCAGGCTGCAAATCTGTTTGGGACATGCAGAGCTCTCTGACACTGTTTTTGGGCCACCAACATTTTCTGGACTTTAGGGGGTCTAGGATGTCTGTAAACCCCTTTTTTGGGCCTCCAAAGTTTTCAACATTTTGGCAGGCCTAAAATGCATTTTAAGGCCTTTTTTGGGCTGCTAACATATTCTGAGCCTTAGGGGTGACAGATGTATTTTTCGTGCAAAAAATATTTTTGGGAATTTCAGTGGTCTAGGATGCGGGTTAATGCCCCTTTCAGGCTGCAAATGTTTTTGGGACATTCAGGGCTCTCTGACACCATTTTTGGGCGACCAACATTTTCTGGACTTTAGGGGGTCTAGGATGCCTGTAAACCCCTTTTTTGGTCCTTCAAAGTTTTCAACATTTTTGCAGGCCTAAAATGCATTTTAAGGCATTTTTGGGCTGCTAACATTTTCAGAACTTTCAGGGGTGTAGTATGCATTTTTTGTGCCAAAAATATTTTTGGGAATTTCAGTGGTCTAGGATGCGGGTTAATGCCCCTTTGAGGCTGCAAATGTTTTTGGGACATTCAGGGCTCTCTGACACCATTTTTGGGCCACCAACATTTTCTGGACTTTAGGGGGTCTAGGATGCCTGTAAACCCCTTTTTTGGTCCTTCAAAGTTTTCAACATTTTTGCAGGCCTAAAATGCATTTTAAGGCCTTTTATGGGCTGCTAACATATTCTGAGCTTTCAGGGGTGTAGGATGCATTTTTCGTGGCAAAACTATTTTTGGGAATTTCAGTGGTCTAGGATGCGAGTTAATGCCCCTTTCAGGCTGACAATGTTTTTGGGACATTCAGAGCTCTCTGACACAGATTTTGGCCCACCAACATTTTCTGGACTTTAGGGGGTCTAGGATGCCTGTAAAGCCCTTGTTTGGTCCTTCAAAGTTTTCAACATTTTTGCAGGCCTAAAATGCATTTTAAGGCATTTTTGGGCAGCTAACATTTTCAGAACTTCCAGGGGTGTAGTATGCATTTTTTGTGCCAAAAATATTTTTGGTAATTTCAGTGGTGTAGGATGCGGGTTAATGCCCCTTTCATGCTGCAAATGTTTTTGGGACATTCAGGGCTCTCTGACACCATTTTTGGGCCACCAACATTTTCTGGACTTTAGGGGGTGTAGGATGCCTGTAAACCCCTTTTTTCCACCTCCAAAGTTATCAACATTTTTGCAAGCCTAAGATGCACTTTAAGGCATTTTTGGGCTGCTAACATTTTCAGAACTTTCAGGGGTGCAGTATGCATTTTTTGTTCCAAAAATATTTTGGGGAATTTCAGTGGTCTAGGATGCAACTTAATGCCCCATTCAGGCTGCAAATCTGTTTGGGACATGCAGAGCTCTCTGACAATGTTTTTGGGCCACCAACATTTTCTGGACTTTAGGGGGTCTAGGATGCCTGTAAACCCCTTTTTTGGGCCTCCAAAGTTTTCAACATTTTTGCAGGCCTAAAATGCATGTTAAGGCCTTTTTTGGGCTGCTAACATATTCTGAGCTTTCAGGGGTGTAGGATGCATTTTTCATGCCAAAAATATTCTGGAGAATTTCAGTGGTCTAGGATGCGGCTTAATGCCCCTTTCAGGCTGCAAATGTTTTTGGGACATTCAGAGCTCTCTGACACCCTTTTTGGGCCACCAACATTTTCTGGACTTTAGGGAGTCTAGGATGCCTGTAAACCCCTTTTTTCCACCTCCAAAGTTTTCAACATTTTTGCAAGCCTAAGATGCACTTTAAGGCATTTTTGGGCTGCTAACACTTTCAGAACTTTTAGGGGTGTAGTATGCATTTTTTGTGCCAAAAATATTTTGAGGAATTTCAGTGGTCTAGGATGCGACTTAATGCCCCTTTCAGGCTGCAAATCTGTTTGGGACATTCAGAGCTCTCTGACACTGTTTTTGGGCCACCAACATTTTCTGGACTTTAGGGGGTCTAGGATGTCTGTAAACCCCTTTTTTGGGCCTCCAAAGTTTTCAACATTTTTGCAGGCCTAAAATGCATTTTAAGGCCTTTTTTGGGCTGCTAACATATTCTGAGCTTAAGTGGTGTAGGATGTATTTTTCGTGCAAAAAAATATTTTTGGGAATTTCAGTGGTCTAGGATGCGGGTTAATGCCCCTTTTAGGCTGCAAATGTTTTTGGGACATTCAGGGCTCTCTGACACCATTTTTGGGCCACCAACATTTTCTGGACTTTAGGGGGTCTAGGATGCCTGTAAACCCCTTTTTTGGGCCTCCAAAGTTTTCAACATTTTTGCAGGCCTAAAATGCATTTTAAGGCCTTTTTTGGGCTGCTAACATATTCTGAGCTTCAGGGGTATAGGTTGCATTTTTCATTCTATAAATATTTTGGGGAATTTCAGTGGTCTAGGATGCGGCTTAATGCCCCTTTCAGGCTGCAAATGTATTTGGGACATTCAGAGCTCTCTGACACCGATTTTGGCCCACCAACATTTTCTGGACTTTAGGCGGTCTAGGATGCCTGTAAACCCCTTTTTTGGGCCTCCAAAATTTTCAACATTTTTGCAGGCCTAAAATGCATTTTAAGGCCTTTTATGGGCTGCTAACATATTCTGAGCTTTCAGGGGTGTAGGATGCATTTTTCGTGGCAAAACTATTTTTGGGAATTTCAGTGGTCTAGGATGCCTGTAAACCCCTTTTTTGGGCCTCCAAAGTTTTCAACATTTTTGCAGGCCTAAAATGCATGTTAAGGCCTTTTTTGGGCTGCTAACATATTCTGAGCTTTCAGGGGTGTAGGATGCATTTTTCATGCCAAAAATATTCTGGAGAATTTCAGTGGTCTAGGATGCGGCTTAATGCCCCTTTCAGGCTGCAAATGTTTTTGGGACATTCAGAGCTCTCTGACACCATTTTTGGGCCACCAACATTTTCTGGACTTTAGGGAGTCTAGGATGCCTGTAAACCCCTTTTTTCCACCTCCAAAGTTTTCAACATTTTTGCAAGCCTAAGATGCACTTTAAGGCATTTTTGGGCTGCTAACACTTTCAGAACTTTTAGGGGTGTAGTATGCATTTTTTGTGCCAAAAATATTTTGAGGAATTTCAGTGGTCTAGGATGCGACTTAATGCCCCTTTCAGGCTGCAAATCTGTTTGGGACATTCAGAGCTCTCTGACACTGTTTTTGGGCCACCAACATTTTCTGGACTTTAGGGGGTCTAGGATGTCTGTAAACCCCTTTTTTGGGCCTCCAAAGTTTTCAACATTTTTGCAGGCCTAAAATGCATTTTAAGGCCTTTTTTGGGCTGCTAACATATTCTGAGCTTAAGTGGTGTAGGATGTATTTTTCGTGCAAAAAAATATTTTTGGGAATTTCAGTGGTCTAGGATGCGGGTTAATGCCCCTTTTAGGCTGCAAATGTTTTTGGGACATTCAGGGCTCTCTGACACCATTTTTGGGCCACCAACATTTTCTGGACTTTAGGGGGTCTAGGATGCCTGTAAACCCCTTTTTTGGGCCTCCAAAGTTTTCAACATTTTTGCAGGCCTAAAATGCATTTTAAGGCCTTTTTTGGGCTGCTAACATATTCTGAGCTTCAGGGGTATAGGTTGCATTTTTCATTCTATAAATATTTTGGGGAATTTCAGTGGTCTAGGATGCGGCTTAATGCCCCTTTCAGGCTGCAAATGTATTTGGGACATTCAGAGCTCTCTGACACCGATTTTGGCCCACCAACATTTTCTGGACTTTAGGCGGTCTAGGATGCCTGTAAACCCCTTTTTTGGGCCTCCAAAATTTTCAACATTTTTGCAGGCGTAAAATGCATTTTAAGGCCTTTTTTGGGCTGCTAACATATTCTGAGCCTTAGCGGTGTAGGATGCATTTTTCGTGCAAAAAATATTTTTGGGATTTTCAGTGGTCTAGGATGCAGGTTAATGCCCCTTTCAGGCTGCAAATGTTTTTGGGAATTCAGGGCTCTCTGACACCATTTTTGAGCTACAATTATTTTCTGGACTTTAGTGGGTCTCGGATGCCTGTACCCCCTTTTTTAGACCTCCAAAGTTTTCAACATTTTTGCAGGCCTAAAATGCATTTTAAGGCCTTTTTTGGGCTGCTAACATATTCTGAGCTTTCAGGGGTGTAGGATGCATTTTTCGTGCAAAAATATTTTTGGGAATTTCAGTGGTCTAGGGTGCGGGTTAATGCCCCTTTGAGGCTGCAAATGTTTTTGGGACATTCAGGGCTCTCTGACACCATTTTAGGGCCACCAACATTTTCTGGACTTTAGGGGGTCTAGGATGCCTGTAAACCCCTTTTTTGGTCCTTCAAAGTTTTCAACATTTTTGCAGGCCTAAAATGCGTTTTAAGGCATTTTTGGGCTGCTAACATTTTCAGAACTTTCAGGGGTGTAGTATGCATTTTTTGTGCCAAAAATATTTTTGGGAATTTCAGTGGTCAAGGGTGCGGGTTAATGCCCCTTTGAGGCTGCAAATGTTTTTGGGACATTCAGGGCTCTCTGACACCATTTTTGGGCCACCAACATTTTCTGGACTTAAGGGGGTCTAGGATGCCTGTAAACCCCTTTTTTGGTCCTTCAATGTTTTCAACATTTTTGCAGGCCTAAAATGCATTTTAAGGCCTTTTATGGGCTGCTAACATATTCTGAGCTTTCAGGGGCGTAGGATGCATTTTTCGTGGCAAAACTATTTTTGGGAATTTCAGTGGTCTAGGATGCGAGTTAATGCCCCTTTCAGGCTGACAATGTTTTTGGGACATTCAGAGCTCTCTGACACAGATTTTGGCCCACCAACATTTTCTGGACTTTAGGGGGTCTAGGATGCCTGTAAAGCCCTTGTTTGGTCCTTCAAAGTTATCAACATTTTTGCAAGCCTAAGATGCACTTTAAGGCATTTTTGGGCTGCTAACATTTTCAGAACTTTCAGGGGTGTAATATGCATTTTTTGTGCCAAAAATATTTTGGGGAATTTCAGTGGTCTAGGATGCAACTTAATGCCCCTTTCAGGCTGCAAACCTTTTGGGACATGCAGAGCTCTCTGACACTGTTTTTGGGCCACCAACATTTTCTGGACTTTAGGGGGTCTAGGATGTCTGTAAACCCCTTTTTTGGGCCTCCAAAGTTTTCAACATTTTGGCAGGCCTAAAATGCATTTTAAGGCCTTTTTTGGGCTGCTAACATATTCTGAGCCTTAGGGGTGACAGATGCATTTTTCGTGCAAAAAATATTTTTGGGAATTTCAGTGGTCTAGGATGCGGGTTAATGCCCCTTTCAGGCTGCAAATGTTTTTGGGACATTCAGGGCTCTCTGACACCATTTTTGGGCCACCAACATTTTCTGGACTTTAGGGGGTCTAGGATGCCTGTAAACCCCTTTTTTGGTCCTTCAAAGTTTTCAACATTTTTGCAGGCCTAAAATGCATTTTAAGGCCTTTTATGGGCTGCTAACATATTCTGAGCTTTCAGGGGTGTAGGATGCATTTTTCGTGGCAAAACTATTTTTGGGAATTTCAGTGGTCTAGGATGCGAGTTAATGCCCCTTTCAGGCTGACAATGTTTTTGGGACATTCAGAGCTCTCTGACACAGATTTTGGGCCACCAACATTTTCTGGACTTTAGGGGGTCTAGGATGCCTGTAAACCCCTTTTTTCGGCCTCCAAAGGTTTCAACATTTTTGCAGGCCTAAAATGCATTTTAAGGCCTTTTTTGGTCTGCTAACATATTCTGAGCTGCAGGGGTATAGGTTGCATTTTTCATGCCAAAAATATTTTGGGGAATTTCAGTGGTCTAGGATGCGGGTTAATACCCCTTTCAGGCTGCAAATGTTTTTGGGAATTCAGGGCTCTCTGACACCATTTTTGAGCCACAATCATTTTCTGGACTTTAGGGGGTCTAGGATGCCTGTACCCTCTTTTTTGGGCCTCCAAAGTTTTCAACATTTTTGCAGACCTAAAATGCATTTTAACTCCTTTTTTGGGGTGCTAACATATTCTGAGCTTCAGGGGTATAGGTTGCATTTTTCATGCCAAAAATATTTTGGGGAATTTCAGTGGTCTAGGATTCGACTTAATGCCCCCTTCAGGCTGCAAATCTGTTTGGGACATTCAGAGCTCTCTGACACTGTTTTTGGGCCACAAACATTTTCTGGACTTTAGGGGGTCTAGGATGCCTGTAAACCCCTTTTTTGGGCCTCCAAACTTTTCAACATTTTTGCAGGCGTAAAATGCATTTTAAGGCCTTTTTTGGGCTGCTAACATATTCTGAGCTTCAGGGGTGTAGGATGCATTTTTTGTGCCAAAAATATTTTTGGGAATTGCAGTGGTCTAGGATGCGGGTTAATGCCCCTTTCAGGCTGCAAATGTTTTTGGGACATTCAGGGCTCTCTGACACCATTTTTGGGCCACCAACATTTTCTGGACTTTAGGGGGTCTAGGATGCCTGTAAACCCCTTTTTTGGGCCTCCAAAGTTTTCAACATTTTTGCAGGCGTAAAATGCATTTTAAGGGCTTTTCTGGGCTGCTAACATATTCTGAGCTTCAGGGGTGTAGGATGCATTTTTTGTGCCAAAAATATTTTTGGGAATTTCAGTGGTCTAGGATGCGGGTTAATGCCCCTTTGAGGCTGCAAATGTTTTTGGGACATTCAGAGCTCTCTGACACAGATTTTGGCCCACCAACATTTTCTGGACTTTAGGGGGTCTAGGATGCCTCTAAACCCCTTTTTTCCACCTCCAAAGTTTTCAACATTTTTGCAAGCCTAAGATGCACTTTAAGGCATTTTTTGGCTGCTAACATTTTCAGAACTTTCAGGGGTGTAGGATGCATTTTTCATGCCAAAGATATTTTGGAGAATTTCAGTGGTCTAGGATGCGGCTTAATGCCCCTTTCAGGCTGCAAATGTTTTTGGGACATTCAGAGCTCTCTGACACCGATTTTGGCCCACCAACATTTTCTGGACTTTAGGGGGTCTAGGATGCCTGTAAACCTCTTTTTTCGGCCTCCAAAGGTTTAAACATTTTTGCAGGCCTAAAATGCATTTTAAGGCCTTTTTTGGGCTGCTAACATATTCTGAGCTTCAGGGGTGTAGGATGCATTTTTCGTGCAAAAAATATTTTTGGGAATTTCAGTGGTCTAGGATGCGGGTTAATGCCCCTTTGAGGCTGCAAATGTTTTTGGGACATTCAGGGCTCTCTGACACCATTTTTGGGCCACCAACATTTTCTGGACTTTAGGGGGTCTAGGATGCCTGTAAACCCCTTTTTTGGTCCTTCAAAGTTTTCAACATTTTTGCAGGCCTAAAATGCATTTTAAGGCCTTTTCTGGGCTGCTAACATATTCTGAGCTTTCAGGGGTGTAGGATGCATTTTTCGTGGCAAAAATATTTTTGGGATTTTCAGTGGTCTAGGATGCGAGTTAATGCCCCTTTCAGGCTGACAATGTTTTTGGGACATTCAGAGCTCTCTGACACAGATTTTGGCCCACCAACATTTTCTGGACTTTATGGGGTCTAGGATGCCTGTAATCCCCTTTTTTGGTCCTTCAAAGTTTTCAAACATTTTTGCAGGCCTAAAATGCATTTTAAGGCATTTTTGGGCAGCTAACATATTCTGAGCTTTCAGGGGTGTAGGATGCATTTTTCATGCCAAAGATATTTTGGAGAATTTCAGTGGTCTAGGATGCGGCTTAATGCCCCTTTCAGGCTGCAAATGTTTTTGGGACATTCAGAGCTCTCTGACACCGATTTTGGCCCACCAACATTTTCTGGACTTTAGGGGGTCTAGGATACCTGTAAACCCCTTTTTTCGGCCTCCAAAGTTTTCAACATTTTTGCAGACCTAAAATGCATTTTAAGGCCTTTTTTGGTCTGCTAACATATTCTGAGCTTCAGGGGTATAGGTTGCATTTTTCATGCCAAAAATATTTTGGGGAATTTCAGTGGTCTAGGATGCGGCTTAATGCCCCTTTCAGGCTGCAAATGTATTTGGGGCATTCAGAGCTCTCTGACACCATTTTTGGGCCACCAACATTTTCTGGACTTTAGGGGGTCTAGGATGCCTGTAAACCCCTTTTTTGGTCCTTCAAAGTTTTCAACATTTTTGCAGGCCTAAAATGCATTTTAAGGACTTTTTTTGAGATGCCAACATTTTCTGATCTTTCAGGGTTGTAGGATGCATTTTTTGTGCCAAAACTATTTTTAGGAATTTCAGTGGTCTGGGATGTGGGTAAGTGCCATTTTCAGGCTGCAAATGTTTTTGGGACATTCAGAGCTCTCTGACACCGATTTTGGCCCACCAACATTTTCTGGACTTTAGGGGGTCTAGGATGCCTGTAAACCCCTTTTTTTGGCCTCCAAAGTGTTCAACATTTGTGCAGGCCTAAGAAGCATTTTAAGTCCTTTTTTGAGCTGCCAACATTTTCTGATCTTTCAGGGTTGTAGGATGCATTTTTTGTGGCAAAAATGTTTTGGGGAATTTCAGTGGTCTAGGATTCGACTTAATGCCCCTTTCAGGCTGCAAATGTTTTTGGGACATTCAGAGCTCTCTGACACCGATTTTGGCCCACCAACATTTTCTGGACTTTAGGGGGTCTAGGATGCCTGTAAACCCCTTTTTTCGGCCTCCAAAGGTTTCAACATTTTTGCAGGCCTAAAATGCATTTTAAGGCCTTTTTTGGTCTGCTAACATATTCTGAGCTGCAGGGGTATAGGTTGCATTTTTCATGCCAAAAATATTTTGGGGAATTTCAGTGGTCTAGGATGCGGGTTAATACCCCTTTCAGGCTGCAAATGTTTTTGGGAATTCAGGGCTCTCTGACACCGATTTTGGCCCACCAACATTTTCTGGAATTTAGGCAGTCTAGGATGCCTGTAAACCCCTTTTTTGGGCCTCCAAAGTTTTCAACATTTTTGCAGGCCTAAAATTCATTTTAAGGCCTTTTTTGGGCTGCTAACATATTCTGAGCTTTCAGGGGTGTAGGATGCATTTTTCGTGCAAAAATATTTTTGGGAATTTCAGTGGTCTAGGATGCGGGTTAATGCCCCTTTCAGGCTGCAAATGTTTTTGGGACATTCAGGGCTCTCTGACACTGTTTTTGGGCCACAAACATTTTCTGGACTTTAGGGGGTCTAGGATGCCTGTAAACCCCTTTTTTGGGCCTCCAAAGTTTTCAACATTTTTGCAGGCGTAAAATGCATTTTAAGGGCTTTTCTGGGCTGCTAACATATTCTGAGCTTCAGGGGTGTAGGATGCATTTTTTGTGCCAAAAATATTTTTGGGAATTTCAGTGGTCTAGGATGCGGGTTAATGCCCCTTTGAGGCTGCAAATGTTTTTGGGACATTCAGAGCTCTCTGACACCGATTTTGGCCCACCAACATTTTCTGGACTTTAGGGGGTCTAGGATGCCTGTAAACCCCTTTTTTCGGCCTCCAAAGGTTTCAACATTTTTGCAGGCCTAAAATGCATTTTAAGGCCTTTTTTGGTCTGCTAACATATTCTGAGCTGCAGGGGTATAGGTTGCATTTTTCATGCCAAAAATATTTTGGGGAATTTCAGTGGTCTAGGATGCGGGTTAATACCCCTTTCAGGCTGCAAATGTTTTTGGGAATTCAGGGCTCTCTGACACTGTTTTTGGGCCACCAACATTTTCTGGACTTTAGGGGGTCTAGGATGTCTGTAAACCCCTTTTTTGGGCCTCCAAAGTTTTCAACATTTTGGCAGGCCTAAAATGCATTTTAAGGCCTTTTTTGGGCTGCTAACATATTCTGAGCCTTAGGGGTGACAGATGCATTTTTCGTGCAAAAAATATTTTTGGGAATTTCAGTGGTCTAGGATGCGGGTTAATGCCCCTTTCAGGCTGCAAATGTTTTTGGGACATTCAGGGCTCTCTGACACCATTTTTGGGCCACCAACATTTTCTGGACTTTAGGGGGTCTAGGATGCCTGTAAACCCCTTTTTTGGTCCTTCAAAGTTTTCAACATTTTTGCAGGCCTAAAATGCATTTTAAGGCCTTTTTTGGGCTGCTAACATATTCTGAGCTTTCAGGGGTGTAGGATGCATTTTTCGTGCAAAAATATTTTTGGGAATTTCAGTGGTCTAGGGTGCGGGTTAATGCCCCTTTGAGGCTGCAAATGTTTTTGGGACATTCAGGGCTCTCTGACACCATTTTAGGGCCACCAACATTTTCTGGACTTTAGGGGGTCTAGGATGCCTGTAAACCCCTTTTTTGGTCCTTCAAAGTTTTCAACATTTTTGCAGGCCTAAAATGCGTTTTAAGGCATTTTTGGGCTGCTAACATTTTCAGAACTTTCAGGGGTGTAGTATGCATTTTTTGTGCCAAAAATATTTTTGGGAATTTCAGTGGTCAAGGGTGCGGGTTAATGCCCCTTTGAGGCTGCAAATGTTTTTGGGACATTCAGGGCTCTCTGACACCATTTTTGGGCCACCAACATTTTCTGGACTTAAGGGGGTCTAGGATGCCTGTAAACCCCTTTTTTGGTCCTTCAATGTTTTCAACATTTTTGCAGGCCTAAAATGCATTTTAAGGCCTTTTATGGGCTGCTAACATATTCTGAGCTTTCAGGGGCGTAGGATGCATTTTTCGTGGCAAAACTATTTTTGGGAATTTCAGTGGTCTAGGATGCGAGTTAATGCCCCTTTCAGGCTGACAATGTTTTTGGGACATTCAGAGCTCTCTGACACAGATTTTGGCCCACCAACATTTTCTGGACTTTAGGGGGTCTAGGATGCCTGTAAAGCCCTTGTTTGGTCCTTCAAAGTTATCAACATTTTTGCAAGCCTAAGATGCACTTTAAGGCATTTTTGGGCTGCTAACATTTTCAGAACTTTCAGGGGTGTAGTATGCATTTTTTGTGCCAAAAATATTTTGGGGAATTTCAGTGGTCTAGGATGCAACTTAATGCCCCTTTCAGGCTGCAAATCTGTTTGGGACATGCAGAGCTCTCTGACACTGTTTTTGGGCCACCAACATTTTCTGGACTTTAGGGGGTCTAGGATGTCTGTAAACCCCTTTTTTGGGCCTCCAAAGTTTTCAACATTTTGGCAGGCCTCAAATGCATTTTAAGGCCTTTTTTGGGCTGCTAACATATTCTGAGCCTTAGGGGTGACAGATGCATTTTTCGTGCAAAAAATATTTTTGGGAATTTCAGTGGTCTAGGATGCGGGTTAATGCCCCTTTCAGGCTGCAAATGTTTTTGGGACATTCAGGGCTCTCTGACACCATTTTTGGGCCACCAACATTTTCTGGACTTTAGGGGGTCTAGGATGCCTGTAAACCCCTTTTTTGGTCCTTCAAAGTTTTCAACATTTTTGCAGGCCTAAAATGCATTTTAAGGCCTTTTATGGGCTGCTAACATATTCTGAGCTTTCAGGGGTGTAGGATGCATTTTTCGTGGCAAAACTATTTTTGGGAATTTCAGTGGTCTAGGATGCGAGTTAATGCCCCTTTCAGGCTGACAATGTTTTTGGGACATTCAGAGCTCTCTGACACAGATTTTGGGCCACCAACATTTTCTGGACTTTAGGGGGTCTAGGATGCCTGTAAACCCCTTTTTTCGGCCTCCAAAGGTTTCAACATTTTTGCAGGCCTAAAATGCATTTTAAGGCCTTTTTTGGTCTGCTAACATATTCTGAGCTTCAGGGGTATAGGTTGCATTTTTCATGCCAAAAATATTTTGGGGAATTTCAGTGGTCTAGGATTCGACTTAATGCCCCCTTCAGGCTGCAAATCTGTTTGGGACATTCAGAGCTCTCTGACACTGTTTTTGGGCCACAAACATTTTCTGGACTTTAGGGGGTCTAGGATGCCTGTAAACCCCTTTTTTGGGCCTCCAAACTTTTCAACATTTTTGCAGGCGTAAAATGCATTTTAAGGCCTTTTTTGGGCTGCTAACATATTCTGAGCTTCAGGGGTGTAGGATGCATTTTTTGTGCCAAAAATATTTTTGGGAATTGCAGTGGTCTAGGATGCGGGTTAATGCCCCTTTCAGGCTGCAAATGTTTTTGGGACATTCAGGGCTCTCTGACACCATTTTTGGGCCACCAACATTTTCTGGACTTTAGGGGGTCTAGGATGCCTGTAAACCCCTTTTTTGGGCCTCCAAAGTTTTCAACATTTTTGCAGGCGTAAAATGCATTTTAAGGGCTTTTCTGGGCTGCTAACATATTCTGAGCTTCAGGGGTGTAGGATGCATTTTTTGTGCCAAAAATATTTTGGGGAATTTCAGTGGTCTAGGATGCGGGTTAATGCCCCTTTGAGGCTGCAAATGTTTTTGGGACATTCAGAGCTCTCTGACACAGATTTTGGCCCACCAACATTTTCTGGACTTTAGGGGGTCTAGGATGCCTCTAAACCCCTTTTTTCCACCTCCAAAGTTTTCAACATTTTTGCAAGCCTAAGATGCACTTTAAGGCATTTTTTGGCTGCTAACATTTTCAGAACTTTCAGGGGTGTAGGATGCATTTTTCATGCCAAAGATATTTTGGAGAATTTCAGTGGTCTAGGATGCGGCTTAATGCCCCTTTCAGGCTGCAAATGTTTTTGGGACATTCAGAGCTCTCTGACACCGATTTTGGCCCACCAACATTTTCTGGACTTTAGGGGGTCTAGGATGCCTGTAAACCCCTTTTTTGGTCCTTCAAAGTTTTCAACATTTTTGCAGGCCTAAAATGCATTTTAAGGCCTTTTCTGGGCTGCTAACATATTCTGAGCTTTCAGGGGTGTAGGATGCATTTTTCGTGGCAAAAATATTTTTGGGAATTTCAGTGGTCTAGGATGCGAGTTAATGCCCCTTTCAGGCTGACAATGTTTTTGGGACATTCAGAGCTCTCTGACACAGATTTTGGCCCACCAACATTTTCTGGACTTTATGGGGTCTAGGATGCCTGTAATCCCCTTTTTTGGTCCTTCAAAGTTTTCAAACATTTTTGCAGGCCTAAAATGCATTTTAAGGCATTTTTGGGCAGCTAACATATTCTGAGCTTTCAGGGGTGTAGGATGCATTTTTCATGCCAAAGATATTTTGGAGAATTTCAGTGGTCTAGGATGCGGCTTAATGCCCCTTTCAGGCTGCAAATGTTTTTGGGACATTCAGAGCTCTCTGACACCGATTTTGGCCCACCAACATTTTCTGGACTTTAGGGGGTCTAGGATACCTGTAAACCCCTTTTTTCGGCCTCCAAAGTTTTCAACATTTTTGCAGACCTAAAATGCATTTTAAGGCCTTTTTTGGTCTGCTAACATATTCTGAGCTTCAGGGGTATAGGTTGCATTTTTCATGCCAAAAATATTTTGGGGAATTTCAGTGGTCTAGGATGCGGCTTAATGCCCCTTTCAGGCTGCAAATGTATTTGGGGCATTCAGAGCTCTCTGACACCATTTTTGGGCCACCAACATTTTCTGGACTTTAGGGGGTCTAGGATGCCTGTAAACCCCTTTTTTGGTCCTTCAAAGTTTTCAACATTTTTGCAGGCCTAAAATGCATTTTAAGGCCTTTTTTTGAGATGCCAACATTTTCTGATCTTTCAGGGTTGTAGGATGCATTTTTTGTGCCAAAACTATTTTTAGGAATTTCAGTGGTCTGGGATGTGGGTAAGTGCCATTTTCAGGCTGCAAATGTTTTTGGGACATTCAGAGCTCTCTGACACCGATTTTGGCCCACCAACATTTTCTGGACTTTAGGGGGTCTAGGATGCCTGTAAACCCCTTTTTTTGGCCTCCAAAGTGTTCAACATTTGTGCAGGCCTAAGAAGCATTTTAAGTCCTTTTTTGAGCTGCCAACATTTTCTGATCTTTCAGGGTTGTAGGATGCATTTTTTGTGGCAAAAATGTTTTGGGGAATTTCAGTGGTCTAGGATTCGACTTAATGCCCCTTTCAGGCTGCAAATGTTTTTGGGACATTCAGAGCTCTCTGACACCGATTTTGGCCCACCAACATTTTCTGGACTTTAGGGGGTCTAGGATGCCTGTAAACCCCTTTTTTCGGCCTCCAAAGGTTTCAACATTTTTGCCGGCCTAAAATGCATTTTAAGGCCTTTTTTGGTCTGCTAACATATTCTGAGCTGCAGGGGTATAGGTTGCATTTTTCATGCCAAAAATATTTTGGGGAATTTCAGTGGTCTAGGATGCGGGTTAATACCCCTTTCAGGCTGCAAATGTTTTTGGGAATTCAGGGCTCTCTGACACCGATTTTGGCCCACCAACATTTTCTGGAATTTAGGCAGTCTAGGATGCCTGTAAACCCCTTTTTTGGGCCTCCAAAGTTTTCAACATTTTTGCAGGCCTAAAATTCATTTTAAGGCCTTTTTTGGGCTGCTAACATATTCTGAGCTTTCAGGGGTGTAGGATGCATTTTTCGTGCAAAAATATTTTTGGGAATTTCAGTGGTCTAGGATGCGGGTTAATGCCCCTTTCAGGCTGCAAATGTTTTTGGGACATTCAGGGCTCTCTGACACTGTTTTTGGGCCACAAACATTTTCTGGACTTTAGGGGGTCTAGGATGCCTGTAAACCCCTTTTTTGGGCCTCCAAAGTTTTCAACATTTTTGCAGGCGTAAAATGCATTTTAAGGGCTTTTCTGGGCTGCTAACATATTCTGAGCTTCAGGGGTGTAGGATGCATTTTTTGTGCCAAAAATATTTTTGGGAATTTCAGTGGTCTAGGATGCGGGTTAATGCCCCTTTGAGGCTGCAAATGTTTTTGGGAGATTCAGAGCTCTCTGACACCGATTTTGGCCCACCAACATTTTCTGGACTTTAGGGGGTCTAGGATGCCTGTAAACCCCTTTTTTCGGCCTCCAAAGGTTTCAACATTTTTGCAGGCCTAAAATGCATTTTAAGGCCTTTTTTGGTCTGCTAACATATTCTGAGCTGCAGGGGTATAGGTTGCATTTTTCATGCCAAAAATATTTTGGGGAATTTCAGTGGTCTAGGATGCGGGTTAATACCCCTTTCAGGCTGCAAATGTTTTTGGGAATTCAGGGCTCTCTGACACTGTTTTTGGGCCACCAACATTTTCTGGACTTTAGGGGGTCTAGGATGTCTGTAAACCCCTTTTTTGGGCCTCCAAAGTTTTCAACATTTTGGCAGGCCTAAAATGCATTTTAAGGCCTTTTTTGGGCTGCTAACATATTCTGAGCCTTAGGGGTGACAGATGCATTTTTCGTGCAAAAAATATTTTTGGGAATTTCAGTGGTCTAGGATGCGGGTTAATGCCCCTTTCAGGCTGCAAATGTTTTTGGGACATTCAGGGCTCTCTGACACCATTTTTGGGCCACCAACATTTTCTGGACTTTAGGGGGTTTAGGATGCCTGTAAACCCCTTTTTTGGTCCTTCAAAGTTTTCAACATTTTTGCAGGCCTAAAATGCATTTTAAGGCCTTTTATGGGCTGCTAACATATTCTGAGCTTTCAGGGGTGTAGGATGCATTTTTCGTGGCAAAACTATTTTTGGGAATTTCAGTGGTCTAGGATGCGAGTTAATGCCCCTTTCAGGCTGACAATGTTTTTGGGACATTCAGAGCTCTCTGACACAGATTTTGGGCCACCAACATTTTCTGGACTTTAGGGGGTCTAGGATGCCTGTAAACCCCTTTTTTCGGCCTCCAAAGGTTTCAACATTTTTGCAGGCCTAAAATGCATTTTAAGGCCTTTTTTGGTCTGCTAACATATTCTGAGCTGCAGGGGTATAGGTTGCATTTTTCATGCCAAAAATATTTTGGGGAATTTCAGTGGTCTAGGATGCGGGTTAATACCCCTTTCAGGCTGCAAATGTTTTTGGGAATTCAGGGCTCTCTGACACCATTTTTGAGCCACAATCATTTTCTGGACTTTAGGGGGTCTAGGATGCCTGTACCCTTTTTTTTGGGCCTCCAAAGTTTTCAACATTTTTGCAGACCTAAAATGCATTTTAACTCCTTTTTTGGGGTGCTAACATATTCTGAGCTTCAGGGGTATAGGTTGCATTTTTCATGCCAAAAATATTTTGGGGAATTTCAGTGGTCTAGGATTCGACTTAATGCCCCCTTCAGGCTGCAAATCTGTTTGGGACATTCAGAGCTCTCTGACACTGTTTTTGGGCCACAAACATTTTCTGGACTTTAGGGGGTCTAGGATGCCTGTAAACCCCTTTTTTGGGCCTCCAAACTTTTCAACATTTTTGCAGGCGTAAAATGCATTTTAAGGCCTTTTTTGGGCTGCTAACATATTCTGAGCTTCAGGGGTGTAGGATGCATTTTTTGTGCCAAAAATATTTTTGGGAATTGCAGTGGTCTAGGATGCGGGTTAATGCCCCTTTCAGGCTGCAAATGTTTTTGGGACATTCAGGGCTCTCTGACACCATTTTTGGGCCACCAACATTTTCTGGACTTTAGGGGGTCTAGGATGCCTGTAAACCCCTTTTTTGGGCCTCCAAAGTTTTCAACATTTTTGCAGGCGTAAAATGCATTTTAAGGGCTTTTCTGGGCTGCTAACATATTCTGAGCTTCAGGGGTGTAGGATGCATTTTTTGTGCCAAAAATATTTTTGGGAATTTCAGTGGTCTAGGATGCGGGTTAATGCCCCTTTGAGGCTGCAAATGTTTTTGGGACATTCAGAGCTCTTTGACACAGATTTTGGCCCACCAACATTTTCTGGACTTTAGGGGGTCTAGGATGCCTCTAAACCCCTTTTTTCCACCTCCAAAGTTTTCAACATTTTTGCAAGCCTAAGATGCACTTTAAGGCATTTTTTGGCTGCTAACATTTTCAGAACTTTCAGGGGTGTAGGATGCATTTTTCATGCCAAAGATATTTTGGAGAATTTCAGTGGTCTAGGATGCGGCTTAATGCCCCTTTCAGGCTGCAAATGTTTTTGGGACATTCAGAGCTCTCTGACACCGATTTTGGCCCACCAACATTTTCTGGACTTTAGGGGGTCTAGGATGCCTGTAAACCTCTTTTTTCGGCCTCCAAAGGTTTAAACATTTTTGCAGGCCTAAAATGCATTTTAAGGCCTTTTTTGGGCTGCTAACATATTCTGAGCTTCAGGGGTGTAGGATGCATTTTTCGTGCAAAAAATATTTTTGGGAATTTCAGTGGTCTAGGATGCGGGTTAATGCCCCTTTGAGGCTGCAAATGTTTTTGGGACATTCAGGGCTCTCTGACACCATTTTTGGGCCACCAACATTTTCTGGACTTTAGGGGGTCTAGGATGCCTGTAAACCCCTTTTTTGGTCCTTCAAAGTTTTCAACATTTTTGCAGGCCTAAAATGCATTTTAAAGCCTTTTCTGGGCTGCTAACATATTCTGAGCTTTCAGGGGTGTAGGATGCATTTTTCGTGGCAAAAATAGTTTGGGGAATTTCAGTGGTCTAGGATGCGAGTTAATGCCCCTTTCAGGCTGACAATGTTTTTGGGACATTCAGAGCTCTCTGACACAGATTTTGGCCCACCAACATTTTCTGGACTTTATGGGGTCTAGGATGCCTGTAATCCCCTTTTTTGGTCCTTCAAAGTTTTCAAACATTTTTGCAGGCCTAAAATGCATTTTAAGGGCTTTTCTGGGCTGCTAACATATTCTGAGCTTCAGGGGTGTAGGATGCATTTTTTGTGCCAAAAATATTTTTGGGAATTTCAGTGGTCTAGGATGCGGGTTAATGCCCCTTTGAGGCTGCAAATGTTTTTGGGACATTAAGAGCTCTTTGACACAGATTTTGGCCCACCAACATTTTCTGGACTTTAGGGGGTCTAGGATGCCTCTAAACCCCTTTTTTCCACCTCCAAAGTTTTCAACATTTTTGCAAGCCTAAGATGCACTTTAAGGCATTTTTTGGCTGCTAACATTTTCAGAACTTTCAGGGGTGTAGGATGCATTTTTCATGCCAAAGATATTTTGGAGAATTTCAGTGGTCTAGGATGCGGCTTAATGCCCCTTTCAGGCTGCAAATGTTTTTGGGACATTCAGAGCTCTCTGACACCGATTTTGGCCCACCAACATTTTCTGGACTTTAGGGGGTCTAGGATGCCTGTAAACCTCTTTTTTCGGCCTCCAAAGGTTTAAACATTTTTGCAGGCCTAAAATGCATTTTAAGGCCTTTTTTGGGCTGCTAACATATTCTGAGCTTCAGGGGTGTAGGATGCATTTTTCGTGCAAAAAATATTTTTGGGAATTTCAGTGGTCTAGGATGCGGGTTAATGCCCCTTTGAGGCTGCAAATGTTTTTGGGACATTCAGGGCTCTCTGACACCATTTTTGGGCCACCAACATTTTCTGGACTTTAGGGGGTCTAGGATGCCTGTAAACCCCTTTTTTGGTCCTTCAAAGTTTTCAACATTTTTGCAGGCCTAAAATGCATTTTAAAGCCTTTTCTGGGCTGCTAACATATTCTGAGCTTTCAGGGGTGTAGGATGCATTTTTCGTGGCAAAAATAGTTTTGGGAATTTCAGTGGTCTAGGATGCGAGTTAATGCCCCTTTCAGGCTGACAATGTTTTTGGGACATTCAGAGCTCTCTGACACAGATTTTGGCCCACCAACATTTTCTGGACTTTATGGGGTCTAGGATGCCTGTAATCCCCTTTTTTGGTCCTTCAAAGTTTTCAAACATTTTTGCAGGCCTAAAATGCATTTTAAGGCATTTTTGGGCAGCTAACATATTCTGAGCTTTCAGGGGTGTAGGATGCATTTTTCATGCCAAAGATATTTTGGAGAATTTCAGTGGTCTAGGATGCGGCTTAATGCCCCTTTCAGGCTGCAAATGTTTTTGGGACATTCAGAGCTCTCTGACACCGATTTTGGCCCACCAACATTTTCTGGACTTTAGGGGGTCTAGGATACCTGTAAACCCCTTTTTTCGGCCTCCAAAGTTTTCAACATTTTTGCAGACCTAAAATGCATTTTAAGGCCTTTTTTGGTCTGCTAACATATTCTGAGCTTCAGGGGTATAGGTTGCATTTTTCATGCCAAAAATATTTTGGGGAATTTCAGTGGTCTAGGATGCGGCTTAATGCCCCTTTCAGGCTGCAAATGTATTTGGGGCATTCAGAGCTCTCTGACACCATTTTTGGGCCACCAACATTTTCTGGACTTTAGGGGGTCTAGGATGCCTGTAAACCCCTTTTTTGGTCCTTCAAAGTTTTCAACATTTTTGCAGGCCTAAAATGCATTTTAAGGCCTTTTTTTGAGATGCCAACATTTTCTGATCTTTCAGGGTTGTAGGATGCATTTTTTGTGCCAAAACTATTTTTAGGAATTTCAGTGGTCTGGGATGTGGGTAAGTGCCATTTTCAGGCTGCAAATGTTTTTGGGACATTCAGAGCTCTCTGACACCGATTTTGGCCCACCAACATTTTCTGGACTTTAGGGGGTCTAGGATGCCTGTAAACCCCTTTTTTTGGCCTCCAAAGTGTTCAACATTTGTGCAGGCCTAAGAAGCATTTTAAGTCCTTTTTTGAGCTGCCAACATTTTCTGATCTTTCAGGGTTGTAGGATGCATTTTTTGTGGCAAAAATGTTTTGGGGAATTTCAGTGGTCTAGGATTCGACTTAATGCCCCTTTCAGGCTGCAAATGTTTTTGGGACATTCAGAGCTCTCTGACACCGATTTTGGCCCACCAACATTTTCTGGACTTTAGGGGGTCTAGGATGCCTGTAAACCCCTTTTTTCGGCCTCCAAAGGTTTCAACATTTTTGCAGGCCTAAAATGCATTTTAAGGCCTTTTTTGGTCTGCTAACATATTCTGAGCTGCAGGGGTATAGGTTGCATTTTTCATGCCAAAAATATTTTGGGGAATTTCAGTGGTCTAGGATGCGGGTTAATACCCCTTTCAGGCTGCAAATGTTTTTGGGAATTCAGGGCTCTCTGACACCGATTTTGGCCCACCAACATTTTCTGGAATTTAGGCAGTCTAGGATGCCTGTAAACCCCTTTTTTGGGCCTCCAAAGTTTTCAACATTTTTGCAGGCCTAAAATTCATTTTAAGGCCTTTTTTGGGCTGCTAACATATTCTGAGCTTTCAGGGGTGTAGGATGCATTTTTCGTGCAAAAATATTTTTGGGAATTTCAGTGGTCTAGGATGCGGGTTAATGCCCCTTTCAGGCTGCAAATGTTTTTGGGACATTCAGGGCTCTCTGACACTGTTTTTGGGCCACAAACATTTTCTGGACTTTAGGGGGTCTAGGATGCCTGTAAACCCCTTTTTTGGGCCTCCAAAGTTTTCAACATTTTTGCAGGCGTAAAATGCATTTTAAGGGCTTTTCTGGGCTGCTAACATATTCTGAGCTTCAGGGGTGTAGGATGCATTTTTTGTGCCAAAAATATTTTTGGGAATTTCAGTGGTCTAGGATGCGGGTTAATGCCCCTTTGAGGCTGCAAATGTTTTTGGGAGATTCAGAGCTCTCTGACACCGATTTTGGCCCACCAACATTTTCTGGACTTTAGGGGGTCTAGGATGCCTGTAAACCCCTTTTTTCGGCCTCCAAAGGTTTCAACATTTTTGCAGGCCTAAAATGCATTTTAAGGCCTTTTTTGGTCTGCTAACATATTCTGAGCTGCAGGGGTATAGGTTGCATTTTTCATGCCAAAAATATTTTGGGGAATTTCAGTGGTCTAGGATGCGGGTTAATACCCCTTTCAGGCTGCAAATGTTTTTGGGAATTCAGGGCTTTCTGACACCATTTTTGAGCCACAATCATTTTCTGGACTTTAGGGGGTCTAGGATGCCTGTACCCTCTTTTTTGGGCCTCCAAAGTTTTCAACATTTTTGCAGGCCTAAAATGCATTTTAACTCCTTTTTTGGGGTGCTAACATATTCTGAGCTTCAGGGGTATAGGTTGCATTTTTCATGCCAAAAATATTTTGGGGAATTTCAGTGGTCTAGGATTCGACTTAATGCCCCCTTCAGGCTGCAAATCTGTTTGGGACATTCAGAGCTCTCTGACACTGTTTTTGGGCCACAAACATTTTCTGGACTTTAGGGGGTCTAGGATGCCTGTAAACCCCTTTTTTGGGCCTCCAAAGTTTTCAACATTTTTGCAGGCGTAAAATGCATTTTAAGGCCTTTTTTGGGCTGCTAACATATTCTGAGCTTCAGGGGTGTAGGATGCATTTTTTGTGCCAAAAATATTTTTGGGAATTGCAGTGGTCTAGGATGCGGGTTAATGCCCCTTTCAGGCTGCAAATGTTTTTGGGACATTCAGGGCTCTCTGACACCATTTTTGGGCCACCAACATTTTCTGGACTTTAGGGGGTCTAGGATGCCTGTAAACCCCTTTTTTGGGCCTCCAAAGTTTTCAACATTTTTGCAGGCGTAAAATGCATTTTAAGGGCTTTTCTGGGCTGCTAACATATTCTGAGCTTCAGGGGTGTAGGATGCATTTTTTGTGCCAAAAATATTTTTGGGAATTTCAGTGGTCTAGGATGCGGGTTAATGCCCCTTTGAGGCTGCAAATGTTTTTGGGACATTCAGAGCTCTCTGACACAGATTTTGGCCCACCAACATTTTCTGGACTTTAGGGGGTCTAGGATGCCTCTAAACCCCTTTTTTCCACCTCCAAAGTTTTCAACATTTTTTCAAGCCTTAGATGCACTTTAAGGCATTTTTTGGCTGCTAATATTTTCAGAACTTTCAGGGGTGTAGGATGCATTTTTCATGCCAAAGATATTTTGGAGAATTTCAGTGGTCTAGGATGCGGCTTAATGCCCCTTTCAGGCTGCAAATGTTTTTGGGACATTCAGAGTTCTCTGACACCGATTTTGGCCCACCAACATTTTCTGGACTTTAGGGGGTCTAGGATGCCTGTAAACCTCTTTTTTCGGCCTCCAAAGGTTTCAACATTTTTGCAGGCCTAAAATGCATTTTAAGGCCTTTTTTGGGCTGCTAACATATTCTGAGCTTCAGGCGTGTAGGATGCATTTTTCGTGCAAAAAATATTTTTGGGAATTTCAGTGGTCTAGGATGCGGGTTAATGCCCCTTTGAGGCTGCAAATGTTTTTGGGACATTCAGGGCTCTCTGACACCATTTTTGGGCCACCAACATTTTCTGGACTTTAGGGGGTCTAGGATGCCTGTAAACCCCTTTTTTGGTCCTTCAAAGTTTTCAACATTTTTGCAGGCCTAAAATGCATTTTAAGGCCTTTTCTGGGCTGCTAACATATTCTGAGCTTTCAGGGGTGTAGGATGCATTTTTCGTGGCAAAAATATTTTTGGGAATTTCAGTGGTCTAGGATGCGAGTTAATGCCCCTTTCAGGCTGACAATGTTTTTGGGACATTCAGAGCTCTCTGACACAGATTTTGGCCCACCAACATTTTCTGGACTTTATGGGGTCTAGGATGCCTGTAATCCCCTTTTTTGGTCCTTCAAAGTTTTCAAACATTTTTGCAGGCCTAAAATGCATTTTAAGGCATTTTTGGGCAGCTAACATATTCTGAGCTTTCAGGGGTGTAGGATGCATTTTTCATGCCAAAGATATTTTGGAGAATTTCAGTGGTCTAGGATGCGGCTTAATGCCCCTTTCAGGCTGCAAATGTTTTTGGGACATTCAGAGCTCTCTGACACCGATTTTGGCCCACCAACATTTTCTGGACTTTAGGGGGTCTAGGATACCTGTAAACCCCTTTTTTCGGCCTCCAAAGTTTTCAACATTTTTGCAGACCTAAAATGCATTTTAAGGCCTTTTTTGGTCTGCTAACATATTCTGAGCTTCAGGGGTATAGGTTGCATTTTTCATGCCAAAAATATTTTGGGGAATTTCAGTGGTCTAGGATGCGGCTTAATGCCCCTTTCAGGCTGCAAATGTATTTGGGGCATTCAGAGCTCTCTGACACCAATTTTGGCCCACCAACATTTTCTGGACTTTAGAGGTTCTAGGATGCCTGTAAACCCCTTTTTTGGGCCTCCAAAATTTTCAACATTTTTGCAGGCGTAAAATACATTTTAAGGCCTTTTTTGGGCTGCTAACACATTCTGAGCCTTAGCGGTTTAGGATGCCTTTTTCGTGCAAAAAATATTTTTGGGAATTTCAGTGGTCTAGGATGCAGGTTAATGCCCCTTTCATGCTGCACATGTTCTTGGGACATTCAGGGCTCTCTGACACCATTTTTGAGCCACCAACATTTTCTGGACTTTAGGGGGTGTAGGATGCCTGTAAACCCCTTTTTTCCACCTCCAAAGTTATCAACATTTTTGCAAGCCTAAGATGCACTTTAAGGCATTTTTGGGCTGCTAACATTTTCAGAACTTTCAGGGGTGTAGTATGCATTTTTTGTGGCAAAAATATTTTGGGGAATTTCAGTGGTCTAGGATGCAACTTAATGCCCCTTTCAGGCTACAAATCTGTTTGGGACATACAGAGCTCTCTGACACTGTTTTGGGCCACCAACATTTTCTGGACTTTAGGGGGTCTAAGATGCCTGTAAACCCCTTTTTTGGGCCTCCAAAGTTTTCAACATTTTTTGCACGCCTAAAATGCATTTTAAGGCCTTTTTTGGGCTGCTAACATATTCTGAGCTTCAGGGGTATAGGTTGCATTTTTCATGGCAAAAATATTTTTGGGAATTTCAGTGGTCTAGGATGCGGGTTAATGCCCCTTTCAGGCTGCAAATGTTTTTGGGACATTCAGGGCTCTCTGACACCATTTTTGGGCCACCAACATTTTCTGGACTTTAGGGGGTCTAGG
Organism: Ambystoma mexicanum; assembly: GCF_040938575.1. Classification (NCBI taxonomy): domain Eukaryota; kingdom Metazoa; phylum Chordata; class Amphibia; order Caudata; family Ambystomatidae; genus Ambystoma; species Ambystoma mexicanum. The sequence goes on from NC_090932.1 coordinate 345,230,789, forward strand.
ATGCCTGTAAACCCCTTTTTTGGTCCTTCAAAGTTTTCAACATTTTTGCAGGCCTAAAATGCATTTTAAGGCCTTTTTTTGAGATGCCAACATTTTCTGATCTTTCAGAGTTGTAGGATGCATTTTTTGTGCCAAAACTATTTTTAGGAATTTCAGTGGTCTGGGATGTGGGTTAGTGCCACTTTCAGGCTGCAAATGTTTTTGGGACATTCAGAGCTCTCTGACACCGATTTTGGCCCACCAACATTTTCTGGACTTTAGGGGGTCTAGGATGCCTGTAAACCCCTTTTTTTGGCCTCCAAAGTGTTCAACATTTGTGCAGGCCTAAGAAGCATTTTAAGTCCTTTTTTTGAGCTGCCAACATTTTCTGATCTTTTAGGGTTGTAGGGCTGCATTTTTTGTGGCAAAAATATTTTGGGGAATTTCAGTGGTCTAGGATGCAACTTAATGCTCCTTCCAGGCTACAAATCTGTTTGGGACATTCAGAGCTCTCTGACACTGTTTTTGGGCCACAAACATTTTCTGGACTTTAGGGGGTCTAGGATGCCTGTAAAACCCTTTTTTCGGCCTCCAAAGTTTTCAACATTTTTTGCACGCCTAAAATGCATTTTAAGGCCTTTTTTGGGCTGCTAACATATTCTGAGTTTCAGGGGTATAGGTTGCATTTTTCATGCCAAAAATATTTTTGGGAATTTCAGTGGTCTAGGATGCGGGTTAATGCGCCTTTCAGGCTGCAAATGTTTTTGGGACATTCAGGGCTCTCTGACACCATTTTTGGGCCACCAACATTTTCTGGACTTTAGGGGGTCTAGGATGCCTGTAAACCCCTTTTTTGGTCCTTCAAAGTGTTCAACATTTTTGCAGGCCTAAAATGCATTTTAAGGCCTTTTTTTGAGATGCCAACATTATCTGATCTTTCAGAGTTGTAGGATGCATTTTTTGTGCCAAAACTATTTTTAGGAATTTCAGTGGTCTGGGATGTGGGTTAGTGCCACTTTCAGGCTGCAAATGTTTTTGGGACATTCAGAGCTCTCTGACACCGATTTTGGCCCACCAACATTTTCTGGACTTTAGGGGGTCTAGGATGCCTGTAAACCCCTTTTTTCGGCCTCCAAAGTGTTCAACATTTGTGCAGGCCTAAGAAGCATTTTAAGTCCTTTTTTTGAGCTGCCAACATTTTCTGATCTTTTAGGGTTGTAGGGCTGCATTTTTTGTGGCAAAAATATTTTGGGGAATTTCAGTGGTCTAGGATTCGACTTAATGCCCCTTTCAGGCTGCAAATCCATTTGGGACATTCAGAGCTCTCTGACACTGTTTTTGGGCCACAAACATTTTCTGGACTTTAGGGGGTCTAGGATGCCTGTAAAACCCTTTTTTCGGCCTCCAAAGTTTTCAACATTTGTGCAGGCCTAAGAAGCATTTTAAGTCCTTTTTTTGAGCTGCCAACATTTTCTGATCTTTCAGGGTTGTAGGGTGCATTTTTTGTGCCAAAAATATTTTGGGGAATTTCAGTGGTCTAGGATGCAACTCAATGCCCCTTTCAGGCTGCAAATCTGTTTGGGACATGCAGAGCTCTCTGACACTGTTTTTGGGCCACCAACATTTTCTGGACTTTAGGGGGTCTAGGATGTCTGTAAACCCCTTTTTTGGGCCTCCAAAGTTTTCAACATTTTGGCAGGCCTAAAATGCATTTTAAGGCCTTTTTTGGGCTGCTAACATATTCTGAGCCTTAGGGGTGACAGATGTATTTTTCGTGCAAAAAATATTTTTGGGAATTTCAGTGGTCTAGGATGCGGGTTAATGCCCCTTTCAGGCTGCAAATGTTTTTGGGACATTCAGGGCTCTCTGACACCATTTTTGGGCGACCAACATTTTCTGGACTTTAGGGGGTCTAGGATGCCTGTAAACCCCTTTTTTGGTCCTTCAAAGTTTTCAACATTTTTGCAGGCCTAAAATGCATTTTAAGGCATTTTTGGGCTGCTAACATTTTCAGAACTTTCAGGGGTGTAGTATGCATTTTTTGTGCCAAAAATATTTTTGGGAATTTCAGTGGTCTAGGATGCGGGTTAATGCCCCTTTGAGGCTGCAAATGTTTTTGGGACATTCAGGGCTCTCTGACACCATTTTTGGGCCACCAACATTTTCTGGACTTTAGGGGGTCTAGGATGCCTGTAAACCCCTTTTTTGGTCCTTCAAAGTTTTCAACATTTTTGCAGGCCTAAAATGCATTTTAAGGCCTTTTATGGGCTGCTAACATATTCTGAGCTTTCAGGGGTGTAGGATGCATTTTTCGTGGCAAAACTATTTTTGGGAATTTCAGTGGTCTAGGATGCGAGTTAATGCCCCTTTCAGGCTGACAATGTTTTTGGGACATTCAGAGCTCTCTGACACAGATTTTGGCCCACCAACATTTTCTGGACTTTAGGGGGTCTAGGATGCCTGTAAAGCCCTTGTTTGGTCCTTCAAAGTTTTCAACATTTTTGCAGGCCTAAAATGCATTTTAAGGCATTTTTGGGCAGCTAACATTTTCAGAACTTCCAGGGCTGTAGTATGCATTTTTTGTGCCAAAAATATTTTTGGTAATTTCAGTGGTGTAGGATGCGGGTTAATGCCCCTTTCATGCTGCAAATGTTTTTGGGACATTCAGGGCTCTCTGACACCATTTTTGAGCCACCAACATTTTCTGGACTTTAGGGGGTGTAGGATGCCTGTAAACCCCTTTTTTCCACCTCCAAAGTTATCAACATTTTTGCAAGCCTAAGATGCACTTTAAGGCATTTTTGGGCTGCTAACATTTTCAGAACTTTCAGGGGTGCAGTATGCATTTTTTGTTCCAAAAATATTTTGGGGAATTTCAGTGGTCTAGGATGCAACTTAATGCCCCATTCAGACTGCAAATCTGTTTGGGACATGCAGAGCTCTCTGACAATGTTTTTGGGCCACCAACATTTTCTGGACTTTAGGGGGTCTAGGATGCCTGTAAACCCCTTTTTTGGGCCTCCAAAGTTTTCAACATTTTTGCAGGCCTAAAATGCATGTTAAGGCCTTTTTTGGGCTGCTAACATATTCTGAGCTTTCAGGGGTGTAGGATGCATTTTTCATGCCAAAAATATTCTGGAGAATTTCAGTGGTCTAGGATGCGGCTTAATGCCCCTTTCAGGCTGCAAATGTTTTTGGGACATTCAGAGCTCTCTGACACCATTTTTGGGCCACCAACATTTTCTGGACTTTAGGGAGTCTAGGATGCCTGTAAACCCCTTTTTTCCACCTCCAAAGTTTTCAACATTTTTGCAAGCCTAAGATGCACTTTAAGGCATTTTTGGGCTGCTAACACTTTCAGAACTTTTAGGGGTGTAGTATGCATTTTTTGTGCCAAAAATATTTTGAGGAATTTCAGTGGTCTAGGATGCGACTTAATGCCCCTTTCAGGCTGCAAATCTGTTTGGGACATTCAGAGCTCTCTGACACTGTTTTTGGGCCACCAACATTTTCTGGACTTTAGGGGGTCTAGGATGTCTGTAAACCCCTTTTTTGGGCCTCCAAAGTTTTCAACATTTTTGCAGGCCTAAAATGCATTTTAAGGCCTTTTTTGGGCTGCTAACATATTCTGAGCTTAAGTGGTGTAGGATGTATTTTTCGTGCAAAAAAATATTTTTGGGAATTTCAGTGGTCTAGGATGCGGGTTAATGCCCCTTTTAGGCTGCAAATGTTTTTGGGACATTCAGGGCTCTCTGACACCATTTTTGGGCCACCAACATTTTCTGGACTTTAGGGGGTCTAGGATGCCTGTAAACCCCTTTTTTGGGCCTCCAAAGTTTTCAACATTTTTGCAGGCCTAAAATGCATTTTAAGGCCTTTTTTGGGCTGCTAACATATTCTGAGCTTCAGGGGTATAGGTTGCATTTTTCATTCTATAAATATTTTGGGGAATTTCAGTGGTCTAGGATGCGGCTTAATGCCCCTTTCAGGCTGCAAATGTATTTGGGACATTCAGAGCTCTCTGACACCGATTTTGGCCCACCAACATTTTCTGGACTTTAGGCGGTCTAGGATGCCTGTAAACCCCTTTTTTGGGCCTCCAAAATTTTCAACATTTTTGCAGGCGTAAAATGCATTTTAAGGCCTTTTTTGGGCTGCTAACATATTCTGAGCCTTAGCGGTGTAGGATGCATTTTTCGTGCAAAAAATATTTTTGGGATTTTCAGTGGTCTAGGATGCAGGTTAATGCCCCTTTCAGGCTGCAAATGTTTTTGGGAATTCAGGGCTCTCTGACACCATTTTTGAGCTACAATTATTTTCTGGACTTTAGTGGGTCTCGGATGCCTGTACCCCCTTTTTTAGACCTCCAAAGTTTTCAACATTTTTGCAGGCCTAAAATGCATTTTAAGGCCTTTTTTGGGCTGCTAACATATTCTGAGCTTTCAGGGGTGTAGGATGCATTTTTCGTGCAAAAATATTTTTGGGAATTTCAGTGGTCTAGGGTGCGGGTTAATGCCCCTTTGAGGCTGCAAATGTTTTTGGGACATTCAGGGCTCTCTGACACCATTTTAGGGCCACCAACATTTTCTGGACTTTAGGGGGTCTAGGATGCCTGTAAACCCCTTTTTTGGTCCTTCAAAGTTTTCAACATTTTTGCAGGCCTAAAATGCGTTTTAAGGCATTTTTGGGCTGCTAACATTTTCAGAACTTTCAGGGGTGTAGTATGCATTTTTTGTGCCAAAAATATTTTTGGGAATTTCAGTGGTCAAGGGTGCGGGTTAATGCCCCTTTGAGGCTGCAAATGTTTTTCGGACATTCAGGGCTCTCTGACACCATTTTTGGGCCACCAACATTTTCTGGACTTAAGGGGGTCTAGGATGCCTGTAAACCCCTTTTTTGGTCCTTCAATGTTTTCAACATTTTTGCAGGCCTAAAATGCATTTTAAGGCCTTTTATGGGCTGCTAACATATTCTGAGCTTTCAGGGGCGTAGGATGCATTTTTCGTGGCAAAACTATTTTTGGGAATTTCAGTGGTCTAGGATGCGAGTTAATGCCCCTTTCAGGCTGACAATGTTTTTGGGACATTCAGAGCTCTCTGACACAGATTTTGGCCCACCAACATTTTCAGGACTTTAGGGGGTCTAGGATGCCTGTAAAGCCCTTGTTTGGTCCTTCAAAGTTATCAACATTTTTGCAAGCCTAAGATGCACTTTAAGGCATTTTTGGGCTGCTAACATTTTCAGAACTTTCAGGGGTGTAGTATGCATTTTTTGTGCCAAAAATATTTTGGGGAATTTCAGTGGTCTAGGATGCAACTTAATGCCCCTTTCAGGCTGCAAATCTGTTTGGGACATGCAGAGCTCTCTGACACTGTTTTTGGGCCACCAACATTTTCTGGACTTTAGGGGGTCTAGGATGTCTGTAAACCCCTTTTTTGGGCCTCCAAAGTTTTCAACATTTTGGCAGGCCTAAAATGCATTTTAAGGCCTTTTTTGGGCTGCTAACATATTCTGAGCCTTAGGGGTGACAGATGCATTTTTCGTGCAAAAAATATTTTTGGGAATTTCAGTGGTCTAGGATGCGGGTTAATGCCCCTTTCAGGCTGCAAATGTTTTTGGGACATTCAGGGCTCTCTGACACCATTTTTGGGCCACCAACATTTTCTGGACTTTAGGGGGTCTAGGATGCCTGTAAACCCCTTTTTTGGTCCTTCAAAGTTTTCAACATTTTTGCAGGCCTAAAATGCATTTTAAGGCCTTTTATGGGCTGCTAACATATTCTGAGCTTTCAGGGGTGTAGGATGCATTTTTCGTGGCAAAACTATTTTTGGGAATTTCAGTGGTCTAGGATGCGAGTTAATGCCCCTTTCAGGCTGACAATGTTTTTGGGACATTCAGAGCTCTCTGACACAGATTTTGGGCCACCAACATTTTCTGGACTTTAGGGGGTCTAGGATGCCTGTAAACCCCTTTTTTCGGCCTCCAAAGGTTTCAACATTTTTGCAGGCCTAAAATGCATTTTAAGGCCTTTTTTGGTCTGCTAACATATTCTGAGCTGCAGGGGTATAGGTTGCATTTTTCATGCCAAAAATATTTTGGGGAATTTCAGTGGTCTAGGATGCGGGTTAATACCCCTTTCAGGCTGCAAATGTTTTTGGGAATTCAGGGCTCTCTGACACCATTTTTGAGCCACAATCATTTTCTGGACTTTAGGGGGTCTAGGATGCCTGTACCCTCTTTTTTGGGCCTCCAAAGTTTTCAACATTTTTGCAGACCTAAAATGCATTTTAACTCCTTTTTTGGGGTGCTAACATATTCTGAGCTTCAGGGGTATAGGTTGCATTTTTCATGCCAAAAATATTTTGGGGAATTTCAGTGGTCTAGGATTCGACTTAATGCCCCCTTCAGGCTGCAAATCTGTTTGGGACATTCAGAGCTCTCTGACACTGTTTTTGGGCCACAAACATTTTCTGGACTTTAGGGGGTCTAGGATGCCTGTAAACCCCTTTTTTGGGCCTCCAAACTTTTCAACATTTTTGCAGGCGTAAAATGCATTTTAAGGCCTTTTTTGGGCTGCTAACATATTCTGAGCTTCAGGGGTGTAGGATGCATTTTTTGTGCCAAAAATATTTTTGGGAATTGCAGTGGTCTAGGATGCGGGTTAATGCCCCTTTCAGGCTGCAAATGTTTTTGGGACATTCAGGGCTCTCTGACACCATTTTTGGGCCACCAACATTTTCTGGACTTTAGGGGGTCTAGGATGCCTGTAAACCCCTTTTTTGGGCCTCCAAAGTTTTCAACATTTTTGCAGGCGTAAAATGCATTTTAAGGGCTTTTCTGGGCTGCTAACATATTCTGAGCTTCAGGGGTGTAGGATGCATTTTTTGTGCCAAAAATATTTTTGGGAATTTCAGTGGTCTAGGATGCGGGTTAATGCCCCTTTGAGGCTGCAAATGTTTTTGGGACATTCAGAGCTCTCTGACACAGATTTTGGCCCACCAATATTTTCTGGACTTTAGGGGGTCTAGGATGCCTCTAAACCCCTTTTTTCCACCTCCAAAGTTTTCAACATTTTTGCAAGCCTAAGATGCACTTTAAGGCATTTTTTGGCTGCTAACATTTTCAGAACTTTCAGGGGTGTAGGATGCATTTTTCATGCCAAAGATATTTTGGAGAATTTCAGTGGTCTAGGATGCGGCTTAATGCCCCTTTCAGGCTGCAAATGTTTTTGGGACATTCAGAGCTCTCTGACACCGATTTTGGCCCACCAACATTTTCTGGACTTTAGGGGGTCTAGGATGCCTGTAAACCTCTTTTTTCGGCCTCCAAAGGTTTAAACATTTTTGCAGGCCTAATATGCATTTTAAGGCCTTTTTTGGGCTGCTAACATATTCTGAGCTTCAGGGGTGTAGGATGCATTTTTCGTGCAAAAAATATTTTTGGGAATTTCAGTGGTCTAGGATGCGGGTTAATGCCCCTTTGAGGCTGCAAATGTTTTTGGGACATTCAGGGCTCTCTGACACCATTTTTGGGCCACCAACATTTTCTGGACTTTAGGGGGTCTAGGATGCCTGTAAACCCCTTTTTTGGTCCTTCAAAGTTTTCAACATTTTTGCAGGCCTAAAATGCATTTTAAGGTCTTTTCTGGGCTGCTAACATATTCTGAGCTTTCAGCGGTGTAGGATGCATTTTTCGTGGCAAAAATATTTTTGGGAATTTCAGTGGTCTAGGATGCGAGTTAATGCCCCTTTCAGGCTGACAATGTTTTTGGGACATTCAGAGCTCTCTGACACAGATTTTGGCCCACCAACATTTTCTGGACTTTATGGGGTCTAGGATGCCTGTAATCCCCTTTTTTGGTCCTTCAAAGTTTTCAAACATTTTTGCAGGCCTAAAATGCATTTTAAGGCATTTTTGGGCAGCTAACATATTCTGAGCTTTCAGGGGTGTAGGATGCATTTTTCATGCCAAAGATATTTTGGAGAATTTCAGTGGTCTAGGATGCGGCTTAATGCCCCTTTCAGGCTGCAAATGTTTTTGGGACATTCAGAGCTCTCTGACACCGATTTTGGCCCACCAACATTTTCTGGACTTTAGGGGGTCTAGGATACCTGTAAACCCCTTTTTTCGGCCTCCAAAGTTTTCAACATTTTTGCAGACCTAAAATGCATTTTAAGGCCTTTTTTGGTCTGCTAACATATTCTGAGCTTCAGGGGTATAGGTTGCATTTTTCATGGCAAAAATATTTTGGGGAATTTCAGTGGTCTAGGATGCGGCTTAATGCCCCTTTCAGGCTGCAAATGTATTTGGGGCATTCAGAGCTCTCTGACACCATTTTTGGGCCACCAACATTTTCTGGACTTTAGGGGGTCTAGGATGCCTGTAAACCCCTTTTTTGGTCCTTCAAAGTTTTCAACATTTTTGCAGGCCTAAAATGCATTTTAAGGCCTTTTTTTGAGATGCCAACATTTTCTGATCTTTCAGGGTTGTAGGATGCATTTTTTGTGCCAAAACTATTTTTAGGAATTTCAGTGGTCTGGGATGTGGGTAAGTGCCATTTTCAGGCTGCAAATGTTTTTGGGACATTCAGAGCTCTCTGACACCGATTTTGGCCCACCAACATTTTCTGGACTTTAGGGGGTCTAGGATGCCTGTAAACCCCTTTTTTTGGCCTCCAAAGTGTTCAACATTTGTGCAGGCCTAAGAAGCATTTTAAGTCCTTTTTTGAGCTGCCAACATTTTCTGATCTTTCAGGGTTGTAGGATGCATTTTTTGTGGCAAAAATGTTTTGGGGAATTTCAGTGGTCTAGGATTCGACTTAATGCCCCTTTCAGGCTGCAAATGTTTTTGGGACATTCAGAGCTCTCTGACACCGATTTTGGCCCACCAACATTTTCTGGACTTTAGGGGGTCTAGGATGCCTGTAAACCCCTTTTTTCGGCCTCCAAAGGTTTCAACATTTTTGCAGGCCTAAAATGCATTTTAAGGCCTTTTTTGGTCTGCTAACATATTCTGAGCTGCAGGGGTATAGGTTGCATTTTTCATGCCAAAAATATTTTGGGGAATTTCAGTGGTCTAGGATGCGGGTTAATACCCCTTTCAGGCTGCAAATGTTTTTGGGAATTCAGGGCTCTCTGACACCGATTTTGGCCCACCAACATTTTCTGGAATTTAGGCAGTCTAGGATGCCTGTAAACCCCTTTTTTGGGCCTCCAAAGTTTTCAACATTTTTGCAGGCCTAAAATTCATTTTAAGGCCTTTTTTGGGCTGCTAACATATTCTGAGCTTTCAGGGGTGTAGGATGCATTTTTCGTGCAAAAATATTTTTGGGAATTTCAGTGGTGTAGGATGCGGGTTAATGCCCCTTTCAGGCTGCAAATGTTTTTGGGACATTCAGGGCTCTCTGACACTGTTTTTGGGCCACAAACATTTTCTGGACTTTAGGGGGTCTAGGATGCCTGTAAACCCCTTTTTTGGGCCTCCAAAGTTTTCAACATTTTTGCAGGCGTAAAATGCATTTTAAGGGCTTTTCTTGGCTGCTAACATATTCTGAGCTTCAGGGGTGTAGGATGCATTTTTTGTGCCAAAAATATTTTTGGGAATTTCAGTGGTCTAGGATGCGGGTTAATGCCCCTTTGAGGCTGCAAATGTTTTTGGGACATTCAGAGCTCTCTGACACCGATTTTGGCCCACCAACATTTTCTGGACTTTAGGGGGTCTAGGATGCCTGTAAACCCCTTTTTTCGGCCTCCAAAGGTTTCAACATTTTTGCAGGCCTAAAATGCATTTTAAGGCCTTTTTTGGTCTGCTAACATATTCTGAGCTGCAGGGGTATAGGTTGCATTTTTCATGCCAAAAATATTTTGGGGAATTTCAGTGGTCTAGGATGCGGGTCAATACCCCTTTCAGGCTGCAAATGTTTTTGGGAATTCAGGGCTCTCTGACACCATTTTTGCGCCACAATCATTTTCTGGACTTTAGGGGGTCTAGGATGCCTGTACCCTCTTTTTTGGGCCTCCAAAGTTTTCAACATTTTTGCAGGCGTAAAATGCATTTTAAGGCCTTTTTTGGGCTGCTAACATATTCTGAGCTTCAGGGGTGTAGGATGCATTTTTTGTGCCAAAAATATTTTTGGGAATTGCAGTGGTCTAGGATGCGGGTTAATGCCCCTTTCAGGCTGCAAATGTTTTTGGGACATTCAGGGCTCTCTGACACCATTTTTGGGCCACCAACATTTTCTGGACTTTAGGGGGTCTAGGATGCCTGTAAACCCCTTTTTTGGGCCTCCAAAGTTTTCAACATTTTTGCAGGCGTAAAATGCATTTTAAGGGCTTTTCTGGGCTGCTAACATATTCTGAGCTTCAGGGGTGTAGGATGCATTTTTTGTGCCAAAAATATTTTTGGGAATTTCAGTGGTCTAGGATGCGGGTTAATGCCCCTTTGAGGCTGCAAATGTTTTTGGGACATTCAGAGCTCTCTGACACAGATTTTGGCCCACCAACATTTTCTGGACTTTAGGGGGTCTAGGATGCCTCTAAACCCCTTTTTTCCACCTCCAAAGTTTTCAACATTTTTTCAAGCCTAAGATGCACTTTAAGGCATTTTTTGGCTGCTAACATTTTCAGAACTTTCAGGGGTGTAGGATGCATTTTTCATGCCAAAGATATTTTGGAGAATTTCAGTGGTCTAGGATGCGGCTTAATGCCCCTTTCAGGCTGCAAATGTTTTTGGGACATTCAGAGCTCTCTGACACCGATTTTGGCCCACCAACATTTTCTGGACTTTAGGGGGTCTAGGATGCCTGTAAACCTCTTTTTTCGGCCTCCAAAGGTTTCAACATTTTTGCAGGCCTAAAATGCATTTTAAGGCCTTTTTTGGGCTGCTAACATATTCTGAGCTTCAGGCGTGTAGGATGCATTTTTCGTGCAAAAAATATTTTTGGGAATTTCAGTGGTCTAGGATGCGGGTTAATGCCCCTTTGAGGCTGCAAATGTTTTTGGGACATTCAGGGCTCTCTGACACCATTTTTGGGCCACCAACATTTTCTGGACTTTAGGGGGTCTAGGATGCCTGTAAACCCCTTTTTTGGTCCTTCAAAGTTTTCAACATTTTTGCAGGCCTAAAATGCATTTTAAGGCCTTTTCTGGGCTGCTAACATATTCTGAGCTTTCAGGGGTGTAGGATGCATTTTTCGTGGCAAAAATATTTTTGGGAATTTCAGTGGTCTAGGATGCGAGTTAATGCCCCTTTCAGGCTGACAATGTTTTTGGGACATTCAGAGCTCTCTGACACAGATTTTGGCCCACCAACATTTTCTGGACTTTATGGGGTCTAGGATGCCTGTAATCCCCTTTTTTGGTCCTTCAAAGTTTTCAAACATTTTTGCAGGCCTAAAATGCATTTTAAGGCATTTTTGGGCAGCTAACATATTCTGAGCTTTCAGGGGTGTAGGATGCATTTTTCATGCCAAAGATATTTTGGAGAATTTCAGTGGTCTAGGATGCGGCTTAATGCCCCTTTCAGGCTGCAAATGTTTTTGGGACATTCAGAGCTCTCTGACACCGATTTTGGCCCACCAACATTTTCTGGACTTTAGGGGGTCTAGGATACCTGTAAACCCCTTTTTTCGGCCTCCAAAGTTTTCAACATTTTTGCAGACCTAAAATGCATTTTAAGGCCTTTTTTGGTCTGCTAACATATTCTGAGCTTCAGGGGTATAGGTTGCATTTTTCATGCCAAAAATATTTTGGGGAATTTCAGTGGTCTAGGATGCGGCTTAATGCCCCTTTCAGGCTGCAAATGTATTTGGGGCATTCAGAGCTCTCTGACACCAATTTTGGCCCACCAACATTTTCTGGACTTTAGAGGTTCTAGGATGCCTGTAAACCCCTTTTTTGGGCCTCCAAAATTTTCAACATTTTTGCAGGCGTAAAATGCATTTTAAGGCCTTTTTTGGGCTGCTAACACATTCTGAGCCTTAGCGGTTTAGGATGCCTTTTTCGTGCAAAAAATATTTTTGGGAATTTCAGTGGTCTAGGATGCAGGTTAATGCCCCTTTCATGCTGCACATGTTCTTGGGACATTCAGGGCTCTCTGACACCATTTTTGGGCCACCAACATTTTCTGGACTTTAGGGGGTGTAGGATGCCTGTAAACCCCTTTTTTCCACCTCCAAAGTTATCAACATTTTTGCAAGCCTAAGATGCACTTTAAGGCATTTTTGGGCTGCTAACATTTTCAGAACTTTCAGGGGTGTAGTATGCATTTTTTGTGGCAAAAATATTTTGGGGAATTTCAGTGGTCTAGGATGCAACTTAATGCCCCTTTCAGGCTACAAATCTGTTTGGGACATACAGAGCTCTCTGACACTGTTTTGGGCCACCAACATTTTCTGGACTTTAGGGGGTCTAAGATGCCTGTAAACCCCTTTTTTGGGCCTCCAAAGTTTTCAACATTTTTTGCACGCCTAAAATGCATTTTAAGGCCTTTTTTGGGCTGCTAACATATTCTGAGCTTCAGGGGTATAGGTTGCATTTTTCATGCCAAAAATATTTTTGGGAATTTCAGTGGTCTAGGATGTGGGTTAATGCCCCTTTCAGGCTGCAAATGTTTTTGGGACATTCAGGGCTCTCTGACACCATTTTTGGGCCACCAACATTTTCTGGACTTTAGGGGGTCTAGGATGCCTGTAAACCCCTTTTTTGGTCCTTCAAAGTTTTCAACATTTTTGCAGGCCTAAAATGCATTTTAAGGTCTTTTTTTGAGATGCCAACATTTTCTGATCTTTCAGAGTTGTAGGATGCATTTTTTGTGCCAAAACTATTTTTAGGAATTTCAGTGGTCTGGGATGTGGGTTAGTGCCACTTTCAGGCTGCAAATGTTTTTGGGACATTCAGAGCTCTCTGACACCGATTTTGGCCCACCAACATTTTCTGGACTTTAGGGGGTCTAGGATGCCTGTAAACCCTTTTTTTTGGCCTCCAAAGTGTTCAACATTTGTGCAGGCCTAAGAAGCATTTTAAGTCCTTTTTTTGAGCTGCCAACATTTTCTGATCTTTTAGGGTTGTAGGGCTGCATTTTTTGTGGCAAAAATATTTTGGGGAATTTCAGTGGTCTAGGATGCAACTTAATGCTCCTTTCAGGCTACAAATCTGTTTGGGACATTCAGAGCTCTCTGACACTGTTTTTGGGCCACAAACATTTTCTGGACTTTAGGGGGTCTAGGATGCCTGTAAAACCCTTTTTTCGGCCTCCAAAGTTTTCAACATTTTTTGCACGCCTAAAATGCATTTTAAGGCCTTTTTTGGGCTGCTAACATATTCTGAGTTTCAGGGGTATAGGTTGCATTTTTCATGCCAAAAATATTTTTGGGAATTTCAGTGGTCTAGGATGCGGGTTAATGCGCCTTTCAGGCTGCAAATGTTTTTGGGACATTCAGGGCTCTCTGACACCATTTTTGGGCCACCAACATTTTCTGGACTTTAGGGGGTCTAGGATGCCTGTAAACCCCTTTTTTGGTCCTTCAAAGTTTTCAACATTTTTGCAGGCCTAAAATGCATTTTAAGGCCTTTTTTTGAGATGCCAACATTTTCTGATCTTTCAGAGTTGTAGGATGCATTTTTTGTGCCAAAACTATTTTTAGGAATTTCAGTGGTCTGGGATGTGGGTTAGTGCCACTTTCAGGCTGCAAATGTTTTTGGGACATTCAGAGCTCTCTGACACTGATTTTGGCCCACCAACATTTTCTGGACTTTAGGGGGTCTAGGATGCCTGTAAACCCCTTTTTTGGGCCTCCAAAGTGTTCAACATTTGTGCAGGCCTAAGAAGCATTTTAAGTCCTTTTTTTGAGCTGCCAACATTTTCTGATCTTTTAGGGTTGTAGGGCTGCATTTTTTGTGGCAAAAATATTTTGGGGAATTTCAGTGGTCTAGGATTCGACTTAATGCCCCTTTCAGGCTGCAAATCCGTTTGGGACATTCAGAGCTCTCTGACACTGTTTTTGGGCCACAAACATTTTCTGGACTTTAGGGGGTCTAGGATGCCTGTAAAACCCTTTTTTCGGCCTCCAAAGTTTTCAACATTTGTGCAGGCCTAAGAAGCATTTTAAGTCCTTTTTTTGAGCTGCCAACATTTTCTGATCTTTCAGGGTTGTAGGGTGCATTTTTTGTGCCAAAAATATTTTGGGGAATTTCAGTGGTCTATGATGCAACTCAATGCCCCTTTCAGGCTGCAAATCTGTTTGGGACATGCAGAGCTCTCTGACACTGTTTTTGGGCCACCAACATTTTCTGGACTTTAGGGGGTCTAGGATGTCTGTAAACCCCTTTTTTGGGCCTCCAAAGTTTTCAACATTTTGGCAGGCCTAAAATGCATTTTAAGGCCTTTTTTGGGCTGCTAACATATTCTGAGCCTTAGGGGTGACAGATGTATTTTTCGTGCAAAAAATATTTTTGGGCATTTCAGTGGTCTAGGATGCGGGTTAATGCCCCTTTCAGGCTGCAAATGTTTTTGGGACATTCAGGGCTCTCTGACACCATTTTTGGGCGACCAACATTTTCTGGACTTTAGGGGGTCTAGGATGCCTGTAAACCCCTTTTTTGGTCCTTCAAAGTTTTCAACATTTTTGCAGGCCTAAAATGCATTTTAAGGCATTTTTGGGCTGCTAACATTTTCAGAACTTTCAGGGGTGTAGTATGCATTTTTTGTGCCAAAAATATTTTTGGGAATTTCAGTGGTCTAGGATGCGGGTTAATGCCCCTTTGAGGCTGCAAATGTTTTTGGGACATTCAGGGCTCTCTGACACCATTTTTGGGCCACCAACATTTTCTGGACTTTAGGGGGTCTAGGATGCCTGTAAACCCCTTTTTTGGTCCTTCAAAGTTTTCAACATTTTTGCAGGCCTAAAATGCATTTTAAGGCCTTTTATGGGCTGCTAACATATTCTGAGCTTTCAGGGGTGTAGGATGCATTTTTCGTGGCAAAACTATTTTTGGGAATTTCAGTGGTCTAGGATGCGAGTTAATGCCCCTTTCAGGCTGACAATGTTTTTGGGACATTCAGAGCTCTCTGACACAGATTTTGGCCCACCAACATTTTCTGGACTTTAGGGGGTCTAGGATGCCTGTAAAGCCCTTGTTTGGTCCTTCAAAGTTTTCAACATTTTTGCAGGCCTAAAATGCATTTTAAGGCATTTTTGGGCAGCTAACATTTTCAGAACTTCCAGGGGTGTGGTATGCATTTTTTGTGCCAAAAATATTTTTGGTAATTTCAGTGGTGTAGGATGCGGGTTAATGCCCCTTTCATGCTGCAAATGTTTTTGGGACATTCAGGGCTCTCTGACACCATTTTTGGGCCACCAACATTTTCTGGACTTTAGGGGGTGTAGGATGCCTGTAAACCCCTTTTTTCCACCTCCAAAGTTATCAACATTTTTGCAAGCCTAAGATGCACTTTAAGGCATTTTTGGGCTGCTAACATTTTCAGAACTTTCAGGGGTGCAGTATGCATTTTTTGTTCCAAAAATATTTTGGGCAATTTCAGTGGTCTAGGATGCAACTTAATGCCCCATTCAGGCTGCAAATCTGTTTGGGACATGCAGAGCTCTCTGACAATGTTTTTGGGCCACCAACATTTTCTGGACTTTAGGGGGTCTAGGATGCCTGTAAACCCCTTTTTTGGGCCTCCAAAGTTTTCAACATTTTTGCAGGCCTAAAATGCATGTTAAGGCCTTTTTTGGGCTGCTAACATATTCTGAGCTTTCAGGGGTGTAGGATGCATTTTTCATGCCAAAAATATTCTGGAGAATTTCAGTGGTCTAGGATGCGGCTTAATGCCCCTTTCAGGCTGCAAATGTTTTTGGGACATTCAGAGCTCTCTGACACCATTTTTGGGCCACCAACATTTTCTGGACTTTAGGGAGTCTAGGATGCTTGTAAACCCCTTTTTTCCACCTCCAAAGTTTTCAACATTTTTGCAAGCCTAAGATGCACTTTAAGGCATTTTTGGGCTGCTAACACTTTCAGAACTTTTAGGGGTGTAGTATGCATTTTTTGTGCCAAAAATATTTTGAGGAATTTCAGTGGTCTAGGATGCGACTTAATGCCCCTTTCAGGCTGCAAATCTGTTTGGGACATTCAGAGCTCTCTGACACTGTTTTTGGGCCACCAACATTTTCTGGACTTTAGGGGGTCTAGGATGTCTGTAAACCCCTTTTTTGGGCCTCCAAAGTTTTCAACATTTTTGCAGGCCTAAAATGCATTTTAAGGCCTTTTTTGGGCTGCTAACATATTCTGAGCTTAAGTGGTGTAGGATGTATTTTTCGTGCAAAAAAATATTTTTGGGAATTTCAGTGGTCTAGGATGCGGGTTAATGCCCCTTTTAGGCTGCAAATGTTTTTGGGACATTCAGGGCTCTCTGACACCATTTTTGGGCCACCAACATTTTCTGGACTTTCGGGGGTCTAGGATGGCTGTAAACCCCTTTTTTGGGCCTCCAAAGTTTTCAACATTTTTGCAGGCCTAAAATGCATTTTAAGGCCTTTTTTGGGCTGCTAACATATTCTGAGCTTCAGGGGTATAGGTTGCATTTTTCATTCTATAAATATTTTGGGGAATTTCAGTGGTCTAGGATGCGGCTTAATGCCCCTTTCAGGCTGCAAATGTATTTGGGACATTCAGAGCTCTCTGACACCGATTTTGGCCCACCAACATTTTCTGGACTTTAGGCGGTCTAGGATGCCTGTAAACCCCTTTTTTGGGCCTCCAAAATTTTCAACATTTTTGCAGGCGTAAAATGCATTTTAAGGCCTTTTTTGGGCTGCTAACATATTCTGAGCCTTAGCGGTGTAGGATGCATTTTTCGTGCAAAAAATATTTTTGGGATTTTCAGTGGTCTAGGATGCAGGTTAATGCCCCTTTCAGGCTGCAAATGTTTTTGGGAATTCAGGGCTCTCTGACACCATTTTTGAGCTACAATTATTTTCTGGACTTTAGTGGGTCTCGGATGCCTGTACCCCCTTTTTTAGACCTCCAAAGTTTTCAACATTTTTGCAGGCGTAAAATGCATTTTAAGGCCTTTTTTGGGCTGCTAACATATTCTGAGCCTTAGCGGTGTAGGATGCATTTTTCGTGCAAAAATATTTTTGGGAATTTCAGTGGTCTAGGGTGCGGGTTAATGCCCCTTTGAGGCTGCAAATGTTTTTGGGACATTCAGGGCTCTCTGACACCATTTTAGGGCCCCCAACATTTTCTGGACTTTAGGGGGTCTAGGATGCCTGTAAACCCCTTTTTTGGTCCTTCAAAGTTTTCAACATTTTTGCAGGCCTAAAATGCGTTTTAAGGCATTTTTGGGCTGCTAACATTTTCAGAACTTTCAGGGGTGTAGTATGCATTTTTTGTGCCAAAAATATTTTTGGGAATTTCAGTGGTCAAGGGTGCGGGTTAATGCCCCTTTGAGGCTGCAAATGTTTTTGGGACATTCAGGGCTCTCTGACACCATTTTTGGGCCACCAACATTTTCTGGACTTAAGGGGGTCTAGGATGCCTGTAAACCCCTTTTTTGGTCCTTCAATATTTTCAACATTTTTGCAGGCCTAAAATGCATTTTAAGGCCTTTTATGGGCTGCTAACATATTCTGAGCTTTCAGGGGCGTAGGATGCATTTTTCGTGGCAAAACTATTTTTGGGAATTTCAGTGGTCTAGGATGCGAGTTAATGCCCCTTTCAGGCTGACAATGTTTTTGGGACATTCAGAGCTCTCTGACACAGATTTTGGCCCACCAACATTTTCTGGACTTTAGGGGGTCTAGGATGCCTGTAAAGCCCTTGTTTGGTCCTTCAAAGTTATCAACATTTTTGCAAGCCTAAGATGCACTTTAAGGCATTTTTGGGCTGCTAACATTTTCAGAACTTTCAGGGGTGTAGTATGCATTTTTTGTGCCAAAAATATTTTGGGGAATTTCAGTGGTCTAGGATGCAACTTAATGCCCCTTTCAGGCTGCAAATCTGTTTGGGACATGCAGAGCTCTCTGACACTGTTTTTGGGCCACCAACATTTTCTGGACTTTAGGGGGTCTAGGATGTCTGTAAACCCCTTTTTTGGGCCTCCAAAGTTTTCAACATTTTGGCAGGCCTAAAATGCATTTTAAGGCCTTTTTTGGGCTGCTAACATATTCTGAGCCTTAGGGGTGACAGATGCATTTTTCGTGCAAAAAATATTTTTGGGAATTTCAGTGGTCTAGGATGCGGGTTAATGCCCCTTTCAGGCTGCAAATGTTTTTGGGACATTCAGGGCTCTCTGACACCATTTTTGGGCCACCAACATTTTCTGGACTTTAGGGGGTCTAGGATGCCTGTAAACCCCTTTTTTGGTCCTTCAAAGTTTTCAACATTTTTGCAGGCCTAAAATGCATTTTAAGGCCTTTTATGGGCTGCTAACATATTCTGAGCTTTCAGGGGTGTAGGATGCATTTTTCGTGGCAAAGATATTTTGGAGAATTTCAGTGGTCTAGGATGCGGCTTAATGCCCCTTTCAGGCTGCAAATGTTTTGGGACATTCAGAGCTCTCTGACACCGATTTTGGCCCACCAACATTTTCTGGACTTTAGGGGGTCTAGGATGCCTGTAAACCTCTTTTTTCGGCCTCCAAAGGTTTCAACATTTTTGCAGGCCTAAAATGCATTTTAAGGCCTTTTTTGGGCTGCTAACATATTCTGAGCTTCAGGCGTGTAGGATGCATTTTTCGTGCAAAAAATATTTTTGGGAATTTCAGTGGTCTAGGATGCGGGTTAATGCCCCTTTGAGGCTGCAAATGTTTTTGGGACATTCAGGGCTCTCTGACACCATTTTTGGGCCACCAACATTTTCTGGACTTTAGGGGGTCTAGGATGCCTGTAAACCCCTTTTTTGGGCCTCCAAAGTTTTCAACATTTTTGCAGGCGTAAAATGCATTTTAAGGCCTTTTTTGGGCTGCTAACATATTCTGAGCTTCAGGGGTGTAGGATGCATTTTTTGTGCCAAAAATATTTTTGGGAATTGCAGTGGTCTAGGATGCGGGTTAATGCCCCATTCAGGCTGCAAATGTTTTTGGGACATTCAGGGCTCTCTGACACCATTTTTGGGCCACCAACATTTTCTGGACTTTAGGGGGTCTAGGATGCCTGTAAACCCCTTTTTTGGGCCTCCAAAGTTTTCAACATTTTTGCAGGCCTAAAATGCATTTTAAGGCCTTTTTTGGGCTGCTAACATATTCTGAGCTTCAGGGGTATAGGTTGCATTTTTCATTCTATAAATATTTTGGGGAATTTCAGTGGTCTAGGATGCGGCTTAATGCCCCTTTCAGGCTGCAAATGTATTTGGGACATTCAGAGCTCTCTGACACCGATTTTGGCCCACCAACATTTTCTGGACTTTAGGCGGTCTAGGATGCCTGTAAACCCCTTTTTTGGGCCTCCAAAATTTTCAACATTTTTGCAGGCGTAAAATGCATTTTAAGGCCTTTTTTGGGCTGCTAACATATTCTGAGCCTTAGCGGTGTAGGATGCATTTTTCGTGCAAAAAATATTTTTGGGATTTTCAGTGGTCTAGGATGCAGGTTAATGCCCCTTTCAGGCTGCAAATGTTTTTGGGAATTCAGGGCTCTCTGACACCATTTTTGAGCTACAATTATTTTCTGGACTTTAGTGGGTCTCGGATGCCTGTACCCCCTTTTTTAGACCTCCAAAGTTTTCAATATTTTTGCAGGCCTAAAATGCATTTTAAGGCCTTTTTTGGGCTGCTAACATATTCTGAGCTTTCAGGGTTGTAGGATGCATTTTTCGTGCAAAAATATTTTTGGGAATTTCAGTGGTCTAGGGTGCGGGTTAATGCCCCTTTGAGGCTGCAAATGTTTTTGGGACATTCAGGGCTCTCTGACACCATTTTAGGGCCACCAACATTTTCTGGACTTTAGGGGGTCTAGGATGCCTGTAAACCCCTTTTTTGATCCTTCAAAGTTTTCAACATTTTTGCAGGCCTAAAATGCGTTTTAAGGCATTTTTGGGCTGCTAACATTTTCAGAACTTTCAGGGGTGTAGTATGCATTTTTTGTGCCAAAAATATTTTTGGGAATTTCAGTGGTCAAGGGTGCGGGTTAATGCCCCTTTGAGGCTGCAAATGTTTTTGGGACATTCAGGGCTCTCTGACACCATTTTTGGGCCACCAACATTTTCTGGACTTAAGGGGGTCTAGGATGCCTGTAAACCCCTTTTTTGGTCCTTCAATGTTTTCAACATTTTTGCAGGCCTAAAATGCATTTTAAGGCCTTTTATGGGCTGCTAACATATTCTGAGCTTTCAGGGGCGTAGGATGCATTTTTCGTGGCAAAACTATTTTTGGGAATTTCAGTGGTCTAGGATGCGAGTTAATGCCCCTTTCAGGCTGACAATGTTTTTGGGACATTCAGAGCTCTCTGACACAGATTTTGGCCCACCAACATTTTCTGGACTTTAGGGGGTCTAGGATGCCTGTAAAGCCCTTGTTTGGTCCTTCAAAGTTATCAACATTTTTGCAAGCCTAAGATGCACTTTAAGGCATTTTTGGGCTGCTAACATTTTCAGAACTTTCAGGGGTGTAGTATGCATTTTTTGTGCCAAAAATATTTTGGGGAATTTCAGTGGTCTAGGATGCAACTTAATGCCCCTTTCAGGCTGCAAATCTGTTTGGGACATGCAGAGCTCTCTGACACTGTTTTTGGGCCACCAACATTTTCTGGACTTTAAGGGGTCTAGGATGTCTGTAAACCCCTTTTTTGGGCCTCCAAAGTTTTCAACATTTTGGCAGGCCTAAAATGCATTTTAAGGCCTTTTTTGGGCTGCTAACATATTCTGAGCCTTAGGGGTGACAGATGCATTTTTCGTGCAAAAAATATTTTTGGGAATTTCAGTGGTCTAGGATGCGGGTTAATGCCCCTTTCAGGCTGCAAATGTTTTTGGGACATTCAGGGCTCTCTGACACCATTTTTGGGCCACCAACATTTTCTGGACTTTAGGGGGTCTAGGATGCCTGTAAACCCCTTTTTTGGTCCTTCAAAGTTTTCAACATTTTTGCAGGCCTAAAATGCATTTTAAGGCCTTTTATGGGCTGCTAACATATTCTGAGCTTTCAGGGGTGTAGGATGCATTTTTCGTGGCAAAACTATTTTTGGGAATTTCAGTGGTCTAGGATGCGAGTTAATGCCCCTTTCAGGCTGACAATGTTTTTGGGACATTCAGAGCTCTCTGACACAGATTTTGGGCCACCAACATTTTCTGGACTTTAGGGGGTCTAGGATGCCTGTAAACCCCTTTTTTCGGCCTCCAAAGGTTTCAACATTTTTGCAGGCCTAAAATGCATTTTAAGGCCTTTTTTGGTCTGCTAACATATTCTGAGCTGCAGGGGTATAGGTTGCATTTTTCATGCCAAAAATATTTAGGGGAATTTCAGTGGTCTAGGATGCGGGTTAATACCCCTTTCAGGCTGCAAATGTTTTTGGGAATTCAGGGCTCTCTGACACCATTTTTGAGCCACAATCATTTTCTGGACTTTAGGGGGTCTAGGATGCCTGTACCCTCTTTTTTGGGCCTCCAAAGTTTTCAACATTTTTGCAGACCTAAAATGCATTTTAACTCCTTTTTTGGGGTGCTAACATATTCTGAGCTTCAGGGGTATAGGTTGCATTTTTCATGCCAAAAATATTTTGGGGAATTTCAGTGGTCTAGGATTCGACTTAATGCCCCCTTCAGGCTGCAAATCTGTTTGGGACATTCAGAGCTCTCTGACACTGTTTTTGGGCCACAAACATTTTCTGGACTTTAGGGGGTCTAGGATGCCTGTAAACCCCTTTTTTGGGCCTCCAAAGTTTTCAACATTTTTGCAGGCCTAAAATGCATTTTAAGGCCTTTTTTGGGCTGCTAACATATTCTGAGCTTCAGGGGTGTAGGATGCATTTTTTGTGCCAAAAATATTTTTGGGAATTGCAGTGGTCTAGGATGCGGGTTAATGCCCCTTTCAGGCTGCAAATGTTTTTGGGACATTCAGGGCTCTCTGACACCATTTTTGGGCCACCAACATTTTCTGGACTTTAGGGGGTCTAGGATGCCTGTAAACCCCTTTTTTGGGCCTCCAAAGTTTTCAACATTTTTGCAGGCGTAAAATGCATTTTAAGGGCTTTTCTGGGCTGCTAACATATTCTGAGCTTCAGGGGTGTAGGATGCATTTTTTGTGCCAAAAATATTTTTGGGAATTTCAGTGGTCTAGGATGCGGGTTAATGCCCCTTTGAGGCTGCAAATGTTTTTGGGACATTCAGAGCTCTCTGACACAGATTTTGGCCCACCAACATTTTCTGGACTTTAGGGGGTCTAGGATGCCTCTAAACCCCTTTTTTCCACCTCCAAAGTTTTCAACATTTTTGCAAGCCTAAGATGCACTTTAAGGCATTTTTTGGCTGCTAACATTTTCAGAACTTTCAGGGGTGTAGGATGCATTTTTCATGCCAAAGATATTTTGGAGAATTTCAGTGGTCTAGGATGCGGCTTAATGCCCCTTTCAGGCTGCAAATGTTTTTGGGACATTCAGAGCTCTCTGACACCGATTTTGGCCCACCAACATTTTCTGGACTTTAGGGGGTCTAGGATGCCTGTAAACCTCTTTTTTCGGCCTCCAAAGGTTTAAACATTTTTGCAGGCCTAAAATGCATTTTAAGGCCTTTTTTGGGCTGCTAACATATTCTGAGCTTCAGGGGTGTAGGATGCATTTTTCGTGCAAAAAATATTTTTGGGAATTTCAGTGGTCTAGGATGCGGGTTAATGCCCCTTTGAGGCTGCAAATGTTTTTGGGACATTCAGGGCTCTCTGACACCATTTTTGGGCCACCAACATTTTCTGGACTTTAGGGGGTCTAGGATGCCTGTAAACCCCTTTTTTGGTCCTTCAAAGTTTTCAACATTTTTGCAGGCCTAAAATGCATTTTAAGGCCTTTTCTGGGCTGCTAACATATTCTGAGCTTTCAGGGGTGTAGGATGCATTTTTCGTGGCAAAAATATTTTTGGGAATTTCAGTGGTCTAGGATGCGAGTTAATGCCCCTTTCAGGCTGACAATGTTTTTGGGACATTCAGAGCTCTCTGACACAGATTTTGGCCCACCAACATTTTCTGGACTTTATGGGGTCTAGGATGCCTGTAATCCCCTTTTTTGGTCCTTCAAAGTTTTCAAACATTTTTGCAGGCCTAAAATGCATTTTAAGGCATTTTTGGGCAGCTAACATATTCTGAGCTTTCAGGGGTGTAGGATGCATTTTTCATGCCAAAGATATTTTGGAGAATTTCAGTGGTCTAGGATGCGGCTTAATGCCCCTTTCAGGCTGCAAATGTTTTTGGGACATTCAGAGCTCTCTGACACCGATTTTGGCCCACCAACATTTTCTGGACTTTAGGGGGTCTAGGATACCTGTAAACCCCTTTTTTCGGCCTCCAAAGTTTTCAACATTTTTGCAGACCTAAAATGCATTTTAAGGCCTTTTTTGGTCTGCTAACATATTCTGAGCTTCAGGGGTATAGGTTGCATTTTTCATGCCAAAAATATTTTGGGGAATTTCAGTGGTCTAGGATGCGGCTTAATGCCCCTTTCAGGCTGCAAATGTATTTGGGGCATTCAGAGCTCTCTGACACCATTTTTGGGCCACCAACATTTTCTGGACTTTAGGGGGTCTAGGATGCCTGTAAACCCCTTTTTTGGTCCTTCAAAGTTTTCAACATTTTTGCAGGCCTAAAATGCATTTTAAGGCCTTTTTTTGAGATGCCAACATTTTCTGATCTTTCAGGGTTGTAGGATGCATTTTTTGTGCCAAAACTATTTTTAGGAATTTCAGTGGTCTGGGATGTGGGTAAGTGCCATTTTCAGGCTGCAAATGTTTTTGGGACATTCAGAGCTCTCTGACACCGATTTTGGCCCACCAACATTTTCTGGACTTTAGGGGGTCTAGGATGCCTGTAAACCCCTTTTTTTGGCCTCCAAAGTGTTCAACATTTGTGCAGGCCTAAGAAGCATTTTAAGTCCTTTTTTGAGCTGCCAACATTTTCTGATCTTTCAGGGTTGTAGGATGCATTTTTTGTGGCAAAAATGTTTTGGGGAATTTCAGTGGTCTAGGATTCGACTTAATGCCCCTTTCAGGCTGCAAATGTTTTTGGGACATTCAGAGCTCTCTGACACCGATTTTGGCCCACCAACATTTTCTGGACTTTAGGGGGTCTAGGATGCCTGTAAACCCCTTTTTTCGGCCTCCAAAGGTTTCAACATTTTTGCAGGCCTAAAATGCATTTTAAGGCCTTTTTTGGTCTGCTAACATATTCTGAGCTGCAGGGGTATAGGTTGCATTTTTCATGCCAAAAATATTTTGGGGAATTTCAGTGGTCTAGGATGCGGGTTAATACCCCTTTCAGGCTGCAAATGTTTTTGGGAATTCAGGGCTCTCTGACACCGATTTTGGCCCACCAACATTTTCTGGAATTTAGGCAGTCTAGGATGCCTGTAAACCCCTTTTTTGGGCCTCCAAAGTTTTCAACATTTTTGCAGGCCTAAAATTCATTTTAAGGCCTTTTTTGGGCTGCTAACATATTCTGAGCTTTCAGGGGTGTAGGATGCATTTTTCGTGCAAAAATATTTTTGGGAATTTCAGTGGTCTAGGGTGCGGGTTAATGCCCCTTTGAGGCTGCAAATGTTTTTGGGACATTCAGGGCTCTCTGACACCATTTTAGGGCCACCAACATTTTCTGGACTTTAGGGGGTCTAGGATGCCTGTAAACCCCTTTTTTGATCCTTCAAAGTTTTCAACATTTTTGCAGGCCTAAAATGCGTTTTAAGGCATTTTTGGGCTGCTAACATTTTCAGAACTTTCAGGGGTGTAGTATGCATTTTTTGTGCCAAAAATATTTTTGGGAATTTCAGTGGTCAAGGGTGCGGGTTAATGCCCCTTTGAGGCTGCAAATGTTTTTGGGACATTCAGGGCTCTCTGACACCATTTTTGGGCCACCAACATTTTCTGGACTTAAGGGGGTCTAGGATGCCTGTAAACCCCTTTTTTGGTCCTTCAATGTTTTCAACATTTTTGCAGGCCTAAAATGCATTTTAAGGCCTTTTATGGGCTGCTAACATATTCTGAGCTTTCAGGGGCGTAGGATGCATTTTTCGTGGCAAAACTATTTTTGGGAATTTCAGTGGTCTAGGATGCGAGTTAATGCCCCTTTCAGGCTGACAATGTTTTTGGGACATTCAGAGCTCTCTGACACAGATTTTGGCCCACCAACATTTTCTGGACTTTAGGGGGTCTAGGATGCCTGTAAAGCCCTTGTTTGGTCCTTCAAAGTTATCAACATTTTTGCAAGCCTAAGATGCACTTTAAGGCATTTTTGGGCTGCTAACATTTTCAGAACTTTCAGGGGTGTAGTATGCATTTTTTGTGCCAAAAATATTTTGGGGAATTTCAGTGGTCTAGGATGCAACTTAATGCCCCTTTCAGGCTGCAAATCTGTTTGGGACATGCAGAGCTCTCTGACACTGTTTTTGGGCCACCAACATTTTCTGGACTTTAGGGGGTCTAGGATGTCTGTAAACCCCTTTTTTGGGCCTCCAAAGTTTTCAACATTTTGGCAGGCCTAAAATGCATTTTAAGGCCTTTTTTGGGCTGCTAACATATTCTGAGCCTTAGGGGTGACAGATGCATTTTTCGTGCAAAAAATATTTTTGGGAATTTCAGTGGTCTAGGATGCGGGTTAATGCCCCTTTCAGGCTGCAAATGTTTTTGGGACATTCAGGGCTCTCTGACACCATTTTTGGGCCACCAACATTTTCTGGACTTTAGGGGGTCTAGGATGCCTGTAAACCCCTTTTTTGGTCCTTCAAAGTTTTCAACATTTTTGCAGGCCTAAAATGCATTTTAAGGCCTTTTATGGGCTGCTAACATATTCTGAGCTTTCAGGGGTGTAGGATGCATTTTTCGTGGCAAAACTATTTTTGGGAATTTCAGTGGTCTAGGATGCGAGTTAATGCCCCTTTCAGGCTGACAATGTTTTTGGGACATTCAGAGCTCTCTGACACAGATTTTGGGCCACCAACATTTTCTGGACTTTAGGGGGTCTAGGATGCCTGTAAACCCCTTTTTTCGGCCTCCAAAGGTTTCAACATTTTTGCAGGCCTAAAATGCATTTTAAGGCCTTTTTTGGTCTGCTAACATATTCTGAGCTGCAGGGGTATAGGTTGCATTTTTCATGCCAAAAATATTTTGGGGAATTTCAGTGGTCTAGGATGCGGGTTAATACCCCTTTCAGGCTGCAAATGTTTTTGGGAATTCAGGGCTCTCTGACACCATTTTTGAGCCACAATCATTTTCTGGACTTTAGGGGGTCTAGGATGCCTGTAATCCCCTTTTTTGGTCCTTCAAAGTTTTCAAACATTTTTGCAGGCCTAAAATGCATTTTAAGGCATTTTTGGGCAGCTAACATATTCTGAGCTTTCAGGGGTGTAGGATGCATTTTTCATGCCAAAGATATTTTGGAGAATTTCAGTGGTCTAGGATGCGGCTTAATGCCCCTTTCAGGCTGCAAATGTTTTTGGGACATTCAGAGCTCTCTGACACCGATTTTGGCCCACCAACATTTTCTGGACTTTAGGGGGTCTAGGATACCTGTAAACCCCTTTTTTCGGCCTCCAAAGTTTTCAACATTTTTGCAGACCTAAAATGCATTTTAAGGCCTTTTTTGGTCTGCTAACATATTCTGAGCTTCAGGGGTATAGGTTGCATTTTTCATGCCAAAAATATTTTGGGGAATTTCAGTGGTCTAGGATGCGGCTTAATGCCCCTTTCAGGCTGCAAATGTATTTGGGGCATTCAGAGCTCTCTGACACCATTTTTGGGCCACCAACATTTTCTGGACTTTAGGGGGTCTAGGATGCCTGTAAACCCCTTTTTTGGTCCTTCAAAGTTTTCAACATTTTTGCAGGCCTAAAATGCATTTTAAGGCCTTTTTTTGAGATGCCAACATTTTCTGATCTTTCAGGGTTGTAGGATGCATTTTTTGTGCCAAAACTATTTTTAGGAATTTCAGTGGTCTGGGATGTGGGTAAGTGCCATTTTCAGGCTGCAAATGTTTTTGGGACATTCAGAGCTCTCTGACACCGATTTTGGCCCACCAACATTTTCTGGACTTTAGGGGGTCTAGGATGCCTGTAAACCCCTTTTTTTGGCCTCCAAAGTGTTCAACATTTGTGCAGGCCTAAGAAGCATTTTAAGTCCTTTTTTGAGCTGCCAACATTTTCTGATCTTTCAGGGTTGTAGGATGCATTTTTTGTGGCAAAAATGTTTTGGGGAATTTCAGTGGTCTAGGATTCGACTTAATGCCCCTTTCAGGCTGCAAATGTTTTTGGGACATTCAGAGCTCTCTGACACCGATTTTGGCCCACCAACATTTTCTGGACTTTAGGGGGTCTAGGATGCCTGTAAACCCCTTTTTTCGGCCTCCAAAGGTTTCAACATTTTTGCAGGCCTAAAATGCATTTTAAGGCCTTTTTTGGTCTGCTAACATATTCTGAGCTGCAGGGGTATAGGTTGCATTTTTCATGCCAAAAATATTTTGGGGAATTTCAGTGGTCTAGGATGCGGGTTAATACCCCTTTCAGGCTGCAAATGTTTTTGGGAATTCAGGGCTCTCTGACACCGATTTTGGCCCACCAACATTTTCTGGAATTTAGGCAGTCTAGGATGCCTGTAAACCCCTTTTTTGGGCCTCCAAAGTTTTCAACATTTTTGCAGGCCTAAAATTCATTTTAAGGCCTTTTTTGGGCTGCTAACATATTCTGAGCTTTCAGGGGTGTAGGATGCATTTTTCGTGCAAAAATATTTTTGGGAATTTCAGTGGTCTAGGGTGCGGGTTAATGCCCCTTTGAGGCTGCAAATGTTTTTGGGACATTCAGGGCTCTCTGACACCATTTTAGGGCCACCAACATTTTCTGGACTTTAGGGGGTCTAGGATGCCTGTAAACCCCTTTTTTGATCCTTCAAAGTTTTCAACATTTTTGCAGGCCTAAAATGCGTTTTAAGGCATTTTTGGGCTGCTAACATTTTCAGAACTTTCAGGGGTGTAGTATGCATTTTTTGTGCCAAAAATATTTTTGGGAATTTCAGTGGTCAAGGGTGCGGGTTAATGCCCCTTTGAGGCTGCAAATGTTTTTGGGACATTCAGGGCTCTCTGACACCATTTTTGGGCCACCAACATTTTCTGGACTTAAGGGGGTCTAGGATGCCTGTAAACCCCTTTTTTGGTCCTTCAATGTTTTCAACATTTTTGCAGGCCTAAAATGCATTTTAAGGCCTTTTATGGGCTGCTAACATATTCTGAGCTTTCAGGGGCGTAGGATGCATTTTTCGTGGCAAAACTATTTTTGGGAATTTCAGTGGTCTAGGATGCGAGTTAATGCCCCTTTCAGGCTGACAATGTTTTTGGGACATTCAGAGCTCTCTGACACAGATTTTGGCCCACCAACATTTTCTGGACTTTAGGGGGTCTAGGATGCCTGTAAAGCCCTTGTTTGGTCCTTCAAAGTTATCAACATTTTTGCAAGCCTAAGATGCACTTTAAGGCATTTTTGGGCTGCTAACATTTTCAGAACTTTCAGTGGTGTAGTATGCATTTTTTGTGCCAAAAATATTTTGGGGAATTTCAGTGGTCTAGGATGCAACTTAATGCCCCTTTCAGGCTGCAAATCTGTTTGGGACATGCAGAGCTCTCTGACACTGTTTTTGGGCCACCAACATTTTCTGGACTTTAGGGGGTCTAGGATGTCTGTAAACCCCTTTTTTGGGCCTCCAAAGTTTTCAACATTTTGGCAGGCCTAAAATGCATTTTAAGGCCTTTTTTGGGCTGCTAACATATTCTGAGCCTTAGGGGTGACAGATGCATTTTTCGTGCAAAAAATATTTTTGGGAATTTCAGTGGTCTAGGATGCGGGTTAATGCCCCTTTCAGGCTGCAAATGTTTTTGGGACATTCAGGGCTCTCTGACACCATTTTTGGGCCACCAACATTTTCTGGACTTTAGGGGGTCTAGGATGCCTGTAAACCCCTTTTTTGGTCCTTCAAAGTTTTCAACATTTTTGCAGGCCTAAAATGCATTTTAAGGCCTTTTATGGGCTGCTAACATATTCTGAGCTTTCAGGGGTGTAGGATGCATTTTTCGTGGCAAAACTATTTTTGGGAATTTCAGTGGTCTAGGATGCGAGTTAATGCCCCTTTCAGGCTGACAATGTTTTTGGGACATTCAGAGCTCTCTGACACAGATTTTGGGCCACCAACATTTTCTGGACTTTAGGGGGTCTAGGATGCCTGTAAACCCCTTTTTTCGGCCTCCAAAGGTTTCAACATTTTTGCAGGCCTAAAATGCATTTTAAGGCCTTTTTTGGTCTGCTAACATATTCTGAGCTGCAGGGGTATAGGTTGCATTTTTCATGCCAAAAATATTTTGGGGAATTTCAGTGGTCTAGGATGCGGGTTAATACCCCTTTCAGGCTGCAAATGTTTTTGGGAATTCAGGGCTCTCTGACACCATTTTTGAGCCACAATCATTTTCTGGACTTTAGGGGGTCTAGGATGCCTGTACCCTCTTTTTTGGGCCTCCAAAGTTTTCAACATTTTTGCAGACCTAAAATGCATTTTAACTCCTTTTTTGGGGTGCTAACATATTCTGAGCTTCAGGGGTATAGGTTGCATTTTTCATGCCAAAAATATTTTGGGGAATTTCAGTGGTCTAGGATTCGACTTAATGCCCCCTTCAGGCTGCAAATCTGTTTGGGACATTCAGAGCTCTCTGACACTGTTTTTGGGCCACAAACATTTTCTGGACTTTAGGGGGTCTAGGATGCCTGTAAACCCCTTTTTTGGGCCTCCAAAGTTTTCAACATTTTTGCAGGCCTAAAATGCATTTTAAGGCCTTTTTTGGGCTGCTAACATATTCTGAGCTTCAGGGGTGTAGGATGCATTTTTTGTGCCAAAAATATTTTTGGGAATTTCAGTGGTCTAGGATGCGGGTTAATGCCCCTTTGAGGCTGCAAATGTTTTTGGGACATTCAGAGCTCTCTGACACAGATTTTGGCCCACCAACATTTTCTGGACTTTAGGGGGTCTAGGATGCCTCTAAACCCCTTTTTTCCACCTCCAAAGTTTTCAACATTTTTGCAAGCCTAAGATGCACTTTAAGGCATTTTTTGGCTGCTAACATTTTCAGAACTTTCAGGGGTGTAGGATGCATTTTTCATGCCAAAGATATTTTGGAGAATTTCAGTGGTCTAGGATGCGGCTTAATGCCCCTTTCAGGCTGCAAATGTTTTTGGGACATTCAGAGCTCTCTGACACCGATTTTGGCCCACCAACATTTTCTGGACTTTAGGGGGTCTAGGATGCCTGTAAACCTCTTTTTTCGGCCTCCAAAGGTTTAAACATTTTTGCAGGCCTAAAATGCATTTTAAGGCCTTTTTTGGGCTGCTAACATATTCTGAGCTTCAGGGGTGTAGGATGCATTTTTCGTGCAAAAAATATTTTTGGGAATTTCAGTGGTCTAGGATGCGGGTTAATGCCCCTTTGAGGCTGCAAATGTTTTTGGGACATTCAGGGCTCTCTGACACCATTTTTGGGCCACCAACATTTTCTGGACTTTAGGGGGTCTAGGATGCCTGGAAACCCCTTTTTTGGTCCTTCAAAGTTTTCAACATTTTTGCAGGCCTAAAATGCATTTTAAGGCCTTTTCTGGGCTGCTAACATATTCTGAGCTTTCAGGGGTGTAGGATGCATTTTTCGTGGCAAAAATATTTTTGGGAATTTCAGTGGTCTAGGATGCGAGTTAATGCCCCTTTCAGGCTGACAATGTTTTTGGGACATTCAGAGCTCTCTGACACAGATTTTGGCCCACCAACATTTTCTGGACTTTATGGGGTCTAGGATGCCTGTAATCCCCTTTTTTGGTCCTTCAAAGTTTTCAAACATTTTTGCAGGCCTAAAATGCATTTTAAGGCATTTTTGGGCAGCTAACATATTCTGAGCTTTCAGGGGTGTAGGATGCATTTTTCATGCCAAAGATATTTTGGAGAATTTCAGTGGTCTAGGATGCGGCTTAATGCCCCTTTCAGGCTGCAAATGTTTTTGGGACATTCAGAGCTCTCTGACACCGATTTTGGCCCACCAACATTTTCTGGACTTTAGGGGGTCTAGGATACCTGTAAACCCCTTTTTTCGGCCTCCAAAGTTTTCAACATTTTTGCAGACCTAAAATGCATTTTAAGGCCTTTTTTGGTCTGCTAACATATTCTGAGCTTCAGGGGTATAGGTTGCATTTTTCATGCCAAAAATATTTTGGGGAATTTCAGTGGTCTAGGATGCGGCTTAATGCCCCTTTCAGGCTGCAAATGTATTTGGGGCATTCAGAGCTCTCTGACACCATTTTTGGGCCACCAACATTTTCTGGACTTTAGGGGGTCTAGGATGCCTGTAAACCCCTTTTTTGGTCCTTCAAAGTTTTCAACATTTTTGCAGGCCTAAAATGCATTTTAAGGCCTTTTTTTGAGATGCCAACATTTTCTGATCTTTCAGGGTTGTAGGATGCATTTTTTGTGCCAAAACTATTTTTAGGAATTTCAGTGGTCTGGGATGTGGGTAAGTGCCATTTTCAGGCTGCAAATGTTTTTGGGACATTCAGAGCTCTCTGACACCGAATTTGGCCCACCAACATTTTCTGGACTTTAGGGGGTCTAGGATGCCTGTAAACCCCTTTTTTTGGCCTCCAAAGTGTTCAACATTTGTGCAGGCCTAAGAAGCATTTTAAGTCCTTTTTTGAGCTGCCAACATTTTCTGATCTTTCAGGGTTGTAGGATGCATTTTTTGTGGCAAAAATGTTTTGGGGAATTTCAGTGGTCTAGGATTCGACTTAATGCCCCTTTCAGGCTGCAAATGTTTTTGGGACATTCAGAGCTCTCTGACACCGATTTTGGCCCACCAACATTTTCTGGACTTTAGGGGGTCTAGGATGCCTGTAAACCCCTTTTTTCGGCCTCCAAAGGTTTCAACATTTTTGCAGGCCTAAAATGCATTTTAAGGCCTTTTTTGGTCTGCTAACATATTCTGAGCTGCAGGGGTATAGGTTGCATTTTTCATGCCAAAAATATTTTGGGGAATTTCAGTGGTCTAGGATGCGGGTTAATACCCCTTTCAGGCTGCAAATGTTTTTGGGAATTCAGGGCTCTCTGACACCGATTTTGGCCCACCAACATTTTCTGGAATTTAGGCAGTCTAGGATGCCTGTAAACCCCTTTTTTGGGCCTCCAAAGTTTTCAACATTTTTGCAGGCCTAAAATTCATTTTAAGGCCTTTTTTGGGCTGCTAACATATTCTGAGCTTTCAGGGGTGTAGGATGCATTTTTCGTGCAAAAATATTTTTGGGAATTTCAGTGGTCTAGGATGCGGGTTAATGCCCCTTTCAGGCTGCAAATGTTTTTGGGACATTCAGGGCTCTCTGACACTGTTTTTGGGCCACAAACATTTTCTGGACTTTAGGGGGTCTAGGATGCCTGTAAACCCCTTTTTTGGGCCTCCAAAGTTTTCAACATTTTTGCAGGCGTAAAATGCATTTTAAGGGCTTTTCTGGGCTGCTAACATATTCTGAGCTTCAGGGGTGTAGGATGCATTTTTTGTGCCAAAAATATTTTTGGGAATTTCAGTGGTCTAGGATGCGGGTTAATGCCCCTTTGAGGCTGCAAATGTTTTTGGGACATTCAGAGCTCTCTGACACCGATTTTGGCCCACCAACATTTTCTGGACTTTAGGGGGTCTAGGATGCCTGTAAACCCCTTTTTTCGGCCTCCAAAGGTTTCAACATTTTTGCAGGCCTAAAATGCATTTTAAGGCCTTTTTTGGTCTGCTAACATATTCTGAGCTGCAGGGGTATAGGTTGCATTTTTCATGCCAAAAATATTTTGGGGAATTTCAGTGGTCTAGGATGCGGGTTAATACCCCTTTCAGGCTGCAAATGTTTTTGGGAATTCAGGGCTCTCTGACACCATTTTTGAGCCACAATCATTTTCTGGACTTTAGGGGGTCTAGGATGCCTGTACCCTCTTTTTTGGCCTCCAAAGTTTTCAACATTTTTGCAGGCGTAAAATGCATTTTAAGGCCTTTTTTGGGCTGCTAACATATTCTGAGCTTCAGGGGTGTAGGATGCATTTTTTGTGCCAAAAATATTTTTGGGAATTGCAGTGGTCTAGGATGCGGGTTAATGCCCCTTTCAGGCTGCAAATGTTTTTGGGACATTCAGGGCTCTCTGACACCATTTTTGGGCCACCAACATTTTCTGGACTTTAGGGGGTCTAGGATGCCTGTAAACCCCTTTTTTGGGCCTCCAAAGTTTTCAACATTTTTGCAGGCGTAAAATGCATTTTAAGGGCTTTTCTGGGCTGCTAACATATTCTGAGCTTCAGGGGTGTAGGATGCATTTTTTGTGCCAAAAATATTTTTGGGAATTTCAGTGGTCTAGGATGCGGGTTAATGCCCCTTTGAGGCTGCAAATGTTTTTGGGACATTCAGAGCTCTCTGACACAGATTTTGGCCCACCAACATTTTCTGGACTTTAGGGGGTCTAGGATGCCTCTAAACCCCTTTTTTCCACCTCCGAAGTTTTCAACATTTTTTCAAGCCTAAGATGCACTTTAAGGCATTTTTTGGCTGCTAACATTTTCAGAACTTTCAGGGGTGTAGGATGCATTTTTCATGCCAAAGATATTTTGGAGAATTTCAGTGGTCTAGGATGCGGCTTAATGCCCCTTTCAGGCTGCAAATGTTTTTGGGACATTCAGAGCTCTCTGACACCGATTTTGGCCCACCAACATTTTCTGGACTTTAGGGGGTCTAGGATGCCTGTAAACCTCTTTTTTCGGCCTCCAAAGGTTTCAACATTTTTGCAGGCCTAAAATGCATTTTAAGGCCTTTTTTGGGCTGCTAACATATTCTGAGCTTCAGGCGTGTAGGATGCATTTTTCGTGCAAAAAATATTTTTGGGAATTTCAGTGGTCTAGGATGCGGGTTAATGCCCCTTTGAGGCTGCAAATGTTTTTGGGACATTCAGGGCTCTCTGACACCATTTTTGGGCCACCAACATTTTCTGGACTTTAGGGGGTCTAGGATGCCTGTAAACCCCTTTTTTGGTCCTTCAAAGTTTTCAACATTTTTGCAGGCCTAAAATGCATTTTAAGGCCTTTTCTGGGCTGCTAACATATTCTGAGCTTTCAGGGGTGTAGGATGCATTTTTCGTGGCAAAAATATTTTTGGGAATTTCAGTGGTCTAGGATGCGAGTTAATGCCCCTTTCAGGCTGACAATGTTTTTGGGACATTCAGAGCTCTCTGACACAGATTTTGGCCCACCAACATTTTCTGGACTTTATGGGGTCTAGGATGCCTGTAATCCCCTTTTTTGGTCCTTCAAAGTTTTCAAACATTTTTGCAGGCCTAAAATGCATTTTAAGGCATTTTTGGGCAGCTAACATATTCTGAGCTTTCAGGGGTGTAGGATGCATTTTTCGTGCAAAAAATATTTTTGGGAATTTCAGTGGTCTAGGATGCAGGTTAATGCCCCTTTCATGCTGCACATGTTCTTGGGACATTCAGGGCTCTCTGACACCATTTTTGGGCCACCAACATTTTCTGGACTTTAGGGGGTGTAGGATGCCTGTAAACCCCTTTTTTCCACCTCCAAAGTTATCAACATTTTTGCAAGCCTAAGATGCACTTTAAGGCATTTTTGGGCTGCTAACATTTTCAGAACTTTCAGGGGTGTAGTATGCATTTTTTGTGGCAAAAATATTTTGGGGAATTTCAGTGGTCTAGGATGCAACTTAATGCCCCTTTCAGGCTACAAATCTGTTTGGGACATACAGAGCTCTCTGACACTGTTTTGGGCCACCAACATTTTCTGGACTTTAGGGGGTCTAAGATGCCTGTAAACCCCTTTTTTGGGCCTCCAAAGTTTTCAACATTTTTTGCACGCCTAAAATGCATTTTAAGGCCTTTTTTGGGCTGCTAACATATTCTGAGCTTCAGGGGTATAGGTTGCATTTTTCATGCCAAAAATATTTTTGGGAATTTCAGTGGTCTAGGATGCGGGTTAATGCCCCTTTCAGGCTGCAAATGTTTTTGGGACATTCAGGGCTCTCTGACACCATTTTTGGGCCACCAACATTTTCTGGACTTTAGGGGGTCTAGGATGCCTGTAAACCCCTTTTTTGGTCCTTCAAAGTTTTCAACATTTTTGCAGGCCTAAAATGCATTTTAAGGTCTTTTTTTGAGATGCCAACATTTTCTGATCTTTCAGAGTTGTAGGATGCATTTTTTGTGCCAAAACTATTTTTAGGAATTTCAGTGGTCTGGGATGTGGGTTAGTGCCACTTTCAGGCTGCAAATGTTTTTGGGACATTCAGAGCTCTCTGACACCGATTTTGGCCCACCAACATTTTCTGGACTTTAGGGGGTCTAGGATGCCTGTAAACCCTTTTTTTTGGCCTCCAAAGTGTTCAACATTTGTGCAGGCCTAAGAAGCATTTTAAGTCCTTTTTTTGAGCTGCCAACATTTTCTGATCTTTTAGGGTTGTAGGGCTGCATTTTTTGTGTCAAAAATATTTTGGGGAATTTCAGTGGTCTAGGATGCAACTTAATGCTCCTTTCAGGCTACAAATCTGTTTGGGACATTCAGAGCTCTCTGACACTGTTTTTGGGCCACAAACATTTTCTGGACTTTAGGGGGTCTAGGATGCCTGTAAAACCCTTTTTTCGGCCTCCAAAGTTTTCAACATTTTTTGCACGCCTAAAATGCATTTTAAGGCCTTTTTTGGGCTGCTAACATATTCTGAGTTTCAGGGGTATAGGTTGCATTTTTCATGCCAAAAATATTTTTGGGAATTTCAGTGGTCTAGGATGCGGGTTAATGCGCCTTTCAGGCTGCAAATGTTTTTGGGACATTCAGGGCTCTCTGACACCATTTTTGGGCCACCAACATTTTCTGGACTTTAGGGGGTCTAGGATGCCTGTAAACCCCTTTTTTGGTCCTTCAAAGTTTTCAACATTTTTGCAGGCCTAAAATGCATTTTAAGGCCTTTTTTTGAGATGCCAACATTTTCTGATCTTTCAGAGTTGTAGGATGCATTTTTTGTGCCAAAACTATTTTTAGGAATTTCAGTGGTCTGGGATGTGGGTTAGTGCCACTTTCAGGCTGCAAATGTTTTTGGGACATTCAGAGCTCTCTGACACTGATTTTGGCCCACCAACATTTTCTGGACTTTAGGGGGTCTAGGATGCCTGTAAACCCCTTTTTTCGGC
The DNA here is from genome assembly GCF_040938575.1 of Ambystoma mexicanum. Lineage (NCBI taxonomy): Eukaryota > Metazoa > Chordata > Amphibia > Caudata > Ambystomatidae > Ambystoma > Ambystoma mexicanum. The sequence goes on from NC_090932.1 coordinate 345,267,178, forward strand.
CTCCAAAGTGTTCAACATTTGTGCAGGCCTAAGAAGCATTTTAAGTCCTTTTTTTGAGCTGCCAACATTTTCTGATCTTTTAGGGTTGTAGGGCTGCATTTTTTGTGGCAAAAATATTTTGGGGAATTTCAGTGGTCTAGGATTCGACTTAATGCCCCTTTCAGGCTGCAAATCCGTTTGGGACATTCAGAGCTCTCTGACACTGTTTTTGGGCCACAAACATTTTCTGGACTTTAGGGGGTCTAGGATGCCTGTAAAACCCTTTTTTCGGCCTCCAAAGTTTTCAACATTTGTGCAGGCCTAAGAATCATTTTAAGTCCTTTTTTTGAGCTGCCAACATTTTCTGATCTTTCAGGGTTGTAGGGTGCATTTTTTGTGCCAAAAATATTTTGGGGAATTTCAGTGGTCTAGGATGCAACTCAATGCCCCTTTCAGGCTGCAAATCTGTTTGGGACATGCAGAGCTCTCTGACACTGTTTTTGGGCCACCAACATTTTCTGGACTTTAGGGGGTCTAGGATGTCTGTAAACCCCTTTTTTGGGCCTCCAAAGTTTTCAACATTTTGGCAGGCCTAAAATGCATTTTAAGGCCTTTTTTGGGCTGCTAACATATTCTGAGCCTTAGGGGTGACAGATGTATTTTTTGTGCCAAAAATATTTTTGGGAATTTCAGTGGTCTAGGATGCGGGTTAATGCCCCTTTGAGGCTGCAAATGTTTTTGGGACATTCAGGGCTCTCTGACACCATTTTTGGGCCACCAACATTTTCTGGACTTTAGGGGGTCTAGGATGCCTGTAAACCCCTTTTTTGGTCCTTCAAAGTTTTCAACATTTTTGCAGGCCTAAAATGCATTTTAAGGCCTTTTATGGGCTGCTAACATATTCTGAGCTTTCAGGGGTGTAGGATGCATTTTTCGTGGCAAAACTATTTTTGGGAATTTCAGTGGTCTAGGATGCGAGTTAATGCCCCTTTCAGGCTGACAATGTTTTTGGGACATTCAGAGCTCTCTGACACAGATTTTGGCCCACCAACATTTTCTGGACTTTAGGGGGTCTAGGATGCCTGTAAAGCCCTTGTTTGGTCCTTCAAAGTTTTCAACATTTTTGCAGGCCTAAAATGCATTTTAAGGCATTTTTGGGCAGCTAACATTTTCAGAACTTCCAGGGGTGTGGTATGCATTTTTTGTGCCAAAAATATTTTTGTTAATTTCAGTGGTGTAGGATGCGGGTTAATGCCCCTTTCATGCTGCAAATGTTTTTGGGACATTCAGGGCTCTCTGACACCATTTTTGGGCCACCAACATTTTCTGGACTTTAGGGGGTGTAGGATGCCTGTAAACCCCTTTTTTCCACCTCCAAAGTTATCAACATTTTTGCAAGCCTAAGATGCACTTTAAGGCATTTTTGGGCTGCTAACATTTTCAGAACTTTCAGGGGTGCAGTATGCATTTTTTGTTCCAAAAATATTTTGGGGAATTTCAGTGGTCTAGGATGCAACTTAATGCCCCATTCAGGCTGCAAATCTGTTTGGGACATGCAGAGCTCTCTGACAATGTTTTTGGGTCACCAACATTTTCTGGACTTTAGGGGGTCTAGGATGCCTGTAAACCCCTTTTTTGGGCCTCCAAAGTTTTCAACATTTTTGCAGGCCTAAAATGCATGTTAAGGCCTTTTTTGGGCTGCTAACATATTCTGAGCTTTCAGGGGTGTAGGATGCATTTTTCATGCCAAAAATATTCTGGAGAATTTCAGTGGTCTAGGATGCGGCTTAATGCCCCTTTCAGGCTGCAAATGTTTTTGGGACATTCAGAGCTCTCTGACACCATTTTTGGGCCACCAACATTTTCTGGACTTTAGGGAGTCTAGGATGCCTGTAAACCCCTTTTTTCCACCTCCAAAGTTTTCAACATTTTTGCAAGCCTAAGATGCACTTTAAGGCATTTTTGGGCTGCTAACACTTTCAGAACTTTTAGGGGTGTAGTATGCATTTTTTGTGCCAAAAATATTTTGAGGAATTTCAGTGGTCTAGGATGCGACTTAATGCCCCTTTCAGGCTGCAAATCTGTTTGGGACATTCAGAGCTCTCTGACACTGTTTTTGGGCCACCAACATTTTCTGGACTTTAGGGGGTCTAGGATGTCTGTAAACCCCTTTTTTGGGCCTCCAAAGTTTTCAACATTTTTGCAGGCCTAAAATGCATTTTAAGGCCTTTTTTGGGCTGCTAACATATTCTGAGCTTAAGTGGTGTAGGATGTATTTTTCGTGCAAAAAAATATTTTTGGGAATTTCAGTGGTCTAGGATGCGGGTTAATGCCCCTTTTAGGCTGCAAATGTTTTTGGGACATTCAGGGCTCTCTGACACCATTTTTGGGCCACCAACATTTTCTGGACTTTAGGGGGTCTAGGATGCCTGTAAACCCCTTTTTTGGGCCTCCAAAGTTTTCAACATTTTTGCAGGCCTAAAATGCATTTTAAGGCCTTTTTTGGGCTGCTAACATATTCTGAGCTTCAGGGGTATAGGTTGCATTTTTCATTCTATAAATATTTTGGGGAATTTCAGTGGTCTAGGATGCGGCTTAATGCCCCTTTCAGGCTGCAAATGTATTTGGGACATTCAGAGCTCTCTGACACCGATTTTGGCCCACCAACATTTTCTGGACTTTAGGCGGTCTAGGATGCCTGTAAACCCCTTTTTTGGGCCTCCAAAATTTTCAACATTTTTGCAGGCGTAAAATGCATTTTAAGGCCTTTTTTGGGCTGCTAACATATTCTGAGCCTTAGCGGTGTAGGATGCATTTTTCGTGCAAAAAATATTTTTGGGATTTTCAGTGGTCTAGGATGCAGGTTAATGCCCCTTTCAGGCTGCAAATGTTTTTGGGAATTCAGGGCTCTCTGACACCATTTTTGAGCTACAATTATTTTCTGGACTTTAGTGGGTCTCGGATGCCTGTACCCCCTTTTTTAGACCTCCAAATTTTCAACATTTTTGCAGGCCTAAAATGCATTTTAAGGCCTTTTTTGGGCTGCTAACATATTCTGAGCTTTCAGGGGTGTAGGATGCATTTTTCGTGCAAAAATATTTTTGGGAATTTCAGTGGTCTAGGGTGCGGGTTAATGCCCCTTTGAGGCTGCAAATGTTTTTGGGACATTCAGGGCTCTCTGACACCATTTTAGGGCCCCCAACATTTTCTGGACTTTAGGGGGTCTAGGATGCCTGTAAACCCCTTTTTTGGTCCTTCAAAGTTTTCAACATTTTTTCAGGCCTAAAATGCGTTTTAAGGCATTTTTGGGCTGCTAACATTTTCAGAACTTTCAGGGGTGTAGTATGCATTTTTTGTGCCAAAAATATTTTTGGGAATTTCAGTGGTCAAGGGTGCGGGTTAATGCCCCTTTGAGGCTGCAAATGTTTTTGGGACATTCAGGGCTCTCTGACACCATTTTTGGGCCACCAACATTTTCTGGACTTAAGGGGGTCTAGGATGCCTGTAAACCCCTTTTTTGGTCCTTCAATGTTTTCAACATTTTTGCAGGCCTAAAATGCATTTTAAGGCCTTTTATGGGCTGCTAACATATTCTGAGCTTTCAGGGGCGTAGGATGCATTTTTCGTGGCAAAACTATTTTTGGGAATTTCAGTGGTCTAGGATGCGAGTTAATGCCCCTTTCAGGCTGACAATGTTTTTGGGACATTCAGAGCTCTCTGACACAGATTTTGGCCCACCAACATTTTCAGGACTTTAGGGGGTCTAGGATGCCTGTAAAGCCCTTGTTTGGTCCTTCAAAGTTATCAACATTTTTGCAAGCCTAAGATGCACTTTAAGGCATTTTTGGGCTGCTAACATTTTCAGAACTTTCAGGGGTGTAGTATGCATTTTTTGTGCCAAAAATATTTTGGGGAATTTCAGTGGTCTAGGATGCAACTTAATGCCCCTTTCAGGCTGCAAATCTGTTTGGGACATGCAGAGCTCTCTGACACTGTTTTTGGGCCACCAACATTTTCTGGACTTTAGGGGGTCTAGGATGTCTGTAAACCCCTTTTTTGGGCCTCCAAAGTTTTCAACATTTTGGCAGGCCTAAAATGCATTTTAAGGCCTTTTTTGGGCTGCTAACATATTCTGAGCCTTAGGGGTGACAGATGCATTTTTCGTGCAAAAAATATTTTTGGGAATTTCAGTGGTCTAGGATGCGGGTTAATGCCCCTTTCAGGCTGCAAATGTTTTTGGGACATTCAGGGCTCTCTGACACCATTTTTGGGCCACCAACATTTTCTGGACTTTAGGGGGTCTAGGATGCCTGTAAACCCCTTTTTTGGTCCTTCAAAGTTTTCAACATTTTTGCAGGCCTAAAATGCATTTTAAGGCCTTTTATGGGCTGCTAACATATTCTGAGCTTTCAGGGGTGTAGGATGCATTTTTCGTGGCAAAGATATTTTGGAGAATTTCAGTGGTCTAGGATGCGGCTTAATGCCCCTTTCAGGCTGCAAATGTTTTTGGGACATTCAGAGCTCTCTGACACCGATTTTGGCCCACCAACATTTTCTGGACTTTAGGGGGTCTAGGATGCCTGTAAACCTCTTTTTTCGGCCTCCAAAGGTTTCAACATTTTTGCAGGCCTAAAATGCATTTTAAGGCCTTTTTTGGGCTGCTAACATATTCTGAGCTTCAGGCGTGTAGGATGCATTTTTCGTGCAAAAAATATTTTTGGGAATTTCAGTGGTCTAGGATGCGGGTTAATGCCCCTTTGAGGCTGCAAATGTTTTTGGGACATTCAGGGCTCTCTGACACCATTTTTGGGCCACCAACATTTTCTGGACTTTAGGGGGTCTAGGATGCCTGTAAACCCCTTTTTTGGGCCTCCAAAGTTTTCAACATTTTTGCAGGCGTAAAATGCATTTTAAGGCCTTTTTTGGGCTGCTAACATATTCTGAGCTTCAGGGGTGTAGGATGCATTTTTTGTGCCAAAAATATTTTTGGGAATTGCAGTGGTCTAGGATGCGGGTTAATGCCCCATTCAGGCTGCAAATGTTTTTGGGACATTCAGGGCTCTCTGACACCATTTTTGGGCCACCAACATTTTCTGGACTTTAGGGGGTCTAGGATGCCTGTAAACCCCTTTTTTGGGCCTCCAAAGTTTTCAACATTTTTGCAGGCCTAAAATGCATTTTAAGGCCTTTTTTGGGCTGCTAACATATTCTGAGCTTTCAGGGGTGTAGGATGCATTTTTTGTGTCAAAACTATTTTTAGGAATTTCAGTGGTCTGGGATGTGGGTTAGTGCCACTTTCAGGCTGCAAATGTTTTTGGGACATTCAGAGCTCTCTGACACCGATTTTGGCCCACCAACATTTTCTGGAATTTAGGCAGTCTAGGATGCCTGTAAACCCCTTTTTTGGGCCTCCAAAGTTTTCAACATTTTTGCAGGCCTAAAATTCATTTTAAGGCCTTTTTTGGGCTGCTAACATATTCTGAGCTTTCAGGGGTGTAGGATGCATTTTTCGTGCAAAAATATTTTTGGGAATTTCAGTGGTCTAGGATGCGGGTTAATGCCCCTTTCAGGCTGCAAATGTTTTTGGGACATTCAGGGCTCTCTGACACTGTTTTTGGGCCACAAACATTTTCTGGACTTTAGGGGGTCTAGGATGCCTGTAAACCCCTTTTTTGGGCCTCCAAAGTTTTCAACATTTTTGCAGGCGTAAAATGCATTTTAAGGGCTTTTCTGGGCTGCTAACATATTCTGAGCTTCAGGGGTGTAGGATGCATTTTTTGTGCCAAAAATATTTATGGGAATTTCAGTGGTCTAGGATGCGGGTTAATGCCCCTTTGAGGCTGCAAATGTTTTTGGGACATTCAGAGCTCTCTGACACCGATTTTGGCCCACCAACATTTTCTGGACTTTAGGGGGTCTAGGATGCCTGTAAACCCCTTTTTTCGGCCTCCAAAGGTTTCAACATTTTTGCAGGCCTAAAATGCATTTTAAGGCCTTTTTTGGTCTGCTAACATATTCTGAGCTGCAGGGGTATAGGTTGCATTTTTCATGCCAAAAATATTTTGGGGAATTTCAGTGGTCTAGGATGCGGGTTAATACCCCTTTCAGGCTGCAAATGTTTTTGGGAATTCAGGGCTCTCTGACACCATTTTTGAGCCACAATCATTTTCTGGACTTTAGGGGGTCTAGGATGCCTGTACCCTCTTTTTTGGGCCTCCAAAGTTTTCAACATTTTTGCAGACCTAAAATGCATTTTAACTCCTTTTTTGGGGTGCTAACATATTCTGAGCTTCAGGGGTATAGGTTGCATTTTTCATGCCAAAAATATTTTGGGGAATTTCAGTGGTCTAGGATTCGACTTAATGCCCCCTTCAGGCTGCAAATCTGTTTGGGACATTCAGAGCTCTCTGACACTGTTTTTGGGCCACAAACATTTTCTGGACTTTAGGGGGTCTAGGATGCCTGTAAACCCCTTTTTTGGTCCTCCAAAGTTTTCAACATTTTTGCAGGCGTAAAATGCATTTTAAGGCCTTTTTTGGGCTGCTAACATATTCTGAGCTTCAGGGGTGTAGGATGCATTTTTTGTGCCAAAAATATTTTTGGGAATTGCAGTGGTCTAGGATGCGGGTTAATGCCCCTTTCAGGCTGCAAATGTTTTTGGGACATTCAGGGCTCTCTGACACCATTTTTGGGCCACCAACATTTTCTGGACTTTAGGGGGTCTAGGATGCCTGTAAACCCCTTTTTTGGGCCTCCAAAGTTTTCAACATTTTTGCAGGCGTAAAATGCATTTTAAGGGCTTTTCTGGGCTGCTAACATATTCTGAGCTTCAGGGGTGTAGGATGCATTTTTTGTGCCAAAAATATTTTTGGGAATTTCAGTGGTCTAGGATGCGGGTTAATGCCCCTTTGAGGCTGCAAATGTTTTTGGGACATTCAGAGCTCTCTGACACAGATTTTGGCCCACCAACATTTTCTGGACTTTAGGGGGTCTAGGATGCCTCTAAACCCCTTTTTTCCACCTCCAAAGTTTTCAACATTTTTTCAAGCCTAAGATGCACTTTAAGGCATTTTTTGGCTGCTAACATTTTCAGAACTTTCAGGGGTGTAGGATGCATTTTTCATGCCAAAGATATTTTGGAGAATTTCAGTGGTCTAGGATGCGGCTTAATGCCCCTTTCAGGCTGCAAATGTTTTTGGGACATTCAGAGCTCTCTGACACCGATTTTGGCCCACCAACATTTTCTGGACTTTAGGGGGTCTAGGATGCCTGTAAACCTCTTTTTTCGGCCTCCAAAGGTTTCAACATTTTTGCAGGCCTAAAATGCATTTTAAGGCCTTTTTTGGGCTGCTAACATATTCTGAGCTTCAGGCGTGTAGGATGCATTTTTCGTGCAAAAAATATTTTTGGGAATTTCAGTGGTCTAGGATGCGGGTTAATGCCCCTTTGAGGCTGCAAATGTTTTTGGGACATTCAGGGCTCTCTGACACCATTTTTGGGCCACCAACATTTTCTGGACTTTAGGGGGTCTAGGATGCCTGTAAACCCCTTTTTTGGGCCTCCAAAGTTTTCAACATTTTTGCAGGCGTAAAATGCATTTTAAGGCCTTTTTTGGGCTGCTAACATATTCTGAGCTTCAGGGGTGTAGGATGCATTTTTTGTGCCAAAAATATTTTTGGGAATTGCAGTGGTCTAGGATGCGGGTTAATGCCCCTTTCAGGCTGCAAATGTTTTTGGGACATTCAGGGCTCTCTGACACCATTTTTGGGCCACCAACATTTTCTGGACTTTAGGGGGTCTAGGATGCCTGTAAACCCCTTTTTTGGGCCTCCAAAGTTTTCAACATTTTTGCAGGCCTAAAATGCATTTTAAGGCCTTTTTTGGGCTGCTAACATATTCTGAGCTTTCAGGGGTGTAGGATGCATTTTTTGTGTCAAAACTATTTTTAGGAATTTCAGTGGTCTGGGATGTGGGTTAGTGCCACTTTCAGGCTGCAAATGTTTTTGGGACATTCAGAGCTCTCTGACACCGATTTTGGCCCACCAACATTTTCTGGAATTTAGGCAGTCTAGGATGCCTGTAAACCCCTTTTTTGGGCCTCCAAAGTTTTCAACATTTTTGCAGGCCTAAAATTCATTTTAAGGCCTTTTTTGGGCTGCTAACATATTCTGAGCTTTCAGGGGTGTAGGATGCATTTTTCGTGCAAAAATATTTTTGGGAATTTCAGTGGTCTAGGATGCGGGTTAATGCCCCTTTCAGGCTGCAAATGTTTTTGGGACATTCAGGGCTCTCTGACACTGTTTTTGGGCCACAAACATTTTCTGGACTTTAGGGGGTCTAGGATACCTGTAAACCCCTTTTTTGGGCCTCCAAAGTTTTCAACATTTTTGCAGGCGTAAAATGCATTTTAAGGGCTTTTCTGGGCTGCTAACATATTCTGAGCTTCAGGGGTGTAGGATGCATTTTTTGTGCCAAAAATATTTTTGGGAATTTCAGTGGTCTAGGATGCGGGTTAATGCCCCTTTGAGGCTGCAAATGTTTTTGGGACATTCAGAGCTCTCTGACACCGATTTTGGCCCACCAACATTTTCTGGACTTTAGGGGGTCTAGGATGCCTGTAAACCCCTTTTTTCGGCCTCCAAAGGTTTCAACATTTTTGCAGGCCTAAAATGCATTTTAAGGCCTTTTTTGGTCTGCTAACATATTCTGAGCTGCAGGGGTATAGGTTGCATTTTTCATGCCAAAAATATTTTGGGGAATTTCAGTGGTCTAGGATGCGGGTTAATACCCCTTTCAGGCTGCAAATGTTTTTGGGAATTCAGGGCTCTCTGACACCATTTTTGAGCCACAATCATTTTCTGGACTTTAGGGGGTCTAGGATGCCTGTACCCTCTTTTTTGGGCCTCCAAAGTTTTCAACATTTTTGCAGACCTAAAATGCATTTTAACTCCTTTTTTGGGGTGCTAACATATTCTGAGCTTCAGGGGTATAGGTTGCATTTTTCATGCCAAAAATATTTTGGGGAATTTCAGTGGTCTAGGATTCGACTTAATGCCCCCTTCAGGCTGCAAATCTGTTTGGGACATTCAGAGCTCTCTGACACTGTTTTTGGGCCACAAACATTTTCTGGACTTTAGGGGGTCTAGGATGCCTGTAAACCCCTTTTTTGGGCCTCCAAAGTTTTCAACATTTTTGCAGGCCTAAAATGCATTTTAAGGCCTTTTTTGGGCTGCTAACATATTCTGAGCTTCAGGGGTGTAGGATGCATTTTTTGTGCCAAAAATATTTTTGGGAATTGCAGTGGTCTAGGATGCGGGTTAATGCCCCTTTCAGGCTGCAAATGTTTTTGGGACATTCAGGGCTCTCTGACACCATTTTTGGGCCACCAACATTTTCTGGACTTTAGGGGGTCTAGGATGCCTCTAAACCCCTTTTTTCCACCTCCAAAGTTTTCAACATTTTTTCAAGCCTAAGATGCACTTCAAGGCATTTTTTGGCTGCTAACATTTTCAGAACTTTCAGGGGTGTAGGATGCATTTTTCATGCCAAAGATATTTTGGAGAATTTCAGTGGTCTAGGATGCGGCTTAATGCCCCTTTCAGGCTGCAAATGTTTTTGGGACATTCAGAGCTCTCTGACACCGATTTTGGCCCACCAACATTTTCTGGACTTTAGGGGGTCTAGGATGCCTGTAAACCTCTTTTTTCGGCCTCCAAAGGTTTCAACATTTTTGCAGGCCTAAAATGCATTTTAAGGCCTTTTTTGGGCTGCTAACATATTCTGAGCTTCAGGCGTGTAGGATGCATTTTTCGTGCAAAAAATATTTTTGGGAATTTCAGTGGTCTAGGATGCAGGTTAATGCCCCTTTGAGGCTGCAAATGTTTTTGGGACATTCAGGGCTCTCTGACACCATTTTTGGGCCACCAACATTTTCTGGACTTTAGGGGGTCTAGGATGCCTGTAAACCCCTTTTTTGGGCCTCCAAAGTTTTCAACATTTTTGCAGGCGTAAAATGCATTTTAAGGCCTTTTTTGGGCTGCTAACATATTCTGAGCTTCAGGGGTGTAGGATGCATTTTTTGTGCCAAAAATATTTTTGGGAATTGCAGTGGTCTAGGATGCGGGTTAATGCCCCTTTCAGGCTGCAAATGTTTTTGGGACATTCAGGGCTCTCTGACACCATTTTTGGGCCACCAACATTTTCTGGACTTTAGGGGGTCTAGGATGCCTGTAAACCCCTTTTTTGGGCCTCCAAAGTTTTCAACATTTTTGCAGGCCTAAAATGCATTTTAAGGCCTTTTTTGGGCTGCTAACATATTCTGAGCTTTCAGGGGTGTAGGATGCATTTTTTGTGTCAAAACTATTTTTAGGAATTTCAGTGGTCTGGGATGTGGGTTAGTGCCACTTTCAGGCTGCAAATGTTTTTGGGACATTCAGAGCTCTCTGACACCGATTTTGGCCCACCAACATTTTCTGGAATTTAGGCAGTCTAGGATGCCTGTAAACCCCTTTTTTGGGCCTCCAAAGTTTTCAACATTTTTGCAGGCCTAAAATTCATTTTAAGGCCTTTTTTGGGCTGCTAACATATTCTGAGCTTTCCGGGGTGTAGGATGCATTTTTCGTGCAAAAATATTTTTGGGAATTTCAGTGGTCTAGGATGCGGGTTAATGCCCCTTTCAGGCTGCAAATGTTTTTGGGACATTCAGGGCTCTCTGACACTGTTTTTGGGCCACAAACATTTTCTGGACTTTAGGGGGTCTAGGATGCCTGTAAACCCCTTTTTTGGGCCTCCAAAGTTTTCAACATTTTTGCAGGCGTAAAATGCATTTTAAGGGCTTTTCTGGGCTGCTAACATATTCTGAGCTTCAGGGGTGTAGGATGCATTTTTTGTGCCAAAAATATTTTTGGGAATTTCAGTGGTCTAGGATGCGGGTTAATGCCCCTTTGAGGCTGCAAATGTTTTTGGGACATTCAGAGCTCTCTGACACCGATTTTGGCCCACCAACATTTTCTGGACTTTAGGGGGTCTAGGATGCCTGTAAACCCCTTTTTTCGGCCTCCAAAGGTTTCAACATTTTTGCAGGCCTAAAATGCATTTTAAGGCCTTTTTTGGTCTGCTAACATATTCTGAGCTGCAGGGGTATAGGTTGCATTTTTCATGCCAAAAATATTTTGGGGAATTTCAGTGGTCTAGGATGCGGGTTAATACCCCTTTCAGGCTGCAAATGTTTTTGGGAATTCAGGGCTCTCTGACACCATTTTTGAGCCACAATCATTTTCTGGACTTTAGGGGGTCTAGGATGCCTGTACCCTCTTTTTTGGGCCTCCAAAGTTTTCAACATTTTTGCAGACCTAAAATGCATTTTAACTCCTTTTTTGGGGTGCTAACATATTCTGAGCTTCAGGGGTATAGGTTGCATTTTTCATGCCAAAAATATTTTGGGGAATTTCAGTGGTCTAGGATTCGACTTAATGCCCCCTTCAGGCTGCAAATCTGTTTGGGACATTCAGAGCTCTCTCACACTGTTTTTGGGCCACAAACATTTTCTGGACTTTAGGGGGTCTAGGATGCCTGTAAACCCCTTTTTTGGGCCTCCAAAGTTTTCAACATTTTTGCAGGCCTAAAATGCATTTTAAGGCCTTTTTTGGGCTGCTAACATATTCTGAGCTTCAGGGGTGTAGGATGCATTTTTTGTGCCAAAAATATTTTTGGGAATTGCAGTGGTCTAGGATGCGGGTTAATGCCCCTTTCAGGCTGCAAATGTTTTTGGGACATTCAGGGCTCTCTGACACCATTTTTGGGCCACCAACATTTTCTGGACTTTAGGGGGTCTAGGATGCCTGTAAACCCCTTTTTTGGGCCTCCAAAGTTTTCAACATTTTTGCAGGCGTAAAATGCATTTTAAGGGCTTTTCTGGGCTGCTAACATATTCTGAGCTTCAGGGGTGTAGGATGCATTTTTTGTGCCAAAAATATTTTTGGGAATTTCAGTGGTCTAGGATGCGGGTTAATGCCCCTTTGAGGCTGCAAATGTTTTTGGGACATTCAGAGCTCTCTGACACAGATTTTGGCCCACCAACATTTTCTGGACTTTAGGGGGTCTAGGATGCCTCTAAACCCCTTTTTTCCACCTCCAAAGTTTTCAACATTTTTTCAAGCCTAAGATGCACTTTAAGGCATTTTTTGGCTGCTAACATTTTCAGAACTTTCCGGGGTGTAGGATGCATTTTTCATGCCAAAGATATTTTGGAGAATTTCAGTGGTCTAGGATGCGGCTTAATGCCCCTTTCAGGCTGCAAATGTTTTTGGGACATTCAGAGCTCTCTGACACCGATTTTGGCCCACCAACATTTTCTGGACTTTAGGGGGTCTAGGATGCCTGTAAACCTCTTTTTTCGGCCTCCAAAGGTTTCAACATTTTTGCAGGCCTAAAATGCATTTTAAGGCCTTTTTTGGGCTGCTAACATATTCTGAGCTTCAGGCGTGTAGGATGCATTTTTCGTGCAAAAAATATTTTTGGGAATTTCAGTGGTCTAGGATGCGGGTTAATGCCCCTTTGAGGCTGCAAATGTTTTTGGGACATTCAGGGCTCTCTGACACCATTTTTGGGCCACCAACATTTTCTGGACTTTAGGGGGTCTAGGATGCCTGTAAACCCCCTTTTTGGGCCTCCAAAGTTTTCAACATTTTTGCAGGCGTAAAATGCATTTTAAGGCCTTTTTTGGGCTGCTAACATATTCTGAGCTTCAGGGGTGTAGGATGCATTTTTTGTGCCAAAAATATTTTTGGGAATTGCAGTGGTCTAGGATGCGGGTTAATGCCCCATTCAGGCTGCAAATGTTTTTGGGACATTCAGGGCTCTCTGACACCATTTTTGGGCCACCAACATTTTCTGGACTTTAGGGGGTCTAGGATGCCTGTAAACCCCTTTTTTGGGCCTCCAAAGTTTTCAACATTTTTGCAGGCCTAAAATGCATTTTAAGGCCTTTTTTGGGCTGCTAACATATTCTGAGCTTTCAGGGGTGTAGGATGCATTTTTTGTGTCAAAACTATTTTTAGGAATTTCAGTGGTCTGGGATGTGGGTTAGTGCCACTTTCAGGCTGCAAATGTTTTTGGGACATTCAGAGCTCTCTGACACCGATTTTGGCCCACCAACATTTTCTGGAATTTAGGCAGTCTAGGATGCCTGTAAACCCCTTTTTTGGGCCTCCAAAGTTTTCAACATTTTTGCAGGCCTAAAATTCATTTTAAGGCCTTTTTTGGGCTGCTAACATATTCTGAGCTTTCAGGGGTGTAGGATGCATTTTTCGTGCAAAAATATTTTTGGGAATTTCAGTGGTCTAGGATGCGGGTTAATGCCCCTTTCAGGCTGCAAATGTTTTTGGGACATTCAGGGCTCTCTGACACTGTTTTTGGGCCACAAACATTTTCTGGACTTTAGGGGGTCTAGGATGCCTGTAAACCCCTTTTTTGGGCCTCCAAAGTTTTCAACATTTTTGCAGGCGTAAAATGCATTTTAAGGGCTTTTCTGGGCTGCTAACATATTCTGAGCTTCAGGGGTGTAGGATGCATTTTTTGTGCCAAAAATATTTTTGGGAATTTCAGTGGTCTAGGATGCGGGTTAATGCCCCTTTGAGGCTGCAAATGTTTTTGGGACATTCCGAGCTCTCTGACACCGATTTTGGCCCACCAACATTTTCTGGACTTTAGGGGGTCTAGGATGCCTGTAAACCCCTTTTTTCGGCCTCCAAAGGTTTCAACATTTTTGCAGGCCTAAAATGCATTTTAAGGCCTTTTTTGGTCTGCTAACATATTCTGAGCTGCAGGGGTATAGGTTGCATTTTTCATGCCAAAAATATTTTGGGGAATTTCAGTGGTCTAGGATGCGGGTTAATACCCCTTTCATGCTGCAAATGTTTTTGGGAATTCAGGGCTCTCTGACACCATTTTTGAGCCACAATCATTTTCTGGACTTTAGGGGGTCTAGGATGCCTGTACCCTCTTTTTTGGGCCTCCAAAGTTTTCAACATTTTTGCAGACCTAAAATGCATTTTAACTCCTTTTTTGGGGTGCTAACATATTCTGAGCTTCAGGGGTATAGGTTGCATTTTTCATGCCAAAAATATTTTGGGGAATTTCAGTGGTCTAGGATTCGACTTAATGCCCCCTTCAGGCTGCAAATCTGTTTGGGACATTCAGAGCTCTCTGACACTGTTTTTGGGCCACAAACATTTTCTGGACTTTAGGGGGTCTAGGATGCCTGTAAACCCCTTTTTTGGGCCTCCAAAGTTTTCAACATTTTTGCAGGCGTAAAATGCATTTTAAGGCCTTTTTTGGGCTGCTAACATATTCTGAGCTTCAGGGGTGTAGGATGCATTTTTTGTGCCAAAAATATTTTTGGGAATTGCAGTGGTCTAGGATGCGGGTTAATGCCCCTTTCAGGCTGCAAATGTTTTTGGGACATTCAGGGCTCTCTGACACCATTTTTGGGCCACCAACATTTTCTGGACTTTAGGGGGTCTAGGATGCCTGTAAACCCCTTTTTTGGGCCTCCAAAGTTTTCAACATTTTTGCAGACCTAAAATGCATTTTAACTCCTTTTTTGGGGTGCTAACATATTCTGAGCTTCAGGGGTATAGGTTGCATTTTTCATGCCAAAAATATTTTGGGGAATTTCAGTGGTCTAGGATTCGACTTAATGCCCCCTTCAGGCTGCAAATCTGTTTGGGACATTCAGAGCTCTCTGACACTGTTTTTGGGCCACAAACATTTTCTGGACTTTAGGGGGTCTAGGATGCCTGTAAACCCCTTTTTTGGGCCTCCAAAGTTTTCAACATTTTTGCAGGCGTAAAATGCATTTTAAGGGCTTTTCTGGGCTGCTAACATATTCTGAGCTTCAGGGGTGTAGGATGCATTTTTTGTGCCAAAAATATTTTTGGGAATTTCAGTGGTCTAGGATGCGGGTTAATGCCCCTTTGAGGCTGCAAATGTTTTTGGGACATTCAGAGCTCTCTGACACAGATTTTGGCCCACCAACATTTTCTGGACTTTAGGGGGTCTAGGATGCCTCTAAACCCCTTTTTTCCACCTCCAAAGTTTTCAACATTTTTTCAAGCCTAAGATGCACTTTAAGGCATTTTTTGGCTGCTAACATTTTCAGAACTTTCAGGGGTGTAGGATGCATTTTTCATGCCAAAGATATTTTGGAGAATTTCAGTGGTCTAGGATGCGGCTTAATGCCCCTTTCAGGCTGCAAATGTTTTTGGGACATTCAGAGCTCTCTGACACCGATTTTGGCCCACCAACATTTTCTGGACTTTAGGGGGTCTAGGATGCCTGTAAACCTCTTTTTTCGGCCTCCAAAGGTTTCAACATTTTTGCAGGCCTAAAATGCATTTTAAGGCCTTTTTTGGGCTGCTAACATATTCTGAGCTTCAGGCGTGTAGGATGCATTTTTCGTGCAAAAAATATTTTTGGGAATTTCAGTGGTCTAGGATGCGGGTTAATGCCCCTTTGAGGCTGCAAATGTTTTTGGGACATTCAGGGCTCTCTGACACCATTTTTGGGCCACCAACATTTTCTGGACTTTAGGGGGTCTAGGATGCCTGTAAACCCCCTTTTTGGGCCTCCAAAGTTTTCAACATTTTTGCAGGCGTAAAATGCATTTTAAGGCCTTTTTTGGGCTGCTAACATATTCTGAGCTTCAGGGGTGTAGGATGCATTTTTTGTGCCAAAAATATTTTTGGGAATTGCAGTGGTCTAGGATGCGGGTTAATGCCCCATTCAGGCTGCAAATGTTTTTGGGACATTCAGGGCTCTCTGACACCATTTTTGGGCCACCAACATTTTCTGGACTTTAGGGGGTCTAGGATGCCTGTAAACCCCTTTTTTGGGCCTCCAAAGTTTTCAACATTTTTGCAGGCCTAAAATGCATTTTAAGGCCTTTTTTGGGCTGCTAACATATTCTGAGCTTTCAGGGGTGTAGGATGCATTTTTTGTGTCAAAACTATTTTTAGGAATTTCAGTGGTCTGGGATGTGGGTTAGTGCCACTTTCAGGCTGCAAATGTTTTTGGGACATTCAGAGCTCTCTGACACCGATTTTGGCCCACCAACATTTTCTGGAATTTAGGCAGTCTAGGATGCCTGTAAACCCCTTTTTTGGGCCTCCAAAGTTTTCAACATTTTTGCAGGCCTAAAATTCATTTTAAGGCCTTTTTTGGGCTGCTAACATATTCTGAGCTTTCAGGGGTGTAGGATGCATTTTTCGTGCAAAAATATTTTTGGGAATTTCAGTGGTCTAGGATGCGGGTTAATACCCTTTCAGGCTGCAAATGTTTTTGGGACATTCAGGGCTCTCTGACACTGTTTTTGGGCCACAAACATTTTCTGGACTTTAGGGGGTCTAGGATGCCTGTAAACCCCTTTTTTGGGCCTCCAAAGTTTTCAACATTTTTGCAGGCGTAAAATGCATTTTAAGGGCTTTTCTGGGCTGCTAACATATTCTGAGCTTCAGGGGTGTAGGATGCATTTTTTGTGCCAAAAATATTTTTGGGAATTTCAGTGGTCTAGGATGCGGGTTAATGCCCCTTTGAGGCTGCAAATGTTTTTGGGACATTCAGAGCTCTCTGACACCGATTTTGGCCCACCAACATTTTCTGGACTTTAGGGGGTCTAGGATGCCTGTAAACCCCTTTTTCCGGCCTCCAAAGGTTTCAACATTTTTGCAGGCCTAAAATGCATTTTAAGGCCTTTTTTGGTCTGCTAACATTTTCTGAGCTGCAGGGGTATAGGTTGCATTTTTCATGCCAAAAATATTTTGGGGAATTTCAGTGGTCTAGGATGCGGGTTAATACCCCTTTCAGGCTGCAAATGTTTTTGGGAATTCAGGGCTCTCTGACACCATTTTTGAGCCACAATCATTTTCTGGACTTTAGGGGGTCTAGGATGCCTGTACCCTCTTTTTTGGGCCTCCAAAGTTTTCAACATTTTTTCAAGCCTAAGATGCACTTTAAGGCATTTTTTGGCTGCTAACATTTTCAGAACTTTCAGGGGTGTAGGATGCATTTTTCATGCCAAAGATATTTTGGAGAATTTCAGTGGTCTAGGATGCGGCTTAATGCCCCTTTCAGGCTGCAAATGTTTTTGGGACATTCAGAGCTCTCTGACACCGATTTTGGCCCACCAACATTTTCTGGACTTTAGGGGGTCTAGGATGCCTGTAAACCTCTTTTTTCGGCCTCCAAAGGTTTCAACATTTTTGCAGGCCTAAAATGCATTTTAAGGCCTTTTTTGGGCTGCTAACATATTCTGAGCTTCAGGCGTGTAGGATGCATTTTTCGTGCAAAAAATATTTTTGGGAATTTCAGTGGTCTAGGATGCGGGTTAATGCCCCTTTGAGGCTGCAAATGTTTTTGGGACATTCAGGGCTCTCTGACACCATTTTTGGGCCACCAACATTTTCTGGACTTTAGGGGGTCTAGGATGCCTGTAAACCCCTTTTTTGGGCCTCCAAAGTTTTCAACATTTTTGCAGGCGTAAAATGCATTTTAAGGCCTTTTTTGGGCTGCTAACATATTCTGAGCTTCAGGGGTGTAGGATGCATTTTTTGTGCCAAAAATATTTTTGGGAATTGCAGTGGTCTAGGATGCGGGTTAATGCCCCTTTCAGGCTGCAAATGTTTTTGGGACATTCAGGGCTCTCTGACACCATTTTTGGGCCACCAACATTTTCTGGACTTTAGGGGGTCTAGGATGCCTGTAAACCCCTTTTTTGGGCCTCCAAAGTTTTCAACATTTTTGCAGGCCTAAAATGCATTTTAAGGCCTTTTTTGGGCTGCTAACATATTCTGAGCTTTCAGGGGTGTAGGATGCATTTTTTGTGTCAAAACTATTTTTAGGAATTTCAGTGGTCTGGGATGTGGGTTAGTGCCACTTTCAGGCTGCAAATGTTTTTGGGACATTCAGAGCTCTCTGACACCGATTTTGGCCCACCAACATTTTCTGGAATTTAGGCAGTCTAGGATGCCTGTAAACCCCTTTTTTGGGCCTCCAAAGTTTTCAACATTTTTGCAGGCCTAAAATTCATTTTAAGGCCTTTTTTGGGCTGCTAACATATTCTGAGCTTTCAGGGGTGTAGGATGCATTTTTCGTGCAAAAATATTTTTGGGAATTTCAGTGGTCTAGGATGCGGGTTAATGCCCCTTTCAGGCTGCAAATGTTTTTGGGACATTCAGGGCTCTCTGACACTGTTTTTGGGCCACAAACATTTTCTGGACTTTAGGGGGTCTAGGATGCCTGTAAACCCCTTTTTTGGGCCTCCAAAGTTTTCAACATTTTTGCAGGCGTAAAATGCATTTTAAGGGCTTTTCTGGGCTGCTAACATATTCTGAGCTTCAGGGGTGTAGGATGCATTTTTCGTGCAAAAAATATTTTTGGGAATTTCAGTGGTCTAGGATGCGGGTTAATGCCCCTTTGAGGCTGCAAATGTTTTTGGGACATTCAGGGCTCTCTGACACCATTTTTGGGCCACCAACATTTTCTGGACTTTAGGGGGTCTAGGATGCCTGTAAACCCCTTTTTTGGGCCTCCAAAGTTTTCAACATTTTTGCAGGCGTAAAATGCATTTTAAGGCCTTTTTTGGGCTGCTAACATATTCTGAGCTTCAGGGGTGTAGGATGCATTTTTTGTGCCAAAAATATTTTTGGGAATTGCAGTGGTCTAGGATGCGGGTTAATGCCCCTTTCAGGCTGCAAATGTTTTTGGGACATTCAGGGCTCTCTGACACCATTTTTGGGCCACCAACATTTTCTGGACTTTAGGGGGTCTAGGATGCCTGTAAACCCCTTTTTTGGGCCTCCAAAGTTTTCAACATTTTTGCAGGCCTAAAATGCATTTTAAGGCCTTTTTTGGGCTGCTAACATATTCTGAGCTTTCAGGGGTGTAGGATGCATTTTTTGTGTCAAAACTATTTTTAGGAATTTCAGTGGTCTGGGATGTGGGTTAGTGCCACTTTCAGGCTGCAAATGTTTTTGGGACATTCAGAGCTCTCTGACACCGATTTTGGCCCACCAACATTTTCTGGAATTTAGGCAGTCTAGGATGCCTGTAAACCCCTTTTTTGGGCCTCCAAAGTTTTCAACATTTTTGCAGGCCTAAAATTCATTTTAAGGCCTTTTTTGGGCTGCTAACATATTCTGAGCTTTCAGGGGTGTAGGATGCATTTTTCGTGCAAAAATATTTTTGGGAATTTCAGTGGTCTAGGATGCGGGTTAATGCCCCTTTCAGGCTGCAAATGTTTTTGGGACATTCAGGGCTCTCTGACACTGTTTTTGGGCCACAAACATTTTCTGGACTTTAGGGGGTCTAGGATGCCTGTAAACCCCTTTTTTGGGCCTCCAAAGTTTTCAACATTTTTGCAGGCGTAAAATGCATTTTAAGGGCTTTTCTGGGCTGCTAACATATTCTGAGCTTCAGGGGTGTAGGATGCATTTTTTGTGCCAAAAATATTTTTGGGAATTTCAGTGGTCTAGGATGCGGGTTAATGCCCCTTTGAGGCTGCAAATGTTTTTGGGACATTCAGAGCTCTCTGACACCGATTTTGGCCCACCAACATTTTCTGGACTTTAGGGGGTCTAGGATGCCTGTAAACCCCTTTTTTCGGCCTCCAAAGGTTTCAACATTTTTGCAGGCCTAAAATGCATTTTAAGGCCTTTTTTGGTCTGCTAACATATTCTGAGCTGCAGGGGTATAGGTTGCATTTTTCATGCCAAAAATATTTTGGGGAATTTCAGTGGTCTAGGATGCGGGTTAATACCCCTTTCAGGCTGCAAATGTTTTTGGGAATTCAGGGCTCTCTGACACCATTTTTGAGCCACAATCATTTTCTGGACTTTAGGGGGTCTAGGATGCCTGTACCCTCTTTTTTGGGCCTCCAAAGTTTTCAACATTTTTGCAGACCTAAAATGCATTTTAACTCCTTTTTTGGGGTGCTAACATATTCTGAGCTTCAGGGGTATAGGTTGCATTTTTCATGCCAAAAATATTTTGGGGAATTTCAGTGGTCTAGGATTCGACTTAATGCCCCCTTCAGGCTGCAAATCTGTTTGGGACATTCAGAGCTCTCTGACACTGTTTTTGGGCCACAAACATTTTCTGGACTTTAGGGGGTCTAGGATGCCTGTAAACCCCTTTTTTGGGCCTCCAAAGTTTTCAACATTTTTGCAGGCGTAAAATGCATTTTAAGGCCTTTTTTGGGCTGCTAACATATTCTGAGCTTCAGGGGTGTAGGATGCATTTTTTGTGCCAAAAATATTTTTGGGAATTGCAGTGGTCTAGGATGCGGGTTAATGCCCCTTTCAGGCTGCAAATGTTTATGGGACATTCAGGGCTCTCTGACACCATTTTTGGGCCACCAACATTTTCTGGACTTTAGGGGGTCTAGGATGCCTGTAAACCCCTTTTTTGGGCCTCCAAAGTTTTCAACATTTTTGCAGGCGTAAAATGCATTTTAAGGGCTTTTCTGGGCTGCTAACATATTCTGAGCTTCAGGGGTGTAGGATGCATTTTTTGTGCCAAAAATATTTTTGGGAATTTCAGTGGTCTAGGATGCGGGTTAATGCCCCTTTGAGGCTGCAAATGTTTTTGGGACATTCAGAGCTCTCTGACACAGATTTTGGCCCACCAACATTTTCTGGACTTTAGGGGGTCTAGGATGCCTCTAAACCCCTTTTTTCCACCTCCAAAGTTTTCAACATTTTTTCAAGCCTAAGATGCACTTTAAGGCATTTTTTGGCTGCTAACATTTTCAGAACTTTCAGGGGTGTAGGATGCATTTTTCATGCCAAAGATATTTTGGAGAATTTCAGTGGTCTAGGATGCGGCTTAATGCCCCTTTCAGGCTGCAAATGTTTTTGGGACATTCAGAGCTCTCTGACACCGATTTTGGCCCACCAACATTTTCTGGACTTTAGGGGGTCTAGGATGCCTGTAAACCTCTTTTTTCGGCCTCCAAAGGTTTCAACATTTTTGCAGGCCTAAAATGCATTTTAAGGCCTTTTTTGGGCTGCTAACATATTCTGAGCTTCAGGCGTGTAGGATGCATTTTTCGTGCAAAAAATATTTTTGGGAATTTCAGTGGTCTAGGATGCGGGTTAATGCCCCTTTGAGGCTGCAAATGTTTTTGGGACATTCAGGGCTCTCTGACACCATTTTTGGGCCACCAACATTTTCTGGACTTTAGGGGGTCTAGGATGCCTGTAAACCCCTTTTTTGGGCCTCCAAAGTTTTCAACATTTTTGCAGGCGTAAAATGCATTTTAAGGCCTTTTTTGGGCTGCTAACATATTCTGAGCTTCAGGGGTGTAGGATGCATTTTTTGTGCCAAAAATATTTTTGGGAATTGCAGTGGTCTAGGATGCGGGTTAATGCCCCTTTCAGGCTGCAAATGTTTTTGGGACATTCAGGGCTCTCTGACACCATTTTTGGGCCACCAACATTTTCTGGACTTTAGGGGGTCTAGGATGCCTGTAAACCCCTTTTTTGGGCCTCCAAAGTTTTCAACATTTTTGCAGGCCTAAAATGCATTTTAAGGCCTTTTTTGGGCTGCTAACATATTCTGAGCTTTCAGGGGTGTAGGATGCATTTTTTGTGTCAAAACTATTTTTAGGAATTTCAGTGGTCTGGGATGTGGGTTAGTGCCACTTTCAGGCTGCAAATGTTTTTGGGACATTCAGAGCTCTCTGACACCGATTTTGGCCCACCAACATTTTCTGGAATTTAGGCAGTCTAGGATGCCTGTAAACCCCTTTTTTGGGCCTCCAAAGTTTTCAACATTTTTGCAGGCCTAAAATTCATTTTAAGGCCTTTTTTGGACTGCTAACATATTCTGAGCTTTCAGGGGTGTAGGATGCATTTTTCGTGCAAAAATATTTTTGGGAATTTCAGTGGTCTAGGATGCGGGTTAATGCCCCTTTCAGGCTGCAAATGTTTTTGGGACATTCAGGGCTCTCTGACACTGTTTTTGGGCCACAAACATTTTCTGGACTTTAGGGGGTCTAGGATGCCTGTAAACCCCTTTTTTGGGCCTCCAAAGTTTTCAACATTTTTGCAGGCGTAAAATGCATTTTAAGGGCTTTTCTGGGCTGCTAACATATTCTGAGCTTCAGGGGTGTAGGATGCATTTTTTGTGCCAAAAATATTTTTGGGAATTTCAGTGGTCTAGGATGCGGGTTAATGCCCCTTTGAGGCTGCAAATGTTTTTGGGACATTCAGAGCTCTCTGACACCGATTTTGGCCCACCAACATTTTCTGGACTTTAGGGGGTCTAGGATGCCTGTAAACCCCTTTTTTCGGCCTCCAAAGGTTTCAACATTTTTGCAGGCCTAAAATGCATTTTAAGGCCTTTTTTGGTCTGCTAACATATTCTGAGCTGCAGGGGTATAGGTTGCATTTTTCATGCCAAAAATATTTTGGGGAATTTCAGTGGTCTAGGATGCGGGTTAATACCCCTTTCAGGCTGCAAATGTTTTTGGGAATTCAGGGCTCTCTGACACCATTTTTGAGCCACAATCATTTTCTGGACTTTAGGGGGTCTAGGATGCCTGTACCCTCTTTTTTGGGCCTCCAAAGTTTTCAACATTTTTGCAGACCTAAAATGCATTTTAACTCCTTTTTTGGGGTGCTAACATATTCTGAGCTTCAGGGGTATAGGTTGCATTTTTCATGCCAAAAATATTTTGGGGAATTTCAGTGGTCTAGGATTCGACTTAATGCCCCCTTCAGGCTGCAAATCTGTTTGGGACATTCAGAGCTCTCTGACACTGTTTTTGGGCCACAAACATTTTCTGGACTTTAGGGGGTCTAGGATGCCTGTAAACCCCTTTTTTGGGCCTCCAAAGTTTTCAACATTTTTGCAGGCGTAAAATGCATTTTAAGGCCTTTTTTGGGCTGCTAACATATTCTGAGCTTCAGGGGTGTAGGATGCATTTTTTGTGCCAAAAATATTTTTGGGAATTGCAGTGGTCTAGGATGCGGGTTAATGCCCCTTTCAGGCTGCAAATGTTTTTGGGACATTCAGGGCTCTCTGACACCATTTTTGGGCCACCAACATTTTCTGGACTTTAGGGGGTCTAGGATGCCTGTAAACCCCTTTTTTGGGCCTCCAAAGTTTTCAACATTTTTGCAGGCGTAAAATGCATTTTAAGGGCTTTTCTGGGCTGCTAACATATTCTGAGCTTCAGGGGTGTAGGATGCATTTTTTGTGCCAAAAATATTTTTGGGAATTTCAGTGGTCTAGGATGCGGGTTAATGCCCCTTTGAGGCTGCAAATGTTTTTGGGACATTCAGAGCTCTCTGACACAGATTTTGGCCCACCAACATTTTCTGGACTTTAGGGGGTCTAGGATGCCTCTAAACCCCTTTTTTCCACCTCCAAAGTTTTCAACATTTTTTCAAGCCTAAGATGCACTTTAAGGCATTTTTTGGCTGCTAACATTTTCAGAACTTTCAGGGGTGTAGGATGCATTTTTCATGCCAAAGATATTTTGGAGAATTTCAGTGGTCTAGGATGCGGCTTAATGCCCCTTTCAGGCTCCAAATGTTTTTGGGACATTCAGAGCTCTCTGACACCGATTTTGGCCCACCAACATTTTCTGGACTTTAGGGGGTCTAGGATGCCTGTAAACCTCTTTTTTCGGCCTCCAAAGGTTTCAACATTTTTGCAGGCCTAAAATGCATTTTAAGGCCTTTTTTGGGCTGCTAACATATTCTGAGCTTCAGGCGTGTAGGATGCATTTTTCGTGCAAAAAATATTTTTGGGAATTTCAGTGGTCTAGGATGCGGGTTAATGCCCCTTTGAGGCTGCAAATGTTTTTGGGACATTCAGGGCTCTCTGACACCATTTTTGGGCCACCAACATTTTCTGGACTTTAGGGGGTCTAGGATGCCTGTAAACCCCTTTTTTGGGCCTCCAAAGTTTTCAACATTTTTGCAGGCGTAAAATGCATTTTAAGGCCTTTTTTGGGCTGCTAACATATTCTGAGCTTCAGGGGTGTAGGATGCATTTTTTGTGCCAAAAATATTTTTGGGAATTGCAGTGGTCTAGGATGCGGGTTAATGCCCCTTTCAGGCTGCAAATGTTTTTGGGACATTCAGGGCTCTCTGACACCATTTTTGGGCCACCAACATTTTCTGGACTTTAGGGGGTCTAGGATGCCTGTAAACCCCTTTTTTGGGCCTCCAAAGTTTTCAACATTTTTGCAGGCCTAAAATGCATTTTAAGGCCTTTTTTGGGCTGCTAACATATTCTGAGCTTTCAGGGGTGTAGGATGCATTTTTTGTGTCAAAACTATTTTTAGGAATTTCAGTGGTCTGGGATGTGGGTTAGTGCCACTTTCAGGCTGCAAATGTTTTTGGGACATTCAGAGCTCTCTGACACCGATTTTGGCCCACCAACATTTTCTGGAATTTAGGCAGTCTAGGATGCCTGTAAACCCCTTTTTTGGGCCTCCAAAGTTTTCAACATTTTTGCAGGCCTAAAATTCATTTTAAGGCCTTTTTTGGGCTGCTAACATATTCTGAGCTTTCAGGGGTGTAGGATGCATTTTTCGTGCAAAAATATTTTTGGGAATTTCAGTGGTCTAGGATGCGGGTTAATGCCCCTTTCAGGCTGCAAATGTTTTTGGGACATTCAGGGCTCTCTGACACTGTTTTTGGGCCACAAACATTTTCTGGACTTTAGGGGGTCTAGGATGCCTGTAAACCCCTTTTTTGGGCCTCCAAAGTTTTCAACATTTTTGCAGGCGTAAAATGCATTTTAAGGGCTTTTCTGGGCTGCTAACATATTCTGAGCTTCAGGGGTGTAGGATGCATTTTTTGTGCCAAAAATATTTTTGGGAATTTCAGTGGTCTAGGATGCGGGTTAATGCCCCTTTGAGGCTGCAAATGTTTTTGGGACATTCAGAGCTCTCTGACACCGATTTTGGCCCACCAACATTTTCTGGACTTTAGGGGGTCTAGGATGCCTGTAAACCCCTTTTTTCGGCCTCCAAAGGTTTCAACATTTTTGCAGGCCTAAAATGCATTTTAAGGCCTTTTTTGGTCTGCTAACATATTCTGAGCTGCAGGGGTATAGGTTGCATTTTTCATGCCAAAAATATTTTGGGGAATTTCAGTGGTCTAGGATGCGGGTTAATACCCCTTTCAGGCTGCAAATGTTTTTGGGAATTCAGGGCTCTCTGACACCATTTTTGAGCCACAATCATTTTCTGGACTTTAGGGGGTCTAGGATGCCTGTACCCTCTTTTTTGGGCCTCCAAAGTTTTCAACATTTTTGCAGACCTAAAATGCATTTTAACTCCTTTTTTGGGGTGCTAACATATTCTGAGCTTCAGGGGTATAGGTTGCATTTTTCATGCCAAAAATATTTTGGGGAATTTCAGTGGTCTAGGATTCGACTTAATGCCCCCTTCAGGCTGCAAATCTGTTTGGGACATTCAGAGCTCTCTGACACTGTTTTTGGGCCACAAACATTTTCTGGACTTTAGGGGGTCTAGGATGCCTGTAAACCCCTTTTTTGGGCCTCCAAAGTTTTCAACATTTTTGCAGGCCTAAAATGCATTTTAAGGCCTTTTTTGGGCTGCTAACATATTCTGAGCTTCAGGGGTGTAGGATGCATTTTTTGTGCCAAAAATATTTTTGGGAATTGCAGTGGTCTAGGATGCGGGTTAATGCCCCTTTCAGGCTGCAAATGTTTTTGGGACATTCAGGGCTCTCTGACACCATTTTTGGGCCACCAACATTTTCTGGACTTTAGGGGGTCTAGGATGCCTGTAAACCCCTTTTTTGGGCCTCCAAAGTTTTCAACATTTTTGCAGGCGTAAAATGCATTTTAAGGGCTTTTCTGGGCTGCTAACATATTCTGAGCTTCAGGGGTGTAGGATGCATTTTTTGTGCCAAAAATATTTTTGGGAATTTCAGTGGTCTAGGATGCGGGTTAATGCCCCTTTGAGGCTGCAAATGTTTTTGGGACATTCAGAGCTCTCTGACACAGATTTTGGCCCACCAACATTTTCTGGACTTTAGGGGGTCTAGGATGCCTCTAAACCCCTTTTTTCCACCTCCAAAGTTTTCAACATTTTTTCAAGCCTAAGATGCACTTTAAGGCATTTTTTGGCTGCTAACATTTTCAGAACTTTCAGGGGTGTAGGATGCATTTTTCATGCCAAAGATATTTTGGAGAATTTCAGTGGTCTAGGATGCGGCTTAATGCCCCTTTCAGGCTGCAAATGTTTTTGGGACATTCAGAGCTCTCTGACACCGATTTTGGCCCACCAACATTTTCTGGACTTTAGGGGGTCTAGGATGCCTGTAAACCTCTTTTTTCGGCCTCCAAAGGTTTCAACATTTTTGCAGGCCTAAAATGCATTTTAAGGCCTTTTTTGGGCTGCTAACATATTCTGAGCTTCAGGCGTGTAGGATGCATTTTTCGTGCAAAAAATATTTTTGGGAATTTCAGTGGTCTAGGATGCGGGTTAATGCCCCTTTGAGGCTGCAAATGTTTTTGGGACATTCAGGGCTCTCTGACACCATTTTTGGGCCACCAACATTTTCTGGACTTTAGGGGGTCTAGGATGCCTGTAAACCCCTTTTTTGGGCCTCCAAAGTTTTCAACATTTTTGCAGGCGTAAAATGCATTTTAAGGCCTTTTTTGGGCTGCTAACATATTCTGAGCTTCAGGGGTGTAGGATGCATTTTTTGTGCCAAAAATATTTTTGGGAATTGCAGTGGTCTAGGATGCGGGTTAATGCCCCTTTCAGGCTGCAAATGTTTTTGGGACATTCAGGGCTCTCTGACACCATTTTTGGGCCACCAACATTTTCTGGACTTTAGGGGGTCTAGGATGCCTGTAAACCCCTTTTTTGGGCCTCCAAAGTTTTCAACATTTTTGCAGGCCTAAAATGCATTTTAAGGCCTTTTTTGGGCTGCTAACATATTCTGAGCTTTCAGGGGTGTAGGATGCATTTTTTGTGTCAAAACTATTTTTAGGAATTTCAGTGGTCTGGGATGTGGGTTAGTGCCACTTTCAGGCTGCAAATGTTTTTGGGACATTCAGAGCTCTCTGACACCGATTTTGGCCCACCAACATTTTCTGGAATTTAGGCAGTCTAGGATGCCTGTAAACCCCTTTTTTGGGCCTCCAAAGTTTTCAACATTTTTGCAGGCCTAAAATTCATTTTAAGGCCTTTTTTGGGCTGCTAACATATTCTGAGCTTTCAGGGGTGTAGGATGCATTTTTCGTGCAAAAATATTTTTGGGAATTTCAGTGGTCTAGGATGCGGGTTAATGCCCCTTTCAGGCTGCAAATGTTTTTGGGACATTCAGGGCTCTCTGACACTGTTTTTGGGCCACAAATATTTTCTGGACTTTAGGGGGTCTAGGATGCCTCTAAACCCCTTTTTTGGGCCTCCAAAGTTTTCAACATTTTTGCAGGCGTAAAATGCATTTTAAGGGCTTTTCTGGGCTGCTAACATATTCTGAGCTTCAGGGGTGTAGGATGCATTTTTTGTGCCAAAAATATTTTTGGGAATTTCAGTGGTCTAGGATGCGGGTTAATGCCCCTTTGAGGCTGCAAATGTTTTTGGGACATTCAGAGCTCTCTGACACCGATTTTGGCCCACCAACATTTTCTGGACTTTAGGGGGTCTAGGATGCCTGTAAACCCCTTTTTTCGGCCTCCAAAGGTTTCAACATTTTTGCAGGCCTAAAATGCATTTTAAGGCCTTTTTTGGTCTGCTAACATATTCTGAGCTGCAGGGGTATAGGTTGCATTTTTCATGCCAAAAATATTTTGGGGAATTTCAGTGGTCTAGGATGCGGGTTAATACCCCTTTCAGGCTGCAAATGTTTTTGGGAATTCAGGGCTCTCTGACACCATTTTTGAGCCACAATCATTTTCTGGACTTTAGGGGGTCTAGGATGCCTGTACCCTCTTTTTTGGGCCTCCAAAGTTTTCAACATTTTTGCAGACCTAAAATGCATTTTAACTCCTTTTTTGGGGTGCTAACATATTCTGAGCTTCAGGGGTATAGGTTGCATTTTTCATGCCAAAAATATTTTGGGGAAT
This sequence comes from Ambystoma mexicanum, assembly GCF_040938575.1. Lineage (NCBI taxonomy): Eukaryota > Metazoa > Chordata > Amphibia > Caudata > Ambystomatidae > Ambystoma > Ambystoma mexicanum. The sequence continues at coordinate 345,295,276 of NC_090932.1, forward strand.
TTCAGTGGTCTAGGATTCGACTTAATGCCCCCTTCAGGCTGCAAATCTGTTTGGGACATTCAGAGCTCTCTGACACTGTTTTTGGGCCACAAACATTTTCTGGACTTTAGGGGTCTAGGATGCCTGTAAACCCCTTTTTTGGGCCTCCAAAGTTTTCAACATTTTTGCAGGCGTAAAATGCATTTTAAGGCCTTTTTTGGGCTGCTAACATATTCTGAGCTTCAGGGGTGTAGGATGCATTTTTTGTGCCAAAAATATTTTTGGGAATTGCAGTGGTCTAGGATGCGGGTTAATGCCCCTTTCAGGCTGCAAATGTTTTTGGGACATTCAGGGCTCTCTGACACCATTTTTGGGCCACCAACATTTTCTGGACTTTAGGGGGTCTAGGATGCCTGTAAACCCCTTTTTTGGGCCTCCAAAGTTTTCAACATTTTTGCAGGCGTAAAATGCATTTTAAGGGCTTTTCTGGGCTGCTAACATATTCTGAGCTTCAGGGGTGTAGGATGCATTTTTTGTGCCAAAAATATTTTTGGGAATTTCAGTGGTCTAGGATGCGGGTTAATGCCCCTTTGAGGCTGCAAATGTTTTTGGGACATTCAGAGCTCTCTGACACAGATTTTGGCCCACCAACATTTTCTGGACTTTAGGGGGTCTAGGATGCCTCTAAACCCCTTTTTTCCACCTCCAAAGTTTTCAACATTTTTTCAAGCCTAAGATGCACTTTAAGGCATTTTTTGGCTGCTAACATTTTCAGAACTTTCAGGGGTGTAGGATGCATTTTTCATGCCAAAGATATTTTGGAGAATTTCAGTGGTCTAGGATGCGGCTTAATGCCCCTTTCAGGCTGCAAATGTTTTTGGGACATTCAGAGCTCTCTGACACCGATTTTGGCCCACCAACATTTTCTGGACTTTAGGGGGTCTAGGATGCCTGTAAACCTCTTTTTTCGGCCTCCAAAGGTTTCAACATTTTTGCAGGCCTAAAATGCATTTTAAGGCCTTTTTTGGGCTGCTAACATATTCTGAGCTTCAGGCGTGTAGGATGCATTTTTCGTGCAAAAAATATTTTTGGGAATTTCAGTGGTCTAGGATGCGGGTTAATGCCCCTTTGAGGCTGCAAATGTTTTTGGGACATTCAGGGCTCTCTGACACCATTTTTGGGCCACCAACATTTTCTGGACTTTAGGGGGTCTAGGATGCCTGCAAACCCCTTTTTTGGTCCTTCAAAGTTTTCAAGATTTTTGCAGGCCTAAAATGCATTTTAAGGCCTTTTCTGGGCTGCTAACATATTCTGAGCTTTCAGGGGTGTAGGATGCATTTTTCGTGGCAAAAATATTTTTGGGAATTTCAGTGGTCTAGGATGCGAGTTAATGCCCCTTTCAGGCTGACAATGTTTTTGGGACATTCAGAGCTCTCTGACACAGATTTTGGCCCACCAACATTTTCTGGACTTTATGGGGTCTAGGATGCCTGTAATACCCTTTTTTGGTCCTTCAAAGTTTTCAAACATTTTTGCAGGCCTAAAATGCATTTTAAGGCATTTTTGGGCAGCTAACATATTCTGAGCTTTCAGGGGTGTAGGATGCATTTTTCATGCCAAAGATATTTTGGAGAATTTCAGTGGTCTAGGATGCGGCTTAATGCCCCTTTCAGGCTGCAAATGTTTTTGGGACATTCAGAGCTCTCTGACACCAATTTTGGCCCACCAACATTTTCTGGACTTTAGAGGTTCTAGGATGCCTGTAAACCCCTTTTTTGGGGCTCCAAAATTTTCAACATTTTTGCAGGCGTAAAATGCATTTTAAGGCCTTTTTTGGGCTGCTAACACATTCTGAGCCTTAGCGGTTTAGGATGCCTTTTTCGTGCAAAAAATATTTTTGGGAATTTCAGTGGTCTAGGATGCAGGTTAATGCCCCTTTCATGCTGCACATGTTCTTGGGACATTCAGGGCTCTCTGACACCATTTTTGGGCCACCAACATTTTCTGGACTTTAGGGGGTGTAGGATGCCTGTAAACCCCTTTTTTCCACCTCCAAAGTTATCAACATTTTTGCAAGCCTAAGATGCACTTTAAGGCATTTTTGGGCTGCTAACATTTTCAGAACTTTCAGGGGTGTAGTATGCATTTTTTGTGGCAAAAATATTTTGGGGAATTTCAGTGGTCTAGGATGCAACTTAATGCCCCTTTCAGGCTACAAATCTGTTTGGGACATACAGAGCTCTCTGACACTGTTTTGGGCCACCAACATTTTCTGGACTTTAGGGGGTCTAAGATGCCTGTAAACCCCTTTTTTGGGCCTCCAAAGTTTTCAACATTTTTTGCACGCCTAAAATGCATTTTAAGGCCTTTTTTGGGCTGCTAACATACTCTGAGCTTCAGGGGTATAGGTTGCATTTTTCATGCCAAAAATATTTTTGGGAATTTCAGTGGTCTAGGATGCGGGTTAATGCCCCTTTCAGGCTGCAAATGTTTTTGGGACATTCAGGGCTCTCTGACACCATTTTTGGGCCACCAACATTTTCTGGACTTTAGGGGGTCTAGGATGCCTGTAAACCCCTTTTTTGGTCCTTCAAAGTTTTCAACATTTTTGCAGGCCTAAAATGCATTTTAAGGCCTTTTTTTGAGATGCCAACATTTTCTGATCTTTCAGAGTTGTAGGATGCATTTTTTGTGCCAAAACTATTTTTAGGAATTTCAGTGGTCTGGGATGTGGGTTAGTGCCACTTTCAGGCTGCAAATGTTTTTGGGACATTCAGAGCTCTCTGACACCGATTTTGGCCCACCAACATTTTCTGGACTTTAGGGGGTCTAGGATGCCTGTAAACCCCTTTTTTTGGCCTCCAAAGTGTTCAACATTTGTGCAGGCCTAAGAAGCATTTTAAGTCCTTTTTTTGAGCTGCCAACATTTTCTGATCTTTTAGGGTTGTAGGGCTGCATTTTTTGTGGCAAAAATATTTTGGGGAATTTCAGTGGTCTAGGATGCAACTTAATGCTCCTTTCAGGCTACAAATCTGTTTGGGACATTCAGAGCTCTCTGACACTGTTTTTGGGCCACAAACATTTTCTGGACTTTAGGGGGTCTAGGATGCCTGTAAAACCCTTTTTTCGGCCTCCAAAGTTTTCAACATTTTTTGCACGCCTAAAATGCATTTTAAGGCATTTTTTGGGCTGCTAACATATTCTGAGTTTCAGGGGTATAGGTTGCATTTTTCATGCCAAAAATATTTTTGGGAATTTCAGTGGTCTAGGATGCGGGTTAATGCGCCTTTCAGGCTGCAAATGTTTTTGGGACATTCAGGGCTCTCTGACACCATTTTTGGGCCACCAACATTTTCTGGACTTTAGGGGGTCTAGGATGCCTGTAAACCCCTTTTTTGGTCCTTCAAAGTTTTCAACATTTTTGCAGGCCTAAAATGCATTTTAAGGCCTTTTTTTGAGATGCCAACATTTTCTGATCTTTCAGAGTTGTAGGATGCATTTTTTGTGCCAAAACTATTTTTAGGAATTTCAGTGGTCTGGGATGTGGGTTAGTGCCACTTTCAGGCTGCAAATGTTTTTGGGACATTCAGAGCTCTCTGACACCGATTTTGGCCCACCAACATTTTCTGGACTTTAGGGGGTCTAGGATGCCTGTAAACCCCTTTTTTCGGCCTCCAAAGTGTTCAACATTTGTGCAGGCCTAAGAAGCATTTTAATTCCTTTTTTTGAGCTGCCAACATTTTCTGATCTTTTAGGGTTGTAGGGCTGCATTTTTTGTGGCAAAAATATTTTGGGGAATTTCAGTGGTCTAGGATTCGACTTAATGCCCCTTTCAGGCTGCAAATCCGTTTGGGACATTCAGAGCTCTCTGACACTGTTTTTGGGCCACAAACATTTTCTGGACTTTAGGGGGTCTAGGATGCCTGTAAAACCCTTTTTTCGGCCTCCAAAGTTTTCAACATTTGTGCAGGCCTAAGAAGCATTTTAAGTCCTTTTTTTGAGCTGCCAACATTTTCTGATCTTTCAGGGTTGTAGGGTGCATTTTTTGTGCCAAAAATATTTTGGGGAATTTCAGTGGTCTAGGATGCAACTCAATGCCCCTTTCAGGCTGCAAATCTGTTTGGGACATGCAGAGCTCTCTGACACTGTTTTTGGGCCACCAACATTTTCTGGACTTTAGGGGGTCTAGGATGTCTGTAAACCCCTTTTTTGGGCCTCCAAAGTTTTCAACATTTTGGCAGGCCTAAAATGCATTTTAAGGCCTTTTTTGGGCTGCTAACATATTCTGAGCCTTAGGGGTGACAGATGTATTTTTCGTGCAAAAAATATTTTTGGGAATTTCAGTGGTCTAGGATGCGGGTTAATGCCCCTTTCAGGCTGCAAATGTTTTTGGGACATTCAGGGCTCTCTGACACCATTTTTGGGCGACCAACATTTTCTGGACTTTAGGGGGTCTAGGATGCCTGTTTTTTGGTCCTTCAAAGTTTTCAACATTTTTGCAGGCCTAAAATGCATTTTAAGGCATTTTTGGGCTGCTAACATTTTCAGAACTTTCAGGGGTGTAGTATGCATTTTTTGTGCCAAAAATATTTTTGGGAATTTCAGTGGTCTAGGATAAGGGTTAATGCCCCTTTGAGGCTGCAAATGTTTTTGGGACATTCAGGGCTCTCTGACACCATTTTTGGGCCACCAACATTTTCTGGACTTTAGGGGGTCTAGGATGCCTGTAAACCCCTTTTTTGGTCCTTCAAAGTTTTCAACATTTTTGCAGGCCTAAAATGCATTTTAAGGCCTTTTATGGGCTGCTAACATATTCTGAGCTTTCAGGGGTGTAGGATGCATTTTTCGTGGCAAAACTATTTTTGGGAATTTCAGTGGTCTAGGATGCGAGTTAATGCCCCTTTCAGGCTGACAATGTTTTTGGGACATTCAGAGCTCTCTGACACAGATTTTGGCCCACCAACATTTTCTGGACTTTAGGGGGTCTAGGATGCCTGTAAAGCCCTTGTTTGGTCCTTCAAAGTTTTCAACATTTTTGCAGGCCTAAAATGCATTTTAAGGCATTTTTGGGCAGCTAACATTTTCAGAACTTCCAGGGGTGTAGTATGCATTTTTTGTGCCAAAAATATTTTTGGTAATTTCAGTGGTGTAGGATGCGGGTTAATGCCCCTTTCATGCTGCAAATGTTTTTGGGACATTCAGGGCTCTCTGACACCATTTTTGGGCCACCAACATTTTCTGGACTTTAGGGGGTGTAGGATGCCTGTAAACCCCTTTTTTCCACCTCCAAAGTTATCAACATTTTTGCAAGCCTAAGATGCACTTTAAGGCATTTTTGGGCTGCTAACATTTTCAGAACTTTCAGGGGTGCAGTATGCATTTTTTGTTCCAAAAATATTTTGGGGAATTTCAGTGGTCTAGGATGCAACTTAATGCCCCATTCAGGCTGCAAATCTGTTTGGGACATGCAGAGCTCTCTGACAATGTTTTTGGGCCACCAACATTTTCTGGACTTTAGGGGGTCTAGGATGCCTGTAAACCCCTTTTTTGGGCCTCCAAAGTTTTCAACATTTTTGCAGGCCTAAAATGCATGTTAAGGCCTTTTTTGGGCTGCTAACATATTCTGAGCTTTCAGGGGTGTAGGATGCATTTTTCATGCCAAAAATATTCTGGAGAATTTCAGTGGTCTAGGATGCGGCTTAATGCCCCTTTCAGGCTGCAAATGTTTTTGGGACATTCAGAGCTCTCTGACACCATTTTTGGGCCACCAACATTTTCTGGACTTTAGGGAGTCTAGGATGCCTGTAAACCCCTTTTTTCCACCTCCAAAGTTTTCAACATTTTTGCAAGCCTAAGATGCACTTTAAGGCATTTTTGGGCTGCTAACACTTTCAGATTTTTTAGGGGTGTAGTATGCATTTTTTGTGCCAAAAATATTTTGAGGAATTTCAGTGGTCTAGGATGCGACTTAATGCCCCTTTCAGGCTGCAAATCTGTTTGGGACATTCAGAGCTCTCTGACACTGTTTTTGGGCCACCAACATTTTCTGGACTTTAGGGGGTCTAGGATGTCTGTAAACCCCTTTTTTGGGCCTCCAAAGTTTTCAACATTTTTGCAGGCCTAAAATGCATTTTAAGGCCTTTTTTGGGCTGCTAACATATTCTGAGCTTAAGTGGTGTAGGATGTATTTTTCGTGCAAAAAAATATTTTTGGGAATTTCAGTGGTCTAGGATACGGGTTAATGCCCCTTTTAGGCTGCAAATGTTTTTGGGACATTCAGGGCTCTCTGACACCATTTTTGGGCCACCAACATTTTCTGGACTTTAGGGGGTCTAGGATGCCTGTAAACCCCTTTTTTGGGCCTCCAAAGTTTTCAACATTTTTGCAGGCCTAAAATGCATTTTAAGGCCTTTTTTGGGCTGCTAACATATTCTGAGCTTCAGGGGTATAGGTTGCATTTTCATTCTATAAATATTTTGGGGAATTTCAGTGGTCTAGGATGCGGCTTAATGCCCCTTTCAGGCTGCAAATGTATTTGGGACATTCAGAGCTCTCTGACACCGATTTTGGCCCACCAACATTTTCTGGACTTTAGGCGGTCTAGGATGCCTGTAAACCCCTTTTTTGGGCCTCCAAAATTTTCAACATTTTTGCAGGCGTAAAATGCATTTTAAGGCCTTTTTTGGGCTGCTAACATATTCTGAGCCTTAGCGGTGTAGGATGCATTTTTCGTGCAAAAAATATTTTTGGGATTTTCAGTGGTCTAGGATGCAGGTTAATGCCCCTTTCAGGCTGCAAATGTTTTTGGGAATTCAGGGCTCTCTGACACCATTTTTGAGCTACAATTATTTTCTGGACTTTAGTGGGTCTCGGATGCCTGTACCCCCTTTTTTAGACCTCCAAAGTTTTCAACATTTTTGCAGGCCTAAAATGCATTTTAAGGCCTTTTTTGGACTGCTAACATATTCTGAGCTTTCAGGGGTGTAGGATGCATTTTTCGTGCAAAAATATTTTTGGGAATTTCAGTGGTCTAGGGTGCGGGTTAATGCCCCTTTGAGGCTGCAAATGTTTTTGGGACATTCAGGGCTCTCTGACACCATTTTAGGGCCACCAACATTTTCTGGACTTTAGGGGGTCTAGGATGCCTGTAAACCCCTTTTTTGGTCCTTCAAAGTTTTCAACATTTTTGCAGGCCTAAAATGCGTTTTAAGGCATTTTTGGGCTGCTAACATTTTCAGAACTTTCAGGGGTGTAGTATGCATTTTTTGTGCCAAAAATATTTTTGGGAATTTCAGTGGTCTAGGATGCGGGTTAATGCCCCTTTGAGGCTGCAAATGTTTTTGGGACATTCAGAGCTCTCTGACACCGATTTTGGCCCACCAACATTTTCTGGACTTTAGGGGGTCTAGGATGCCTGTAAACCCCTTTTTTCGGCCTCCAAAGGTTTCAACATTTTTGCAGGCCTAAAATGCATTTTAAGGCCTTTTTTGGTCTGCTAACATATTCTGAGCTGCAGGGGTATAGGTTGCATTTTTCATGCCAAAAATATTTTGGGGAATTTCAGTGGTCTAGGATGCGGGTTAATACCCCTTTCAGGCTGCAAATGTTTTTGGGAATTCAGGGCTCTCTGACACCATTTTTGAGCCACAATCATTTTCTGGACTTTAGGGGGTCTAGGATGCCTGTACCCTCTTTTTTGGGCCTCCAAAGTTTTCAACATTTTTGCAGACCTAAAATGCATTTTAACTCCTTTTTTGGGGTGCTAACATATTCTGAGCTTCAGGGGTATAGGTTGCATTTTTCATGCCAAAAATATTTTGGGGAATTTCAGTGGTCTAGGATTCGACTTAATGCCCCCTTCAGGCTGCAAATCTGTTTGGGACATTCAGAGCTCTCTGACACTGTTTTTGGGCCACAAACATTTTCTGGACTTTAGGGGGTCTAGGATGCCTGTAAACCCCTTTTTTGGGCCTCCAAAGTTTTCAACATTTTTGCAGGCGTAAAATGCATTTTAAGGCCTTTTTTGGGCTGCTAACATATTCTGAGCTTCAGGGGTGTAGGATGCATTTTTTGTGCCAAAAATATTTTTGGGAATTGCAGTGGTCTAGGATGCGGGTTAATGCCCCTTTCAGGCTGCAAATGTTTTTGGGACATTCAGGGCTCTCTGACACCATTTTTGGGCCACCAACATTTTCTGGACTTTAGGGGGTCTAGGATGCCTGTAAACCCCTTTTTTGGGCCTCCAAAGTTTTCAACATTTTTGCAGGCGTAAAATGCATTTTAAGGGCTTTTCTGGGCTGCTAACATATTCTGAGCTTCAGGGGTGTAGGATGCATTTTTTGTGCCAAAAATATTTTTGGGAATTTCAGTGGTCTAGGATGCGGGTTAATGCCCCTTTGAGGCTGCAAATGTTTTTGGGACATTCAGAGCTCTCTGACACAGATTTTGGCCCACCAACATTTTCTGGACTTTAGGGGGTCTAGGATGCCTCTAAACCCCTTTTTTCCACCTCCAAAGTTTTCAACATTTTTTCAAGCCTAAGATGCACTTTAAGGCATTTTTTGGCTGCTAACATTTTCAGAACTTTCAGGGGTGTAGGATGCATTTTTCATGCCAAAGATATTTTGGAGAATTTCAGTGGTCTAGGATGCGGCTTAATGCCCCTTTCAGGCTGCAAATGTTTTTGGGACATTCAGAGCTCTCTGACACCGATTTTGGCCCACCAACATTTTCTGGACTTTAGGGGGTCTAGGATGCCTGTAAACCTCTTTTTTCGGCCTCCAAAGGTTTCAACATTTTTGCAGGCCTAAAATGCATTTTAAGGCCTTTTTTGGGCTGCTAACATATTCTGAGCTTCAGGCGTGTAGGATGCATTTTTCGTGCAAAAAATATTTTTGGGAATTTCAGTGGTCTAGGATGCGGGTTAATGCCCCTTTGAGGCTGCAAATGTTTTTGGGACATTCAGGGCTCTCTGACACCATTTTTGGGCCACCAACATTTTCTGGACTTTAGGGGGTCTAGGATGCCTGCAAACCCCTTTTTTGGTCCTTCAAAGTTTTCAACATTTTTGCAGGCCTAAAATGCATTTTAAGGCCTTTTCTGGGCTGCTAACATATTCTGAGCTTTCAGGGGTGTAGGATGCATTTTTCGTGGCAAAAATATTTTTGGGAATTTCAGTGGTCTAGGATGCGAGTTAATGCCCCTTTCAGGCTGACAATGTTTTTGGGACATTCAGAGCTCTCTGACACAGATTTTGGCCCACCAACATTTTCTGGACTTTATGGGGTCTAGGATGCCTGTAATACCCTTTTTTGGTCCTTCAAAGTTTTCAAACATTTTTGCAGGCCTAAAATGCATTTTAAGGCATTTTTGGGCAGCTAACATATTCTGAGCTTTCAGGGGTGTAGGATGCATTTTTCATGCCAAAGATATTTTGGAGAATTTCAGTGGTCTAGGATGCGGCTTAATGCCCCTTTCAGGCTGCAAATGTTTTTGGGACATTCAGAGCTCTCTGACACCAATTTTGGCCCACCAACATTTTCTGGACTTTAGAGGTTCTAGGATGCCTGTAAACCCCTTTTTTGGGGCTCCAAAATTTTCAACATTTTTGCAGGCGTAAAATGCATTTTAAGGCCTTTTTTGGGCTGCTAACACATTCTGAGCCTTAGCGGTTTAGGATGCCTTTTTCGTGCAAAAAATATTTTTGGGAATTTCAGTGGTCTAGGATGCAGGTTAATGCCCCTTTCATGCTGCACATGTTCTTGGGACATTCAGGGCTCTCTGACACCATTTTTGGGCCACCAACATTTTCTGGACTTTAGGGGGTGTAGGATGCCTGTAAACCCCTTTTTTCCACCTCCAAAGTTATCAACATTTTTGCAAGCCTAAGATGCACTTTAAGGCATTTTTGGGCTGCTAACATTTTCAGAACTTTCAGGGGTGTAGTATGCATTTTTTGTGGCAAAAATATTTTGGGGAATTTCAGTGGTCTAGGATGCAACTTAATGCCCCTTTCAGGCTACAAATCTGTTTGGGACATACAGAGCTCTCTGACACTGTTTTGGGCCACCAACATTTTCTGGACTTTAGGGGGTCTAAGATGCCTGTAAACCCCTTTTTTGGGCCTCCAAAGTTTTCAACATTTTTTGCACGCCTAAAATGCATTTTAAGGCCTTTTTTGGGCTGCTAACATACTCTGAGCTTCAGGGGTATAGGTTGCATTTTTCATGCCAAAAATATTTTTGGGAATTTCAGTGGTCTAGGATGCGGGTTAATGCCCCTTTCAGGCTGCAAATGTTTTTGGGACATTCAGGGCTCTCTGACACCATTTTTGGGCCACCAACATTTTCTGGACTTTAGGGGGTCTAGGATGCCTGTAAACCCCTTTTTTGGTCCTTCAAAGTTTTCAACATTTTTGCAGGCCTAAAATGCATTTTAAGGCCTTTTTTTGAGATGCCAACATTTTCTGATCTTTCAGAGTTGTAGGATGCATTTTTTGTGCCAAAACTATTTTTAGGAATTTCAGTGGTCTGGGATGTGGGTTAGTGCCACTTTCAGGCTGCAAATGTTTTTGGGACATTCAGAGCTCTCTGACACCGATTTTGGCCCACCAACATTTTCTGGACTTTAGGGGGTCTAGGATGCCTGTAAACCCCTTTTTTTGGCCTCCAAAGTGTTCAACATTTGTGCAGGCCTAAGAAGCATTTTAAGTCCTTTTTTTGAGCTGCCAACATTTTCTGATCTTTTAGGGTTGTAGGGCTGCATTTTTTGTGGCAAAAATATTTTGGGGAATTTCAGTGGTCTAGGATGCAACTTAATGCTCCTTTCAGGCTACAAATCTGTTTGGGACATTCAGAGCTCTCTGACACTGTTTTTGGGCCACAAACATTTTCTGGACTTTAGGGGGTCTAGGATGCCTGTAAAACCCTTTTTTCGGCCTCCAAAGTTTTCAACATTTTTTGCACGCCTAAAATGCATTTTAAGGCCTTTTTTGGGCTGCTAACATATTCTGAGTTTCAGGGGTATAGGTTGCATTTTTCATGCCAAAAATATTTTTGGGAATTTCAGTGGTCTAGGATGCGGGTTAATGCGCCTTTCAGGCTGCAAATGTTTTTGGGACATTCAGGGCTCTCTGACACCATTTTTGGGCCACCAACATTTTCTGGACTTTAGGGGGTCTAGGATGCCTGTAAACCCCTTTTTTGGTCCTTCAAAGTTTTCAACATTTTTGCAGGCCTAAAATGCATTTTAAGGCCTTTTTTTGAGATGCCAACATTTTCTGATCTTTCAGAGTTGTAGGATGCATTTTTTGTGCCAAAACTATTTTTAGGAATTTCAGTGGTCTGGGATGTGGGTTAGTGCCACTTTCAGGCTGCAAATGTTTTTGGGACATTCAGAGCTCTCTGACACCGATTTTGGCCCACCAACATTTTCTGGACTTTAGGGGGTCTAGGATGCCTGTAAACCCCTTTTTTCGGCCTCCAAAGTGTTCAACATTTGTGCAGGCCTAAGAAGCATTTTAATTCCTTTTTTTGAGCTGCCAACATTTTCTGATCTTTTAGGGTTGTAGGGCTGCATTTTTTGTGGCAAAAATATTTTGGGGAATTTCAGTGGTCTAGGATTCGACTTAATGCCCCTTTCAGGCTGCAAATCCGTTTGGGACATTCAGAGCTCTCTGACACTGTTTTTGGGCCACAAACATTTTCTGGACTTTAGGGGGTCTAGGATGCCTGTAAAACCCTTTTTTCGGCCTCCAAAGTTTTCAACATTTGTGCAGGCCTAAGAAGCATTTTAAGTCCTTTTTTTGAGCTGCCAACATTTTCTGATCTTTCAGGGTTGTAGGGTGCATTTTTTGTGCCAAAAATATTTTGGGGAATTTCAGTGGTCTAGGATGCAACTCAATGCCCCTTTCAGGCTGCAAATCTGTTTGGGACATGCAGAGCTCTCTGACACTGTTTTTGGGCCACCAACATTTTCTGGACTTTAGGGGGTCTAGGATGTCTGTAAACCCCTTTTTTGGGCCTCCAAAGTTTTCAACATTTTGGCAGGCCTAAAATGCATTTTAAGGCCTTTTTTGGGCTGCTAACATATTCTGAGCCTTAGGGGTGACAGATGTATTTTTCGTGCAAAAAATATTTTTGGGAATTTCAGTGGTCTAGGATGCGGGTTAATGCCCCTTTCAGGCTGCAAATGTTTTTGGGACATTCAGGGCTCTCTGACACCATTTTTGGGCGACCAACATTTTCTGGACTTTAGGGGGTCTAGGATGCCTGTAAACCCCTTTTTTGGTCCTTCAAAGTTTTCAACATTTTTGCAGGCCTAAAATGCATTTTAAGGCATTTTTGGGCTGCTAACATTTTCAGAACTTTCAGGGGTGTAGTATGCATTTTTTGTGCCAAAAATATTTTTGGGAATTTCAGTGGTCTAGGATGCGGGTTAATGCCCCTTTGAGGCTGCAAATGTTTTTGGGACATTCAGGGCTCTCTGACACCATTTTTGGGCCACCAACATTTTCTGGACTTTAGGGGGTCTAGGATGCCTGTAAACCCCTTTTTTGGTCCTTCAAAGTTTTCAACATTTTTGCAGGCCTAAAATGCATTTTAAGGCCTTTTATGGGCTGCTAACATATTCTGAGCTTTCAGGGGTGTAGGATGCATTTTTCGTGGCAAAACTATTTTTGGGAATTTCAGTGGTCTAGGATGCGAGTTAATGCCCCTTTCAGGCTGACAATGTTTTTGGGACATTCAGAGCTCTCTGACACAGATTTTGGCCCACCAACATTTTCTGGACTTTAGGGGGTCTAGGATGCCTGTAAACCCCTTGTTTGGTCCTTCAAAGTTTTCAACATTTTTGCAGGCCTAAAATGCATTTTAAGGCATTTTTGGGCAGCTAACATTTTCAGAACTTCCAGGGGTGTAGTATGCATTTTTTGTGCCAAAAATATTTTTGGTAATTTCAGTGGTGTAGGATGCGGGTTAATGCCCCTTTCATGCTGCAAATGTTTTTGGGACATTCAGGGCTCTCTGACACCATTTTTGGGCCACCAACATTTTCTGGACTTTAGGGGGTGTAGGATGCCTGTAAACCCCTTTTTTCCACCTCCAAAGTTATCAACATTTTTGCAAGCCTAAGATGCACTTTAAGGCATTTTTGGGCTGCTAACATTTTCAGAACTTTCAGGGGTGCAGTATGCATTTTTTGTTCCAAAAATATTTTGGGGAATTTCAGTGGTCTAGGATGCAACTTAATGCCCCATTCAGGCTGCAAATCTGTTTGGGACATGCAGAGCTCTCTGACAATGTTTTTGGGCCACCAACATTTTCTGGACTTTAGGGGGTCTAGGATGCCTGTAAACCCCTTTTTTGGGCCTCCAAAGTTTTCAACATTTTTGCAGGCCTAAAATGCATGTTAAGGCCTTTTTTGGGCTGCTAACATATTCTGAGCTTTCAGGGGTGTAGGATGCATTTTTCATGCCAAAAATATTCTGGAGAATTTCAGTGGTCTAGGATGCGGCTTAATGCCCCTTTCAGGCTGCAAATGTTTTTGGGACATTCAGAGCTCTCTGACACCATTTTTGGGCCACCAACATTTTCTGGACTTTAGGGAGTCTAGGATGCCTGTAAACCCCTTTTTTCCACCTCCAAAGTTTTCAACATTTTTGCAAGCCTAAGATGCACTTTAAGGCATTTTTGGGCTGCTAACACTTTCAGATTTTTTAGGGGTGTAGTATGCATTTTTTGTGCCAAAAATATTTTGAGGAATTTCAGTGGTCTAGGATGCGACTTAATGCCCCTTTCAGGCTGCAAATCTGTTTGGGACATTCAGAGCTCTCTGACACTGTTTTTGGGCCACCAACATTTTCTGGACTTTAGGGGGTCTAGGATGTCTGTAAACCCCTTTTTTGGGCCTCCAAAGTTTTCAACATTTTTGCAGGCCTAAAATGCATTTTAAGGCCTTTTTTGGGCTGCTAACATATTCTGAGCTTAAGTGGTGTAGGATGTATTTTTCGTGCAAAAAAATATTTTTGGGAATTTCAGTGGTCTAGGATACGGGTTAATGCCCCTTTTAGGCTGCAAATGTTTTTGGGACATTCAGGGCTCTCTGACACCATTTTTGGGCCACCAACATTTTCTGGACTTTAGGGGGTCTAGGATGCCTGTAAACCCCTTTTTTGGGCCTCCAAAGTTTTCAACATTTTTGCAGGCCTAAAATGCATTTTAAGGCCTTTTTTGGGCTGCTAACATATTCTGAGCTTCAGGGGTATAGGTTGCATTTTCATTCTATAAATATTTTGGGGAATTTCAGTGGTCTAGGATGCGGCTTAATGCCCCTTTCAGGCTGCAAATGTATTTGGGACATTCAGAGCTCTCTGACACCGATTTTGGCCCACCAACATTTTCTGGACTTTAGGCGGTCTAGGATGCCTGTAAACCCCTTTTTTGGGCCTCCAAAATTTTCAACATTTTTGCAGGCGTAAAATGCATTTTAAGGCCTTTTTTGGGCTGCTAACATATTCTGAGCCTTAGCGGTGTAGGATGCATTTTTCGTGCAAAAAATATTTTTGGGATTTTCAGTGGTCTAGGATGCAGGTTAATGCCCCTTTCAGGCTGCAAATGTTTTTGGGAATTCAGGGCTCTCTGACACCATTTTTGAGCTACAATTATTTTCTGGACTTTAGTGGGTCTCGGATGCCTGTACCCCCTTTTTTAGACCTCCAAAGTTTTCAACATTTTTGCAGGCCTAAAATGCATTTTAAGGCCTTTTTTGGGCTGCTAACATATTCTGAGCTTTCAGGGATGTAGGATGCATTTTTCGTGCAAAAATATTTTTGGGAATTTCAGTGGTCTAGGGTGCGGGTTAATGCCCCTTTGAGGCTGCAAATGTTTTTGGGACATTCAGGGCTCTCTGACACCATTTTAGGGCCACCAACATTTTCTGGACTTTAGGGGGTCTAGGATGCCTGTAAACCCCTTTTTTGGTCCTTCAAAGTTTTCAACATTTTTGCAGGCCTAAAATGCGTTTTAAGGCATTTTTGGGCTGCTAACATTTTCAGAACTTTCAGGGGTGTAGTATGCATTTTTTGTGCCAAAAATATTTTTGGGAATTTCAGTGGTCAAGGGTGCGGGTTAATGCCCCTTTGAGGCTGCAAATGTTTTTGGGACATTCAGGGCTCTCTGACACCATTTTTGGGCCACCAACATTTTCTGGACTTAAGGGGGTCTAGGATGCCTGTAAACCCCTTTTTTGGTCCTTCAATGTTTTCAACATTTTTGCAGGCCTAAAATGCATTTTAAGGCCTTTTATGGGCTGCTAACATATTCTGAGCTTTCAGGGGCGTAGGATGCATTTTTCGTGGCAAAACTATTTTTGGGAATTTCAGTGGTCTAGGATGCGAGTTAATGCCCCTTTCAGGCTGACAATGTTTTTGGGACATTCAGAGCTCTCTGACACAGATTTTGGCCCACCAACATTTTCTGGACTTTAGGGGGTCTAGGATGCCTGTAAAGCCCTTGTTTGGTCCTTCAAAGTTATCAACATTTTTGCAAGCCTAAGATGCACTTTAAGGCATTTTTGGGCTGCTAACATTTTCAGAACTTTCAGGGGTGTAGTATGCATTTTTTGTGCCAAAAATATTTTGGGGAATTTCAGTGGTCTAGGATGCAACTTAATGCCCCTTTCAGGCTGCAAATCTGTTTGGGACATGCAGAGCTCTCTGACACTGTTTTTGGGCCACCAACATTTTCTGGACTTTAGGGGGTCTAGGATGTCTGTAAACCCCTTTTTTGGGCCTCCAAAGTTTTCAACATTTTGGCAGGCCTAAAATGCATTTTAAGGCCTTTTTTGGGCTGATAACATATTCTGAGCCTTAGGGGTGACAGATGCATTTTTCGTGCAAAAAATATTTTTGGGAATTTCAGTGGTCTAGGATGCGGGTTAATGCCCCTTTCAGGCTGCAAATGTTTTTGGGACATTCAGGGCTCTCTGACACCATTTTTGGGCCACCAACATTTTCTGGACTTTAGGGGGTCTAGGATGCCTGTAAACCCCTTTTTTGGTCCTTCAAAGTTTTCAACATTTTTGCAGGCCTAAAATGCATTTTAAGGCCTTTTATGGGCTGCTAACATATTCTGAGCTTTCAGGGGTGTAGGATGCATTTTTCGTGGCAAAACTATTTTTGGGAATTTCAGTGGTCTAGGATGCGAGTTAATGCCCCTTTCAGGCTGACAATGTTTTTGGGACATTCAGAGCTCTCTGACACAGATTTTGGGCCACCAACATTTTCTGGACTTTAGGGGGTCTAGGATGCCTGTAAACCCCTTTTTTCGGCCTCCAAAGGTTTCAACATTTTTGCAGGCCTAAAATGCATTTTAAGGCCTTTTTTGGTCTGCTAACATATTCTGAGCTGCAGGGGTATAGGTTGCATTTTTCATGCCAAAAATATTTTGGGGAATTTCAGTGGTCTAGGATGCGGGTTAATACCCCTTTCAGGCTGCAAATGTTTTTGGGAATTCAGGGCTCTCTGACACCATTTTTGAGCCACAATCATTTTCTGGACTTTAGGGGGTCTAGGATGCCTGTACCCTCTTTTTTGGGCCTCCAAAGTTTTCAACATTTTTGCAGACCTAAAATGCATTTTAACTCCTTTTTTGGGGTGCTAACATATTCTGAGCTTCAGGGGTATAGGTTGCATTTTTCATGCCAAAAATATTTTGGGGAATTTCAGTGGTCTAGGATTCGACTTAATGCCCCCTTCAGGCTGCAAATGTTTTTGGGACATTCAGAGCTCTCTGACACTGTTTTTGGGCCACAAACATTTTCTGGACTTTAGGGGGTCTAGGATGCCTGTAAACCCCTTTTTTGGTCCTTCAAAGTTTTCAACATTTTTGCAGGCCTAAAATGCATTTTAAGGCATTTTTGGGCTGCTAACATTTTCAGAACTTTCAGGGGTGTAGTATGCATTTTTTGTGCCAAAAATATTTTTGGGAATTTCAGTGGTCTAGGATGCGGGTTAATGCCCCTTTGAGGCTGCAAATGTTTTTGGGACATTCAGGGCTCTCTGACACCATTTTTGGGCCACCAACATTTTCTGGACTTTAGGGGGTCTAGGATGCCTGTAAACCCCTTTTTTGGTCCTTCAAAGTTTTCAACATTTTTGCAGGCCTAAAATGCATTTTAAGGCCTTTTATGGGCTGCTAACATATTCTGAGCTTTCAGGGGTGTAGGATGCATTTTTCGTGGCAAAACTATTTTTGGGAATTTCAGTGGTCTAGGATGCGAGTTAATGCCCCTTTCAGGCTGACAATGTTTTTGGGACATTCAGAGCTCTCTGACACAGATTTTGGCCCACCAACATTTTCTGGACTTTAGGGGGTCTAGGATGCCTGTAAAGCCCTTGTTTGGTCCTTCAAAGTTTTCAACATTTTTGCAGGCCTAAAATGCATTTTAAGGCATTTTTGGGCAGCTAACATTTTCAGAACTTCCAGGGGTGTAGTATGCATTTTTTGTGCCAAAAATATTTTTGGTAATTTCAGTGGTGTAGGATGCGGGTTAATGCCCCTTTCATGCTGCAAATGTTTTGGGACATTCAGGGCTCTCTGACACCATTTTTGGGCCACCAACATTTTCTGGACTTTAGGGGGTGTAGGATGCCTGTAAACCCCTTTTTTCCACCTCCAAAGTTATCAACATTTTTGCAAGCCTAAGATGCACTTTAAGGCATTTTTGGGCTGCTAACATTTTCAGAACTTTCAGGGGTGCAGTATGCATTTTTTGTTCCAAAAATATTTTGGGGAATTTCAGTGGTCTAGGATGCAACTTAATGCCCCATTCAGGCTGCAAATCTGTTTGGGACATGCAGAGCTCTCTGACAATGTTTTTGGGCCACCAACATTTTCTGGACTTTAGGGGGTCTAGGATGCCTGTAAACCCCTTTTTTGGGCCTCCAAAGTTTTCAACATTTTTGCAGGCCTAAAATGCATGTTAAGGCCTTTTTTGGGCTGCTAACATATTCTGAGCTTTCAGGGGTGTAGGATGCATTTTTCATGCCAAAAATATTTTTGGGAATTTCAGTGGTCTAGGATGCGGGTTAATGCCCCTTTGAGGCTGCAAATGTTTTTGGGACATTCAGGGCTCTCTGACACCATTTTTGGGCCACCAACATTTTCTGGACTTTAGGGGGTCTAGGATGCCTGTAAACCCATTTTTTGGGCCTCCAAACCTTTCAACATTTTTGCAGGCGTAAAATGCATTTTAAGGCCTTTTTTGGGCTGCTAACATATTCTGAGCTTCAGGGGTGTAGGATGCATTTTTTGTGCCAAAAATATTTTTGGGAATTGCAGTGGTCTAGGATGCGGGTTAATGCCCCTTTCAGGCTGCAAATGTTTTTGGGACATTCAGGGCTCTCTGACACCATTTTTGGGCCACCAACATTTTCTGGACTTTAGGGGGTCTAGGATGCCTGTAAACCCCTTTTTTGGGCCTCCAAAGTTTTCAACATTTTTGCAGGCGTAAAATGCATTTTAAGGGCTTTTCTGGGCTGCTAACATATTCTGAGCTTCAGGGGTGTAGGATGCATTTTTTGTGCCAAAAATATTTTTGGGAATTTCAGTGGTCTAGGATGCGGGTTAATGCCCCTTTGAGGCTGCAAATGTTTTTGGGACATTCAGAGCTCTCTGACACAGATTTTGGCCCACCAACATTTTCTGGACTTTAGGGGGTCTAGGATGCCTCTAAACCCCTTTTTTCCACCTCCAAAGTTTTCAACATTTTTGCAAGCCTAAAATGCACTTTAAGGCATTTTTTGGCTGCTAACATTTTCAGAACTTTCAGGGGTGTAGGATGCATTTTTCATGCCAAAGATATTTTGGAGAATTTCAGTGGTCTAGGATGCGGCTTAATGCCCCTTTCAGGCTGCAAATGTTTTTGGGACATTCAGAGCTCTCTGACACCGATTTTGGCCCACCAACATTTTCTGGACTTTAGGGGGTCTAGGATGCCTGTAAACCCCTTTTTTGGTCCTTCAAAGTTTTCAACATTTTTGCAGGCCTAAAATGCATTTTAAGGCCTTTTCTGGGCTGCTAACATATTCTGAGCTTTCAGGGGTGTAGGATGCATTTTTCGTGGCAAAAATATTTTTGGGAATTTCAGTGGTCTAGGATGCGAGTTAATGCCCCTTTCAGGCTGACAATGTTTTTGGGACATTCAGAGCTCTCTGACACAGATTTTGGCCCACCAACATTTTCTGGACTTTATGGGGTCTAGGATGCCTGTAATCCCCTTTTTTGGTCCTTCAAAGTTTTCAAACATTTTTGCAGGCCTAAAATGCATTTTAAGGCATTTTTCGGCAGCTAACATATTCTGAGCTTTCAGGGGTGTAGGATGCATTTTTCATGCCAAAGATATTTTGGAGAATTTCAGTGGTCTAGGATGCGGCTTAATGCCCCTTTCAGGCTGCAAATGTTTTTGGGACATTCAGAGCTCTCTGACACCGATTTTGGCCCACCAACATTTTCTGGACTTTAGGGGGTCTAGGATACCTGTAAACCCCTTTTTTCGGCCTCCAAAGTTTTCAACATTTTTGCAGACCTAAAATGCATTTTAAGGCCTTTTTTGGGCTGCTAACATATTCTGAGCTTCAGGGGTATAGGTTGCATTTTTCATGCCAAAAATATTTTGGGGAATTTCAGTGGTCTAGGTTGCGGCTTAATGCCCCTTTCAGGCTGCAAATGTATTTGGGGCATTCAGAGCTCTCTGACACCAATTTTGGCCCACCAACATTTTCTGGACTTTAGAGGTTCTAGGATGCCTGTAAACCCCTTTTTTGGGCCTCCAAAATTTTCAACATTTTTGCAGGCGTAAAATGCATTTTAAGGCCTTTTTTGGGCTGCTAACACATTCTGAGCCTTAGCGGTTTAGGATGCCTTTTTCGTGCAAAAAATATTTTTGGGAATTTCAGTGGTCTAGGATGCAGGTTAATGCCCCTTTCATGCTGCAAATGTTCTTGGGACATTCAGGGCTCTCTGACACCATTTTTGGGCCACCAACATTTTCTGGACTTTAGGGGGTGTAGGATGCCTGTAAACCCCTTTTTTTCACCTCCAAAGTTATCAACATTTTTGCAAGCCTAAGATGCACTTTAAGGCATTTTTGGGCTGCTAACATTTTCAGAACTTTCAGGGGTGTAGTATGCATTTTTTGTGGCAAAAATATTTTGGGGAATTTCAGTGGTCTAGGATGCAACTTAATGCCCCTTTCAGGCTACAAATCTGTTTGGGACATACAGAGCTCTCTGACACTGTTTTGGGCCACCAACATTTTCTGGACTTTAGGGGGTCTAAGATGCCTGTAAACCCCTTTTTTGGGCCTCCAAAGTTTTCAACATTTTTTGCACGCCTAAAATGCATTTTAAGGCCTTTTTTGGGCTGCTAACATATTCTGAGCTTCAGGGGTATAGGTTGCATTTTTCATGCCAAAAATATTTTTGGGAATTTCAGTGGTCTAGGATGCGGGTTAATGCCCCTTTCAGGCTGCAAATGTTTTTGGGACATTCAGGGCTCTCTGACACCATTTTTGGGCCACCAACATTTTCTGGACTTTAGGGGGTCTAGGATGCCTGTAAACCCCTTTTTTGGTCCTTCAAAGTTTTCAACATTTTTGCAGGCCTAAAATGCATTTTAAGGCCTTTTTTTGAGATGCCAACATTTTCTGATCTTTCAGAGTTGTAGGATGCATTTTTTGTGCCAAAACTATTTTTAGGAATTTCAGTGGTCTGGGATGTGGGTTAGTGCCACTTTCAGGCTGCAAATGTTTTTGGGACATTCAGAGCTCTCTGACACCGATTTTGGCCCACCAACATTTTCTGGACTTTAGGGGGTCTAGGATGCCTGTAAACCCCTTTTTTCGGCCTCCAAAGTGTTCAACATTTGTGCAGGCCTAAGAAGCATTTTAATTCCTTTTTTTGAGCTGCCAACATTTTCTGATCTTTTAGGGTTGTAGGGCTGCATTTTTTGTGGCAAAAATATTTTGGGGAATTTCAGTGGTCTAGGATTCGACTTAATGCCCCTTTCAGGCTGCAAATCCGTTTGGGACATTCAGAGCTCTCTGACACTGTTTTTGGGCCACAAACATTTTCTGGACTTTAGGGGGTCTAGGATGCCTGTAAAACCCTTTTTTCGGCCTCCAAAGTTTTCAACATTTGTGCAGGCCTAAGAAGCATTTTAAGTCCTTTTTTTGAGCTGCCAACATTTTCTGATCTTTCAGGGTTGTAGGGTGCATTTTTTGTGCCAAAAATATTTTGGGGAATTTCAGTGGTCTAGGATGCAACTCAATGCCCCTTTCAGGCTGCAAATCTGTTTGGGACATGCAGAGCTCTCTGACACTGTTTTTGGGCCACCAACATTTTCTGGACTTTAGGGGGTCTAGGATGTCTGTAAACCCCTTTTTTGGGCCTCCAAAGTTTTCAACATTTTGGCAGGCCTAAAATGCATTTTAAGGCCTTTTTTGGGCTGCTAACATATTCTGAGCCTTAGGGGTGACAGATGTATTTTTCGTGCAAAAAATATTTTTGGGAATTTCAGTGGTCTAGGATGCGGGTTAATGCCCCTTTCAGGCTGCAAATGTTTTTGGGACATTCAGGGCTCTCTGACACCATTTTTGGGCGACCAACATTTTCTGGACTTTAGGGGGTCTAGGATGCCTGTAAACCCCTTTTTTGGTCCTTCAAAGTTTTCAACATTTTTGCAGGCCTAAAATGCATTTTAAGGCATTTTTGGGCTGCTAACATTTTCAGAACTTTCAGGGGTGTAGTATGCATTTTTTGTGCCAAAAATATTTTTGGGAATTTCAGTGGTCTAGGATGCGGGTTAATGCCCCTTTGAGGCTGCAAATGTTTTTGGGACATTCAGGGCTCTCTGACACCATTTTTGGGCCACCAACATTTTCTGGACTTTAGGGGGTCTAGGATGCCTGTAAACCCCTTTTTTGGTCCTTCAAAGTTTTCAACATTTTTGCAGGCCTAAAATGCATTTTAAGGCCTTTTATGGGCTGCTAACATATTCTGAGCTTTCAGGGGTGTAGGATGCATTTTTCGTGGCAAAACTATTTTTGGGAATTTCAGTGGTCTAGGATGCGAGTTAATGCCCCTTTCAGGCTGACAATGTTTTTGGGACATTCAGAGCTCTCTGACACAGATTTTGGCCCACCAACATTTTCTGGACTTTAGGGGGTCTAGGATGCCTGTAAAGCCCTTGTTTGGTCCTTCAAAGTTTTCAACATTTTTGCAGGCCTAAAATGCATTTTAAGGCATTTTTGGGCAGCTAACATTTTCAGAACTTCCAGGGGTGTAGTATGCATTTTTTGTGCCAAAAATATTTTTGGTAATTTCAGTGGTGTAGGATGCGGGTTAATGCCCCTTTCATGCTGCAAATGTTTTTGGGACATTCAGGGCTCTCTGACACCATTTTTGGGCCACCAACATTTTCTGGACTTTAGGGGGTGTAGGATGCCTGTAAACCCCTTTTTTCCACCTCCAAAGTTATCAACATTTTTGCAAGCCTAAGATGCACTTTAAGGCATTTTTGGGCTGCTAACATTTTCAGAACTTTCAGGGGTGCAGTATGCATTTTTTGTTCCAAAAATATTTTGGGGAATTTCAGTGGTCTAGGATGCAACTTAATGCCCCATTCAGGCTGCAAATCTGTTTGGGACATGCAGAGCTCTCTGACAATGTTTTTGGGCCACCAACATTTTCTGGACTTTAGGGGGTCTAGGATGCCTGTAAACCCCTTTTTTGGGCCTCCAAAGTTTTCAACATTTTTGCAGGCCTAAAATGCATGTTAAGGCCTTTTTTGGGCTGCTAACATATTCTGAGCTTTCAGGGGTGTAGGATGCATTTTTCATGCCAAAAATATTCTGGAGAATTTCAGTGGTCTAGGATGCGGCTTAATGCCCCTTTCAGGCTGCAAATGTTTTTGGGACATTCAGAGCTCTCTGACACCATTTTTGGGCCACCAACATTTTCTGGACTTTAGGGAGTCTAGGATGCCTGTAAACCCCTTTTTTCCACCTCCAAAGTTTTCAACATTTTTGCAAGCCTAAGATGCACTTTAAGGCATTTTTGGGCTGCTAACACTTTCAGATTTTTTAGGGGTGTAGTATGCATTTTTTGTGCCAAAAATATTTTGAGGAATTTCAGTGGTCTAGGATGCGACTTAATGCCCCTTTCAGGCTGCAAATCTGTTTGGGACATTCAGAGCTCTCTGACACTGTTTTTGGGCCACCAACATTTTCTGGACTTTAGGGGGTCTAGGATGTCTGTAAACCCCTTTTTTGGGCCTCCAAAGTTTTCAACATTTTTGCAGGCCTAAAATGCATTTTAAGGCCTTTTTTGGGCTGCTAACATATTCTGAGCTTAAGTGGTGTAGGATGTATTTTTCGTGCAAAAAAATATTTTTGGGAATTTCAGTGGTCTAGGATACGGGTTAATGCCCCTTTTAGGCTGCAAATGTTTTTGGGACATTCAGGGCTCTCTGACACCATTTTTGGGCCACCAACATTTTCTGGACTTTAGGGGGTCTAGGATGCCTGTAAACCCCTTTTTTGGGCCTCCAAAGTTTTCAACATTTTTGCAGGCCTAAAATGCATTTTAAGGCCTTTTTTGGGCTGCTAACATATTCTGAGCTTCAGGGGTATAGGTTGCATTTTCATTCTATAAATATTTTGGGGAATTTCAGTGGTCTAGGATGCGGCTTAATGCCCCTTTCAGGCTGCAAATGTATTTGGGACATTCAGAGCTCTCTGACACCGATTTTGGCCCACCAACATTTTCTGGACTTTAGGCGGTCTAGGATGCCTGTAAACCCCTTTTTTGGGCCTCCAAAATTTTCAACATTTTTGCAGGCGTAAAATGCATTTTAAGGCCTTTTTTGGGCTGCTAACATATTCTGAGCCTTAGCGGTGTAGGATGCATTTTTCGTGCAAAAAATATTTTTGGGATTTTCAGTGGTCTAGGATGCAGGTTAATGCCCCTTTCAGGCTGCAAATGTTTTTGGGAATTCAGGGCTCTCTGACACCATTTTTGAGCTACAATTATTTTCTGGACTTTAGTGGGTCTCGGATGCCTGTACCCCCTTTTTTAGACCTCCAAAGTTTTCAACATTTTTGCAGGCCTAAAATGCATTTTAAGGCCTTTTTTGGGCTGCTAACATATTCTGAGCTTTCAGGGATGTAGGATGCATTTTTCGTGCAAAAATATTTTTGGGAATTTCAGTGGTCTAGGGTGCGGGTTAATGCCCCTTTGAGGCTGCAAATGTTTTTGGGACATTCAGGGCTCTCTGACACCATTTTAGGGCCACCAACATTTTCTGGACTTTAGGGGGTCTAGGATGCCTGTAAACCCCTTTTTTGGTCCTTCAAAGTTTTCAACATTTTTGCAGGCCTAAAATGCGTTTTAAGGCATTTTTGGGCTGCTAACATTTTCAGAACTTTCAGGGGTGTAGTATGCATTTTTTGTGCCAAAAATATTTTTGGGAATTTCAGTGGTCAAGGGTGCGGGTTAATGCCCCTTTGAGGCTGCAAATGTTTTTGGGACATTCAGGGCTCTCTGACACCATTTTTGGGCCACCAACATTTTCTGGACTTAAGGGGGTCTAGGATGCCTGTAAACCCCTTTTTTGGTCCTTCAATGTTTTCAACATTTTTGCAGGCCTAAAATGCATTTTAAGGCCTTTTATGGGCTGCTAACATATTCTGAGCTTTCAGGGGCGTAGGATGCATTTTTCGTGGCAAAACTATTTTTGGGAATTTCAGTGGTCTAGGATGCGAGTTAATGCCCCTTTCAGGCTGACAATGTTTTTGGGACATTCAGAGCTCTCTGACACAGATTTTGGCCCACCAACATTTTCTGGACTTTAGGGGGTCTAGGATGCCTGTAAAGCCCTTGTTTGGTCCTTCAAAGTTATCAACATTTTTGCAAGCCTAAGATGCACTTTAAGGCATTTTTGGGCTGCTAACATTTTCAGAACTTTCAGGGGTGTAGTATGCATTTTTTGTGCCAAAAATATTTTGGGGAATTTCAGTGGTCTAGGATGCAACTTAATGCCCCTTTCAGGCTGCAAATCTGTTTGGGACATGCAGAGCTCTCTGACACTGTTTTTGGGCCACCAACATTTTCTGGACTTTAGGGGGTCTAGGATGTCTGTAAACCCCTTTTTTGGGCCTCCAAAGTTTTCAACATTTTGGCAGGCCTAAAATGCATTTTAAGGCCTTTTTTGGGCTGATAACATATTCTGAGCCTTAGGGGTGACAGATGCATTTTTCGTGCAAAAAATATTTTTGGGAATTTCAGTGGTCTAGGATGCGGGTTAATGCCCCTTTCAGGCTGCAAATGTTTTTGGGACATTCAGGGCTCTCTGACACCATTTTTGGGCCACCAACATTTTCTGGACTTTAGGGGGTCTAGGATGCCTGTAAACCCCTTTTTTGGTCCTTCAAAGTTTTCAACATTTTTGCAGGCCTAAAATGCATTTTAAGGCCTTTTATGGGCTGCTAACATATTCTGAGCTTTCAGGGGTGTAGGATGCATTTTTCGTGGCAAAACTATTTTTGGGAATTTCAGTGGTCTAGGATGCGAGTTAATGCCCCTTTCAGGCTGACAATGTTTTTGGGACATTCAGAGCTCTCTGACACAGATTTTGGGCCACCAACATTTTCTGGACTTTAGGGGGTCTAGGATGCCTGTAAACCCCTTTTTTCGGCCTCCAAAGGTTTCAACATTTTTGCAGGCCTAAAATGCATTTTAAGGCCTTTTTTGGTCTGCTAACATATTCTGAGCTGCAGGGGTATAGGTTGCATTTTTCATGCCAAAAATATTTTGGGGAATTTCAGTGGTCTAGGATGCGGGTTAATACCCCTTTCAGGCTGCAAA
Organism: Ambystoma mexicanum; assembly: GCF_040938575.1. Classification (NCBI taxonomy): domain Eukaryota; kingdom Metazoa; phylum Chordata; class Amphibia; order Caudata; family Ambystomatidae; genus Ambystoma; species Ambystoma mexicanum. The sequence goes on from NC_090932.1 coordinate 345,321,176, forward strand.
TGTTTTTGGGAATTCAGGGCTCTCTGACACCATTTTTGAGCCACAATCATTTTCTGGACTTTAGGGGGTCTAGGATGCCTGTACCCTCTTTTTTGGGCCTCCAAAGTTTTCAACATTTTTGCAGACCTAAAATGCATTTTAACTCCTTTTTTGGGGTGCTAACATATTCTGAGCTTCAGGGGTATAGGTTGCATTTTTCATGCCAAAAATATTTTGGGGAATTTCAGTGGTCTAGGATTCGACTTAATGCCCCCTTCAGGCTGCAAATGTTTTTGGGACATTCAGAGCTCTCTGACACTGTTTTTGGGCCACAAACATTTTCTGGACTTTAGGGGGTCTAGGATGCCTGTAAACCCCTTTTTTGGTCCTTCAAAGTTTTCAACATTTTTGCAGGCCTAAAATGCATTTTAAGGCATTTTTGGGCTGCTAACATTTTCAGAACTTTCAGGGGTGTAGTATGCATTTTTTGTGCCAAAAATATTTTTGGGAATTTCAGTGGTCTAGGATGCGGGTTAATGCCCCTTTGAGGCTGCAAATGTTTTTGGGACATTCAGGGCTCTCTGACACCATTTTTGGGCCACCAACATTTTCTGGACTTTAGGGGGTCTAGGATGCCTGTAAACCCCTTTTTTGGTCCTTCAAAGTTTTCAACATTTTTGCAGGCCTAAAATGCATTTTAAGGCCTTTTATGGGCTGCTAACATATTCTGAGCTTTCAGGGGTGTAGGATGCATTTTTCGTGGCAAAACTATTTTTGGGAATTTCAGTGGTCTAGGATGCGAGTTAATGCCCCTTTCAGGCTGACAATGTTTTTGGGACATTCAGAGCTCTCTGACACAGATTTTGGCCCACCAACATTTTCTGGACTTTAGGGGGTCTAGGATGCCTGTAAAGCCCTTGTTTGGTCCTTCAAAGTTTTCAACATTTTTGCAGGCCTAAAATGCATTTTAAGGCATTTTTGGGCAGCTAACATTTTCAGAACTTCCAGGGGTGTAGTATGCATTTTTTGTGCCAAAAATATTTTTGGTAATTTCAGTGGTGTAGGATGCGGGTTAATGCCCCTTTCATGCTGCAAATGTTTTTGGGACATTCAGGGCTCTCTGACACCATTTTTGGGCCACCAACATTTTCTGGACTTTAGGGGGTGTAGGATGCCTGTAAACCCCTTTTTTCCACCTCCAAAGTTATCAACATTTTTGCAAGCCTAAGATGCACTTTAAGGCATTTTTGGGCTGCTAACATTTTCAGAACTTTCAGGGGTGCAGTATGCATTTTTTGTTCCAAAAATATTTTGGGGAATTTCAGTGGTCTAGGATGCAACTTAATGCCCCATTCAGGCTGCAAATCTGTTTGGGACATGCAGAGCTCTCTGACAATGTTTTTGGGCCACCAACATTTTCTGGACTTTAGGGGGTCTAGGATGCCTGTAAACCCCTTTTTTGGGCCTCCAAAGTTTTCAACATTTTTGCAGGCCTAAAATGCATGTTAAGGCCTTTTTTGGGCTGCTAACATATTCTGAGCTTTCAGGGGTGTAGGATGCATTTTTCATGCCAAAAATATTTTTGGGAATTTCAGTGGTCTAGGATGCGGGTTAATGCCCCTTTGAGGCTGCAAATGTTTTTGGGACATTCAGGGCTCTCTGACACCATTTTTGGGCCACCAACATTTTCTGGACTTTAGGGGGTCTAGGATGCCTGTAAACCCATTTTTTGGGCCTCCAAACTTTTCAACATTTTTGCAGGCGTAAAATGCATTTTAAGGCCTTTTTTGGGCTGCTAACATATTCTGAGCTTCAGGGGTGTAGGATGCATTTTTTGTGCCAAAAATATTTTTGGGAATTGCAGTGGTCTAGGATGCGGGTTAATGCCCCTTTCAGGCTGCAAATGTTTTTGGGACATTCAGGGCTCTCTGACACCATTTTTGGGCCACCAACATTTTCTGGACTTTAGGGGGTCTAGGATGCCTGTAAACCCCTTTTTTGGTCCTTCAAAGTTTTCAACATTTTTGCAGGCCTAAAATGCATTTTAAGGCCTTTTCTGGGCTGCTAACATATTCTGAGCTTTCAGGGGTGTAGGATGCATTTTTCGTGGCAAAAATATTTTTGGGAATTTCAGTGGTCTAGGATGCGAGTTAATGCCCCTTTCAGGCTGACAATGTTTTTGGGACATTCAGAGCTCTCTGACACAGATTTTGGCCCACCAACATTTTCTGGACTTTATGGGGTCTAGGATGCCTGTAATCCCCTTTTTTGGTCCTTCAAAGTTTTCAAACATTTTTGCAGGCCTAAAATGCATTTTAAGGCATTTTTCGGCAGCTAACATATTCTGAGCTTTCAGGGGTGTAGGATGCATTTTTCATGCCAAAGATATTTTGGAGAATTTCAGTGGTCTAGGATGCGGCTTAATGCCCCTTTCAGGCTGCAAATGTTTTTGGGACATTCAGAGCTCTCTGACACCGATTTTGGCCCACCAACATTTTCTGGACTTTAGGGGGTCTAGGATACCTGTAAACCCCTTTTTTCGGCCTCCAAAGTTTTCAACATTTTTGCAGACCTAAAATGCATTTTAAGGCCTTTTTTGGGCTGCTAACATATTCTGAGCTTCAGGGGTATAGGTTGCATTTTTCATGCCAAAAATATTTTCGGGAATTTCAGTGGTCTAGGTTGCGGCTTAATGCCCCTTTCAGGCTGCAAATGTATTTGGGGCATTCAGGGCTCTCTGACACCAATTTTGGCCCACCAACATTTTCTGGACTTTAGAGGTTCTAGGATGCCTGTAAACCCCTTTTTTGGGCCTCCAAAATTTTCAACATTTTTGCAGGCGTAAAATGCATTTTAAGGCCTTTTTTGGGCTGCTAACACATTCTGAGCCTTAGCGGTTTAGGATGCCTTTTTCGTGCAAAAAATATTTTTGGGAATTTCAGTGGTCTAGGATGCAGGTTAATGCCCCTTTCATGCTGCAAATGTTCTTGGGACATTCAGGGCTCTCTGACACCATTTTTGGGCCACCAACATTTTCTGGACTTTAGGGGGTGTAGGATGCCTGTAAACCCCTTTTTTTCACCTCCAAAGTTATCAACATTTTTGCAAGCCTAAGATGCACTTTAAGGCATTTTTGGGCTGCTAACATTTTCAGAACTTTCAGGGGTGTAGTATGCATTTTTTGTGGCAAAAATATTTTGGGGAATTTCAGTGGTCTAGGATGCAACTTAATGCCCCTTTCAGGCTACAAATCTGTTTGGGACATACAGAGCTCTCTGACACTGTTTTGGGCCACCAACATTTTCTGGACTTTAGGGGGTCTAAGATGCCTGTAAACCCCTTTTTTGGGCCTCCAAAGTTTTCAACATTTTTTGCACGCCTAAAATGCATTTTAAGGCCTTTTTTGGGCTGCTAACATATTCTGAGCTTCAGGGGTATAGGTTGCATTTTTCATGCCAAAAATATTTTTGGGAATTTCAGTGGTCTAGGATGCGGGTTAATGCCCCTTTCAGGCTGCAAATGTTTTTGGGACATTCAGGGCTCTCTGACACCATTTTTGGGCCACCAACATTTTCTGGACTTTAGGGGGTCTAGGATGCCTGTAAACCCCTTTTTTGGTCCTTCAAAGTTTTCAACATTTTTGCAGGCCTAAAATGCATTTTAAGGCCTTTTTTTGAGATGCCAACATTTTCTGATCTTTCAGAGTTGTAGGATGCATTTTTTGTGCCAAAACTATTTTTAGGAATTTCAGTGGTCTGGGATGTGGGTTAGTGCCACTTTCAGGCTGCAAATGTTTTTGGGACATTCAGAGCTCTCTGACACCGATTTTGGCCCACCAACATTTTCTGGACTTTAGGGGGTCTAGGATGCCTGTAAACCCCTTTTTTTGGCCTCCAAAGTGAAGTGGGAGAATGGAAGACCAGGCTCCCGTCCTTCACCTCTCGCGCTTGGCCTAGAGGATCACGGCCCAGACACCCGCCGCGAGAAGAGTTTGTCCATTTACCAGACGACCAGGTACCCTGGTACAGGAACATACGGATGTGTCCATCTGCCTGCCCAACAGCCCGCACTGGCCATGCCGACACCTGCGGTTCGGATCAGCTAGACTAAAATCCACACGTCGTTAGAGATGCCATGACGACCTAGACAACGGGAAGCACTTCTGTACAAATATACACACTGAACATTTCCACACCAATCTACACGAAGAACATACTCAGTGCTCTGACGTAGGCGACAGGCATATTCACGGACGTGCATCTTTATTATTTTTATATAGGCTTTCAGAATGCAGAAACGCAAGACGCATCATGAGCTCATTTATAACGCTTGCTCACGCTTCTCTTGAAACCCATTACCACCATAGAGGTATAATGGAAACACGATACTGGTCATGGAAATATATGCTATTATAACCTAAAAGCACCTATGCACCAAACGGACTAATTATGCACCAGGCCCAAGTAGGCCTCAACCAAGAGCTCCCGTGGACATTAACAAAGCACGAGTCAGGTTGCTGATCCTGCAGAAAGAACCCAGTGGAGCAACCAGCCAAGGTCGTAATGTTGCAAACTCACAGTCCAAGAACAAATCATCAAAGGCACGATGTTGCAACCTCGCACCCCGCGCACCAACGTTAAAGTCACGCCGGCAAATTAAACCAGACGCGCAGTAGAAAAAGCAATATTAATTGTGCAGAATTCTGCCTCTTTCACGGTCCCTCCCCACGTGACCAAGCCGAACCTGACGAGATGCCAAAGCCCAGGAGAAAAAAGGCGTCTGGGTCCCTCGCTACGAGACACAGGCCAATACACTTGAAAGGCTCAATGGACATCTGCTACAGTGGGAGCGGTCAGCCTTTCACCTATGAATAAATCCTCACATTGTCTGCACGTACCCATATTGAAACGTTGTTGCAATCACAGGTACACCGAGAGCTGGGAACAACGGTGGTCCCAGGCTGGGAAGCTCACGGGTGCACCAATCAGAACATGGGGCTCTCATCTCAGACGTCAGTAACATTAGCCAATCCTCAGGAGTCTTCATGTAACAATTCTTATGTATCTAATTGTAGGGACAACCCAGATATACCACCTGACTACACCTTGTCCACTAATATCATTCTCTATATGTGTACTATACTAACCCTACCACTCGAGCAACCAATTAAGAGTGGCGATAGGTTTTTTGCTAACTTTTTGACGTGACGCAAGTAGCGCGTCATAATACAGTAAAAAGGGCCTGCGAGCCCCACGATTGTGTGTGTGTCAGGACGAACGCGTACGCTCCTTGACCCATCCCTGCCGTTTGCATAATAAACAGCAGAGTCACCTTGCTCCTTGTGTGTGTCTCATACTCTATCTCATCTGGGATATACGGGAGGAGTTGGGGCCTCCCTGCCCGGAGGTCTGCGGACGGCCCGGCCGACCCCGGCAGAATTTCCCCACGACAAAAGTGTTCAACATTTGTGCAGGCCTAAGAAGCATTTTAAGTCCTTTTTTTGAGCTGCCAACATTTTCTGATCTTTTAGGGTTGTAGGGCTGCATTTTTTGTGGCAAAAATATTTTGGGGAATTTCAGTGGTCTAGGATGCAACTTAATGCTCCTTTCAGGCTACAAATCTGTTTGGGACATTCAGAGCTCTCTGACACTGTTTTTGGGCCACAAACATTTTCTGGACTTTAGGGGGTCTAGGATGCCTGTAAAACCCTTTTTTCGGCCTCCAAAGTTTTCAACATTTTTTGCACGCCTAAAATGCATTTTAAGGCCTTTTTTGGGCTGCTAACATATTCTGAGTTTCAGGGGTATAGGTTGCATTTTTCATGCCAAAAATATTTTTGGGAATTTCAGTGGTCTAGGATGCGGGTTAATGCGCCTTTCAGGCTGCAAATGTTTTTGGGACATTCAGGGCTCTCTGACACCATTTTTGGGCCACCAACATTTTCTGGACTTTAGGGGGTCTAGGATGCCTGTAAACCCCTTTTTTGGTCCTTCAAAGTTTTCAACATTTTTGCAGGCCTAAAATGCATTTTAAGGCCTTTTTTTGAGATGCCAACATTTTCTGATCTTTCAGAGTTGTAGGATGCATTTTTTGTGCCAAAACTATTTTTAGGAATTTCAGTGGTCTGGGATGTGGGTTAGTGCCACTTTCAGGCTGCAAATGTTTTTGGGACATTCAGAGCTCTCTGACACCGATTTTGGCCCACCAACATTTTCTGGACTTTAGGGGGTCTAGGATGCCTGTAAACCCCTTTTTTCGGCCTCCAAAGTGTTCAACATTTGTGCAGGCCTAAGAAGCATTTTAATTCCTTTTTTTGAGCTGCCAACATTTTCTGATCTTTTAGGGTTGTAGGGCTGCATTTTTTGTGGCAAAAATATTTTGGGGAATTTCAGTGGTCTAGGATTCGACTTAATGCCCCTTTCAGGCTGCAAATCCGTTTGGGACATTCAGAGCTCTCTGACACTGTTTTTGGGCCACAAACATTTTCTGGACTTTAGGGGGTCTAGGATGCCTGTAAAACCCTTTTTTCGGCCTCCAAAGTTTTCAACATTTGTGCAGGCCTAAGAAGCATTTTAAGTCCTTTTTTTGAGCTGCCAACATTTTCTGATCTTTCAGGGTTGTAGGGTGCATTTTTTGTGCCAAAAATATTTTGGGGAATTTCAGTGGTCTAGGATGCAACTCAATGCCCCTTTCAGGCTGCAAATCTGTTTGGGACATGCAGAGCTCTCTGACACTGTTTTTGGGCCACCAACATTTTCTGGACTTTAGGGGGTCTAGGATGTCTGTAAACCCCTTTTTTGGGCCTCCAAAGTTTTCAACATTTTGGCAGGCCTAAAATGCATTTTAAGGCCTTTTTTGGGCTGCTAACATATTCTGAGCCTTAGGGGTGACAGATGTATTTTTCGTGCAAAAAATATTTTTGGGAATTTCAGTGGTCTAGGATGCGGGTTAATGCCCCTTTCAGGCTGCAAATGTTTTTGGGACATTCAGGGCTCTCTGACACCATTTTTGGGCGACCAACATTTTCTGGACTTTAGGGGGTCTAGGATGCCTGTAAACCCCTTTTTTGGTCCTTCAAAGTTTTCAACATTTTTGCAGGCCTAAAATGCATTTTAAGGCATTTTTGGGCTGCTAACATTTTCAGAACTTTCAGGGGTGTAGTATGCATTTTTTGTGCCAAAAATATTTTTGGGAATTTCAGTGGTCTAGGATGCGGGTTAATGCCCCTTTGAGGCTGCAAATGTTTTTGGGACATTCAGGGCTCTCTGACACCATTTTTGGGCCACCAACATTTTCTGGACTTTAGGGGGTCTAGGATGCCTGTAAACCCCTTTTTTGGTCCTTCAAAGTTTTCAACATTTTTGCAGGCCTAAAATGCATTTTAAGGCCTTTTATGGGCTGCTAACATATTCTGAGCTTTCAGGGGTGTAGGATGCATTTTTCGTGGCAAAACTATTTTTGGGAATTTCAGTGGTCTAGGATGCGAGTTAATGCCCCTTTCAGGCTGACAATGTTTTTGGGACATTCAGAGCTCTCTGACACCGATTTTGGCCCACCAACATTTTCTGGACTTTAGGGGGTCTAGGATGCCTGTAAACCCCTTTTTTCGGCCTCCAAAGTGTTCAACATTTGTGCAGGCCTAAGAAGCATTTTAAGTCCTTTTTTTGAGCTGCCAACATTTTCTGATCTTTTAGGGTTGTAGGGCTGCATTTTTTGTGGCAAAAATATTTTGGGGAATTTCAGTGGTCTAGGATGCAACTTAATGCCCCTTTCAGGCTACAAATCTGTTTGGGACATTCAGAGCTCTCTGACACTGTTTTTGGGCCACAAACATTTTCTGGACTTTAGGGGGTCTAGGATGCCTGTAAAACCCTTTTTTCGGCCTCCAAAGTTTTCAACATTTTTTGCACGCCTAAAATGCATTTTAAGGCCTTTTTTGGGCTGCTAACATATTCTGAGCTTCAGGGGTATAGGTTGCATTTTTCATGCCAAAAATATTTTTGGGAATTTCAGTGGTCTAGGATGCGGGTTAATGCCCCTTTCAGGCTGCAAATGTTTTTGGGACATTCAGGGCTCTCTGACACCAATTTTGGGCCACCAACATTTTCTGGACTTTAGGGGGTCTAGGATGCCTGTAAACCCCTTTTTTGGTCCTTCAAAGTTTTCAACATTTTTGCAGGCCTAAAATGCATTTTAAGGCCTTTTTTTGAGCTGCCAACATTTTCTGATCTTTTAGGGTTGTAGGGCTGCATTTTTTGTGGCAAAAATATTTTGGGGAATTTCAGTGGTCTAGGATTCGACTTAATGCCCCTTTCAGGCTGCAAATCCGTTTGGGACATTCAGAGCTCTCTGACACTGTTTTTGGGCCACAAACATTTTCTGGACTTTAGGGGGTCTAGGATGCCTGTAAAACCCTTTTTTCGGCCTCCAAAGTTTTCAACATTTGTGCAGGCCTAAGAAGCATTTTAAGTCCTTTTTTTGAGCTGCCAACATTTTCTGATCTTTTAGGGTTGTAGGGCTGCATTTTTTGTGGCAAAAATATTTTGGGGAATTTCAGTGGTCTGGGATGTGGGTTAGTGCCACTTTCAGGCTGCAAATGTTTTTGGGACATTCAGAGCTCTCTGACACCGATTTTGGCCCACCAACATTTTCTGGACTTTAGGGGGTCTAGGATGCCTGTAAACCCCTTTTTTCGGCCTCCAAAGTGTTCAACATTTGTGCAGGCCTAAGAAGCATTTTAATTCCTTTTTTTGAGCTGCCAACATTTTCTGATCTTTTAGGGTTGTAGGGCTGCATTTTTTGTGGCAAAAATATTTTGGGGAATTTCAGTGGTCTAGGATTCGACTTAATGCCCCTTTCAGGCTGCAAATCCGTTTGGGACATTCAGAGCTCTCTGACACTGTTTTTGGGCCACAAACATTTTCTGGACTTTAGGGGGTCTAGGATGCCTGTAAAACCCTTTTTTCGGCCTCCAAAGTTTTCAACATTTGTGCAGGCCTAAGAAGCATTTTAAGTCCTTTTTTTGAGCTGCCAACATTTTCTGATCTTTCAGGGTTGTAGGGTGCATTTTTTGTGCCAAAAATATTTTGGGGAATTTCAGTGGTCTAGGATGCAACTCAATGCCCCTTTCAGGCTGCAAATCTGTTTGGGACATGCAGAGCTCTCTGACACTGTTTTTGGGCCACCAACATTTTCTGGACTTTAGGGGGTCTAGGATGTCTGTAAACCCCTTTTTTGGGCCTCCAAAGTTTTCAACATTTTGGCAGGCCTAAAATGCATTTTAAGGCCTTTTTTGGGCTGCTAACATATTCTGAGCCTTAGGGGTGACAGATGTATTTTTCGTGCAAAAAATATTTTTGGGAATTTCAGTGGTCTAGGATGCGGGTTAATGCCCCTTTCAGGCTGCAAATGTTTTTGGGACATTCAGGGCTCTCTGACACCATTTTTGGGCGACCAACATTTTCTGGACTTTAGGGGGTCTAGGATGCCTGTAAACCCCTTTTTTGGTCCTTCAAAGTTTTCAACATTTTTGCAGGCCTAAAATGCATTTTAAGGCATTTTTGGGCTGCTAACATTTTCAGAACTTTCAGGGGTGTAGTATGCATTTTTTGTGCCAAAAATATTTTTGGGAATTTCAGTGGTCTAGGATGCGGGTTAATGCCCCTTTGAGGCTGCAAATGTTTTTGGGACATTCAGGGCTCTCTGACACCATTTTTGGGCCACCAACATTTTCTGGACTTTAGGGGGTCTAGGATGCCTGTAAACCCCTTTTTTGGTCCTTCAAAGTTTTCAACATTTTTGCAGGCCTAAAATGCATTTTAAGGCCTTTTATGGGCTGCTAACATATTCTGAGCTTTCAGGGGTGTAGGATGCATTTTTCGTGGCAAAACTATTTTTGGGAATTTCAGTGGTCTAGGATGCGAGTTAATGCCCCTTTCAGGCTGACAATGTTTTTGGGACATTCAGAGCTCTCTGACACCGATTTTGGCCCACCAACATTTTCTGGACTTTAGGGGGTCTAGGATGCCTGTAAACCCCTTTTTTCGGCCTCCAAAGTGTTCAACATTTGTGCAGGCCTAAGAAGCATTTTAAGTCCTTTTTTTGAGCTGCCAACATTTTCTGATCTTTTAGGGTTGTAGGGCTGCATTTTTTGTGGCAAAAATATTTTGGGGAATTTCAGTGGTCTAGGATGCAACTTAATGCCCCTTTCAGGCTACAAATCTGTTTGGGACATTCAGAGCTCTCTGACACTGTTTTTGGGCCACAAACATTTTCTGGACTTTAGGGGGTCTAGGATGCCTGTAAAACCCTTTTTTCGGCCTCCAAAGTTTTCAACATTTTTTGCACGCCTAAAATGCATTTTAAGGCCTTTTTTGGGCTGCTAACATATTCTGAGCTTCAGGGGTATAGGTTGCATTTTTCATGCCAAAAATATTTTTGGGAATTTCAGTGGTCTAGGATGCGGGTTAATGCCCCTTTCAGGCTGCAAATGTTTTTGGGACATTCAGGGCTCTCTGACACCAATTTTGGGCCACCAACATTTTCTGGACTTTAGGGGGTCTAGGATGCCTGTAAACCCCTTTTTTGGTCCTTCAAAGTTTTCAACATTTTTGCAGGCCTAAAATGCATTTTAAGGCCTTTTTTTGAGATGCCAACATTTTCTGATCTTTCAGAGTTGTAGGATGCATTTTTTGTGCCAAAACTATTTTTAGGAATTTCAGTGGTCTGGGATGTGGGTTAGTGCCACTTTCAGGCTGCAAATGTTTTTGGGACATTCAGAGCTCTCTGACACCGATTTTGGCCCACCAACATTTTCTGGACTTTAGGGGGTCTAGGATGCCTGTAAACCCCTTTTTTCGGCCTCCAAAGTGTTCAACATTTGTGCAGGCCTAAGAAGCATTTTAAGTCCTTTTTTTGAGCTGCCAACATTTTCTGATCTTTTAGGGTTGTAGGGCTGCATTTTTTGTGGCAAAAATATTTTGGGGAATTTCAGTGGTCTAGGATTCGACTTAATGCCCCTTTCAGGCTGCAAATCCGTTTGGGACATTCAGAGCTCTCTGACACTGTTTTTGGGCCACAAAAATTTTCTGGACTTTAGGGGGTCTAGGATGCCTGTAAAACCCTTTTTTCGGCCTCCAAAGTTTTCAACATTTGTGCAGGCCTAAGAAGCATTTTAAGTCCTTTTTTTGAGCTGCCAACATTTTCTGATCTTTCAGGGTTGTAGGGTGCATTTTTTGTGCCAAAAATATTTTGGGGAATTTCAGTGGTCTAGGATGCAACTCAATGCCCCTTTCAGGCTGACAATGTTTTTGGGACATTCAGGGCTCTCTGACACCATTTTTGGGCGACCAACATTTTCTGGACTTTAGGGGGTCTAGGATGCCTGTAAACCCCTTTTTTGGTCCTTCAAAGTTTTCAACATTTTTGCAGGCCTAAAATGCATTTTAAGGCCTTTTATGGGCTGCTAACATATTCTGAGCTTTCAGGGGTGTAGGATGCATTTTTCGTGGCAAAACTATTTTTGGGAATTTCAGTGGTCTACGATGCGAGTTAATGCCCCTTTCAGGCTGACAATGTTTTTGGGACATTCAGAGCTCTCTGACACAGATTTTGGCCCACCAACAGTTTCTGGACTTTAGGGGGTCTAGGATGCCTGTAAAGCCCTTATTTGGTCCTTCAAAGTTTTCAACATTTTTGCAGGCCTAAAATGCATTTTAAGGCATTTTTGGGCAGCTAACATTTTCAGAACTTTCAGGGGTGCAGTATGCATTTTTTGTGCCAAAAATATTTTTGGTAATTTCAGTGGTGTAGGATGCGGGTTAATGCCCCTTTCATGCTGCAAATGTTTTTGGGACATTCAGGGCTCTCTGACACCATTTTTGGGCCACCAACATTTTCTGGACTTTAGGGGGTGTAGGATGCCTGTAAACCCCTTTTTTCCACCTCCAAAGTTATCAACATTTTTGCAAACCTAAGATGCACTTTAAGGCATTTTTGGGCTGCTAACATTTTCAGAACTTTCAGGGGTGCAGTATGCATTTTTTGTTCCAAAAATATTTTGGGGAATTTCAGTGGTCTAGGATGCAACTTAATGCCCCATTCAGGCTGCAAATCTGTTTGGGACATGCAGAGCTCTCTGACAATGTTTTTGGGCCACCAACATTTTCTGGACTTTAGGGGGTCTAGGATGCCTGTAAACCCCTTTTTTGGGCCTCCAAAGTTTTCAACATTTTTGCAGGCCTAAAATGCATGTTAAGGCCTTTTTTGGGCTGCTAACATATTCTGAGCTTTCAGGGGTGTAGGATGCATTTTTCATGCCAAAAATATTCTGGAGAATTTCAGTGGTCTAGGATGCGGCTTAATGCCCCTTTCAGGCTGCAAATGTTTTTGGGACATTCAGAGCTCTCTGACACCATTTTTGGGCCACCAACATTTTCTGGACTTTAGGGAGTCTAGGATGCCTGTAAACCCCTTTTTTCCACCTCCAAAGTTTTCAACATTTTTGCAAGCCTAAGATGCACTTTAAGGCATTTTTGGGCTGCTAACACTTTCAGAACTTTTAGGGGTGTAGTATGCATTTTTTGTGCCAAAAATATTTTGAGGAATTTCAGTGGTCTAGGATGCGACTTAATGCCCCTTTCAGGCTGCAAATCTGTTTGGGACATTCAGAGCTCTCTGACACTGTTTTTGGGCCACCAACATTTTCTGGACTTTAGGGGGTCTAGGATGTCTGTAAACCCCTTTTTTGGGCCTCCAAAGTTTTCAACATTTTTGCAGGCCTAAAATGCATTTTAAGGCCTTTTTTGGGCTGCTAACATATTCTGAGCTTAAGTGGTGTAGGATGTATTTTTCGTGCAAAAAAATATTTTTGGGAATTTCAGTGGTCTAGGATGCGGGTTAATGCCCCTTTTAGGCTGCAAATGTTTTTGGGACATTCAGGGCTCTCTGACACCATTTTTGGGCCACCAACATTTTCTGGACTTTAGGGGGTCTAGGATGCCTGTAAACCCCTTTTTTGGGCCTCCAAAGTTTTCAACATTTTTGCAGGCCTAAAATGCATTTTAAGGCCTTTTTTGGGCTGCTAACATATTCTGAGCTTCAGGGGTATAGGTTGCATTTTTCATTCTATAAATATTTTGGGGAATTTCAGTGGTCTAGGATGCGGCTTAATGCCCCTTTCAGGCTGCAAATGTATTTGGGACATTCAGAGCTCTCTGACACCGATTTTGGCCCACCAACATTTTCTGGACTTTAGGCGGTCTAGGATGCCTGTAAACCCCTTTTTTGGTCCTTCAAAGTTTTCAACATTTTTGCAGGCCTAAAATGCATTTTAAGGCCTTTTTTTGAGATGCCAACATTTTCTGATCTTTCAGAGTTGTAGGATGCATTTTTTGTGCCAAAACTATTTTTAGGAATTTCAGTGGTCTGGGATGTGGGTTAGTGCCACTTTCAGGCTGCAAATGTTTTTGGGACATTCAGAGCTCTCTGACACCGATTTTGGCCCACCAACATTTTCTGGACTTTAGGGGGTCTAGGATGCCTGTAAACCCCTTTTTTTGGCCTCCAAAGTGAAGTGGGAGAATGGAAGACCAGGCTCCCGTCCTTCACCTCTCGCGCTTGGCCTAGAGGATCACGGCCCAGACACCCACCGCGAGAAGAGTTTGTCCATTTACCAGACGACCAGGTACCCTGGTACAGAAACATACGGATGTGTCCATCTGCCTGCCCAACAGCCCGCACTGGCCATGCCGACACCTGCGGTTCGGATCAGCTAGACTAAAATCCACACGTCGTTAGAGATGCCATGACGACCTAGACAACGGGAAGCACTTCTGTACAAATATACACACTGAACATTTCCACACCAATCTACACGAAGAACATACTCAGTGCTCTGACGTAGGCGACAGGCATATTCACGGACGTGCATCTTTATTATTTTTATATAGGCTTTCAGAATGCAGAAACGCAAGACGCATCATGAGCTCATTTATAACGCTTGCTCACGCTTCTCTTGAAACCCATTACCACCATAGAGGTATAATGGAAACACGATACTGGTCATGGAAATATATGCTATTATAACCTAAAAGCACCTATGCACCAAACGGACTAATTATGCACCAGGCCCAAGTAGGCCTCAACCAAGAGCTCCCGTGGACATTAACAAAGCACGAGTCAGGTTGCTGATCCTGCAGAAAGAACCCAGTGGAGCAACCAGCCAAGGTCGTAATGTTGCAAACTCACAGTCCAAGAACAAATCATCAAAGGCACGATGTTGCAACCTCGCACCCCGCGCACCAACGTTAAAGTCACGCCGGCAAATTAAACCAGACGCGCAGTAGAAAAAGCAATATTAATTGTGCAGAATTCTGCCTCTTTCACGGTCCCTCCCCACGTGACCAAGCCGAACCTGACGAGATGCCAAAGCCCAGGAGAAAAAAGGCGTCTGGGTCCCTCGCTACGAGACACAGGCCAATACACTTGAAAGGCTCAATGGACATCTGCTACAGTGGGAGCGGTCAGCCTTCCACCTATGAATAAATCCTCACATTGTCTGCACGTACCCATATTGAAACGTTGTTGCAATCACAGGTACACCGAGAGCTGGGAACAACGGTGGTCCCAGGCTGGGAAGCTCACGGGTGCACCAATCAGAACATGGGGCTCTCATCTCAGACGTCAGTAACATTAGCCAATCCTCAGGAGTCTTAATGTAACAATTCTTATGTATCTAATTGTAGGGACAACCCAGATATACCACCTGACTACACCTTGTCCACTAATATCATTCTCTATATGTGTACTATACTAACTCTACCACTCGAGCAACCAATTAAGAGTGGCGATAGGTTTTTTGCTAACTTTTTGACGTGACGCAAGTAGCGCGTCATAATACAGTAAAAAGGGCCTGCGAGCCCCACGATTGTGTGTGTGTCAGGACGAACGCGTACGCTCCTTGACCCATCCCTGCCGTTTGCATAATAAACAGCAGAGTCACCTTGCTCCTTGTGTGTGTCTCATACTCTATCTCATCTGGGATATACGGGAGGAGTTGGGGCCTCCCTGCCCGGAGGTCTGCGGACGGCCCGGCCGACCCCGGCAGAATTTCCCCCCGACAAAAGTGTTCAACATTTGTGCAGGCCTAAGAAGCATTTTAAGTCCTTTTTTTGAGCTGCCAACATTTTCTGATCTTTTAGGGTTGTAGGGCTGCATTTTTTGTGGCAAAAATATTTTGGGGAATTTCAGTGGTCTAGGATGCAACTTAATGCTCCTTTCAGGCTACAAATCTGTTTGGGACATTCAGAGCTCTCTGACACTGTTTTTGGGCCACAAACATTTTCTGGACTTTAGGGGGTCTAGGATGCCTGTAAAACCCTTTTTTCGGCCTCCAAAGTTTTCAACATTTTTTGCACGCCTAAAATGCATTTTAAGGCCTTTTTTGGGCTGCTAACATATACTGAGCTTCAGGGGTATAGGTTGCATTTTTCATGCCAAAAATATTTTTGGGAATTTCAGTGGTCTAGGATGCGGGTTAATGCCCCTTTCAGGCTGCAAATGTTTTTGGGACATTCAGGGCTCTCTGACACCAATTTTGGGCCACCAACATTTTCTGGACTTTAGGGGGTCTAGGATGCCTGTAAACCCCTTTTTTGGTCCTTCAAAGTTTTCAACATTTTTGCAGGCCTAAAATGCATTTTAAGGCCTTTTTTTGAGATGCCAACATTTTCTGATCTTTCAGAGTTGTAGGATGCATTTTTTGTGCCAAAACTATTTTTAGGAATTTCAGTGGTCTGGGATGTGGGTTAGTGCCACTTTCAGGCTGCAAATGTTTTTGGGACATTCAGAGCTCTCTGACACCGATTTTGGCCCACCAACATTTTCTGGACTTTAGGGGGTCTAGGATGCCTGTAAACCCTTTTTTCGGCCTCCAAAGTGTTCAACATTTGTGCAGGCCTAAGAAGCATTTTAAGTCCTTTTTTTGAGCTGCCAACATTTTCTGATCTTTTAGGGTTGTAGGGCTGCATTTTTTGTGGCAAAAATATTTTGGGGAATTTCAGTGGTCTAGGATTCGACTTAATGCCCCTTTCAGGCTGCAAATCCGTTTGGGACATTCAGAGCTCTCTGACACTGTTTTTGGGCCACAAA
Organism: Ambystoma mexicanum; assembly: GCF_040938575.1. Classification (NCBI taxonomy): domain Eukaryota; kingdom Metazoa; phylum Chordata; class Amphibia; order Caudata; family Ambystomatidae; genus Ambystoma; species Ambystoma mexicanum. The sequence goes on from NC_090932.1 coordinate 345,337,304, forward strand.
CATTTTCTGGACTTTAGGGGGTCTAGGATGCCTGTAAAACCCTTTTTTCGGCCTCCAAAGTTTTCAACATTTGTGCAGGCCTAAGAAGCATTTTAAGTCCTTTTTTTGAGCTGCCAACATTTTCTGATCTTTCAGGGTTGTAGGGTGCATTTTTTGTGCCAAAAATATTTTGGGGAATTTCAGTGGTCTAGGATGCAACTCAATGCCCCTTTCAGGCTGCAAATCTGTTTGGGACATGCAGAGCTCTCTGACACTGTTTTTGGGCCACCAACATTTTCTGGACTTTAGGGGGTCTAGGATGTCTGTAAACCCCTTTTTTGGGCCTCCAAAGTTTTCAACATTTTGGCAGGCCTAAAATGCATTTTAAGGCCTTTTTTGGGCTGCTAACATATTCTGAGCCTTAGGGGTGACAGATGTATTTTTCGTGCAAAAAATATTTTTGGGAATTTCAGTGGTCTAGGATGCGGGTTAATGCCCCTTTCAGGCTGCAAATGTTTTTGGGACATTCAGGGCTTTCTGACACCATTTTTGGGCGACCAACATTTTCTGGACTTTACTGGGTCTAGGATGCCTGTAAACCCCTTTTTTGGTCCTTCAAAGTTTTCAACATTTTTGCAGGCCTAAAATGCATTTTAAGGCCTTTTATGGGCTGCTAACATATTCTGAGCTTTCAGGGGTGTAGGATGCATTTTTCGTGGCAAAACTATTTTTGGGAATTTCAGTGGTCTACGATGCGAGTTAATGCCCCTTTCAGGCTGACAATGTTTTTGGGACATTCAGAGCTCTCTGACACAGATTTTGGCCCACCAACATTTTCTGGACTTTAGGGGGTCTAGGATGCCTGTAAAGCCCTTGTTTGGTCCTTCAAAGTTTTCAACATTTTTGCAGGCCTAAAATGCATTTTAAGGCATTTTTGGGCAGCTAACATTTTCAGAACTTTCAGGGGTGTAGTATGCATTTTTTGTGCCAAAAATATTTTTGGTAATTTCAGTGGTGTAGGATGCGGGTTAATGCCCCTTTCATGCTGCAAATGTTTTTGGGACATTCAGGGCTCTCTGACACCATTTTTGGGCCACCAACATTTTCTGGACTTTAGGGGGTGTAGGATGCCTGTAAACCCCTTTTTTCCACCTCCAAAGTTATCAACATTTTTGCAAGCCTAAGATGCACTTTAAGGCATTTTTGGGCTGCTAACATTTTCAGAACTTTCAGGGGTGCAGTATGCATTTTTTGTTCCAAAAATATTTTGGGGAATTTCAGTGGTCTAGGATGCAACTTAATGCCCCATTCAGGCTGCAAATCTGTTTGGGACATGCAGAGCTCTCTGACAATGTTTTTGGGCCACCAACATTTTCTGGACTTTAGGGGGTCTAGGATGCCTGTAAACCCCTTTTTTGGGCCTCCAAAGTTTTCAACATTTTTGCAGGCCTAAAATGCATGTTAAGGCCTTTTTGGGCTGCTAACATATTCTGAGCTTTCAGGGGTGTAGGATGCATTTTTCATGCCAAAAATATTCTGGAGAATTTCAGTGGTCTAGGATGCGGCTTAATGCCCCTTTCAGGCTGCAAATGTTTTTGGGACATTCAGAGCTCTCTGACACCATTTTTGGGCCACCAACATTTTCTGGACTTTAGGGAGTCTAGGATGCCTGTAAACCCCTTTTTTCCACCTCCAAAGTTTTCAACATTTTTGCAAGCCTAAGATGCACTTTAAGGCATTTTTGGGCTGCTAACACTTTCAGAACTTTTAGGGGTGTAGTATGCATTTTTTGTGCCAAAAATATTTTGAGGAATTTCAGTGGTCTAGGATGCGACTTAATGCCCCTTTCAGGCTGCAAATCTGTTTGGGACATTCAGAGCTCTCTGACACTGTTTTTGGGCCACCAACATTTTCTGGACTTTAGGGGGTCTAGGATGTCTGTAAACCCCTTTTTTGGGCCTCCAAAGTTTTCAACATTTTTGCAGGCCTAAAATGCATGTTAAGGCCTTTTTTGGGCTGCTAACATATTCTGAGCTTAAGTGGTGTAGGATGTATTTTTCGTGCAAAAAAATATTTTTGGGAATTTCAGTGGTCTAGGATGCGGGTTAATGCCCCTTTTAGGCTGCAAATGTTTTTGGGACATTCAGGGCTCTCTGACACCATTTTTGGGCCACCAACATTTTCTGGACTTTAGGGGGTCTAGGATGCCTGTAAACCCCTTTTTTGGGCCTCCAAAGTTTTCAACATTTTTGCAGGCCTAAAATGCATTTTAAGGCCTTTTTTGGGCTGCTAACATATTCTGAGCTTCAGGGGTATAGGTTGCATTTTTCATTCTATAAATATTTTGGGGAATTTCAGTGGTCTAGGATGCGGCTTAATGCCCCTTTCAGGCTGCAAATGTATTTGGGACATTCAGAGCTCTCTGACACCGATTTTGGCCCACCAACATTTTCTGGACTTTAGGCGGTCTAGGATGCCTGTAAACCCCTTTTTTGGGCCTCCAAAATTTTCAACATTTTTGCAGGCGTAAAATGCATTTTAAGGCCTTTTTTGGGCTGCTAACATATTCTGAGCCTTAGCGGTGTAGGATGCATTTTTCGTGCAAAAAATATTTTTGGGATTTTCAGTGGTCTAGGATGCAGGTTAATGCCCCTTTCAGGCTGCAAATGTTTTTGGGAATTCAGGGCTCTCTGACACCATTTTTGAGCTACAATTATTTTCTGGACTTTAGTGGGTCTCGGATGCCTGTACCCCCTTTTTTAGACCTCCAAAGTTTTCAACATTTTTGCAGGCCTAAAATGCATTTTAAGGCATTTTTGGGCTGCTAACATTTTCAGAACTTTCAGGGGTGTAGTATGCATTTTTTGTGCCAAAAATATTTTTGGGAATTTCAGTGGTCAAGGGTGCGGGTTAATGCCCCTTTGAGGCTGCAAATGTTTTTGGGACATTCAGGGCTCTCTGACACCATTTTTGGGCCACCAACATTTTCTGGACTTAAGGGGGTCTAGGATGCCTGTAAACCCCTTTTTTGGTCCTTCAATGTTTTCAACATTTTTGCAGGCCTAAAATGCATTTTAAGGCCTTTTATGGGCTGCTAACATATTCTGAGCTTTCAGGGGCGTAGGATGCATTTTTCGTGGCAAAACTATTTTTGGGAATTTCAGTGGTCTAGGATGCAACTCAATGCCCCTTTCAGGCTGCAAATCTGTTTGGGACATGCAGAGCTCTCTGACACTGTTTTTGGGCCACCAACATTTTCTGGACTTTAGGGGGTCTAGGATGTCTGTAAACCCCTTTTTTGGGCCTCCAAAGGTTTCAACATTTTGGCAGGCCTAAAATGCATTTTAAGGCCTTTTTTGGGCTGCTAACATATTCTGAGCCTTAGGGGTGACAGATGCATTTTTCGTGCAAAAAATATTTTTGGGAATTTCAGTGGTCTAGGATGCGGGTTAATGCCCCTTTCAGGCTGCAAATGTTTTTGGGACATTCAGGGCTCTCTGACACCATTTTTGGGCCACCAACATTTTCTGGACTTTAGGGGGTCTAGGATGCCTGTAAACCCCTTTTTTGGTCCTTCAAAGTTTTCAACATTTTTGCAGGCCTAAAATGCATTTTAAGGCCTTTTATGGGCTGCTAACATATTCTGAGCTTTCAGGGGTGTAGGATGCATTTTTCGTGGCAAAACTATTTTTGGGAATTTCAGTGGTCTAGGATGCGAGTTAATGCCCCTTTCAGGCTGACAATGTTTTTGGGACATTCAGAGCTCTCTGACACAGATTTTGGGCCACCAACATTTTCTGGACTTTAGGGGGTCTATGATGCCTGTAAAGCCCTTGTTTGGTCCTTCAAAGTTTTCAACATTTTTGCAGGCCTAAAATGCATTTTAAGGCCTTTTTTGGGCTGCTAACATATTCTGAGCCTTAGGGGTGACAGATGCATTTTTCGTGCAAAAAATATTTTTGGGAATTTCAGTGGTCTAGGATGCGGGTTAATGCCCCTTTCAGGCTGCAAATGTTTTTGGGACATTCAGGGCTCTCTGACACCATTTGTGGGCCACCAACATTTCCTGGACTTTAGGGTGTCTAGGATGCCTGTAAACCCCTTTTTTGGTCCTTCAAAGTTTTCAACATTTTTGCAGGCCTAAAATGCATTTTAAGGCCTTTTATGGGCTGCTAACATATTCTGAGCTTTCAGGGGTGTAGGATGCATTTTTCATGGCAAAACTATTTTTGGGAATTTCAGTGGTCTAGGATGCGAGTTAATGCCCCTTTCAGGCTGACAATGTTTTTGGGACATTCAGAGCTCTCTGACACAGATTTTGGGCCACCAACATTTTCTGGACTTTAGGGGGTCTAGGATGCCTGTAAAGCCCTTGTTTGGTCCTTCAAAGTTTTCAACATTTTTGCAGGCCTAAAATGCATTTTAAGGCATTTTTGGGCAGCTAACATTTTCAGAACTTTCAGGGGTGTAGTATGCATTTTTTGTGCCAAAAATATTTTTGGTAATTTCAGTGGTGTAGGATGCGGGTTAATGCCCCTTTCATGCTGCAAATGTTTTTGGGACATTCAGGGCTCTCTGACACCATTTTTGGGCCACCAACATTTTCTGGACTTTGGGGGGTGTAGGATTCCTGTAAACCCCTTTTTTCCACCTCCAAAGTTATCAACATTTTTGCAAGCCTAAGATGCACTTTAAGGCATTTTTGGGCTGCTAACATTTTCAGAACTTTCAGGGGTGTAGTATGCATTTTCTGTGCCAAAAATATTTTGGGGAATTTCAGTGGTCTAGGATGCAACTTAATGCCCCTTTCAGGCTGCAAATCTGTTTGGGACATGCAGAGCTCTCTGACACTGTTTTTGGGCCACCAAGATTTTCTGGACTTTAGGGGGTCTAGGATGTCTGTAAACCCCTTTTTTGGGCCTCCAAAGTTTTCAACATTTTGGCAGGCCTAAAATGCATTTTAAGGCCTTTTATGGGCTGCTAACATATTCTGAGCTTTCAGGGGTGTAGGATGCATTTTTCGTGGCAAAACTATTTTTGGGAATTTCAGTGGTCTAGGATGCGAGTTAATGCCCCTTTCATGCTGCAAATGTTTTTGGGACATTCAGGGCTCTCTGACACCATTTTTGGGCCACCAACATTTTCTGGACTTTGGGGGGTGTAGGATTCCTGTAAACCCCTTTTTTCCACCTCCAAAGTTATCAACATCTTTGCAAGCCTAAGATGCACTTTAAGGCATTTGTGGGCTGCTAACATTTTCAGAACTTTCAGGGGTGTAGTATTCATTTTTTGTGCCAAAAATAGTTTGGGGAATTTCAGTCGTCTAGGATGTGGCTTAATGCCCCTTTCAGGCTGCAAATGTTTTTGGGACATTCAGAGCTCTCTGACACCGATTTTGGCCGACCAACATTTTCTGGACTTTAGGGGGTCTAGGATGCCTCTAAACCCCTTTTTTCCACCTCCAAAGTTTTCAACATTTTTGCAGGCCTAAGATGCACTTTAAGGCATTAGTGGGCTGCTAACATTTTCAGAACTTTCAGGGATGTAGTATTCATTTTTTGTGCCAAAAATATTTTTGGGAATGTAAGTGGTCTAGGATGCGGGTTAATGCCCGTTTCACTCTGCAAATGTTTTTGGGACATTCTGGGCTCTCTGACACCATTTTTGGGCCACCAACATTTTCTGGACTTTAGGGGGTCTAGGATGCCTGTAAACCCCTTTTTTGGGCCTCCAAAGTTTTCAACATTTTTGCAGGCCTAAAATGCATTTTAAGGCCTTTTTTGGGCTGCTAACATATTCTGAGCTTCAGGGGTATAGGTTGCATTTTTCATTCTATAAATATTTTGGGGAATTTCAGTGGTCTAGGATGCGGGTTAATGCCCCTTTCAGGCTGCAAATGTATTTGGGACATTCAGAGCTCTCTGACACCGATTTTGGCCCACCAACATTTTCTGGACTTTAGGCGGTCTAGGATGCCTGTAAACCCCTTTTTTGGGCCTCCAAAGTTTTCAACATTTTTGCAGGCCTAAAATTCATTTTAAGGCCTTTTTTGGGCTGCTAACATATTCTGAGCTTTCAGGGGTGTAGGATGCATTTTTCGTGCAAAAATATTTTTGGGAATTTCAGTGGTCTAGGATGCGGGTTAATGCCCCTTTCAGGCTGCAAATGTTTTTGGGACATTCAGGGCTCTCTGACACCGATTTTGGCCCACCAACATTTTCTGGACTTTATGGGGTCTAGGATGCCTGTAAACCCCTTTTTTCGGCCTCCAAAGGTTTCAACATTTTTGCAGGCCTAAAATGCATTTTAAGGCCTTTTTTGGGCTGCTAACATATTCTGAGCTTCAGGGGTGTAGGATGCATTTTTCGTGCAAAAAATATTTTTGGGAATTTCAGTGGTCTAGGATGCGGGTTAATACCCCTTTCAGGATGCAAATGTTTTTGGGAATTCAGGGCTCTCTGACACCATTTTTGAGCCACAATCATTTTCTGGACTTTAGGGGGTCTCGGATGCCTGTACCCCCTTTTTTGGGCCTCCAAAGTTTTCAACATTTTTGCAGGCCTAAAATGCATTTTAAGGCCTTTTTTGGGCTGCTAACATATTCTGAGCTTCAGGGGTATAGGTTGCATTTTTCATGCCAAAAATATTTTTGGGAATTTCAGTGGTCTAGGATGCGGGTTAATGCCCCTTTCAGGCTGCAAATGTTTTTGGGACATTCAGGGCTCTCTGACACCATTTTTGGGCCACCAACATTTTCTGGACTTTAGGGGGTCTAGGATGCCTCTAAACCCCTTTTTTCCACCTCCAAAGTTTTCTACATTTTTGCAGGCCTAAGATGCATTTTAAGGCATTTTTGGGCTGCTAACATTTTCAGACCTTTCAGGGGTGTAGTATGCATTTTTTGTGCCAAAAATATTTTTGGGAATTTCAGTGGTCTAGGATGCGGGTTAATGCCCCTTTCAGGCTGCAAATGTTTTTGGGACATTCAGGGCTCTCTGACTCCATTTTTGGGCCACCAACATTTTCTGGACTTTAGGGGGTCTAGGATGCCTGTAAACCCCTTATTTGGTCCTTCAAAGTTTTCAACATTTTTGCAGGCCTAAAATGCATTTTAAGGTCTTTTTTTGGGCTGCTAACATATTCTGAGCTTTCAGGGGTGTAGGATGCATTTTTCGTGCCAAAAATATTTTTGGGAATTTCAGTGGTCTAGGATGCGAGTTAATGTCCCTTTCAGGCTCACAATGTTTTTGGGACATTCAGAGCTCTCTGACACAGATTTTGGCCCACCAACATTTTCTGGACTTTACGGGGTCTAGGATGCCTCCAAACCCCTTTTTTCCACCTCCAAAGTTTTCTCCATTTTTGCAGGGCTAAGATGCACTTTAAGGCATTTTTGGGCTGCTAACATTTTCAGAACTTTCAGGGGCGTAGTATGCATTTTTTGTGCTAAAAATATTTTTGGGAATTTCAGTGGTCTAGGATGCGGGTTAATGCCCCTTTCAGGCTGCAAATGTTTTTGGGACATTCAGGGCTCTCTGACACCATTTTTGGGCCACCAACATTTTCTGGACTTTAGGGGGTCTAGAATGCCTGTAAACCCCTTTTTTGGGCCTCCACAGTTTTCAACATTTTTGCAAGCCTAAAATGCATTTTAAGGCCTTTTTTTTGGCTGCTAACATATTCTGAGCTTTCAGGGGTGTAGGATGCATTTTTCATGCCAAAAATATTTTGGGGAATTTCAGTGGTCTAGGATGTGGCTTAATGCCCCTTTCAGGCTGCAAATGTATTTGGGGCATTTAGAGCTCTCTGACACCGATTTTGGCCCACCAACATTTTCTGGACTTTAGGGGGTCTAGGATGCCTGTAAACCCTTTTTTGGGCCTCCAAAGCTTTCAACATTTTTGCAGGCCTAAAATGCATTTTAAGGCCTTTTTTGGGCTGCTAACATATTCTGAGCTTCACGGGTATAGGTTGCATTTTTCATGCCAAAAATATTTTGGGGAATTTCAGTGGTCTAGGATGCGGCTTAATGCCCCTTTCAGGCTGCAAATGTTTTTGGGACATTCAGGGCTCTCTGACACCATTTTTGGGCGACCAACATTTTCTGGACTTTAGGGGGTCTAGGATGCCTGTAAACCCCTTTTTTGGTCCTTCAAAGTTTTCAACATTTTTGCAGGCCTAAAATACATTTTAAGGCCTTTTTTGAGATGCCAACATTTTCTGATCTTTCAGGGTTGTAGGATGCATTTTTTGTGCCAAAACTATTTTTAGGAATTTCAGTGGTCTGGGATGTGGGTTAGTGCCACTTTCAGGCTGCAAATGTTTTTGGGACATTCAGAGCTCTCTGACACCGATTTTGGCCCACCAACATTTTCTGGACTTTAGGGGGTCTAGGATGCTTGTAAACCCCTTTTTTTGGCCTCCAAAGTGTTCAACATTTGTGCAGGCCTAAGAAGCATTTTAAGTCCTTTTTTTGAGCTGCCAACATTTTCTGATCTTTCAGGGTTGTAGGATGCATTTTTTGTGGCAAAAATGCTTTGGGGAATTTCAGTGGTCCAGGATTCGACTTAATGCCCCCTTCAGGCTGCAAATCTGTTTGGGACATTCAGAGCTCTCTGACACTGTTTTTGGGCCACAAACATTTTCTGGACTTTAGGGGGTCTAGGATGCCTGTAAACCCCTTTTTTGGGGCTCCAAAGTTTTCAACATTTTTGCAGGCGTAAAATGCATTTTAAGGCCTTTTTTGGGCTGCTAACATATTCTGAGCTTCAGGGGTGTAGGATGCATTTTTTGTGCCAAAAATACTTTTGGGAATTTCAGTGGTCTAGGATGCGGGTTAATGCCCCTTTCAGGCTGCAAATGTTTTTGGGACATTCAGGGCTCTCTGACACCATTTTTGGGCCACCAACATTTTCTGGACTTTAGGAGGTCTAGGATGCCTGTAAACCCCTTTTTTGGGCCTCCAAAGTTTTCAACATTATTGCAGGCCTAAAATGCATTTTAAGGCCTTTTTTGGGCTGCTAACATATTCTGAGCTTTCAGGGGTGTAGGATGCATGTTTTGTGTCAAAACTATTTTTAGGAATTTCAGTGGTCTGGGATGTGGGTTAGTGCCACTTTCAGGCTGCAAATGTTTTTGGGACATTCAGAGCTCTGACACCGATTTTGGCCCACCAACATTTTCTGGACTTTAGGGGGTCTAGGATGCCTGTAAACCCCTTTTTTTGGCCTCCAAAGTGTTCAACATTTGTGCAGGGCTAAGAAGCATTTTAAGTCCTTTTTTTGAGCTGCCAACATTTTCTGATCTTTCAGGGTTGTAGGATGCATTTTTTGTGGCAAAAATGTTTTGGGGACTTTCAGTGGTCTAGGATTCGCCTTAATGCCCCTTTCAGGCTGCAAATCTGTTTGGGACATTCAGAGCTCTCTGACACTGTTTTTGGGCCACAAACATTTTCTGGACTTTAGGGGGTCTAGGATGCCTGTAAACCCCTTTTTTGGGCCTCCAAAGTTTTCAACATTTTTGCAGGCGTAAAATGCATTTTAAGGGCTTTTCTGGGCTGCTAACATATTCTGAGCTTCAGGGGTGTAGGATGCATTTTTTGTGCCAAAAATATTTTTGGGAATTTCAGTGGTCTAGGATGCGGGTTAATGCCCCTTTGAGGCTGCAAATGTTTTTGGGACATTCAGAGCTCTCTGACACCGATTTTGGCCCACCAACATTTTCTGGACTTTAGGGGGTCTAGGATGCCTGTAAACCCCTTTTTTCGGCCTCCAAAGGTTTCAACATATTTGCAGGCCTAAAATGCATTTTAAGGCCTTTTTTGGTCTGCTAACATATTCTGAGCTTCAGGGGTATAGGTTGCATTTTTCATGCCAAAAATATTTTGGGGAATTTCAGTGGTCTAGGATGCGGGTTAATACCCCTTTCAGGCTGCAAATGTTTTTGGGAATTCAGGGCTCTCTGACACCATTTTTGAGCCACAATAATTGTCTGGACTTTAGGGGGTCTAGGATGCCTGTACCCTCTTTTTTGGGCCTCCAAAGTTTTCAACATTTTTGCAGACCTAAAATGCATTTTAACTCCTTTTTTGGGGTGCTAACATATTCTGAGCTTCAGGGGTATAGGTTGCATTTTTCATGCCAAAAATATTTTGGGGAATTTCAGTGGTCTAGGATTCGACTTAATGCCCCCTTCAGGCTGCAAATCTGTTTGGGACATTCAGAGCTCTCTGACACTGTTTTTGGGCCACAAACATTTTCTGGACTTTAGGGGGTCTAGGATGCCTGTAAACCCCTTTTTTGGGCCTCCAAAGTTTTCAACATTTTTGCAGGCGTAAAATGCATTTTAAGGCCTTTTTTGGGCTGCTAACATATTCTGAGCTTTCAGGGGTGTAGGATGCATTTTTGTGTCAAAACTATTTTTTAGGAATTTCAGTGGTCTGGGATGTGGGTTAGTGCCACTTTCAGGCTGCAAATGTTTTTGGGACATTCAGAGCTCTCTGACACCGATTTTGGCCCACCAACATTTTCTGGACTTTAGGGGGTCTAGGATGCCTGTAAACCCCTTTTTTTGGCCTCCAAAGTGTTCAACATTTGTGCAGGGCTAAGAAGCATTTTAAGTCCTTTTTTTAAGCTGCCAACATTTTCTGATCTTTCAGGGTTGTAGGATGCATTTTTTGTGGCAAAAATGTTTTGGGGAATTTCAGTGGTCTAGGATTCGCCTTAATGCCCCTTTCAGGCTGCAAATCTGTTTGGGACATTCAGAGCTCTCTGACACTGTTTTTGGGCCACAAACATTTTCTGGACTTTAGGGGGTCTAGGATGCCTGTAAACCCCTTTTTCGGGCCTCCAAAGTTTTCAACATTTTTGCAGGCGTAAAATGCATTTTAAGGGATTTTCTGGGCTGCTAACATATTCTGAGCTTCAGGGGTGTAGGATGCATTTTTTGTGCCAAAAATATTTTTGGGAATTTCAGTGGTCTAGGATGCGGGTTAATGCCCCTTTGAGGCTGCAAATGTTTTTGGGACATTCGGAGCTCTCTGACACAGATTTTGGCCCACCAACATTTTCTGGACTTTAGGGGCTCTAGGATGCCTCTAAACCCCTTTTTTCCACCTCCAAAGTTTTCAACATTTTTGCAAGCCTAAGATGCACTTTAAGGGATTTTTTGGCTGCTAACATGTTCAGAACTTTCAGGGGTGTAGGATGCATTTTTCATGCCAAAGATATTTTGGAGAATTTCAGTGGTCTAGGATGCGGCTTAATACCCCTTTCAGGCTGCACATGTTTTTGGGACATTCAGAGCTCTCTGACACAGATTTTGGCCCACCAACATTTTCTGGACTTTAGGGGGTCTAGGATGCCTGTAAACCTCTTTTTTCGGCCTCCAAAGTGTTCAACATTTGTGCAGGGCTAAGAAGCATTTTAAGGCCTTTTTTGGGCTGCTAACATATTCTGAGCTTCAGGGGTGTAGGATGCATTTTTCGTGTAAAAAATATTTTTGGGAATTTCAGTGGTCTAGGATGCGGGTTAATACCCCTTTCAGGCTGCAAATGTTTTTGGGAATTCAGGGCTCTCTGACACCATTTTTGAGCCACAATCATTTTCTGGACTTTAGGGGGTCTAGGATGCCTGTACCCTCTTTTTTGGGCCTCCAAAGTTTTCAACATTTTTGCAGACCTAAAATGCAGTTTAACTCCTTTTTTGGGGTGCTAACATATTCTGAGCTTCAGGGGTATAGGTTGCATTTTTCATGCCAAAAATATTTTGGGGAATTTCAGTGGTCTAGGATGCGGCTTAATGCCCCTTTCAGGCTGCAAATGTTTTTGGGAATTCAGGGCTCTCTGACACCATTTTTGAGCCACAATAATTTTCTGGACTTTAGGGGGTCTAGGATGCCTGTACCCTCTTTTTTGGGCCTCCAAAGTTTTCAACATTTTTGCAGACCTAAAATGCATTTTAACTCCTTTTTTGGGGTGCTAACATATTCTGAGCTTCAGGGGTATAGGTTGCATTTTTCATGCCAAAAATATTTTGGGGAATTTCAGTGGTCTAGGATTCGACTTAATGCCCCCTTCAGGCTGCAAATCTGTTTGGGACATTCAGAGCTCTCTGACACTGTTTTTGGGCCACAAACATTTTCTGGACTTTAGGGGGTCTAGGATGCCTGTAAACCCCTTTTTTGGGCCTCCAAAGTTTTCAACATTTTTGCAGGCGTAAAATGCATTTTAAGGCCTTTTTTGGGCTGCTAACATATTCTGAGCTTTCAGGGGTGTAGGATGCATTTTTGTGTCAAAACTATTTTTTAGGAATTTCAGTGGTCTGGGATGTGGGTTAGTGCCACTTTCAGGCTGCAAATGTTTTTGGGACATTCAGAGCTCTCTGACACCGATTTTGGCCCACCAACATTTTCTGGACTTTAGGGGGTCTAGGATGCCTGTAAACCCCTTTTTTTGGCCTCCAAAGTGTTCAACATTTGTGCAGGGCTAAGAAGCATTTTAAGTCCTTTTTTTGAGCTGCCAACATTTTCTGATCTTTCAGGGTTGTAGGATGCATTTTTTGTGGCAAAAATGTTTTGGGGAATTTCAGTGGTCTAGGATTCGCCTTAATGCCCCTTTCAGGCTGCAAATCTGTTTGGGACATTCAGAGCTCTCTGACACTGTTTTTGGGCCACAAACATTTTCTGGACTTTAGGGGGTCTAGGATGCCTGTAAACCCCTTTTTCGGGCCTCCAAAGTTTTCAACATTTTTGCAGGCGTAAAATGCATTTTAAGGGATTTTCTGGGCTGCTAACATATTCTGAGCTTCAGGGGTGTAGGATGCATTTTTTGTGCCAAAAATATTTTTGGGAATTTCAGTGGTCTAGGATGCGGGTTAATGCCCCTTTGAGGCTGCAAATGTTTTTGGGACATTCAGAGCTCTCTGACACAGATTTTGGCCCACCAACATTTTCTGGACTTTAGGGGGTCTAGGATGCCTCTAAACCCCTTTTTTCCACCTCCAAAGTTTTCAACATTTTTGCAAGCCTAAGATGCACTTTAAGGGATTTTTTGGCTGCTAACATGTTCAGAACTTTCAGGGGTGTAGGATGCATTTTTCATGCCAAAGATATTTTGGAGAATTTCAGTGGTCTAGGATGCGGCTTAATGCCCCTTTCAGGCTGCACATGTTTTTGGGACATTCAGAGCTCTCTGACACAGATTTTGGCCCACCAACATTTTCTGGACTTTAGGGGGTCTAGGATGCCTGTAAACCTCTTTTTTCGGCCTCCAAAGGTTTCAACATTTTTGCAGGCCTAAAATGCATTTTAAGGCCTTTTTTGGGCTGCTAACATATTCTGAGCTTCAGGGGTGTAGGATGCATTTTTCGTGTAAAAAATATTTTTGGGAATTTCAGTGGTCTAGGATGCGGGTTAATACCCCTTTCAGGCTGCAAATGTTTTTGGGAATTCAGGGCTCTCTGACACCATTTTTGAGCCACAATCATTTTCTGGACTTTAGGGGGTCTAGGATGCCTGTAAACCCCTTTTTCGGGCCTCCAAAGTTTTCAACATTTTTGCAGGCGTAAAATGCATTTTAAGGGATTTTCTGGGCTGCTAACATATTCTGAGCTTCAGGGGTGTAGGATGCATTTTTTGTGCCAAAAATATTTTTGGGAATTTCAGTGGTCTAGGATGCGGGTTAATGCCCCTTTGAGGCTGCAAATGTTTTTGGGACATTCAGAGCTCTCTGACACAGATTTTGGCCCACCAACATTTTCTGGACTTTAGGGGGTCTAGGATGCCTCTAAACCCCTTTTTTCCACCTCCAAAGTTTTCAACATTTTTGCAAGCCTAAGATGCACTTTAAGGGATTTTTTGGCTGCTAACATGTTCAGAACTTTCAGGGGTGTAGGATGCATTTTTCATGCCAAAGATATTTTGGAGAATTTCAGTGGTCTAGGATGAGGCTTAATGCCCCTTTCAGGCTGCACATGTTTTTGGGACATTCAGAGCTCTCTGACACCGATTTTGGCCCACCAACATTTTCTGGACTTTAGGGGGTCTAGGATGCCTGTAACCTCTTTTTTCGGCCTCCAAAGGTTTCAACATTTTTGCAGGCCTAAAATGCATTTTAAGGCCTTTTTTGGGCTGCTAACATATTCTGAGCTTCAGGGGTGTAGGATGCATTTTTCGTGTAAAAAATATTTTTGGGAATTTCAGTGGTCTAGGATGCGGGTTAATACCCCTTTCAGGCTGCAAATGTTTTTGGGAATTCAGGGCTCTCTGACACCATTTTTGAGCCACAATCATTTTCTGGACTTTAGGGGGTCTAGGATGCCTGTACCCTCTTTTTTGGGCCTCCAAAGTTTTCAACATTTTTGCAGACCTAAAATGCAGTTTAACTCCTTTTTTGGGGTGCTAACATATTCTGAGCTTCAGGGGTATAGGTTGCATTTTTCATGCCAAAAATATTTTGGGGAATTTCAGTGGTCTAGGATGCGGCTTAATGCCCCTTTCAGGCTGCAAATGTATTTGGGGCATTCAGAGCTCTCTGACACCGATTTTGGCCCACCAACATTTTCTGGACTTTAGGGGGTCTAGGAAGCCTGTAAACCCCTTTTTTGGTCCTTCAAAGTTTTCAACATTTGTGCAGGCCTAAAATGCGTTTTAAGGCATTTTTGGGCTGCTAACATTTTCAGAACTTTCAGGGGTGTAGTATGCATTTTTTGTGCCAAAAATATTTTTGGGAATTTCAGTGGTCTAGGATGCGGGTTAATGCCCCTTTGAGGCTGCAAATGTTTTTGGGACATTCAGGGCTCTCTGACACCATTTTTGGGCCACCAACATTTTCTGGACTTTAGGGGGTCTAGGATGCCTGTAAACCCCTTTTTTTCGGCCTCCAAAGTTTTCAACATTTTTGCAGACCTAAAATGCATTTTAAGGCCTTTTTTGGGCTGCTAACATATTCTGAGCTTCAGGGGTATAGGTTGCATTTTTCATGCCAAAAATATTTTGGGGAATTTCAGTGGTCTAGGATGCGGCTTAATGCCCCTTTCAGGCTGCAAATGTATTTGGGGCATTCAGAGCTCTCTGACACCAATTTTGGCCCACCAACATTTTCTGGACTTTAGAGGTTCTAGGATGCCTGTAAACCCCTTTTTCGGGCCTCCAAAGTTTTCAACATTGTTGCAGGCGTAAAATGCATTTTAAGGGATTTTCTGGGCTGCTAACATATTCTGAGCTTCAGGGGTGTAGGATGCATTTTTTGTGCCAAAAATATTTTTGGGAATTTCAGTGGTCTAGGATGCGGGTTAATGCCCCTTTGAGGCTGCAAATGTTTTTGGGACATTCAGAGCTCTCTGACACAGATTTTGGCCCACCAACATTTTCTGGACTTTAGGGGGTCTAGGATGCCTCTAAACCCCTTTTTTCCACCTCCAAAGTTTTCAACATTTTTGCAAGCCTAAGATGCACTTTAAGGGATTTTTTGGCTGCTAACATGTTCAGAACTTTCAGGGGTGTAGGATGCATTTTTCATGCCAAAGATATTTTGGAGAATTTCAGTGGTCTAGGATGCGGCTTAATGCCCCTTTCAGGCTGCACATGTTTTTGGGACATTCAGAGCTCTCTGACACCGATTTTGGCCCACCAACATTTTCTGGACTTTAGGGGGTCTAGGATGCCTGTAAACCTCTTTTTTCGGCCTCCAAAGGTTTCAACATTTTTGCAGGCCTAAAATGCATTTTAAGGCCTTTTCTGGGCTGCTAACATATTCTGAGCTTCAGGGGTGTAGGATGCATTTTTCGTGTAAAAAATATTTTTGGGAATTTCAGTGGTCTAGGATGCGGGTTAATACCCCTTTCAGGCTGCAAATGTTTTTGGGAATTCAGGGCTCTCTGACACCATTTTTGAGCCACAATCATTTTCTAGACTTTAGGGGGTCTAGGATGCCTGTACCCTCTTTTTTGGGCCTCCAAAGTTTTCAACATTTTTGCAGACCTAAAATGCAGTTTAACTCCTTTTTTGGGGTGCTAACATATTCTGAGCTTCAGGGGTATAGGTTGCATTTTTCATGCCAAAAATATTTTGGGGAATTTCAGTGGTCTAGGATGCGGCTTAATGCCCCTTTCAGGCTGCAAATGTATTTGGGGCATTCAGAGCTCTCTGACACCGATTTTGGCCCACCAACATTTTCTGGACTTTAGGGGGTCTAGGAAGCCTGTAAACCCCTTTTTTGGTCCTTCAAAGTTTTCAACATTTTTGCAGGCCTAAAATGCGTTTTAAGGCATTTTTGGGCTGCTAACATTTTCAGAACTTTCAGGGGTGTAGTATGCATTTTTTGTGCCAAAAATATTTTTGGGAATTTCAGTGGTCTAGGATGCGGGTTAATGCCCCTTTGAGGCTGCAAATGTTTTTGGGACATTCAGGGCTCTCTGACACCATTTTTGGGCCACCAACATTTTCTGGACTTTAGGAGGTCTAGGATGCCTGTAAACCCCTTTTTTTCGGCCTCCAAAGTTTTCAACATTTTTGTAGACCTAAAATGCATTTTAAGGCCTTTTTTGGGCTGCTAACATATTCTGAGCTTCAGGGGTATAGGTTGCATTTTTCATGCCAAAAATATTTTGGGGAATTTCAGTGGTCTAGGATGCGGCTTAATGCCCCTTTCAGGCTGCAAATGTATTTGGGGCATTCAGAGCTCTCTGACACCAATTTTGGCCCACCAACATTTTCTGGACTTTAGAGGTTCTAGGATGCCTGTAAACCCCTTTTTTGGGCCTCCAAAATTTTCAACATTTTGCAGGCGTAAAATGCATTTTAAGGCCTTTTTTGGGCTGCTAACATATTCTGAGCTTCAGGGGTATAGGTTGCATTTTTCATGCCAAAAATATTTTGGGGAATTTCAGTGGTCTAGGATGCGGCTTAATGCCCCTTTCAGGCTGCAAATGTATTTGGGGCATTCAGGGCTCTCTGACACCATTTTTGGGCCACCAACATTTTCTGGACTTTAGGAGGTCTAGGATGCCTGTAAACCCCTTTTTTGGGCCTCCAAAGTTTTCAACATTATTGCAGGCCTAAAATGCATTTTAAGGCCTTTTTTGGGCTGCTAACATATTCTGAGCTTTCAGGGGTGTAGGATGCATGTTTTGTGTCAAAACTATTTTTAGGAATTTCAGTGGTCTGGGATGTGGGTTAGTGCCACTTTCAGGCTGCAAATGTTTTTGGGACATTCAGAGCTCTCTGACACCGATTTTGGCCCACCAACATTTTCTGGACTTTAGGGGGTCTAGGATGCCTGTAAACCCCTTTTTTTGGCCTCCAAAGTGTTCAACATTTGTGCAGGGCTAAGAAGCATTTTAAGTCCTTTTTTTGAGCTGCCAACATTTTCTGATCTTTCAGGGTTGTAGGATGCATTTTTTGTGGCAAAAATGTTTTGGGGAATTTCAGTGGTCTAGGATTCGCCTTAATGCCCCTTTCAGGCTGCAAATCTGTTTGGGACATTCAGAGCTCTCTGACACTGTTTTTGGCCCACCAACATTTTCTGGACTTTATGGGGTCTAGGATGCCTGTAAACCCCTTTTTTCGGCCTCCAAAGGTTTCAACATTTTTGCAGGCCTAAAATGCATTTTAAGGCCTTTTTTGGGCTGCTAACATATTCTGAGCTTCAGGGGTGTAGGATGCATTTTTCGTGCAAAAAATATTTTTGGGAATTTCAGTGGTCTAGGATGCGGGTTAATACCCCTTTCAGGATGCAAATGTTTTTGGGAATTCAGGGCTCTCTGACACCATTTTTGAGCCACAATCATTTTCTGGACTTTAGGGGGTCTCGGATGCCTGTACCCCCTTTTTTGGGCCTCCAAAGTTTTCAACATTTTTGCAGGCCTAAAATGCATTTTAAGGCCTTTTTTGGGCTGCTAACATATTCTGAGCTTCAGGGGTATAGGTTGCATTTTTCATGCCAAAAATATTTTTGGGAATTTCAGTGGTCTAGGATGCGGGTTAATGCCCCTTTCAGGCTGCAAATGTTTTTGGGACATTCAGGGCTCTCTGACACCATTTTTGGGCCACCAACATTTTCTGGACTTTAGGGGGTCTAGGATGCCTCTAAACCCCTTTTTTCCACCTCCAAAGTTTTCTACATTTTTGCAGGCCTAAGATGCATTTTAAGGCATTTTTGGGCTGCTAACATTTTCAGACCTTTCAGGGGTGTAGTATGCATTTTTTGTGCCAAAAATATTTTTGGGAATTTCAGTGGTCTAGGATGCGGGTTAATGCCCCTTTCAGGCTGCAAATGTTTTTGGGACATTCAGGGCTCTCTGACTCCATTTTTGGGCCACCAACATTTTCTGGACTTTAGGGGGTCTAGGATGCCTGTAAACCCCTTATTTGGTCCTTCAAAGTTTTCAACATTTTTGCAGGCCTAAAATGCATTTTAAGGTCTTTTTTTGGGCTGCTAACATATTCTGAGCTTTCAGGGGTGTAGGATGCATTTTTCGTGCCAAAAATATTTTTGGGAATTTCAGTGGTCTAGGATGCGAGTTAATGTCCCTTTCAGGCTCACAATGTTTTTGGGACATTCAGAGCTCTCTGACACAGATTTTGGCCCACCAACATTTTCTGGACTTTACGGGGTCTAGGATGCCTCCAAACCCCTTTTTTCCACCTCCAAAGTTTTCTCCATTTTTGCAGGGCTAAGATGCACTTTAAGGCATTTTTGGGCTGCTAACATTTTCAGAACTTTCAGGGGCGTAGTATGCATTTTTTGTGCTAAAAATATTTTTGGGAATTTCAGTGGTCTAGGATGCGGGTTAATGCCCCTTTCAGGCTGCAAATGTTTTTGGGACATTCAGGGCTCTCTGACACCATTTTTGGGCCACCAACATTTTCTGGACTTTAGGGGGTCTAGAATGCCTGTAAACCCCTTTTTTGGGCCTCCACAGTTTTCAACATTTTTGCAAGCCTAAAATGCATTTTAAGGCCTTTTTTTTGGCTGCTAACATATTCTGAGCTTTCAGGGGTGTAGGATGCATTTTTCATGCCAAAAATATTTTGGGGAATTTCAGTGGTCTAGGATGTGGCTTAATGCCCCTTTCAGGCTGCAAATGTATTTGGGGCATTTAGAGCTCTCTGACACCGATTTTGGCCCACCAACATTTTCTGGACTTTAGGGGGTCTAGGATGCCTGTAAACCCTTTTTTGGGCCTCCAAAGCTTTCAACATTTTTGCAGGCCTAAAATGCATTTTAAGGCCTTTTTTGGGCTGCTAACATATTCTGAGCTTCACGGGTATAGGTTGCATTTTTCATGCCAAAAATATTTTGGGGAATTTCAGTGGTCTAGGATGCGGCTTAATGCCCCTTTCAGGCTGCAAATGTTTTTGGGACATTCAGGGCTCTCTGACACCATTTTTGGGCGACCAACATTTTCTGGACTTTAGGGGGTCTAGGATGCCTGTAAACCCCTTTTTTGGTCCTTCAAAGTTTTCAACATTTTTGCAGGCCTAAAATACATTTTAAGGCCTTTTTTGAGATGCCAACATTTTCTGATCTTTCAGGGTTGTAGGATGCATTTTTTGTGCCAAAACTATTTTTAGGAATTTCAGTGGTCTGGGATGTGGGTTAGTGCCACTTTCAGGCTGCAAATGTTTTTGGGACATTCAGAGCTCTCTGACACCGATTTTGGCCCACCAACATTTTCTGGACTTTAGGGGGTCTAGGATGCTTGTAAACCCCTTTTTTTGGCCTCCAAAGTGTTCAACATTTGTGCAGGCCTAAGAAGCATTTTAAGTCCTTTTTTTGAGCTGCCAACATTTTCTGATCTTTCAGGGTTGTAGGATGCATTTTTTGTGGCAAAAATGCTTTGGGGAATTTCAGTGGTCCAGGATTCGACTTAATGCCCCCTTCAGGCTGCAAATCTGTTTGGGACATTCAGAGCTCTCTGACACTGTTTTTGGGCCACAAACATTTTCTGGACTTTAGGGGGTCTAGGATGCCTGTAAACCCCTTTTTTGGGGCTCCAAAGTTTTCAACATTTTTGCAGGCGTAAAATGCATTTTAAGGCCTTTTTTGGGCTGCTAACATATTCTGAGCTTCAGGGGTGTAGGATGCATTTTTTGTGCCAAAAATACTTTTGGGAATTTCAGTGGTCTAGGATGCGGGTTAATGCCCCTTTCAGGCTGCAAATGTTTTTGGGACATTCAGGGCTCTCTGACACCATTTTTGGGCCACCAACATTTTCTGGACTTTAGGAGGTCTAGGATGCCTGTAAACCCCTTTTTTGGGCCTCCAAAGTTTTCAACATTATTGCAGGCCTAAAATGCATTTTAAGGCCTTTTTTGGGCTGCTAACATATTCTGAGCTTTCAGGGGTGTAGGATGCATGTTTTGTGTCAAAACTATTTTTAGGAATTTCAGTGGTCTGGGATGTGGGTTAGTGCCACTTTCAGGCTGCAAATGTTTTTGGGACATTCAGAGCTCTGACACCGATTTTGGCCCACCAACATTTTCTGGACTTTAGGGGGTCTAGGATGCCTGTAAACCCCTTTTTTTGGCCTCCAAAGTGTTCAACATTTGTGCAGGGCTAAGAAGCATTTTAAGTCCTTTTTTTGAGCTGCCAACATTTTCTGATCTTTCAGGGTTGTAGGATGCATTTTTTGTGGCAAAAATGTTTTGGGGACTTTCAGTGGTCTAGGATTCGCCTTAATGCCCCTTTCAGGCTGCAAATCTGTTTGGGACATTCAGAGCTCTCTGACACTGTTTTTGGGCCACAAACATTTTCTGGACTTTAGGGGGTCTAGGATGCCTGTAAACCCCTTTTTTGGGCCTCCAAAGTTTTCAACATTTTTGCAGGCGTAAAATGCATTTTAAGGGCTTTTCTGGGCTGCTAACATATTCTGAGCTTCAGGGGTGTAGGATGCATTTTTTGTGTCAAAAATATTTTTGGGAATTTCAGTGGTCTAGGATGCGGGTTAATGCCCCTTTGAGGCTGCAAATGTTTTTGGGACATTCAGAGCTCTCTGACACCGATTTTGGCCCACCAACATTTTCTGGACTTTAGGGGGTCTAGGATGCCTGTAAACCCCTTTTTTCGGCCTCCAAAGGTTTCAACATATTTGCAGGCCTAAAATGCATTTTAAGGCCTTTTTTGGTCTGCTAACATATTCTGAGCTTCAGGGGTATAGGTTGCATTTTTCATGCCAAAAATATTTTGGGGAATTTCAGTGGTCTAGGATGCGGGTTAATACCCCTTTCAGGCTGCAAATGTTTTTGGGAATTCAGGGCTCTCTGACACCATTTTTGAGCCACAATAATTGTCTGGACTTTAGGGGGTCTAGGATGCCTGTACCCTCTTTTTTGGGCCTCCAAAGTTTTCAACATTTTTGCAGACCTAAAATGCATTTTAACTCCTTTTTTGGGGTGCTAACATATTCTGAGCTTCAGGGGTATAGGTTGCATTTTTCATGCCAAAAATATTTTGGGGAATTTCAGTGGTCTAGGATTCGACTTAATGCCCCCTTCAGGCTGCAAATCTGTTTGGGACATTCAGAGCTCTCTGACACTGTTTTTGGGCCACAAACATTTTCTGGACTTTAGGGGGTCTAGGATGCCTGTAAACCCCTTTTTTGGGCCTCCAAAGTTTTCAACATTTTTGCAGGCGTAAAATGCATTTTAAGGCCTTTTTTGGGCTGCTAACATATTCTGAGCTTTCAGGGGTGTAGGATGCATTTTTGTGTCAAAACTATTTTTTAGGAATTTCAGTGGTCTGGGATGTGGGTTAGTGCCACTTTCAGGCTGCAAATGTTTTTGGGACATTCAGAGCTCTCTGACACCGATTTTGGCCCACCAACATTTTCTGGACTTTAGGGGGTCTAGGATGCCTGTAAACCCCTTTTTTTGGCCTCCAAAGTGTTCAACATTTGTGCAGGGCTAAGAAGCATTTTAAGTCCTTTTTTTAAGCTGCCAACATTTTCTGATCTTTCAGGGTTGTAGGATGCATTTTTTGTGGCAAAAATGTTTTGGGGAATTTCAGTGGTCTAGGATTCGCCTTAATGCCCCTTTCAGGCTGCAAATCTGTTTGGGACATTCAGAGCTCTCTGACACTGTTTTTGGGCCACAAACATTTTCTGGACTTTAGGGGGTCTAGGATGCCTGTAAACCCCTTTTTCGGGCCTCCAAAGTTTTCAACATTTTTGCAGGCGTAAAATGCATTTTAAGGGATTTTCTGGGCTGCTAACATATTCTGAGCTTCAGGGGTGTAGGATGCATTTTTTGTGCCAAAAATATTTTTGGGAATTTCAGTGGTCTAGGATGCGGGTTAATGCCCCTTTGAGGCTGCAAATGTTTTTGGGACATTCGGAGCTCTCTGACACAGATTTTGGCCCACCAACATTTTCTGGACTTTAGGGGCTCTAGGATGCCTCTAAACCCCTTTTTTCCACCTCCAAAGTTTTCAACATTTTTGCAAGCCTAAGATGCACTTTAAGGGATTTTTTGGCTGCTAACATGTTCAGAACTTTCAGGGGTGTAGGATGCATTTTTCATGCCAAAGATATTTTGGAGAATTTCAGTGGTCTAGGGTGCGGCTTAATACCCCTTTCAGGCTGCACATGTTTTTGGGACATTCAGAGCTCTCTGACACAGATTTTGGCCCACCAACATTTTCTGGACTTTAGGGGGTCTAGGATGCCTGTAAACCTCTTTTTTCGGCCTCCAAAGTGTTCAACATTTGTGCAGGGCTAAGAAGCATTTTAAGGCCTTTTTTGGGCTGCTAACATATTCTGAGCTTCAGGGGTGTAGGATGCATTTTTCGTGTAAAAAATATTTTTGGGAATTTCAGTGGTCTAGGATGCGGGTTAATACCCCTTTCAGGCTGCAAATGTTTTTGGGAATTCAGGGCTCTCTGACACCATTTTTGAGCCACAATCATTTTCTGGACTTTAGGGGGTCTAGGATGCCTGTACCCTCTTTTTTGGGCCTCCAAAGTTTTCAACATTTTTGCAGACCTAAAATGCAGTTTAACTCCTTTTTTGGGGTGCTAACATATTCTGAGCTTCAGGGGTATAGGTTGCATTTTTCATGCCAAAAATATTTTGGGGAATTTCAGTGGTCTAGGATGCGGCTTAATGCCCCTTTCAGGCTGCAAATGTTTTTGGGAATTCAGGGCTCTCTGACACCATTTTTGAGCCACAATAATTTTCTGGACTTTAGGGGGTCTAGGATGCCTGTACCCTCTTTTTTGGGCCTCCAAAGTTTTCAACATTTTTGCAGACCTAAAATGCATTTTAATTCCTTTTTTGGGGTGCTAACATATTCTGAGCTTCAGGGGTATAGGTTGCATTTTTCATGCCAAAAATATTTTGGGGAATTTCAGTGGTCTAGGATTCGACTTAATGCCCCCTTCAGGCTGCAAATCTGTTTGGGACATTCAGAGCTCTCTGACACTGTTTTTGGGCCACAAACATTTTCTGGACTTTAGGGGGTCTAGGATGCCTGTAAACCCCTTTTTTGGGCCTCCAAAGTTTTCAACATTTTTGCAGGCGTAAAATGCATTTTAAGGCCTTTTTTGGGCTGCTAACATATTCTGAGCTTTCAGGGGTGTAGGATGCATTTTTGTGTCAAAACTATTTTTTAGGAATTTCAGTGGTCTGGGATGTGGGTTAGTGCCACTTTCAGGCTGCAAATGTTTTTGGGACATTCAGAGCTCTTTGACACCGATTTTGGCCCACCAACATTTTCTGGACTTTAGGGGGTCTAGGATGCCTGTAAACCCCTTTTTTTGGCCTCCAAAGTGTTCAACATTTGTGCAGGGCTAAGAAGCATTTTAAGTCCTTTTTTTGAGCTGCCAACATTTTCTGATCTTTCAGGGTTGTAGGATGCATTTTTTGTGGCAAAAATGTTTTGGGGAATTTCAGTGGTCTAGGATTCGCCTTAATGCCCCTTTCAGGCTGCAAATCTGTTTGGGACATTCAGAGCTCTCTGACACTGTTTTTGGGCCACAAACATTTTCTGGACTTTAGGGGGTCTAGGATGCCTGTAAACCCCTTTTTCGGGCCTCCAAAGTTTTCAACATTTTTGCAGGCGTAAAATGCATTTTAAGGGATTTTCTGGGCTGCTAACATATTCTGAGCTTCAGGGGTGTAGGATGCATTTTTTGTGCCAAAAATATTTTTGGGAATTTCAGTGGTCTAGGATGCGGGTTAATGCCCCTTTGAGGCTGCAAATGTTTTTGGGACATTCAGAGCTCTCTGACACAGATTTTGGCCCACCAACATTTTCTGGACTTTAGGGGGTCTAGGATGCCTCTAAACCCCTTTTTTCCACCTCCAAAGTTTTCAACATTTTTGCAAGCCTAAGATGCACTTTAAGGGATTTTTTGGCTGCTAACATGTTCAGAACTTTCAGGGGTGTAGGATGCATTTTTCATGCCAAAGATATTTTGGAGAATTTCAGTGGTCTAGGATGAGGCTTAATGCCCCTTTCAGGCTGCACATGTTTTTGGGACATTCAGAGCTCTCTGACACCGATTTTGGCCCACCAACATTTTCTGGACTTTAGGGGGTCTAGGATGCCTGTAACCTCTTTTTTCGGCCTCCAAAGGTTTCAACATTTTTGCAGGCCTAAAATGCATTTTAAGGCCTTTTTTGGGCTGCTAACATATTCTGAGCTTCAGGGGTGTAGGATGCATTTTTCGTGTAAAAAATATTTTTGGGAATTTCAGTGGTCTAGGATGCGGGTTAATACCCCTTTCAGGCTGCAAATGTTTTTGGGAATTCAGGGCTCTCTGACACCATTTTTGAGCCACAATCATTTTCTGGACTTTAGGGGGTCTAGGATGCCTGTACCCTCTTTTTTGGGCCTCCAAAGTTTTCAACATTTTTGCAGACCTAAAATGCAGTTTAACTCCTTTTTTGGGGTGCTAACATATTCTGAGCTTCAGGGGTATAGGTTGCATTTTTCATGCCAAAAATATTTTGGGGAATTTCAGTGGTCTAGGATGCGGCTTAATGCCCCTTTCAGGCTGCAAATGTATTTGGGGCATTCAGAGCTCTCTGACACCGATTTTGGCCCACCAACATTTTCTGGACTTTAGGGGGTCTAGGAAGCCTGTAAACCCCTTTTTTGGTCCTTCAAAGTTTTCAACATTTGTGCAGGCCTAAAATGCGTTTTAAGGCATTTTTGGGCTGCTAACATTTTCAGAACTTTCAGGGGTGTAGTATGCATTTTTTGTGCCAAAAATATTTTTGGGAATTTCAGTGGTCTAGGATGCGGGTTAATGCCCCTTTGAGGCTGCAAATGTTTTTGGGACATTCAGGGCTCTCTGACACCATTTTTGGGCCACCAACATTTTCTGGACTTTAGGGGGTCTAGGATGCCTGTAAACCCCTTATTTGGTCCTTCAAAGTTTTCAACATTTTTGCAGGCCTAAAATGCATTTTAAGGTCTTTTTTTGGGCTGCTAACATATTCTGAGCTTTCAGGGGTGTAGGATGCATTTTTCGTGCCAAAAATATTTTTGGGAATTTCAGTGGTCTAGGATGCGAGTTAATGTCCCTTTCAGGCTCACAATGTTTTTGGGACATTCAGAGCTCTCTGACACAGATTTTGGCCCACCAACATTTTCTGGACTTTACGGGGTCTAGGATGCCTCCAAACCCCTTTTTTCCACCTCCAAAGTTTTCTCCATTTTTGCAGGGCTAAGATGCACTTTAAGGCATTTTTGGGCTGCTAACATTTTCAGAACTTTCAGGGGCGTAGTATGCATTTTTTGTGCTAAAAATATTTTTGGGAATTTCAGTGGTCTAGGATGCGGGTTAATGCCCCTTTCAGGCTGCAAATGTTTTTGGGACATTCAGGGCTCTCTGACACCATTTTTGGGCCACCAACATTTTCTGGACTTTAGGGGGTCTAGAATGCCTGTAAACCCCTTTTTTGGGCCTCCACAGTTTTCAACATTTTTGCAAGCCTAAAATGCATTTTAAGGCCTTTTTTTTGGCTGCTAACATATTCTGAGCTTTCAGGGGTGTAGGATGCATTTTTCATGCCAAAAATATTTTGGGGAATTTCAGTGGTCTAGGATGTGGCTTAATGCCCCTTTCAGGCTGCAAATGTATTTGGGGCATTTAGAGCTCTCTGACACCGATTTTGGCCCACCAACATTTTCTGGACTTTAGGGGGTCTAGGATGCCTGTAAACCCTTTTTTGGGCCTCCAAAGCTTTCAACATTTTTGCAGGCCTAAAATGCATTTTAAGGCCTTTTTTGGGCTGCTAACATATTCTGAGCTTCACGGGTATAGGTTGCATTTTTCATGCCAAAAATATTTTGGGGAATTTCAGTGGTCTAGGATGCGGCTTAATGCCCCTTTCAGGCTGCAAATGTTTTTGGGACATTCAGGGCTCTCTGACACCATTTTTGGGCGACCAACATTTTCTGGACTTTAGGGGGTCTAGGATGCCTGTAAACCCCTTTTTTGGTCCTTCAAAGTTTTCAACATTTTTGCAGGCCTAAAATACATTTTAAGGCCTTTTTTGAGATGCCAACATTTTCTGATCTTTCAGGGTTGTAGGATGCATTTTTTGTGCCAAAACTATTTTTAGGAATTTCAGTGGTCTGGGATGTGGGTTAGTGCCACTTTCAGGCTGCAAATGTTTTTGGGACATTCAGAGCTCTCTGACACCGATTTTGGCCCACCAACATTTTCTGGACTTTAGGGGGTCTAGGATGCTTGTAAACCCCTTTTTTTGGCCTCCAAAGTGTTCAACATTTGTGCAGGCCTAAGAAGCATTTTAAGTCCTTTTTTTGAGCTGCCAACATTTTCTGATCTTTCAGGGTTGTAGGATGCATTTTTTGTGGCAAAAATGCTTTGGGGAATTTCAGTGGTCCAGGATTCGACTTAATGCCCCCTTCAGGCTGCAAATCTGTTTGGGACATTCAGAGCTCTCTGACACTGTTTTTGGGCCACAAACATTTTCTGGACTTTAGGGGGTCTAGGATGCCTGTAAACCCCTTTTTTGGGGCTCCAAAGTTTTCAACATTTTTGCAGGCGTAAAATGCATTTTAAGGCCTTTTTTGGGCTGCTAACATATTCTGAGCTTCAGGGGTGTAGGATGCATTTTTTGTGCCAAAAATACTTTTGGGAATTTCAGTGGTCTAGGATGCGGGTTAATGCCCCTTTCAGGCTGCAAATGTTTTTGGGACATTCAGGGCTCTCTGACACCATTTTTGGGCCACCAACATTTTCTGGACTTTAGGAGGTCTAGGATGCCTGTAAACCCCTTTTTTGGGCCTCCAAAGTTTTCAACATTATTGCAGGCCTAAAATGCATTTTAAGGCCTTTTTTGGGCTGCTAACATATTCTGAGCTTTCAGGGGTGTAGGATGCATGTTTTGTGTCAAAACTATTTTTAGGAATTTCAGTGGTCTGGGATGTGGGTTAGTGCCACTTTCAGGCTGCAAATGTTTTTGGGACATTCAGAGCTCTGACACCGATTTTGGCCCACCAACATTTTCTGGACTTTAGGGGGTCTAGGATGCCTGTAAACCCCTTTTTTTGGCCTCCAAAGTGTTCAACATTTGTGCAGGGCTAAGAAGCATTTTAAGTCCTTTTTTTGAGCTGCCAACATTTTCTGATCTTTCAGGGTTGTAGGATGCATTTTTTGTGGCAAAAATGTTTTGGGGACTTTCAGTGGTCTAGGATTCGCCTTAATGCCCCTTTCAGGCTGCAAATCTGTTTGGGACATTCAGAGCTCTCTGACACTGTTTTTGGGCCACAAACATTTTCTGGACTTTAGGGGGTCTAGGATGCCTGTAAACCCCTTTTTTGGGCCTCCAAAGTTTTCAACATTTTTGCAGGCGTAAAATGCATTTTAAGGGCTTTTCTGGGCTGCTAACATATTCTGAGCTTCAGGGGTGTAGGATGCATTTTTTGTGCCAAAAATATTTTTGGGAATTTCAGTGGTCTAGGATGCGGGTTAATGCCCCTTTGAGGCTGCAAATGTTTTTGGGACATTCAGAGCTCTCTGACACCGATTTTGGCCCACCAACATTTTCTGGACTTTAGGGGGTCTAGGATGCCTGTAAACCCCTTTTTTCGGCCTCCAAAGGTTTCAACATATTTGCAGGCCTAAAATGCATTTTAAGGCCTTTTTTGGTCTGCTAACATATTCTGAGCTTCAGGGGTATAGGTTGCATTTTTCATGCCAAAAATATTTTGGGGAATTTCAGTGGTCTAGGATGCGGGTTAATACCCCTTTCAGGCTGCAAATGTTTTTGGGAATTCAGGGCTCTCTGACACCATTTTTGAGCCACAATAATTGTCTGGACTTTAGGGGGTCTAGGATGCCTGTACCCTCTTTTTTGGGCCTCCAAAGTTTTCAACATTTTTGCAGACCTAAAATGCATTTTAACTCCTTTTTTGGGGTGCTAACATATTCTGAGCTTCAGGGGTATAGGTTGCATTTTTCATGCCAAAAATATTTTGGGGAATTTCAGTGGTCTAGGATTCGACTTAATGCCCCCTTCAGGCTGCAAATCTGTTTGGGACATTCAGAGCTCTCTGACACTGTTTTTGGGCCACAAACATTTTCTGGACTTTAGGGGGTCTAGGATGCCTGTAAACCCCTTTTTTGGGCCTCCAAAGTTTTCAACATTTTTGCAGGCGTAAAATGCATTTTAAGGCCTTTTTTGGGCTGCTAACATATTCTGAGCTTTCAGGGGTGTAGGATGCATTTTTGTGTCAAAACTATTTTTTAGGAATTTCAGTGGTCTGGGATGTGGGTTAGTGCCACTTTCAGGCTGCAAATGTTTTTGGGACATTCAGAGCTCTCTGACACCGATTTTGGCCCACCAACATTTTCTGGACTTTAGGGGGTCTAGGATGCCTGTAAACCCCTTTTTTTGGCCTCCAAAGTGTTCAACATTTGTGCAGGGCTAAGAAGCATTTTAAGTCCTTTTTTTAAGCTGCCAACATTTTCTGATCTTTCAGGGTTGTAGGATGCATTTTTTGTGGCAAAAATGTTTTGGGGAATTTCAGTGGTCTAGGATTCGCCTTAATGCCCCTTTCAGGCTGCAAATCTGTTTGGGACATTCAGAGCTCTCTGACACTGTTTTTGGGCCACAAACATTTTCTGGACTTTAGGGGGTCTAGGATGCCTGTAAACCCCTTTTTCGGGCCTCCAAAGTTTTCAACATTTTTGCAGGCGTAAAATGCATTTTAAGGGATTTTCTGGGCTGCTAACATATTCTGAGCTTCAGGGGTGTAGGATGCATTTTTTGTGCCAAAAATATTTTTGGGAATTTCAGTGGTCTAGGATGCGGGTTAATGCCCCTTTGAGGCTGCAAATGTTTTTGGGACATTCGGAGCTCTCTGACACAGATTTTGGCCCACCAACATTTTCTGGACTTTAGGGGCTCTAGGATGCCTCTAAACCCCTTTTTTCCACCTCCAAAGTTTTCAACATTTTTGCAAGCCTAAGATGCACTTTAAGGGATTTTTTGGCTGCTAACATGTTCAGAACTTTCAGGGGTGTAGGATGCATTTTTCATGCCAAAGATATTTTGGAGAATTTCAGTGGTCTAGGATGCGGCTTAATACCCCTTTCAGGCTGCACATGTTTTTGGGACATTCAGAGCTCTCTGACACAGATTTTAGCCCACCAACATTTTCTGGACTTTAGGGGGTCTAGGATGCCTGTAAACCTCTTTTTTCGGCCTCCAAAGTGTTCAACATTTGTGCAGGGCTAAGAAGCATTTTAAGGCCTTTTTTGGGCTGCTAACATATTCTGAGCTTCAGGGGTGTAGGATGCATTTTTCGTGTAAAAAATATTTTTGGGAATTTCAGTGGTCTAGGATGCGGGTTAATACCCCTTTCAGGCTGCAAATGTTTTTGGGAATTCAGGGCTCTCTGACACCATTTTTGAGCCACAATCATTTTCTGGACTTTAGGGGGTCTAGGATGCCTGTACCCTCTTTTTTGGGCCTCCAAAGTTTTCAACATTTTTGCAGACCTAAAATGCAGTTTAACTCCTTTTTTGGGGTGCTAACATATTCTGAGCTTCAGGGGTATAGGTTGCATTTTTCATGCCAAAAATATTTTGGGGAATTTCAGTGGTCTAGGATGCGGCTTAATGCCCCTTTCAGGCTGCAAATGTTTTTGGGAATTCAGGGCTCTCTGACACCATTTTTGAGCCACAATAATTTTCTGGACTTTAGGGGGTCTAGGATGCCTGTACCCTCTTTTTTGGGCCTCCAAAGTTTTCAACATTTTTGCAGACCTAAAATGCATTTTAATTCCTTTTTTGGGGTGCTAACATATTCTGAGCTTCAGGGGTATAGGTTGCATTTTTCATGCCAAAAATATTTTGGGGAATTTCAGTGGTCTAGGATTCGACTTAATGCCCCCTTCAGGCTGCAAATCTGTTTGGGACATTCAGAGCTCTCTGACACTGTTTTTGGGCCACAAACATTTTCTGGACTTTAGGGGGTCTAGGATGCCTGTAAACCCCTTTTTTGGGCCTCCAAAGTTTTCAACATTTTTGCAGGCGTAAAATGCATTTTAAGGCCTTTTTTGGGCTGCTAACATATTCTGAGCTTTCAGGGGTGTAGGATGCATTTTTGTGTCAAAACTATTTTTTAGGAATTTCAGTGGTCTGGGATGTGGGTTAGTGCCACTTTCAGGCTGCAAATGTTTTTGGGACATTCAGAGCTCTTTGACACCGATTTTGGCCCACCAACATTTTCTGGACTTTAGGGGGTCTAGGATGCCTGTAAACCCCTTTTTTTGGCCTCCAAAGTGTTCAACATTTGTGCAGGGCTAAGAAGCATTTTAAGTCCTTTTTTTGAGCTGCCAACATTTTCTGATCTTTCAGGGTTGTAGGATGCATTTTTTGTGGCAAAAATGTTTTGGGGAATTTCAGTGGTCTAGGATTCGCCTTAATGCCCCTTTCAGGCTGCAAATCTGTTTGGGACATTCAGAGCTCTCTGACACTGTTTTTGGGCCACAAACATTTTCTGGACTTTAGGGGGTCTAGGATGCCTGTAAACCCCTTTTTCGGGCCTCCAAAGTTTTCAACATTTTTGCAGGCGTAAAATGCATTTTAAGGGATTTTCTGGGCTGCTAACATATTCTGAGCTTCAGGGGTGTAGGATGCATTTTTTGTGCCAAAAATATTTTTGGGAATTTCAGTGGTCTAGGATGCGGGTTAATGCCCCTTTGAGGCTGCAAATGTTTTTGGGACATTCAGAGCTCTCTGACACAGATTTTGGCCCACCAACATTTTCTGGACTTTAGGGGGTCTAGGATGCCTCTAAACCCCTTTTTTCCACCTCCAAAGTTTTCAACATTTTTGCAAGCCTAAGATGCACTTTAAGGGATTTTTTGGCTGCTAACATGTTCAGAACTTTCAGGGGTGTAGGATGCATTTTTCATGCCAAAGATATTTTGGAGAATTTCAGTGGTCTAGGATGCGGCTTAATGCCCCTTTCAGGCTGCACATGTTTTTGGGACATTCAGAGCTCTCTGACACAGATTTTGGCCCACCAACATTTTCTGGACTTTAGGGGGTCTAGGATGCCTGTAAACCTCTTTTTTCGGCCTCCAAAGGTTTCAACATTTTTGCAGGCCTAAAATGCATTTTAAGGCCTTTTTTGGGCTGCTAACATATTCTGAGCTTCAGGGGTGTAGGATGCATTTTTCGTGTAAAAAATATTTTTGGGAATTTCAGTGGTCTAGGATGCGGGTTAATACCCCTTTCAGGCTGCAAATGTTTTTGGGAATTCAGGGCTCTCTGACACCATTTTTGAGCCACAATCATTTTCTGGACTTTAGGGGGTCTAGGATGCCTGTAAACCCCTTTTTCGGGCCTCCAAAGTTTTCAACATTTTTGCAGGCGTAAAATGCATTTTAAGGGATTTTCTGGGCTGCTAACATATTCTGAGCTTCAGGGGTGTAGGATGCATTTTTTGTGCCAAAAATATTTTTGGGAATTTCAGTGGTCTAGGATGCGGGTTAATGCCCCTTTGAGGCTGCAAATGTTTTTGGGACATTCAGAGCTCTCTGACACAGATTTTGGCCCACCAACATTTTCTGGACTTTAGGGGGTCTAGGATGCCTCTAAACCCCTTTTTTCCACCTCCAAAGTTTTCAACATTTTTGCAAGCCTAAGATGCACTTTAAGGGATTTTTTGGCTGCTAACATGTTCAGAACTTTCAGGGGTGTAGGATGCATTTTTCATGCCAAAGATATTTTGGAGAATTTCAGTGGTCTAGGATGAGGCTTAATGCCCCTTTCAGGCTGCACATGTTTTTGGGACATTCAGAGCTCTCTGACACCGATTTTGGCCCACCAACATTTTCTGGACTTTAGGGGGTCTAGGATGCCTGTAACCTCTTTTTTCGGCCTCCAAAGGTTTCAACATTTTTGCAGGCCTAAAATGCATTTTAAGGCCTTTTTTGGGCTGCTAACATATTCTGAGCTTCAGGGGTGTAGGATGCATTTTTCGTGTAAAAAATATTTTTGGGAATTTCAGTGGTCTAGGATGCGGGTTAATACCCCTTTCAGGCTGCAAATGTTTTTGGGAATTCAGGGCTCTCTGACACCATTTTTGAGCCACAATCATTTTCTGGACTTTAGGGGGTCTAGGATGCCTGTACCCTCTTTTTTGGGCCTCCAAAGTTTTCAACATTTTTGCAGACCTAAAATGCAGTTTAACTCCTTTTTTGGGGTGCTAACATATTCTGAGCTTCAGGGGTATAGGTTGCATTTTTCATGCCAAAAATATTTTGGGGAATTTCAGTGGTCTAGGATGCGGCTTAATGCCCCTTTCAGGCTGCAAATGTATTTGGGGCATTCAGAGCTCTCTGACACCGATTTTGGCCCACCAACATTTTCTGGACTTTAGGGGGTCTAGGAAGCCTGTAAACCCCTTTTTTGGTCCTTCAAAGTTTTCAACATTTGTGCAGGCCTAAAATGCGTTTTAAGGCATTTTTGGGCTGCTAACATTTTCAGAACTTTCAGGGGTGTAGTATGCATTTTTTGTGCCAAAAATATTTTTGGGAATTTCAGTGGTCTAGGATGCGGGTTAATGCCCCTTTGAGGCTGCAAATGTTTTTGGGACATTCAGGGCTCTCTGACACCATTTTTGGGCCACCAACATTTTCTGGACTTTAGGGGGTCTAGGATGCCTGTAAACCCCTTTTTTTCGGCCTCCAAAGTTTTCAACATTTTTGCAGACCTAAAATGCATTTTAAGGCCTTTTTTGGGCTGCTAACATATTCTGAGCTTCAGGGGTATAGGTTGCATTTTTCATGCCAAAAATATTTTGGGGAATTTCAGTGGTCTAGGATGCGGCTTAATGCCCCTTTCAGGCTGCAAATGTATTTGGGGCATTCAGAGCTCTCTGACACCGATTTTGGCCCACCAACATTTTCTGGACTTTAGGGGGTCTAGGAAGCCTGTAAACCCCTTTTTTGGTCCTTCAAAGTTTTCAACATTTGTGCAGGCCTAAAATGCGTTTTAAGGCATTTTTGGGCTGCTAACATTTTCAGAACTTTCAGGGGTGTAGTATGCATTTTTTGTGCCAAAAATATTTTTGGGAATTTCAGTGGTCTAGGATGCGGGTTAATGCCCCTTTGAGGCTGCAAATGTTTTTGGGACATTCAGGGCTCTCTGACACCATTTTTGGGCCACCAACATTTTCTGGACTTTAGGGGGTCTAGGATGCCTGTAAACCCCTTTTTTTCGGCCTCCAAAGTTTTCAACATTTTTGCAGACCTAAAATGCATTTTAAGGCCTTTTTTGGGCTGCTAACATATTCTGAGCTTCAGGGGTATAGGTTGCATTTTTCATGCCAAAAATATTTTGGGGAATTTCAGTGGTCTAGGATGCGGCTTAATGCCCCTTTCAGGCTGCAAATGTATTTGGGGCATTCAGAGCTCTCTGACACCAATTTTGGCCCACCAACATTTTCTGGACTTTAGAGGTTCTAGGATGCCTGTAAACCCCTTTTTCGGGCCTCCAAAGTTTTCAACATTGTTGCAGGCGTAAAATGCATTTTAAGGGATTTTCTGGGCTGCTAACATATTCTGAGCTTCAGGGGTGTAGGATGCATTTTTTGTGCCAAAAATATTTTTGGGAATTTCAGTGGTCTAGGATGCGGGTTAATGCCCCTTTGAGGCTGCAAATGTTTTTGGGACATTCAGAGCTCTCTGACACCGATTTTGGCCCACCAACATTTTCTGGACTTTAGGGGGTCTAGGAAGCCTGTAAACCCCTTTTTTGGTCCTTCAAAGTTTTCAACATTTGTGCAGGCCTAAAATGCGTTTTAAGGCATTTTTGGGCTGCTAACATTTTCAGAACTTTCAGGGGTGTAGTATGCATTTTTTGTGCCAAAAATATTTTTGGGAATTTCAGTGGTCTAGGATGCGGGTTAATGCCCCTTTGAGGCTGCAAATGTTTTTGGGACATTCAGGGCTCTCTGACACCATTTTTGGGCCACCAACATTTTCTGGACTTTAGGGGGTCTAGGATGCCTGTAAACCCCTTTTTTTCGGCCTCCAAAGTTTTCAACATTTTTGCAGACCTAAAATGCATTTTAAGGCCTTTTTTGGGCTGCTAACATATTCTGAGCTTCAGGGGTATAGGTTGCATTTTTCATGCCAAAAATATTTTGGGGAATTTCAGTGGTCTAGGATGCGGCTTAATGCCCCTTTCAGGCTGCAAATGTTTTTGGGACATTCAGGGCTCTCTGACACCATTTTTGGGCCACCAACATTTTCTGGACTTTAGGGGGTCTAGGATGCCTGTAAACCCCTTTTTTTCGGCCTCCAAAGTTTTCAACATTTTTGCAGACCTAAAATGCATTTTAAGGCCTTTTTTGGGCTGCTAACATATTCTGAGCTTCAGGGGTATAGGTTGCATTTTTCATTCTATAAATATTTTGGGGAATTTCAGTGGTCTAGGATGCGGCTTAATGCCCCTTTCAGGCTGCAAATGTATTTGGGGCATTCAGAGCTCTCTGACACCGATTTTGGCCCACCAACATTTTCTGGACTTTAGGGGGTCTAGGAAGCCTGTAAACCCCTTTTTTGGTCCTTCAAAGTTTTCAACATTTGTGCAGGCCTAAAATGCGTTTTAAGGCATTTTTGGGCTGCTAACATTTTCAGAACTTTCAGGGGTGTAGTATGCATTTTTTGTGCCAAAAATATTTTTGGGAATTTCAGTGGTCTAGGATGCGGGTTAATGCCCCTTTGAGGCTGCAAATGTTTTTGGGACATTCAGGGCTCTCTGACACCATTTTTGGGCCACCAACATTTTCTGGACTTTAGGGGGTCTAGGATGCCTGTAAACCCCTTTTTTTCGGCCTCCAAAGTTTTCAACATTTTTGCAGACCTAAAATGCATTTTAAGGCCTTTTTTGGGCTGCTAACATATTCTGAGCTTCAGGGGTATAGGTTGCATTTTTCATGCCAAAAATATTTTGGGGAATTTCAGTGGTCTAGGATGCGGCTTAATGCCCCTTTCAGGCTGCAAATGTATTTGGGGCATTCAGAGCTCTCTGACACCAATTTTGGCCCACCAACATTTTCTGGACTTTAGAGGTTCTAGGATGCCTGTAAACCCCTTTTTCGGGCCTCCAAAGTTTTCAACATTGTTGCAGGCGTAAAATGCATTTTAAGGGATTTTCTGGGCTGCTAACATATTCTGAGCTTCAGGGGTGTAGGATGCATTTTTTGTGCCAAAAATATTTTTGGGAATTTCAGTGGTCTAGGATGCGGGTTAATGCCCCTTTGAGGCTGCAAATGTTTTTGGGACATTCAGAGCTCTCTGACACAGATTTTGGCCCACCAACATTTTCTGGACTTTAGGGGGTCTAGGATGCCTCTAAACCCCTTTTTTCCACCTCCAAAGTTTTCAACATTTTTGCAAGCCTAAGATGCACTTTAAGGGATTTTTTGGCTGCTAACATGTTCAGAACTTTCAGGGGTGTAGGATGCATTTTTCATGCCAAAGATATTTTGGAGAATTTCAGTGGTCTAGGATGCGGCTTAATGCCCCTTTCAGGCTGCACATGTTTTTGGGACATTCAGAGCTCTCTGACACCGATTTTGGCCCACCAACATTTTCTGGACTTTAGGGGGTCTAGGATGCCTGTAAACCTCTTTTTTCGGCCTCCAAAGGTTTCAACATTTTTGCAGGCCTAAAATGCATTTTAAGGCCTTTTCTGGGCTGCTAACATATTCTGAGCTTCAGGGGTGTAGGATGCATTTTTCGTGTAAAAAATATTTTTGGGAATTTCAGTGGTCTAGGATGCGGGTTAATACCCCTTTCAGGCTGCAAATGTTTTTGGGAATTCAGGGCTCTCTGACACCATTTTTGAGCCACAATCATTTTCTAGACTTTAGGGGGTCTAGGATGCCTGTACCCTCTTTTTTGGGCCTCCAAAGTTTTCAACATTTTTGCAGACCTAAAATGCAGTTTAACTCCTTTTTTGGGGTGCTAACATATTCTGAGCTTCAGGGGTATAGGTTGCATTTTTCATGCCAAAAATATTTTGGGGAATTTCAGTGGTCTAGGATGCGGCTTAATGCCCCTTTCAGGCTGCAAATGTATTTGGGGCATTCAGAGCTCTCTGACACCGATTTTGGCCCACCAACATTTTCTGGACTTTAGGGGGTCTAGGAAGCCTGTAAACCCCTTTTTTGGTCCTTCAAAGTTTTCAACATTTTTGCAGGCCTAAAATGCGTTTTAAGGCATTTTTGGGCTGCTAACATTTTCAGAACTTTCAGGGGTGTAGTATGCATTTTTTGTGCCAAAAATATTTTTGGGAATTTCAGTGGTCTAGGATGCGGGTTAATGCCCCTTTGAGGCTGCAAATGTTTTTGGGACATTCAGGGCTCTCTGACACCATTTTTGGGCCACCAACATTTTCTGGACTTTAGGAGGTCTAGGATGCCTGTAAACCCCTTTTTTTCGGCCTCCAAAGTTTTCAACATTTTTGCAGACCTAAAATGCATTTTAAGGCCTTTTTTGGGCTGCTAACATATTCTGAGCTTCAGGGGTATAGGTTGCATTTTTCATGCCAAAAATATTTTGGGGAATTTCAGTGGTCTAGGATGCGGCTTAATGCCCCTTTCAGGCTGCAAATGTATTTGGGGCATTCAGAGCTCTCTGACACCAATTTTGGCCCACCAACATTTTCTGGACTTTAGAGGTTCTAGGATGCCTGTAAACCCCTTTTTTGGGCCTCCAAAATTTTCAACATTTTGCAGGCGTAAAATGCATTTTAAGGCCTTTTTTGGGCTGCTAACATATTCTGAGCTTCAGGGGTATAGGTTGCATTTTTCATGCCAAAAATATTTTGGGGAATTTCAGTGGTCTAGGATGCGGCTTAATGCCCCTTTCAGGCTGCAAATGTATTTGGGGCATTCAGGGCTCTCTGACACCATTTTTGGGCCACCAACATTTTCTGGACTTTAGGAGGTCTAGGATGCCTGTAAACCCCTTTTTTGGGCCTCCAAAGTTTTCAACATTATTGCAGGCCTAAAATGCATTTTAAGGCCTTTTTTGGGCTGCTAACATATTCTGAGCTTTCAGGGGTGTAGGATGCATGTTTTGTGTCAAAACTATTTTTAGGAATTTCAGTGGTCTGGGATGTGGGTTAGTGCCACTTTCAGGCTGCAAATGTTTTTGGGACATTCAGAGCTCTCTGACACCGATTTTGGCCCACCAACATTTTCTGGACTTTAGGGGGTCTAGGATGCCTGTAAACCCCTTTTTTTGGCCTCCAAAGTGTTCAACATTTGTGCAGGGCTAAGAAGCATTTTAAGTCCTTTTTTTGAGCTGCCAACATTTTCTGATCTTTCAGGGTTGTAGGATGCATTTTTTGTGGCAAAAATGTTTTGGGGAATTTCAGTGGTCTAGGATTCGCCTTAATGCCCCTTTCAGGCTGCAAATCTGTTTGGGACATTCAGAGCTCTCTGACACTGTTTTTGGGCCACAAACATTTTCTGGACTTTAGGGGGTCTAGGATGCCTGTAAACCCCTTTTTTGGGCCTCCAAAGTTTTCAACATTTTTGCAGGCGTAAAATGCATTTTAAGGGCTTTTCTGGGCTGCTAACATATTCTGAGCTTCAGGGGTGTAGGATGCATTTTTTGTGCCAAAAATATTTTTGGGAATTTCAGTGGTCTAGGATGCGGGTTAATGCCCCTTTGAGGCTGCAAATGTTTTTGGGACATTCAGAGCTCTCTGACACCGATTTTGGCCCACCAACATTTTCTGGACTTTAGGGGGTCTAGGATGCCTGTAAACCCCTTTTTTCGGCCTCCAAAGGTTTCAACATTTTTGCAGGCCTAAAATGCATTTTAAGGCCTTTTTTGGTCTGCTAACATATTCTGAGCTTCAGGGGTATAGGTTGCATTTTTCATGCCAAAAATATTTTGGGGAATTTCAGTGGTCTAGGATGCGGGTTAATACCCCTTTCAGGCTGCAAATGTTTTTGGGAATTCAGGGCTCTCTGACACCATTTTTGAGCCACAATCATTTTCTGGACTTTAGGGGGTCTAGGATGCCTGTACCCTCTTTTTTGGGCCTCCAAAGTTTTCAACATTTTTGCAGACCTAAAATGCATTTTAACTCCTTTTTTGGGGAGCTAACATATTCTGAGCTTCAGGGGTATAGGTTGCATTTTTCATGCCAAAAATATTTTGGGGAATTTCAGTGGTCTAGGATTCGACTTAATGCCCCCTTCAGGCTGCAAATCTGTTTGGGACATTCAGAGCTCTCTGACACTGTTTTTGGGCCACAAACATTTTCTGGACTTTAGGGGGTCTAGGATGCCTGTAAACCCCTTTTTTGGGCCTCCAAAGTTTCCAATATTTTTGCAGGCCTAAAATGCATTTTAAGGCCTTTTTCGGGCTGCTAACATATTCTGAGCTTTCAGGGGTGTAGGATGCATTTTTGTGTCAAAACTATTTTTAGGAATCTCAGTGGTCTGGGATGTGGGTTAGTGCCACTTTCAGGCTGCAAATGTTTTTGGGACATTCAGAGCTCTCTGACACTGTTTTTGGGCCACAAACATTTTCTGGACTTTAGGGGGTCTAGGATGCCTGTAAACCCCTTTTTCGGGCCTCCAAAGTTTTCAACATTTTTGCAGGTGTAAAATGCATTTTAAGGGCTTTTCTGGGCTGCTAACATATTCTGAGCTTCAGGGGTGTAGGATGCATTTTTTGTGCAAAAAATATTTTTGGGAATTTCAGTGGTCTAGGATGCGGGTTAATGCCCCTTTGAGGCTGCAAATGTTTTTGGGACATTCAGAGCTCTCTGACACAGATTTTGGCCCACCAACATTTTCTGGACTTTAGGGGGTCTAGGATGCCTCTAAACCCCTTTTTTCCACCTCCAAAGTTTTCAACATTTTTGCAAGCCTAAGATGCACTTTAAGGGATTTTTTGGCTGCTAACATTTTCAGAACTTTCAGGGGTGTAGGATGCATTTTTCATGCCAAAGATATTTTGGAGAATTTCAGTGGTCTAGGATGCGGCTTAATGCCCCTTTCAGGCTGCACATGTTTTTGGGACATTCAGAGCTCTCTGACACCGATTTTGGCCCACCAACATTTTCTGGACTTTAGGGGGTCTAGGATGCCTGTAAACCTCTTTTTTCGGCCTCCAAAGGTTTCAACATTTTTGCAGGCCTAAAATGCATTTTAAGGCCTTTTTTGGGCTGCTAACATATTCTGAGCTTCAGGGGTGTAGGATGCATTTTTCGTGCAAAAAATATTTTTGGGAATTTCAGTGGTCTAGGATGCGGGTTAATACCCCTTTCAGGCTGCAAATGTTTTTGGGAATTCAGGGCTCTCTGACACCATTTTTGAGCCACAATCATTTTCTGGACTTTAGGGGGTCTAGGATGCCTGTACCCTCTTTTTTGGGCCTCCAAAGTTTTCAACATTTTTGCAGACCTAAAATGCATTTTAACTCCTTTTTTGGGGTGCTAACATATTCTGAGCTTCAGGGGTATAGGTTGCATTTTTCATGCCAAAAATATTTTGGGGAATTTCAGTGGTCTGGGATGCGGCTTAATGCCCCTTTCAGGCTACAAATGTATTTGGGGCATTCAGAGCTCTCTGACACCGATTTTGGCCCACCAACATTTTCTGGACTTTAGGGGGTCTAGGATGCCTGTAAACCCCTTTTTTGGTCCTTCAAAGTTTTCAACATTTTTGCAGGCCTAAAATGCGTTTTAAGGCATTTTTGGGCTGCTAACATTTTCAGAACATTCAGGGGTGTAGTATGCATTTTTTGTGCCAAAAATATTTTTGGGAATTTCAGTGGTCTAGGATGCGGGTTAATGCCCCTTTGAGGCTGCAAATGTTTTTGGGACATTCAGGGCTCTCTGACACCATTTTTGGGCCACCAACATTTTCTGGACTTTAGGGGGTCTAGGATGCCTGTAAACCCCTTTTTTGGTCCTTCAAAGTTTTCAACATTTTTGCAGGCCTAAAATGCATTTTAAGGCCTTTTCTGGGCTGCTAACATATTCTGAGCTTTCAGGGGTGTAGGATGCATTTTTCGTGGCAAAAATATTTTTGGGAATTTCAGTGGTCTAGGATGCGAGTTAATGCCCCTTTCATGCTGACAATGTTTTTGGGACATTCAGAGCTCTCTGACACAGATTTTGGCCCACCAACATTTTCTGGACTTTATGGGGTCTAGGATGCCTGTAATCCCCTTTTTTGGTCCTTCAAAGTTTTCAACATTTTTGCAGGCCTAAAATGCATTTTAAGGCATTTTTGGGCAGCTAACATATTCTGAGCTTTCAGGGGTGTAGGATGCATTTTTCATGCCAAAGATATTTTGGAGAATTTCAGTGGTCTAGGATGCGAGTTAATGCCCCTTTGAGGCTGCAAATGTTTTTGGGACATTCAGAGCTCTCTGACACAGATTTTGGCCACCCAACATTTTCTGGACTTTAGGGGGTCTAGGATGCCTCTAAACCCCTTTTTTCCACCTCCAAAGTTTTCAACATTTTTGCAAGCCTAAGATGCACTTTAAGGGATTTTTTGGCTGCTAACATTTTCAGAACTTTCAGGGGTGTAGGATGCATTTTTCATGCCAAAGATATTTTGGAGAATTTCAGTGGTCTAGGATGCGGCTTAATGCCCCTTTCAGGCTGCAAATGTTTTTGGGACATTCAGAGCTCTCTGACACCGATTTTGGCCCACCAACATTTTCTGTACTTTAGGGGGTCTAGGATGCCTGTAAACCCCTTTTTTCGGAATCCAAAGGTTTCAACATTTTTGCAGGCCTAAAATGCATTTTAAGGCCTTTTTTGGGCTGCTAACATATTCTGAGCCTTAGTGGTGACGGATGCATTTTTCGTGCAAAAAATATTTTTGGGAATTTCAGTGGTCTAGGATGCAGATTAATGCCCCTTTCATGCTGCAAATGTTTTAGGGACATTCAGGGCTCTCTGACACCGATTTTGGCCCACCAACATTTTCTGCACTTTAGGGGGTCTAGGATGCCTGTAAACCCCTTTTTTGGTCCTTCAAAGTTTTCAACATTTTTGCAGGCCTAAAATGCATTTTAAGGCATTTTTGGGCAGCTAACATATTCTGAGCTTTCAGGGGTGTAGGATGCATTTTTCATGCCAAAGATATTTTGGAGAATTTCAGTGGTCTAGGATGCGGCTTAATGACCCTTTCAGGCTGCAAATGTATTTGGGGCATTCAGAGCTCTCTGACACTGATTTTGGCCCACCAACATTTTCTGAACTTTAGGGGGTCTAGGATGCCTGTAAACCCCTTTTTTGGTCCTTCAAAGTTTTCAACATTTTTGCAGGCCTAAAATGCATTTTAAGGCCTTTTTTGGGCTGCAAACATATTCTGAGCTTCTGGGGTAGGGTTGCATTTTTCATGCCAAAAATATTTTTGGGAATTTCAGTGGTCTAGGATGCGGGTTAATGCCCCTTTCAGGCTGCAAATGTTTTTGGGACATTCAGGGCTCTCTGACACCATTTTTGGGCCACCAACATTTTCTGGACTTTAGGGGGTCTAGGATGCCTGTAAACCCCTTATTTGGTCCTTCAAAGTTTTCAACATTTTTGCAGGCCTAAAATGCATTTTAAGGCCTTTTTTTTGGCTGCTAACATATTCTGAGCTTTCAGGGGTGTAGGATGCATTTTTCGTGCCAAAAATATTTTTGGGAATTTCAGTGGTCTAGGATGCGGGTTAATGCCCCTTTGAGGCTGCAAATGTTTTTGGGACATTCAGAGCTCTCTGACACAGATTTTGGCCCACCAACATTTTCTGGACTTTAGGGAGTCTAGGATGCCTCTAAACCCCTTTTTTCCACCTCCAAAGTTTTCTACATTTTTGCAGGCCTAAGATGCATTTTAAGGCATTTTTGGGCTGCTAACATTTTCAGACCTTTCAGGGGTGTAGTATGCATTTTTTGTGCCAAAAATATTTTTGGAATTTCAGTGGTCTAGGATGCGGGTTAATGCCCCTTTCAGGCTGCAAATGTTTTTGGGACATTCAGGGCTCTCTGACACCATTTTTGGGCCACCAACATTTTCTGGACTTTAGGGGGTCTAGGATGCGTGTAAACCCCTTATTTGGTCCTTCAAAGTTTTCAACATTTTTGCAGGCCTAAAATGCATTTTAAGGCCTTTTTTTGGGCTGCTAACATATTCTGAGCTTTCAGGGGTGTAGGATGCATTTTTCGTGCCAAAAATATTTTTGGGAATTTCAGTGGTCTAGGATGCGAGTTAATGCCCCTTTCAGGCTCACAATGTTTTTGGGACATTCAGAGCTCTCTGACACAGATTTTGGCCCACCAACATTTTCTGGACTTTATGGGGTCTAGGATGCCTGTAAACCCCTTTTTTGGGCCTCCAAAGTTTTCAACATTTTTGCAGGCCTAAAATGCATTATAAGGCCTTTTTTGGGCTGCTAACATATTCTGAGCTTTCAGGGGTGTAGGATGCATTTTTCATGCCAAAAATATTTTGGGGAATTTCGGTGGTCTAGGATGTGGCTTAATGCCCCTTTCAGGCTGCAAATGTATTTGGGGCATTTAGAGCTCTCTGACACAGATTTTGGCCCACCAACATTTTCTGGACTTTAGGGGGTCTAGGATGCTTCTAAACCCCTTTTTTGGGCCTCCAAAATTTTCAACATTTTTGCAGGCGTAAAATGCATTTTAAGGCTTTTTTGGGCTGCTAACATATTCTGAGCCTTAGCGGTGTAGGATGCATTATTCGTGCAAAAAATATTTTTGGGATTTTCAGTGGTCTACGATGCGGGTTAATGCCCCTATCAGGCTGCAAATGTTTTTGGGAATTCAGGGCTCTCTGACACCGATTTTGGCCCACCAACATTTTCTGGACTTTAGGGGGTCTAGGATGCCTGTAAACCCCTTTTTTGGT
Source organism: Ambystoma mexicanum (assembly GCF_040938575.1). NCBI lineage: Eukaryota > Metazoa > Chordata > Amphibia > Caudata > Ambystomatidae > Ambystoma > Ambystoma mexicanum. The sequence continues at coordinate 345,380,682 of NC_090932.1, forward strand.
CCTTCAAAGTTTTCAACATTTTTGCAGGCCTAAATGCATTTTAAGGCCTTTTTTTGAGATGCCAACATTTTCTGATCTTTCAGGGTTGTAGGATGCATTTTTTGTGCCAAAACTATTTTTAGGAATTTCAGTGGTCTGGGATGTGGGTTAGTGCCACTTTCAGGCTGCAAATGTTTTTGGGACATTCAGAGCTCTCTGACACCGATTTTGGCCCACCAACATTTTCTGGACTTTAGGGGGTCTAGGATGCCTGTAAACCCCTTTTTTGGGCCTCCAAAGCTTTCAACATTTTTGCAGGCCTAAAATGCATTTTAAGGCCTTTTTTGGGCTGCTTACATATTCTGAGCTTCACGGGTATAGGTTGCATTTTTCATGCCAAAAATATTTTGGGGAATTTCAGTGGTCTAGGATGCGGCTTGATGCCCCTTTCAGGCTGCAAATGTATTTGGGGCATTCAGAGCTCTCTGACACCATTTTTGGGCCACCAACATTTTCTGGACTTTAGGGGGTCTAGGATGCCTGTAAACCCCTTTTTTGGTCCTTCAAAGTTTTCAACATTTTTGCAGGCCTAAAATGCATTTTAAGGCCTTTTTTTGAGATGCCAACATTTTCTGATCTTTCAGGGTTGTAGGATGCATTTTTTGTGCCAAAACTATTTTTAGGAATTTCAGTGGTCTGGGATGTGGGTTAGTGCCACTTTCAGGCTGCAAATGTTTTTGGGACATTCAGAGCTCTCTGACACCGATTTTGGCCCACCAACATTTTCTGGACATTAGGGGGTCTAGGATGCCTGTAAACCCCTTTTTTTGGCCTCCAAAGTGTTCAACATTTGTGCAGGCCTAAGAAGCATTTTAAGTCCTTTTTTTGAGCTGCCAACATTTTCTGATCTTTCAGGGTTGTAGGATGCATTTTTTGTGGCAAAAATGTTTTGGGGAATTTCAGTGGTCTAGGATTCGACTTAATGCCCCCTTCAGGCTGCGAATCTGTTTGGGACATTCAGAGCTCTCTGACACTGTTTTTGGGCCACAAACATTTTCTGGACTTTAGGGGGTCTAGGATGCCTGTAAACCCCTTATTTGGTCCTTTAAAAGTTTTCAACATTTTTGCAGGCCTAAAATGCATTTTAAGGCCTTTTTTTGGGCTGCTAACATATTCTGAGCTTTCAGGGGTGTAGGATGCATTTTTCGTGCCAAAAATATTTTTGGGAATTTCAGTGGTCTAGGATGCGAGTTAATGCCCCTTTCAGGCTCACAATGTTTTTGGGACATTCAGAGCTCTCTGACACAGATTTTGGCCCACCAACATTTTCTGGACTTTAGGGGGTCTAGGATGCCTCTAAACCCCTTTTTTCCACCTCCAAAGTTTTCTCCATTTTTGCAGGGCTAAGATGCACTTTAAGGCATTTTTGGGCTGCTAACATTTTCAGAACTTTCAGGGGCGTAGTATGTATTTTTTGTGCTAAAAATATTTTTGGGAATTTCAGTGGTCTAGGGTGCGGGTTAATGCCCCTTTCAGGCTGCAAATGTTTTAGGGACATTCAGGGCTCTCTGACACCATTTTTGGGCCACCAACATTTTCTGGACTTTAGGGGGTCTAGGATGCCTGTAAACCCCTTTTTGGGCCTCCAAAGTTTTCAACATTTTTGCAGGCTTAAAATGCATTTTAAGGGCTTTTTCGGGCTGCTAACATATTCTGAGCTTTCAGGGGTGTAAGATGCATTTTTCATGCCAAAAATATTTTTGGGAATTTCAGTGGTCTAGGATGCGGGTTAATACCCCTTTCAGGCTGCAAATGTTTTTGGGACATTCAGAGCTCTCTGACACTGTTTTTGGGCCACCAACATTTTCTGGACTTTAGGGGGTCTAGGATGTCTGTAAACCCCTTTTTTGGGCCTCCAAAGTTTTCAACATTTTTGCAGGCCTAAAATGCATTTTAAGGCCTTTTTTGGGCTGCTAACATATTCTGAGTTTAAGGGTTGTAGGATGCATTTTTCGTGCAAAAAATATTTTTGGGATTTTCAGTGGTCTAGGATGCGGGTTAATGCCCCTTTCAGGCTGCAAATGTTTTTGGGAATTCAGGGCTCTCTGACACCATTTTTGAGCCAAAATCATTTTCTGGACTTTAGGGGGTCTCGGATGCCTGTACCCCCTTTTTTGGGCTTCCAAAGTTTTCAACATTTTTGCAGGCCTAAAATGCATTTTAAGGCCTTTTTTGGGCTGCTAACATATTCTGAGCTTCAGGGGTATAGGTTGCATTTTTCATGCCAAAAATATTTTGGGGAATTTCAGTGGTCTAGGATGCGGCTTAATGCCCCTTTCAGGCTGCAAATGTATTTGGGGCATTCAGAGCTCTCTGACACCACTTTTGGGCCACCAACATTTTCTGGACTTTAGGGGGTCTAGGATGCCTGTAAACCCCTTTTTTGGTCCTTCAAAGTTTTCAACATTTTTGCAGGCCTAAAATGCATTTTAAGGCCTTTTTTTGAGATGCCACATTTTCTGATCTTTCAGGGTTGTAGGATGCATTTTTTGTGTCAAAACTATTTTTAGGAATTTCAATGGTCTGGGACACTTTCAGGCTGCAAATGTTTTTGGGACATTCAGAGCTCTCTGACACCGATTTTGGCCCACCAACATTTTCTGGGCTTTAGGGGGTCTAGGATGCCTGTAAACCCCTTTTTTTGGCCTCCAAAGTGTTCAACATTTGTGCTGGCCTAAGAAGCATTTTAAGTCCTTTTTTTGAGCTGCCAACATTTTCTGATCTTTCAGGGTTGTAGGATGCATTTTTTGTGGCAAAAATGTTTTGGGGAATTTCAGTGGTCTAGGATTCGCCTTAATGCCCCTTTCAGGCTGCAAATCTGTTTGGGACATTCAGAGCTCTCTGACACTGTTTTTGGGCCACAAACATTTTCTGGACTTTAGGGGGTCTAGGATGCCTGTAAACCCCTTTTTTGGGCCTCCAAAGTTTTCAACATTTTTGCAAGCGTAAAATGCATTTTAAGGGCTTTTTTGGGCTGCTAACATATTCTGAGCTTCAGGGGTGTAGGATGCATTTTTGTGCCAAAAATATTTTTGGGAATTTCAGTGGTCTAGGATGCGGGTTAATGCCCCTTTCAGGCTGCAAATGTTTTTGGGACATTCAGAGCTCTCTGACACAGATTTTGGCCCACCAACATTTTCTGGACTTTAGGGGGTCTAGGATGCCTCTAAACCCCTTTTTTCCACCTCCAAAGTTTTCAACATTTTTGCAAGACTAAGATGCACTTTAAGGGATTTTTTGGCTGCTAACATGTTCAGAACTTTCAGGGGTGTAGGATGCATTTTTCATGCCAAAGATATTTTGGAGAATTTCAGTGGTCTAGGATGCGGGTTAATGCCCCTTTCAGGCTGCAAATGTTTTTGGGACATTCAGAGCTCTCTGACACCGATTTTGTCCCACCAACATTTTCTGGACTTTAGGGGGTCTAGGATGCCTGTAAACCCCTTTTTTCGGCCTCCAAAGGTTTCAACATTTTTGCAGGCCTAAAATGCATTTTAAGGCCTTTTTTGGGCTGCTAACATATTCTGAGCTTCAGGGGTGTAGGATGCATTTTTCGTGCAAAAAATAATTTTGGGAATTTCAGTGGTCTAGGATGCGGCTTAATGCCCCTTTCAGGCTGCAAATGTATTTGGGGCATTCAGAGCTCTCTGACACCGATTTTGGCCCACCAACATTTTCTGGACTTTAGGGGGTCTAGGATGCCTGTAAACCCCTTATTTGGTCCTTCAAAGTTTTCAACATTTTTGCAGGCCTAAAATGCATTTTAAGGCCTTTTTTTGGGCTGCTAACATATTCTGAGCTTTCAGGGGTGTAGGATGCATTTTTCGTGCCAAAAATATTTTTGGGAATTTCAGTGGTCTAGGATATGGGTTAATGCCCCTTTGAGGCTGCAATTTTTTTGGGACATTCAGAGCTCTTTGACACAGATTTTGGCCCACCAATATTTTCTGGACTTTAGGGAGTCTAGGATGCCTCTAAACCCCTTTTTTCCACCTCCAAAGTTTTATACATTTTTGCAGGCCTAAGATGCATTTTAAGGCATTTTTGGGCTGCTAACATTTTCAGAACTTTCAGGGGCGTAGTATGCATTTTTTGTGCCAAAAATATTTTTGGGAATTTCAGTGGTCTAGGATGCGGGTTAATGCCCCTTTCAGGCTGCAAATGTTTTTGGGACATTCAGGGCTCTCTGACACCATTTTTGGGCCACCAACATTTTCTGGACTTTAGGGGGTCTAGAATGCCTGTAAACCCCTTTTTTGGGCCTCCACAGTTTTCAACATTTTTGCAGGCGTAAAATGCATTTTAAGGCCTTTTTTTGGGCTGCTAACATATTCTGAGCTTCAGGGTTGTAGGATGCATTTTTCATGCCAAAAATATTTTGGGGAATTTCAGTGGTCTAGGATGCGGCTTAATGCCCCTTTCAGGCTGCAAATGTATTTGGGGCATTCAGAGCTCTCTGACACCATTTTTGGGCCACCAACATTTTCTGGACTTTAGGGGGTCTAGGATGCCTGTAAACCCCTTTTTTGGTCCTTCAAAGTTTTCAACATTTTTGCAGGCCTAAAATGCATTTTAAGGCCTTTTTTTGAGATGCCAACATTTTCTGATCTTTCAGGGTTGTAGGATGCATTTTTTGTGCCAAAACTATTTTTAGGAATTTCAGTGGTCTGAGATGTGGGTTAGTGCCACTTTCAGGCTGCAAATGTTTTTGGGACATTCAGAGCTCTCTGACACTGTTTTTGGGCCACAAACATTTTCTGGACTTTAGGGGGTCTAGGATGCCTGTAAACCCCTTTTTTGGGCCTCCAAAGTTTTCAACATTTTTGCAGGCGTAAAATGCATTTTAAGGCCTTTTTTGGGCTGCTAACTTATTCTGAGCTTCAGGGTTGTAGGATGCATTTTTTGTGCCAAAAATATTTTTGGGAATTTCAGTGGTCTAGGATGCGTGTTAATGCCCCTTTCAGGCTGCAAATGTTTTTGGGACATTCAGAGCTCTCTGACACAGATTTTGGCCCACCAACATTTTCTGGACTTTAGGGGGTCTAGGATGCCTCTAAACCCCTTTTTTCCACCTCCAAAGTTTTCAACATTTTTGCAAGCCTAAGATGCACTTTAAGGCATTTTTGGGCTGCTAACATTTTCAGAACTTTCAGGGGCGTAGTATGCATTTTTTGTGCCAAAAATATTTTTGGGAATTTCAGTGGTCTAGGATGCGGGTTAATGCCCCTTTCAGGCTGCAAATGTTTTTGGGACATTCAGGGCTCTCTGACACCATTTTTGGGCCACCAACATTTTCTGGACTTTAGGGGGTCTAGAATGCCTGTAAACCCCTTTTTTGGGCCTCCACAGTTTTCAACATTTTTGCAGGCGTAAAATGCATTTTAAGGCCTTTTTTTGGGCTGCTAACATATTCTGAGCTTCAGGGTTGTAGGATGCATTTTTCATGCCAAAAATATTTTGGGGAATTTCAGTGGTCTAGGATGCGGCTTAATGCCCCTTTCAGGCTGCAAATGTATTTGGGGCATTCAGAGCTCTCTGACACCATTTTTGGGCCACCAACATTTTCTGGACTTTAGGGGGTCTAGGATGCCTGTAAACCCCTTTTTTGGTCCTTCAAAGTTTTCAACATTTTTGCAGGCCTAAAATGCATTTTAAGGCCTTTTTTTGAGATGCCAACATTTTCTGATCTTTCAGGGTTGTAGGATGCATTTTTTGTGCCAAAACTATTTTTAGGAATTTCAGTGGTCTGAGATGTGGGTTAGTGCCACTTTCAGGCTGCAAATGTTTTTGGGACATTCAGAGCTCTCTGACACTGTTTTTGGGCCACAAACATTTTCTGGACTTTAGGGGGTCTAGGATGCCTGTAAACCCCTTTTTTGGGCCTCCAAAGTTTTCAACATTTTTGCAGGCGTAAAATGCATTTTAAGGCCTTTTTTGGGCTGCTAACTTATTCTGAGCTTCAGGGTTGTAGGATGCATTTTTTGTGCCAAAAATATTTTTGGGAATTTCAGTGGTCTAGGATGCGTGTTAATGCCCCTTTCAGGCTGCAAATGTTTTTGGGACATTCAGAGCTCTCTGACACAGATTTTGGCCCACCAACATTTTCTGGACTTTAGGGGGTCTAGGATGCCTCTAAACCCCTTTTTTCCACCTCCAAAGTTTTCAACATTTTTGCAAGCCTAAGATGCACTTTAAGGCATTTTTGGGCTGCTAACATTTTCAGAACTTTCAGGGGTGTAGTATGCATTTTTTGTGCCAAAAATATTTTTGGGAATTTCAGTGGTCTAGGATGCGGCTTAATGCCCGTTTCACTCTGCAAATGTTTTTGGGACATTCAGGGCTCTCTGACACCGATTTTGGCCCACCAACATTTTCTGGACTTTAGGGGGTCTAGGATGCCTGTAAACCCCTTTTTTGGGCCTCCAAAGTTTTCAACATTTTTGCAGGCCTAAATGCATTTTAAGGCCTTTTTTGGGCTGCTAACATATTCTGAGCCTTAGTGGTGACGGATGCATTTTTCGTGCAAAAAATATTTTTGGGAATTTCAGTGGTCTAGGATGCAGGTTAATGCCCCTTTCATGCTGCAAATGTTTTACGGACATTCAGGGCTCTCTGACACCATTTTTGGGCCACCAACATTTTCTGGACTTTAGGGTGTCTAGGATGCCTGTAAACCCCTTTTTTGGGCCTCCAAAGTTTTCAACATTTTTGCAGGCCTAAAATGTATTTTAAGGCCTTTTTTGGGCTGCTAACATATTCTGAGCTTTCAGGGGTGTAGGATGCATTTTTCATGCCAAAAATATTTTTGCGAATTTCAGTGGTCTAGGATGCGGGTTAATGCCCCTTTCAGGCTGCAAATGTTTTTGGGACATTCAGGGGTCTCTGACACCATTTTTGGGCCACCAACATTTTCTGGACTTTAGGGGGTCTAGGATGCCTGTAAACCCCTTTTTTGGGCCTCCAAAGTTTTCAACATTTTTGCAGGCCTAAAATGCATTTTAAGGCCTTTTTTGGGCTGCTAACATATTCTGAGCTTTCAGGGGTGTAGGATGCATTTTTCATGCCAAAAATATTTTGGGGAATTTCAGTGGTCTAAGATGCGACTTAATGCCCCTTTCAGGCTGCAAATCTGTTTGGGACATTCAGAGCTCTCTGACACTGTTTTTGGGCCACCAACATTTTCTGGACTTTAGGGGGTCTAGGATGTCTGTAAACCCCTTTTTTTGGGCCTCCAAAGTTTTCAACATTTTTGCAGGCGTAAAATGCATTTTAAGGCCTTTTTTGGGCTGATAACATATTCTGAGCTTCAGGGTTGTAGGATGCATTTTTTGTGCCAAAAATATTTTTGGGAATTTCAGTGGTCTAGGATGCGGGTTAATGCCCCTTTGAGGCTGCAAATGTTTTTGGGACATTCAGAGCTCTCTGACACAGATTTTGGCCCACCAACATTTTCTGGACTTTAGGGGGTCTAGGATGCCTCTAAACACCTTTTTTCCACCTCCAAAGTTTTCAACATTTTTGCAAGCCTAAGATGCACTTTAAGGCATTTTTGGGTTGCTAACATTTTCAGAACTTTCAGGGGTGTAGTATGCATTTTTTATGCCAAAAATATTTTTGGGAATTTCAGTGGTCTAGGATGCGGCTTAATGCCCGTTTCACTCTGCAAATGTTTTTGGGACATTCAGGGCTCTCTGACACCGATTTTGGCCCACCAACATTTTCTGGACTTTAGGGGGTCTAGGATGCCTGTGAACACCTTTTTTGGGCCTCCAAAGTTTTCAACATTTTTGCAGGCCTAAAATGCATTTTAAGGCCTTTTTTGGGCTGCTAACATATTGTGAGCTTTCAGGGGTGTAGGATGCATTTTTCATGCCAAAAATATTTTGGGGAATTTCAGTGGTCTAAGATGCGACTTAATGCACCTTTCAGGCTGCAAATCTGTTTGGGACATTCAGAGCTCTCTGACACTGTTTTTGGGCCACCAACATTTTCTGGACTTTAGGGGGTCTAGGATGTCTGTAAACCCCTTTTTTGGGCCTCCAAAGTTTTCAACATTTTTGCAGGCCTAAAATGCATTTTAAGGCCTTTTCTGGGCTGCTAACATATTCTGAGCTTTCAGGGGTGTAGGATGCATTTTTCGTGGCAAAAATATTTTTGGGAATTTCAGTGGTCTAGGATGCGAGTTAATGCCCCTTTCAGGCTGACAATGTTTTTGGGACATTCAGAGCTCTCTGACACAGATTTTGGTCCACCAACATTTTCTGGACGTTAGGGGGTCTAGGATGCCTCTAAACCCCTTTTTTGGTCCTTCAAAGTTTTCTCCATTTTTGCAGGGCTAAGATGCACTTTAAGGCATTTTTGGGCTGCTAACATTTTCAGAACTTTCAGGGGCGTAGTATGCATTTTTTGTGCAAAAAATATTTTTGGGAATTTCAGTGGTCTAGGATGCGGGTTAATGCCCCTTTCAGGCTGCAAATGTTTTTGGGAATTCAGGGCTCTCTGACACCATTTTTGAGCCACAATCATTTTCTGGACTTTATGGGGTCTCGGATGCCTGTACCCCCTTTTTTGGGCCTCCAAAATTTTCAACATTTTTGCAGGCGTAAAATGCATTTTAAGGCCTTTTTTGGGCTGCTAACATATTCTGAGCTTCACGGGTATTGGTTGCATTTTTCATGCCAAAAATATTTTGGGGAATTTCAGTGGTCTAGGTTGCGGCTTAATGCCCCTTTCAGGCTGCAAATGTATTTGGGGCATTCAGAGCTCTCTGACACCATTTTTGGGCCACCAACATTTTCTGGACTTTAGGGGGTCTAGGATGCCTGTAAACCCCTTTTTTGGTCCTTCAAAGTTTTCAACATTTTTGCAGGCCTAAAATGCATTTTAAGGCCTTTTTTTGAGATGCCAACATTTTCTGATCTTTCAGGGTTGTAGGATGCATTTTTTGTGGCAAAACTATTTTTAGGAATTTCAGTGGTCTGGGATGTGGGTAAGTGCCATTTTCAGGCTGCAAATGTTTTTGGGACATTCAGAGCTCTCTGACACCGATTTTGGCCCACCAACATTTTCTGGACTTTAGGGGGTCTAGGATGCCTGTAAACCCCTTTTTTTGGCCTCCAAAGTGTTCAACATTTGTGCAGGCCTAAGAAGCATTTTAAGTCCTTTTTTGAGCTGCCAACGTTTTCTGATCTTTCAGGGTTGTAGGATGCATTTTTTGTGGCAAAAATGTTTTGGGGAATTTCAGTGGTCTAGGATTCGACTTAATGCCCCCTCCAGGCTCCAAATCTGTTTGGGACATTCAGAGCTCTCTGACACTGTTTTTGGGCCACAAACATTTTCTGGACTTTAGGGGGTCTAGGATGCCTGTAAACCCCTTTTTTGGGCCTCCAAAGTTTTCAACATTTTTGCAGGCGTAAAATGCATTTTAAGGCCTTTTTTGGGCTGCTAACATATTCTGAGCTTCAGGGGTGTAGGATGCATTTTTTGTGCCAAAAATATTTTTGGGAATTTCAGTGGTCTAGGATGTGGGTTAATGCCCCTTTCAGGTTGCAAATGTTTTTGGGACATTCAGAGCTCTCTGACACAGATTTTGGCCCACCAACATTTTCTGGACTTTAGGGGGTCTAGGATGCCTCTAAACCCCTTTTTTTCCACCTCCAAAATTTTCAACATTTTTGCAAGCCTAAGATGCACTTTAAGGCATTTTGGGCTGCTAACATTTTCAGTACTTTCAGGGGTGTAGTATGCATTTTTTTTTTGCCAAAAATATTTTTGGGAATTTCAGTGGTCTAGGATGCGGCTTAATGCCCGTTTCACTCTGCAAATGTTTTTGGGACATTCAGGGCTCTCTGACACCGATTTTGGCCCACCAACATTTTCTGGACTTTAGGGGGTCTAGGATGCCTGTAAACCCCTTTTTTGGGCCTCCAAAGTTTTCAACATTTTTGCAGGCCTAAAATGCATTTTAAGGCCTTTTTTGGGCTGCTAACATATTCTGAGCCTTAGTGGTGACGGATGCATTTTTCGTGCAAAAAATATTTTTGGGAATTTCAGTGGTCTAGGATGCAGGTTAATGCCCCTTTCATGCTGCAAATGTTTTAGGGACATTCAGGGCTCTCTGACACCATTTTTGGGCCACCAACATTTTCTGGACTTTAGGGGGTCTAGGATGCCTGTAAACCCCTTTTTTGGGCCTCCAAAGTTTTCAACATTTTTGCAGGCCTAAAATGCATTTTAAGGCCTTTTTTGGGCTGTAAACATATTCTGAGCTTTCAGGGGTGCAGGATGCATTTTTCATGCCAAAAATATTTTTGGGAATTTCAGTGGTCTAGGATGCGGGTTAATGCCCCTTTCAGGCTGCAAATGTTTTTGGGACATTCAGGGCTCTCTGACGCCATTTTTGGGCCACCAACATTTTCTGGACTTTAGGGGGTCTAGGATGCCTGTAAACCCCTTTTTTTGGCCTCCAAAGTTTTCAACATTTTTTCAGGCCTAAAATGCATTTTAAGCCCTTTTTTGGGCTGCTAACATATTCTGAGCTTTCAGGGGTGTAGGATGCATTTTTCATGCCAAAAATATTTTGGGGAATTTCAGTGGTCTAGGATGCGACTTAATGCCCCTTTCAGGCTGCAAATTTGTTTGGGACATTCAGAGCTCTCTGTCACTGTTTTTGGGCCACCAACATTTTCTGGACTTTAGGGGGTCTAGGATGTCTGTAAACCCCTTTTTTGGGCCTCCAAAGTTTTCAACATTTTTGCAGGCCTAAAATGCATTTTAAGGCCTTTTTTGGGCTGCTAACATATTCTGAGCTTAAGGGTTGTAGGATGCATTTTTTGTGCCAAAACTATTTTTAGGAATTTCAGTGGTCTGGGATGTGGGTTAGTGCCACTTTCAGGCTGCAAATGTTTTTGGGACATTCAGAGCTCTCTGACACCGATTTTGGCCCACCAACATTTTCTGGACTTTAGGGGGTCTAGGATGCCTGTAAACCCCTTTTTTTGGCCTCCAAAGTGTTCAACATTTGTGCAGGCCTAAGAAGCATTTTAAGTCCTTTTTTTGAGCTGCCAACATTTTCTGATCTTTCAGGGTTGTAGGATGCATTTTTTGTGGCAAAAATGTTTTGGGGAATTTCAGTGGTCTAGGATTCGCCTTAATGCCCCTTTCAGGCTGCAAATCTGTTTGGGACATTCAGAGCTCTCTGACACTGTTTTTGGGCCACAAACATTTTCTGGACTTTAGGGGGTCTAAGATGCCTGTAAACCCCTTTTTTGGGCCTCCAAAGTTTTCAACATTTTTGTAGGCGTAAAATACATTTTAAGGGCTTTTTTGGGCTGCTAACATATTCTGAGCTTCAGGGGTGTAGGATGCATTTTTTGTGCCAAAACTATTTTTGGGAATTTCAGTGGTCTAGGATGCGGGTTAATGCCCCTTTGAGGCTGCAAATGTTTTTGGGACATTCAGAGCTCTCTGACACAGATTTTGGCCCACCAACATTTTCTGGACTTTAGGGGGTTTAGGATGCCTCTAAACCCTTTTTTTCCACCTCCAAAGTTTTCAACATTTTTGCAAGCCTAAGATGCACTTTAAGGGATTTTCTGGCTGCTAACATTTTCAGAACTTTCAGGGGTGTAGAGTGCATTTTTCATGCCAAAGATATTTTGGAGAATTTCAGTGGTCTAGGATGCGGCTTAATGTCCCTTTAAGGCTGCAAATTTTTTTGGGACATTCAGAGCTCTCTGACACCGATTTTGGCCCACCAACATTTTCTGGACTTTAGGGGGTCTAGGATGCCTGTAAACCCCTTTTTTCGGCCTCCAAAGGTTTCAACATTTTTGCAGGCCTAAAATGCATTTTAAGGCCTTTTTTGGGCTGCTAACATATTCTGAGCTTCAGGGGTATAGGTTGCATTTTTCATGCCAAAAATATTTTGGGGAATTTCAGTGGTCTAGGATGCGGCTTAATGCCCCTTTCAGGCTGCAAATGTATTTGGGGCATTCAGAGCTCTCTGACACCGATTTTAGCCCACCATTTTCTGGACTTTAGGGGGTCTAGGATGCCTGTAAACCCCTTTTTTGGTCCTTCAAAGTTTTCAACATTTTTGCAGGCCTAAAATGCATTTTAAGGCCTTTTCTGGGCTGCTAACATATTCTGAGCTTTCAGGGGTGTAGGATGCATTTTTGTGTCAAAACTATTTTTTAGGAATTTCAGTGGTCTGGGATGTGGGTTAGTGCCACTTTCAGGCTGCAAATGTTTTTGGGACATTCAGAGCTCTCTGACACCGATTTTGGCCCACCAACATTTTCTGGACTTTAGGGGGTCTAGGATGCCTGTAAACCCCTTTTTTTGGCCTCCAAAGTGTTCAACATTTGTGCAGGGCTAAGAAGCATTTTAAGTCCTTTTTTTGAGCTGCCAACATTTTCTGATCTTTCAGGGTTGTAGGATGCATTTTTTGTGGCAAAAATGTTTTGGGGAATTTCAGTGGTCTAGGATTCGCCTTAATGCCCCTTTCAGGCTGCAAATCTGTTTGGGACATTCAGAGCTCTCTGACACTGTTTTTGGGCCACAAACATTTTCTGGACTTTAGGGTGTCTAGGATGCCTGTAAACCCCTTTTTCGGGCCTCCAAAGTTTTCAACATTTTTGCAGGCGTAAAATGCATTTTAAGGGATTTTCTGGGCTGCTAACATATTCTGAGCTTCAGGGGTGTAGGATGCATTTTTTGTGCCAAAAATATTTTTGGGAATTTCAGTGGTCTAGGATGCGGGTTAATGCCCCTTTGAGGCTGCAAATGTTTTTGGGACATTCAGAGCTCTCTGACACAGATTTTGGCCCACCAACATTTTCTGGACTTTAGGGGGTCTAGGATGCCTCTAAACCCCTTTTTTCCACCTCCAAAGTTTTCAACATTTTTGCAAGCCTAAGATGCACTTTAAGGGATTTTTTGGCTGCTAACATGTTCAGAACTTTCAGGGGTGTAGGATGCATTTTTCATGCCAAAGATATTTTGGAGAATTTCAGTGGTCTAGGATGCGGCTTAATGCCCCTTTCAGGCTGCACATGTTTTTGGGACATTCAGAGCTCTCTGACACAGATTTTGGCCCACCAACATTTTCTGGACTTTAGGGGGTCTAGGATGCCTGTAAACCTCTTTTTTCGGCCTCCAAAGGTTTCAACATTTTTGCAGGCCTAAAATGCATTTTAAGGCCTTTTTTGGGCTGCTAACATATTCTGAGCTTCAGGGGTGTAGGATGCATTTTTCGTGTAAAAAATATTTTTGGGAATTTCAGTGGTCTAGGATGCGGGTTAATACCCCTTTCAGGCTGCAAATGTTTTTGGGAATTCAGGGCTCTCTGACACCATTTTTGAGCCACAATCATTTTCTGGACTTTAGGGGGTCTAGGATGCCTGTAAACCCCTTTTTCGGGCCTCCAAAGTTTTCAACATTTTTGCAGGCGTAAAATGCATTTTAAGGGATTTTCTGGGCTGCTAACATATTCTGAGCTTCAGGGGTGTAGGATGCATTTTTTGTGCCAAAAATATTTTTGGGAATTTCAGTGGTCTAGGATGCGGGTTAATGCCCCTTTGAGGCTGCAAATGTTTTTGGGACATTCAGAGCTCTCTGACACAGATTTTGGCCCACCAACATTTTCTGGACTTTAGGGGGTCTAGGATGCCTCTAAACCCCTTTTTTCCACCTCCAAAGTTTTCAACATTTTTGCAAGCCTAAGATGCACTTTAAGGGATTTTTTGGCTGCTAACATGTTCAGAACTTTCAGGGGTGTAGGATGCATTTTTCATGCCAAAGATATTTTGGAGAATTTCAGTGGTCTAGGATGAGGCTTAATGCCCCTTTCAGGCTGCACATGTTTTTGGGACATTCAGAGCTCTCTGACACCGATTTTGGCCCACCAACATTTTCTGGACTTTAGGGGGTCTAGGATGCCTGTAAACCTCTTTTTTCGGCCTCCAAAGGTTTCAACATTTTTGCAGGCCTAAAATGCATTTTAAGGCCTTTTTTGGGCTGCTAACATATTCTGAGCTTCAGGGGTGTAGGATGCATTTTTCGTGTAAAAAATATTTTTGGGAATTTCAGTGGTCTAGGATGCGGGTTAATACCCCTTTCAGGCTGCAAATGTTTTTGGGAATTCAGGGCTCTCTGACACCATTTTTGAGCCACAATCATTTTCTGGACTTTAGGGGGTCTAGGATGCCTGTACCCTCTTTTTTGGGCCTCCAAAGTTTTCAACATTTTTGCAGACCTAAAATGCAGTTTAACTCCTTTTTTGGGGTGCTAACATATTCTGAGCTTCAGGGGTATAGGTTGCATTTTTCATGCCAAAAATATTTTGGGGAATTTCAGTGGTCTAGGATGCGGCTTAATGCCCCTTTCAGGCTGCAAATGTATTTGGGGCATTCAGAGCTCTCTGACACCGATTTTGGCCCACCAACATTTTCTGGACTTTAGGGGGTCTAGGAAGCCTGTAAACCCCTTTTTTGGTCCTTCAAAGTTTTCAACATTTGTGCAGGCCTAAAATGCGTTTTAAGGCATTTTTGGGCTGCTAACATTTTCAGAACTTTCAGGGGTGTAGTATGCATTTTTTGTGCCAAAAATATTTTTGGGAATTTCAGTGGTCTAGGATGCGGGTTAATGCCCCTTTGAGGCTGCAAATGTTTTTGGGACATTCAGGGCTCTCTGACACCATTTTTGGGCCACCAACATTTTCTGGACTTTAGGGGGTCTAGGATGCCTGTAAACCCCTTTTTTTCGGCCTCCAAAGTTTTCAACATTTTTGCAGACCTAAAATGCATTTTAAGGCCTTTTTTGGGCTGCTAACATATTCTGAGCTTCAGGGGTATAGGTTGCATTTTTCATGCCAAAAATATTTTGGGGAATTTCAGTGGTCTAGGATGCGGCTTAATGCCCCTTTCAGGCTGCAAATGTATTTGGGGCATTCAGAGCTCTCTGACACCAATTTTGGCCCACCAACATTTTCTGGACTTTAGAGGTTCTAGGATGCCTGTAAACCCCTTTTTCGGGCCTCCAAAGTTTTCAACATTGTTGCAGGCGTAAAATGCATTTTAAGGGATTTTCTGGGCTGCTAACATATTCTGAGCTTCAGGGGTATAGGTTGCATTTTTCATGCCAAAAATATTTTGGGGAATTTCAGTGGTCTAGGATGCGGCTTAATGCCCCTTTCAGGCTGCAAATGTTTTTGGGACATTCAGAGCTCTCTGACACCTATTTTGGCCCACCAACATTTTCTGGACTTTAGGGGGTCTAGGATGCCTGTAAACCCCTTTTTTTGGCCTCCAAAGTGTTCAACATTTGTGCAGGGCTAAGAAGCATTTTAAGTCCTTTTTTTGAGCTGCCAACATTTTCTGATCTTTCAGGGTTGTAGGATGCATTTTTTGTGGCAAAAATGTTTTGGGGAATTTCAGTGGTCTAGGATTCGCCTTAATGCCCCTTTCAGGCTGCAAATCTGTTTGGGACATTCAGAGCTCTCTGACACTGTTTTTGGGCCACAAACATTTTCTGGACTTTAGGGGGTCTAGGATGCCTGTAAACCCCTTTTTCGGGCCTCCAAAGTTTTCAACATTTTTGCAGGCGTAAAATGCATTTTAAGGGATTTTCTGGGCTGCTAACATATTCTGAGCTTCAGGGGTGTAGGATGCATTTTTTGTGCCAAAAATATTTTTGGGAATTTCAGTGGTCTAGGATGCGGGTTAATGCCCCTTTGAGGCTGCAAATGTTTTTGGGACATTCAGAGCTCTCTGACACAGATTTTGGCCCACCAACATTTTCTGGACTTTAGGGGGTCTAGGATGCCTCTAAACCCCTTTTTTCCACCTCCAAAGTTTTCAACATTTTTGCAAGCCTAAGATGCACTTTAAGGGATTTTTTGGCTGCTAACATGTTCAGAACTTTCAGGGGTGTAGGATGCATTTTTCATGCCAAAGATATTTTGGAGAATTTCAGTGGTCTAGGATGCGGCTTAATGCCCCTTTCAGGCTGCACATGTTTTTGGGACATTCAGAGCTCTCTGACACAGATTTTGGCCCACCAACATTTTCTGGACTTTAGGGGGTCTAGGATGCCTGTAAACCTCTTTTTTCGGCCTCCAAAGGTTTCAACATTTTTGCAGGCCTAAAATGCATTTTAAGGCCTTTTTTGGGCTGCTAACATATTCTGAGCTTCAGGGGTGTAGGATGCATTTTTCGTGTAAAAAATATTTTTGGGAATTTCAGTGGTCTAGGATGCGGGTTAATACCCCTTTCAGGCTGCAAATGTTTTTGGGAATTCAGGGCTCTCTGACACCATTTTTGAGCCACAATCATTTTCTGGACTTTAGGGGGTCTAGGATGCCTGTAAACCCCTTTTTCGGGCCTCCAAAGTTTTCAACATTTTTGCAGGCGTAAAATGCATTTTAAGGGATTTTCTGGGCTGCTAACATATTCTGAGCTTCAGGGGTGTAGGATGCATTTTTTGTGCCAAAAATATTTTTGGGAATTTCAGTGGTCTAGGATGCGGGTTAATGCCCCTTTGAGGCTGCAAATGTTTTTGGGACATTCAGAGCTCTCTGACACAGATTTTGGCCCACCAACATTTTCTGGACTTTAGGGGGTCTAGGATGCCTCTAAACCCCTTTTTTCCACCTCCAAAGTTTTCAACATTTTTGCAAGCCTAAGATGCACTTTAAGGGATTTTTTGGCTGCTAACATGTTCAGAACTTTCAGGGGTGTAGGATGCATTTTTCATGCCAAAGATATTTTGGAGAATTTCAGTGGTCTAGGATGAGGCTTAATGCCCCTTTCAGGCTGCACATGTTTTTGGGACATTCAGAGCTCTCTGACACCGATTTTGGCCCACCAACATTTTCTGGACTTTAGGGGGTCTAGGATGCCTGTAAACCTCTTTTTTCGGCCTCCAAAGGTTTCAACATTTTTGCAGGCCTAAAATGCATTTTAAGGCCTTTTTTGGGCTGCTAACATATTCTGAGCTTCAGGGGTGTAGGATGCATTTTTCGTGTAAAAAATATTTTTGGGAATTTCAGTGGTCTAGGATGCGGGTTAATACCCCTTTCAGGCTGCAAATGTTTTTGGGAATTCAGGGCTCTCTGACACCATTTTTGAGCCACAATCATTTTCTGGACTTTAGGGGGTCTAGGATGCCTGTACCCTCTTTTTTGGGCCTCCAAAGTTTTCAACATTTTTGCAGACCTAAAATGCAGTTTAACTCCTTTTTTGGGGTGCTAACATATTCTGAGCTTCAGGGGTATAGGTTGCATTTTTCATGCCAAAAATATTTTGGGGAATTTCAGTGGTCTAGGATGCGGCTTAATGCCCCTTTCAGGCTGCAAATGTATTTGGGGCATTCAGAGCTCTCTGACACCGATTTTGGCCCACCAACATTTTCTGGACTTTAGGGGGTCTAGGAAGCCTGTAAACCCCTTTTTTGGTCCTTCAAAGTTTTCAACATTTGTGCGGGCCTAAAATGCGTTTTAAGGCATTTTTGGGCTGCTAACATTTTCAGAACTTTCAGGGGTGTAGTATGCATTTTTTGTGCCAAAAATATTTTTGGGAATTTCAGTGGTCTAGGATGCGGGTTAATGCCCCTTTGAGGCTGCAAATGTTTTTGGGACATTCAGGGCTCTCTGACACCATTTTTGGGCCACCAACATTTTCTGGACTTTAGGGGGTCTAGGATGCCTGTAAACCCCTTTTTTTCGGCCTCCAAAGTTTTCAACATTTTTGCAGACCTAAAATGCATTTTAAGGCCTTTTTTGGGCTGCTAACATATTCTGAGCTTCAGGGGTATAGGTTGCATTTTTCATGCCAAAAATATTTTGGGGAATTTCAGTGGTCTAGGATGCGGCTTAATGCCCCTTTCAGGCTGCAAATGTATTTGGGGCATTCAGAGCTCTCTGACACCAATTTTGGCCCACCAACATTTTCTGGACTTTAGAGGTTCTAGGATGCCTGTAAACCCCTTTTTCGGGCCTCCAAAGTTTTCAACATTGTTGCAGGCGTAAAATGCATTTTAAGGGATTTTCTGGGCTGCTAACATATTCTGAGCTTCAGGGGTGTAGGATGCATTTTTTGTGCCAAAAATATTTTTGGGAATTTCAGTGGTCTAGGATGCGGGTTAATGCCCCTTTGAGGCTGCAAATGTTTTTGGGACATTCAGAGCTCTCTGACACAGATTTTGGCCCACCAACATTTTCTGGACTTTAGGGGGTCTAGGATGCCTCTAAACCCCTTTTTTCCACCTCCAAAGTTTTCAACATTTTTGCAAGCCTAAGATGCACTTTAAGGGATTTTTTGGCTGCTAACATGTTCAGAACTTTCAGGGGTGTAGGATGCATTTTTCATGCCAAAGATATTTTGGAGAATTTCAGTGGTCTAGGATGCGGCTTAATGCCCCTTTCAGGCTGCACATGTTTTTGGGACATTCAGAGCTCTCTGACACCGATTTTGGCCCACCAACATTTTCTGGACTTTAGGGGGTCTAGGATGCCTGTAAACCTCTTTTTTCGGCCTCCAAAGGTTTCAACATTTTTGCAGGCCTAAAATGCATTTTAAGGCCTTTTCTGGGCTGCTAACATATTCTGAGCTTCAGGGGTGTAGGATGCATTTTTCGTGTAAAAAATATTTTTGGGAATTTCAGTGGTCTAGGATGCGGGTTAATACCCCTTTCAGGCTGCAAATGTTTTTGGGAATTCAGGGCTCTCTGACACCATTTTTGAGCCACAATCATTTTCTAGACTTTAGGGGGTCTAGGATGCCTGTACCCTCTTTTTTGGGCCTCCAAAGTTTTCAACATTTTTGCAGACCTAAAATGCAGTTTAACTCCTTTTTTGGGGTGCTAACATATTCTGAGCTTCAGGGGTATAGGTTGCATTTTTCATGCCAAAAATATTTTGGGGAATTTCAGTGGTCTAGGATGCGGCTTAATGCCCCTTTCAGGCTGCAAATGTATTTGGGGCATTCAGAGCTCTCTGACACCGATTTTGGCCCACCAACATTTTCTGGACTTTAGGGGGTCTAGGAAGCCTGTAAACCCCTTTTTTGGTCCTTCAAAGTTTTCAACATTTTTGCAGGCCTAAAATGCGTTTTAAGGCATTTTTGGGCTGCTAACATTTTCAGAACTTTCAGGGGTGTAGTATGCATTTTTTGTGCCAAAAATATTTTTGGGAATTTCAGTGGTCTAGGATGCGGGTTAATGCCCCTTTGAGGCTGCAAATGTTTTTGGGACATTCAGGGCTCTCTGACACCATTTTTGGGCCACCAACATTTTCTGGACTTTAGGAGGTCTAGGATGCCTGTAAACCCCTTTTTTTCGGCCTCCAAAGTTTTCAACATTTTTGCAGACCTAAAATGCATTTTAAGGCCTTTTTTGGGCTGCTAACATATTCTGAGCTTCAGGGGTATAGGTTGCATTTTTCATGCCAAAAATATTTTGGGGAATTTCAGTGGTCTAGGATGCGGCTTAATGCCCCTTTCAGGCTGCAAATGTATTTGGGGCATTCAGAGCTCTCTGACACCAATTTTGGCCCACCAACATTTTCTGGACTTTAGAGGTTCTAGGATGCCTGTAAACCCCTTTTTTGGGCCTCCAAAATTTTCAACATTTTGCAGGCGTAAAATGCATTTTAAGGCCTTTTTTGGGCTGCTAACATATTCTGAGCTTCAGGGGTATAGGTTGCATTTTTCATGCCAAAAATATTTTGGGGAATTTCAGTGGTCTAGGATGCGGCTTAATGCCCCTTTCAGGCTGCAAATGTATTTGGGGCATTCAGGGCTCTCTGACACCATTTTTGGGCCACCAACATTTTCTGGACTTTAGGAGGTCTAGGATGCCTGTAAACCCCTTTTTTGGGCCTCCAAAGTTTTCAACATTATTGCAGGCCTAAAATGCATTTTAAGGCCTTTTTTGGGCTGCTAACATATTCTGAGCTTTCAGGGGTGTAGGATGCATGTTTTGTGTCAAAACTATTTTTAGGAATTTCAGTGGTCTGGGATGTGGGTTAGTGCCACTTTCAGGCTGCAAATGTTTTTGGGACATTCAGAGCTCTCTGACACCGATTTTGGCCCACCAACATTTTCTGGACTTTAGGGGGTCTAGGATGCCTGTAAACCCCTTTTTTTGGCCTCCAAAGTGTTCAACATTTGTGCAGGGCTAAGAAGCATTTTAAGTCCTTTTTTTGAGCTGCCAACATTTTCTGATCTTTCAGGGTTGTAGGATGCATTTTTTGTGGCAAAAATGTTTTGGGGAATTTCAGTGGTCTAGGATTCGCCTTAATGCCCCTTTCAGGCTGCAAATCTGTTTGGGACATTCAGAGCTCTCTGACACTGTTTTTGGGCCACAAACATTTTCTGGACTTTAGGGGGTCTAGGATGCCTGTAAACCCCTTTTTTGGGCCTCCAAAGTTTTCAACATTTTTGCAGGCGTAAAATGCATTTTAAGGGCTTTTCTGGGCTGCTAACATATTCTGAGCTTCAGGGGTGTAGGATGCATTTTTTGTGCCAAAAATATTTTTGGGAATTTCAGTGGTCTAGGATGCGGGTTAATGCCCCTTTGAGGCTGCAAATGTTTTTGGGACATTCAGAGCTCTCTGACACCGATTTTGGCCCACCAACATTTTCTGGACTTTAGGGGGTCTAGGATGCCTGTAAACCCCTTTTTTCGGCCTCCAAAGGTTTCAACATTTTTGCAGGCCTAAAATGCATTTTAAGGCCTTTTTTGGTCTGCTAACATATTCTGAGCTTCAGGGGTATAGGTTGCATTTTTCATGCCAAAAATATTTTGGGGAATTTCAGTGGTCTAGGATGCGGGTTAATACCCCTTTCAGGCTGCAAATGTTTTTGGGAACTCAGGGCTCTCTGACACCATTTTTGAGCCACAATCATTTTCTGGACTTTAGGGGGTCTAGGATGCCTGTACCCTCTTTTTTGGGCCTCCAAAGTTTTCAACATTTTTGCAGACCTAAAATGCATTTTAACT
The DNA here is from genome assembly GCF_040938575.1 of Ambystoma mexicanum. Lineage (NCBI taxonomy): Eukaryota > Metazoa > Chordata > Amphibia > Caudata > Ambystomatidae > Ambystoma > Ambystoma mexicanum. The sequence continues at coordinate 345,401,721 of NC_090932.1, forward strand.
CCTTTTTTGGGGAGCTAACATATTCTGAGCTTCAGGGGTATAGGTTGCATTTTTCATGCCAAAAATATTTTGGGGAATTTCAGTGGTCTAGGATTCGACTTAATGCCCCCTTCAGGCTGCAAATCTGTTTGGGACATTCAGAGCTCTCTGACACTGTTTTTGGGCCACAAACATTTTCTGGACTTTAGGGGGTCTAGGATGCCTGTAAACCCCTTTTTTGGGCCTCCAAAGTTTCCAATATTTTTGCAGGCCTAAAATGCATTTTAAGGCCTTTTTCGGGCTGCTAACATATTCTGAGCTTTCAGGGGTGTAGGATGCATTTTTGTGTCAAAACTATTTTTAGGAATCTCAGTGGTCTGGGATGTGGGTTAGTGCCACTTTCAGGCTGCAAATGTTTTTGGGACATTCAGAGCTCTCTGACACTGTTTTTGGGCCACAAACATTTTCTGGACTTTAGGGGGTCTAGGATGCCTGTAAACCCCTTTTTCGGGCCTCCAAAGTTTTCAACATTTTTGCAGGTGTAAAATGCATTTTAAGGGCTTTTCTGGGCTGCTAACATATTCTGAGCTTCAGGGGTGTAGGATGCATTTTTTGTGCAAAAAATATTTTTGGGAATTTCAGTGGTCTAGGATGCGGGTTAATGCCCCTTTGAGGCTGCAAATGTTTTTGGGACATTCAGAGCTCTCTGACACAGATTTTGGCCCACCAACATTTTCTGGACTTTAGGGGGTCTAGGATGCCTCTAAACCCCTTTTTTCCACCTCCAAAGTTTTCAACATTTTTGCAAGCCTAAGATGCATTTTAAGGGATTTTTTGGCTGCTAACATTTTCAGAACTTTCAGGGGTGTAGGATGCATTTTTCATGCCAAAGATATTTTGGAGAATTTCAGTGGTCTAGGATGCGGCTTAATGCCCCTTTCAGGCTGCACATGTTTTTGGGACATTCAGAGCTCTCTGACACCGATTTTGGCCCACCAACATTTTCTGGACTTTAGGGGGTCTAGGATGCCTGTAAACCTCTTTTTTCGGCCTCCAAAGGTTTCAACATTTTTGCAGGCCTAAAATGCATTTTAAGGCCTTTTTTGGGCTGCTAACATATTCTGAGCTTCAGGGGTGTAGGATGCATTTTTCGTGCAAAAAATATTTTTGGGAATTTCAGTGGTCTAGGATGCGGGTTAATACCCCTTTCAGGCTGCAAATGTTTTTGGGAATTCAGGGCTCTCTGACACCATTTTTGAGCCACAATCATTTTCTGGACTTTAGGGGGTCTAGGATGCCTGTACCCTCTTTTTTGGGCATCCAAAGTTTTCAACATTTTTGCAGACCTAAAATGCATTTTAACTCCTTTTTTGGGGTGCTAACATATTCTGAGCTTCAGGGGTATAGGTTGCATTTTTCATGCCAAAAATATTTTGGGGAATTTCAGTGGTCTAGGATGCGGCTTAATGCCCCTTTCAGGCTACAAATGTATTTGGGGCATTCAGAGCTCTCTGACACCGATTTTGGCCCACCAACATTTTCTGGACTTTAGGGGGTCTAGGATGCCTGTAAACCCCTTTTTTGGTCCTTCAAAGTTTTCAACATTTTTGCAGGCCTAAAATGCGTTTTAAGGCATTTTTGGGCTGCTAACATTTTCAGAACATTCAGGGGTGTAGTATGCATTTTTTGTGCCAAAAATATTTTTGGGAATTTCAGTGGTCTAGGATGCGGGTTAATGCCCCTTTGAGGCTGCAAATGTTTTTGGGACATTCAGGGCTCTCTGACACCATTTTTGGGCCACCAACATTTTCTGGACTTTAGGGGGTCTAGGATGCCTGTAAACCCCTTTTTTGGTCCTTCAAAGTTTTCAACATTTTTGCAGGCCTAAAATGCATTTTAAGGCCTTTTCTGGGCTGCTAACATATTCTGAGCTTTCAGGGGTGTAGGATGCATTTTTCGTGGCAAAAATATTTTTGGGAATTTCAGTGGTCTAGGATGCGAGTTAATGCCCCTTTCATGCTGACAATGTTTTTGGGACATTCAGAGCTCTCTGACACAGATTTTGGCCCACCAACATTTTCTGGACTTTATGGGGTCTAGGATGCCTGTAATCCCCTTTTTTGGTCCTTCAAAGTTTTCAACATTTTTGCAGGCCTAAAATGCATTTTAAGGCATTTTTGGGCAGCTAACATATTCTGAGCTTTCAGGGGTGTAGGATGCATTTTTCATGCCAAAGATATTTTGGAGAATTTCAGTGGTCTAGGATGCGAGTTAATGCCCCTTTGAGGCTGCAAATGTTTTTGGGACATTCAGAGCTCTCTGACACAGATTTTGGCCACCCAACATTTTCTGGACTTTAGGGGGTCTAGGATGCCTCTAAACCCCTTTTTTCCACCTCCAAAGTTTTCAACATTTTTGCAAGCCTAAGATGCACTTTAAGGGATTTTTTGGCTGCTAACATTTTCAGAACTTTCAGGGGTGTAGGATGCATTTTTCATGCCAAAGATATTTTGGAGAATTTCAGTGGTCTAGGATGCGGCTTAATGCCCCTTTCAGGCTGCAAATGTTTTTGGGACATTCAGAGCTCTCTGACACCGATTTTGGCCCACCAACATTTTCTGTACTTTAGGGGGTCTAGGATGCCTGTAAACCCCTTTTTTCGGAATCCAAAGGTTTCAACATTTTTGCAGGCCTAAAATGCATTTTAAGGCCTTTTTTGGGCTGCTAACATATTCTGAGCCTTAGTGGTGACGGATGCATTTTTCGTGCAAAAAATATTTTTGGGAATTTCAGTGGTCTAGGATGCAGATTAATGCCCCTTTCATGCTGCAAATGTTTTAGGGACATTCAGGGCTCTCTGACACCGATTTTGGCCCACCAACATTTTCTGCACTTTAGGGGGTCTAGGATGCCTGTAAACCCCTTTTTTGGTCCTTCAAAGTTTTCAACATTTTTGCAGGCCTAAAATGCATTTTAAGGCATTTTTGGGCAGCTAACATATTCTGAGCTTTCAGGGGTGTAGGATGCATTTTTCATGCCAAAGATATTTTGGAGAATTTCAGTGGTCTAGGATGCGGCTTAATGACCCTTTCAGGCTGCAAATGTATTTGGGGCATTCAGAGCTCTCTGACACCGATTTTGGCCCACCAACATTTTCTGAACTTTAGGGGGTCTAGGATGCCTGTAAACCCCTTTTTTGGTCCTTCAAAGTTTTCAACATTTTTGCAGGCCTAAAATGCATTTTAAGGCCTTTTTTGGGCTGCAAACATATTCTGAGCTTCTGGGGTAGGGTTGCATTTTTCATGCCAAAAATATTTTTGGGAATTTCAGTGGTCTAGGATGCGGGTTAATGCCCCTTTCAGGCTGCAAATGTTTTTGGGACATTCAGGGCTCTCTGACACCATTTTTGGGCCACCAACATTTTCTGGACTTTAGGGGGTCTAGGATGCCTCTAAACCCCTTTTTTCCACCTCCAAAGTTTTCTACATTTTTGCAGGCCTAAAATGCGTTTTAAGGCATTTTTGGGCTGCTAACATTTTCAGAACATTCAGGGGTGTAGTATGCATTTTTTGTGCCAAAAATATTTTTGGGAATTTCAGTGGTCTAGGATGCGGGTTAATGCCCCTTTGAGGCTGCAAATGTTTTTGGGACATTCAGAGCTCTCTGACACAGATTTTGGCCCACCAACATTTTCTGGACTTTAGGGAGTCTAGGATGCCTCTAAACCCCTTTTTTCCACCTCCAAAGTTTTCTACATTTTTGCAGGCCTAAGATGCATTTTAAGGCATTTTTGGGCTGCTAACATTTTCAGACCTTTCAGGGGTGTAGTATGCATTTTTTGTGCCAAAAATATTTTTGGAATTTCAGTGGTCTAGGATGCGGGTTAATGCCCCTTTCAGGCTGCAAATGTTTTTGGGACATTCAGGGCTCTCTGACACCATTTTTGGGCCACCAACATTTTCTGGACTTTAGGGGGTCTAGGATGCGTGTAAACCCCTTATTTGGTCCTTCAAAGTTTTCAACATTTTTGCAGGCCTAAAATGCATTTTAAGGCCTTTTTTTGGGCTGCTAACATATTCTGAGCTTTCAGGGGTGTAGGATGCATTTTTCGTGCCAAAAATATTTTTGGGAATTTCAGTGGTCTAGGATGCGAGTTAATGCCCCTTTCAGGCTCACAATGTTTTTGGGACATTCAGAGCTCTCTGACACAGATTTTGGCCCACCAACATTTTCTGGACTTTATGGGGTCTAGGATGCCTGTAAACCCCTTTTTTGGGCCTCCAAAGTTTTCAACATTTTTGCAGGCCTAAAATGCATTATAAGGCCTTTTTTGGGCTGCTAACATATTCTGAGCTTTCAGGGGTGTAGGATGCATTTTTCATGCCAAAAATATTTTGGGGAATTTCGGTGGTCTAGGATGTGGCTTAATGCCCCTTTCAGGCTGCAAATGTATTTGGGGCATTTAGAGCTCTCTGACACAGATTTTGGCCCACCAACATTTTCTGGACTTTAGGGGGTCTAGGATGCTTCTAAACCCCTTTTTTGGGCCTCCAAAATTTTCAACATTTTTGCAGGCGTAAAATGCATTTTAAGGCTTTTTTGGGCTGCTAACATATTCTGAGCCTTAGCGGTGTAGGATGCATTATTCGTGCAAAAAATATTTTTGGGATTTTCAGTGGTCTACGATGCGGGTTAATGCCCCTATCAGGCTGCAAATGTTTTTGGGAATTCAGGGCTCTCTGACACCGATTTTGGCCCACCAACATTTTCTGGACTTTAGGGGGTCTAGGATGCCTGTAAACCCCTTTTTTGGTCCTTCAAAGTTTTCAACATTTTTGCAGGCCTAAAATGCATTTTAAGGCCTTTTTTTGAGATGCCAACATTTTCTGATCTTTCAGGGTTGTAGGATGCATTTTTTGTGCCAAAACTATTTTTAGGAATTTCAGTGGTCTGGGATGTGGGTTAGTGCCACTTTCAGGCTGCAAATGTTTTTGGGACATTCAGAGCTCTCTGACACCGATTTTGGCCCACCAACATTTTCTGGACATTAGGGGGTCTAGGATGCCTGTAAACCCCTTTTTTTGGCCTCCAAAGTGTTCAACATTTGTGCAGGCCTAAGAAGCATTTTAAGTCCTTTTTTTGAGCTGCCAACATTTTCTGATCTTTCAGGGTTGTAGGATGCATTTTTTGTGGCAAAAATGTTTTGGGGAATTTCAGTGGTCTAGGATTCGACTTAATGCCCCCTTCAGGCTGCGAATCTGTTTGGGACATTCAGAGCTCTCTGACACTGTTTTTGGGCCACAAACATTTTCTGGACTTTAGGGGGTCTAGGATGCCTGTAAACCCCTTATTTGGTCCTTTAAAAGTTTTCAACATTTTTGCAGGCCTAAAATGCATTTTAAGGCCTTTTTTTGGGCTGCTAACATATTCTGAGCTTTCAGGGGTGTAGGATGCATTTTTCGTGCCAAAAATATTTTTGGGAATTTCAGTGGTCTAGGATGCGAGTTAATGCCCCTTTCAGGCTCACAATGTTTTTGGGACATTCAGAGCTCTCTGACACAGATTTTGGCCCACCAACATTTTCTGGACTTTAGGGGGTCTAGGATGCCTCTAAACCCCTTTTTTCCACCTCCAAAGTTTTCTCCATTTTTGCAGGGCTAAGATGCACTTTAAGGCATTTTTGGGCTGCTAACATTTTCAGAACTTTCAGGGGCGTCGTATGTATTTTTTGTGCTAAAAATATTTTTGGGAATTTCAGTGGTCTAGGGTGCGGGTTAATGCCCCTTTCAGGCTGCAAATGTTTTAGGGACATTCAGGGCTCTCTGACACCATTTTTGGGCCACCAACATTTTCTGGACTTTAGGGGGTCTAGGATGCCTGTAAACCCCTTTTTGGGCCTCCAAAGTTTTCAACATTTTTGCAGGCTTAAAATGCATTTTAAGGGCTTTTTCGGGCTGCTAACATATTCTGAGCTTTCAGGGATGTAAGATGCATTTTTCATGCCAAAAATATTTTTGGGAATTTCAGTGGTCTAGGATGCGGGTTAATGCCCCTTTCAGGCTGCAAATGTTTTTGGGACATTCAGGGCTCTCTGACACCATTTTTGGGCCACCAACATTTTCTGGACTTTAGGGGGTCTAGGATGCCTGCAAACCCCTTTTTTGGGCCTCCAAAGTTTTCAACATTTTTGCAGGCGTAAAATGCATTTTAAGGCCTTTTTTGGGCTGCTAACATATTCTGAGCCTTAGCGGTGTAGGATGCATTTTTCGTGCAAAAAATATTTTTGGGATTTTCAGTGGTCTAGGATGCGGGTTAAGGCCCCTTTCAGGCTGCAAATGTTTTTGGGAATTCAGGGCTCTCTGACACCATTTTTGAGACACAATCATTTTCTGGACTTTAGGGGGTCTCGGATGCCTGTACCCCCTTTTTTGGGCCTCCAAGGTTTTCAACATTTTTGCAGGCCTAAAATGCATTTTAAGGCCTTTTTTGGGCTGCTAACATATTCTCAGCTTCAGGGGCATAGGTTGCATTTTTTGTGCCAAAACTATTTTTAGGAATTTCAGTGGTCTGGGATGTGGGTTAGTGCCACTTTCAGGCTGCAAATGTTTTTGGGACATTCAGAGCTCTCTGACACCGATTTTGGCCCACCAACATTTTCTGGACTTTAGGGGGTCTAGGATGCCTGTAAACCCCTTTTTTTGGCCTCCAAAGTGTTCAACATTTGTGCAGACCTAAGAAGCATTTTAAGTCCTTTTTTTGAGCTGCCAACATTTTCTGATCTTTCAGGGTTGTAGGATGAATTTTTTGTGCCAAAAATATTTTGGGGAATTTCAGTGGTCTAGGATGCGGGTTAATGCCCCTTTCAGGCTGCAAATCTGCTTGGGACATGCAGAGCTCTCTGACACTGTTTTTAGGCCACCAACATTTTCTGGACTTTAGGGGGTCTAGGATGCCTGTAAACCCCTTTTTTGGGCCTCCAAAGTTTTCAACATTTTTGCATGCCTAAAAAGCATTTTGAGGCCTTTTTTGGGCTGCTAACATATTCTGAGCCTTAGTGGTGACGGATGCATTTTTCGTGCAAAAAATATTTTTGGGAATTTCAGTGGTCTAGGATGCAGGTTAATGCCCCTTTCATGCTGCAAATGTTTTTGGGACATTCAGGGCTCTCTGACACCATTTTTGGGCCACCAACATTTTCTGGACTTTAGGGGGTGTAGGATGCCTGTACCCTTTTTTGGGCCTCCAAAGTTTTCAACATTTTTGCAGACCTAAAATGCATTTTAAGGCCTTTTTTGGGCTGCTAACATATTCTGAGCTTCAGGGGTATAGGTTGCATTTTTGATGCCAAAAATATTTTGGGGAATTTCAGTGGTCTAGGATGCAACTTAATGCCCCTTTCAGGCTACAAATCTGTTTGTGACATACAGAGCTATCTGACACTGTTTTGGCCACCAACATTTTCTGGACTTTAGGGGGTCTAGGATGCCTGTAAACCCCTTTTTTGGGCCTCCAAAGTGTTCAACATTTTTGCAGGCCTAAAATGCATTTTAAGGCCTTTTTTGGGCTGCTAACATATTCTGAGCTTTCAGGGGTGTAGGATGCATTTTTCATGCCAAAAATATTTTGGAGAATTTCAGTGGTCTAGGATGTGGCTTAATGCCCCTTTCAGGCTGCAAATGTTTTTGGGAATTTAAGCTCTCTGACACCATTTTTGAGCCACAATCTTTTTCTGGACTTTAGGGGGTCTAGGATGCCTGTACCCTCTTTTTTGGGCCTCCAAAGTTTTCAACATTTTTGCAGACCTAAAATGCAGTTTAACTCCTTTTTTGGGGTGCTAACATATTCTGAGCTTCAGGGGTATAGGTTGCATTTTTCATGCCAAAAATATTTTGGGGAATTTCAGTGGTCTAGGATGCGGCTTAATGCCCCTTTCAGGCTGCAAATGTTTTTGGGAATTCAGGGCTCTCTGACACCATTTTTGAGCCACAATAATTTTCTGGACTTTAGGGGGTCTAGGATGCCTGTACCCTCTTTTTTGGGCCTCCAAAGTTTTCAACATTTTTGCAGACCTAAAATGCATTTTAACTCCTTTTTTGGGGTGCTAACATATTCTGAGCTTCAGGGGTATAGGTTGCATTTTTCATGCCAAAAATATTTTGGGGAATTTCAGTGGTCTAGGATTCGACTTAATGCCCCCTTCAGGCTGCAAATCTGTTTGGGACATTCAGAGCTCTCTGACACTGTTTTTGGGCCACAAACATTTTCTGGACTTTAGGGGGTCTAGGATGCCTGTAAACCCCTTTTTTGGGCCTCCAAAGTTTTCAACATTTTTGCAGGCGTAAAATGCATTTTAAGGCCTTTTTTGGGCTGCTAACATATTCTGAGCTTTCAGGGGTGTAGGATGCATTTTTGTGTCAAAACTATTTTTTAGGAATTTCAGTGGTCTGGGATGTGGGTTAGTGCCACTTTCAGGCTGCAAATGTTTTTGGGACATTCAGAGCTCTCTGACACCGATTTTGGCCCACCAACATTTTCTGGACTTTAGGGGGTCTAGGATGCCTGTAAACCCCTTTTTTTGGCCTCCAAAGTGTTCAACATTTGTGCAGGGCTAAGAAGCATTTTAAGTCCTTTTTTTGAGCTGCCAACATTTTCTGATCTTTCAGGGTTGTAGGATGCATTTTTTGTGGCAAAAATGTTTTGGGGAATTTCAGTGGTCTAGGATTCGCCTTAATGCCCCTTTCAGGCTGCAAATCTGTTTGGGACATTCAGAGCTCTCTGACACTGTTTTTGGGCCACAAACATTTTCTGGACTTTAGGGGGTCTAGGATGCCTGTAAACCCCTTTTTCGGGCCTCCAAAGTTTTCAACATTTTTGCAGGCGTAAAATGCATTTTAAGGGATTTTCTGGGCTGCTAACATATTCTGAGCTTCAGGGGTGTAGGATGCATTTTTTGTGCCAAAAATATTTTTGGGAATTTCAGTGGTCTAGGATGCGGGTTAATGCCCCTTTGAGGCTGCAAATGTTTTTGGGACATTCAGAGCTCTCTGACACAGATTTTGGCCCACCAACATTTTCTGGACTTTAGGGGGTCTAGGATGCCTCTAAACCCCTTTTTTCCACCTCCAAAGTTTTCAACATTTTTGCAAGCCTAAGATGCACTTTAAGGGATTTTTTGGCTGCTAACATGTTCAGAACTTTCAGGGGTGTAGGATGCATTTTTCATGCCAAAGATATTTTGGAGAATTTCAGTGGTCTAGGATGCGGCTTAATGCCCCTTTCAGGCTGCACATGTTTTTGGGACATTCAGAGCTCTCTGACACAGATTTTGGCCCACCAACATTTTCTGGACTTTAGGGGGTCTAGGATGCCTGTAAACCTCTTTTTTCGGCCTCCAAAGGTTTCAACATTTTTGCAGGCCTAAAATGCATTTTAAGGCCTTTTTTGGGCTGCTAACATATTCTGAGCTTCAGGGGTGTAGGATGCATTTTTCGTGTAAAAAATATTTTTGGGAATTTCAGTGGTCTAGGATGCGGGTTAATACCCCTTTCAGGCTGCAAATGTTTTTGGGAATTCAGGGCTCTCTGACACCATTTTTGAGCCACAATCATTTTCTGGACTTTAGGGGGTCTAGGATGCCTGTAAACCCCTTTTTCGGGCCTCCAAAGTTTTCAACATTTTTGCAGGCGTAAAATGCATTTTAAGGGATTTTCTGGGCTGCTAACATATTCTGAGCTTCAGGGGTGTAGGATGCATTTTTTGTGCCAAAAATATTTTTGGGAATTTCAGTGGTCTAGGATGCGGGTTAATGCCCCTTTGAGGCTGCAAATGTTTTTGGGACATTCAGAGCTCTCTGACACAGATTTTGGCCCACCAACATTTTCTGGACTTTAGGGGGTCTAGGATGCCTCTAAACCCCTTTTTTCCACCTCCAAAGTTTTCAACATTTTTGCAAGCCTAAGATGCACTTTAAGGGATTTTTTGGCTGCTAACATGTTCAGAACTTTCAGGGGTGTAGGATGCATTTTTCATGCCAAAGATATTTTGGAGAATTTCAGTGGTCTAGGATGAGGCTTAATGCCCCTTTCAGGCTGCACATGTTTTTGGGACATTCAGAGCTCTCTGACACCGATTTTGGCCCACCAACATTTTCTGGACTTTAGGGGGTCTAGGATGCCTGTAAACCTCTTTTTTCGGCCTCCAAAGGTTTCAACATTTTTGCAGGCCTAAAATGCATTTTAAGGCCTTTTTTGGGCTGCTAACATATTCTGAGCTTCAGGGGTGTAGGATGCATTTTTCGTGTAAAAAATATTTTTGGGAATTTCAGTGGTCTAGGATGCGGGTTAATACCCCTTTCAGGCTGCAAATGTTTTTGGGAATTCAGGGCTCTCTGACACCATTTTTGAGCCACAATCATTTTCTGGACTTTAGGGGGTCTAGGATGCCTGTACCCTCTTTTTTGGGCCTCCAAAGTTTTCAACATTTTTGCAGACCTAAAATGCAGTTTAACTCCTTTTTTGGGGTGCTAACATATTCTGAGCTTCAGGGGTATAGGTTGCATTTTTCATGCCAAAAATATTTTGGGGAATTTCAGTGGTCTAGGATGCGGCTTAATGCCCCTTTCAGGCTGCAAATGTATTTGGGGCATTCAGAGCTCTCTGACACCGATTTTGGCCCACCAACATTTTCTGGACTTTAGCGGGTCTAGGAAGCCTGTAAACCCCTTTTTTGGTCCTTCAAAGTTTTCAACATTTGTGCAGGCCTAAAATGCGTTTTAAGGCATTTTTGGGCTGCTAACATTTTCAGAACTTTCAGGGGTGTAGTATGCATTTTTTGTGCCAAAAATATTTTTGGGAATTTCAGTGGTCTAGGATGCGGGTTAATGCCCCTTTGAGGCTGCAAATGTTTTTGGGACATTCAGGGCTCTCTGACACCATTTTTGGGCCACCAACATTTTCTGGACTTTAGGGGGTCTAGGATGCCTGTAAACCCCTTTTTTTCGGCCTCCAAAGTTTTCAACATTTTTGCAGACCTAAAATGCATTTTAAGGCCTTTTTTGGGCTGCTAACATATTCTGAGCTTCAGGGGTATAGGTTGCATTTTTCATGCCAAAAATATTTTGGGGAATTTCAGTGGTCTAGGATGCGGCTTAATGCCCCTTTCAGGCTGCAAATGTATTTGGGGCATTCAGAGCTCTCTGACACCAATTTTGGCCCACCAACATTTTCTGGACTTTAGAGGTTCTAGGATGCCTGTAAACCCCTTTTTCGGGCCTCCAAAGTTTTCAACATTGTTGCAGGCGTAAAATGCATTTTAAGGGATTTTCTGGGCTGCTAACATATTCTGAGCTTCAGGGGTGTAGGATGCATTTTTTGTGCCAAAAATATTTTTGGGAATTTCAGTGGTCTAGGATGCGGGTTAATGCCCCTTTGAGGCTGCAAATGTTTTTGGGACATTCAGAGCTCTCTGACACAGATTTTGGCCCACCAACATTTTCTGGACTTTAGGGGGTCTAGGATGCCTCTAAACCCCTTTTTTCCACCTCCAAAGTTTTCAACATTTTTGCAAGCCTAAGATGCACTTTAAGGGATTTTTTGGCTGCTAACATGTTCAGAACTTTCAGGGGTGTAGGATGCATTTTTCATGCCAAAGATATTTTGGAGAATTTCAGTGGTCTAGGATGCGGCTTAATGCCCCTTTCAGGCTGCACATGTTTTTGGGACATTCAGAGCTCTCTGACACCGATTTTGGCCCACCAACATTTTCTGGACTTTAGGGGGTCTAGGATGCCTGTAAACCTCTTTTTTCGGCCTCCAAAGGTTTCAACATTTTTGCAGGCCTAAAATGCATTTTAAGGCCTTTTCTGGGCTGCTAACATATTCTGAGCTTCAGGGGTGTAGGATGCATTTTTCGTGTAAAAAATATTTTTGGGAATTTCAGTGGTCTAGGATGCGGGTTAATACCCCTTTCAGGCTGCAAATGTTTTTGGGAATTCAGGGCTCTCTGACACCATTTTTGAGCCACAATCATTTTCTAGACTTTAGGGGGTCTAGGATGCCTGTACCCTCTTTTTTGGGCCTCCAAAGTTTTCAACATTTTTGCAGACCTAAAATGCAGTTTAACTCCTTTTTTGGGGTGCTAACATATTCTGAGCTTCAGGGGTATAGGTTGCATTTTTCATGCCAAAAATATTTTGGGGAATTTCAGTGGTCTAGGATGCGGCTTAATGCCCCTTTCAGGCTGCAAATGTATTTGGGGCATTCAGAGCTCTCTGACACCGATTTTGGCCCACCAACATTTTCTGGACTTTAGGGGGTCTAGGAAGCCTGTAAACCCCTTTTTTGGTCCTTCAAAGTTTTCAACATTTTTGCAGGCCTAAAATGCGTTTTAAGGCATTTTTGGGCTGCTAACATTTTCAGAACTTTCAGGGGTGTAGTATGCATTTTTTGTGCCAAAAATATTTTTGGGAATTTCAGTGGTCTAGGATGCGGGTTAATGCCCCTTTGAGGCTGCAAATGTTTTTGGGACATTCAGGGCTCTCTGACACCATTTTTGGGCCACCAACATTTTCTGGACTTTAGGAGGTCTAGGATGCCTGTAAACCCCTTTTTTTCGGCCTCCAAAGTTTTCAACATTTTTGCAGACCTAAAATGCATTTTAAGGCCTTTTTTGGGCTGCTAACATATTCTGAGCTTCAGGGGTATAGGTTGCATTTTTCATGCCAAAAATATTTTGGGGAATTTCAGTGGTCTAGGATGCGGCTTAATGCCCCTTTCAGGCTGCAAATGTATTTGGGGCATTCAGAGCTCTCTGACACCAATTTTGGCCCACCAACATTTTCTGGACTTTAGAGGTTCTAGGATGCCTGTAAACCCCTTTTTTGGGCCTCCAAAATTTTCAACATTTTGCAGGCGTAAAATGCATTTTAAGGCCTTTTTTGGGCTGCTAACATATTCTGAGCTTCAGGGGTATAGGTTGCATTTTTCATGCCAAAAATATTTTGGGGAATTTCAGTGGTCTAGGATGCGGCTTAATGCCCCTTTCAGGCTGCAAATGTATTTGGGGCATTCAGGGCTCTCTGACACCATTTTTGGGCCACCAACATTTTCTGGACTTTAGGAGGTCTAGGATGCCTGTAAACCCCTTTTTTGGGCCTCCAAAGTTTTCAACATTATTGCAGGCCTAAAATGCATTTTAAGGCCTTTTTTGGGCTGCTAACATATTCTGAGCTTTCAGGGGTGTAGGATGCATGTTTTGTGTCAAAACTATTTTTAGGAATTTCAGTGGTCTGGGATGTGGGTTAGTGCCACTTTCAGGCTGCAAATGTTTTTGGGACATTCAGAGCTCTCTGACACTGATTTTGGCCCACCAACATTTTCTGGACTTTAGGGGGTCTAGGATGCCTGTAAACCCCTTTTTTTGGCCTCCAAAGTGTTCAACATTTGTGCAGGGCTAAGAAGCATTTTAAGTCCTTTTTTTGAGCTGCCAACATTTTCTGATCTTTCAGGGTTGTAGGATGCATTTTTTGTGGCAAAAATGTTTTGGGGAATTTCAGTGGTCTAGGATTCGCCTTAATGCCCCTTTCAGGCTGCAAATCTGTTTGGGACATTCAGAGCTCTCTGACACTGTTTTTGGGCCACAAACATTTTCTGGACTTTAGGGGGTCTAGGATGCCTGTAAACCCCTTTTTTGGGCCTCCAAAGTTTTCAACATTTTTGCAGGCGTAAAATGCATTTTAAGGGCTTTTCTGGGCTGCTAACATATTCTGAGCTTCAGGGGTGTAGGATGCATTTTTTGTGCCAAAAATATTTTTGGGAATTTCAGTGGTCTAGGATGCGGGTTAATGCCCCTTTGAGGCTGCAAATGTTTTTGGGACATTCAGAGCTCTCTGACACCGATTTTGGCCCACCAACATTTTCTGGACTTTAGGGGGTCTAGGATGCCTGTAAACCCCTTTTTTCGGCCTCCAAAGGTTTCAACATTTTTGCAGGCCTAAAATGCATTTTAAGGCCTTTTTTGGTCTGCTAACATATTCTGAGCTTCAGGGGTATAGGTTGCATTTTTCATGCCAAAAATATTTTGGGGAATTTCAGTGGTCTAGGATGCGGGTTAATACCCCTTTCAGGCTGCAAATGTTTTTGGGAATTCAGGGCTCTCTGACACCATTTTTGAGCCACAATCATTTTCTGGACTTTAGGGGGTCTAGGATGCCTGTACCCTCTTTTTTGGGCCTCCAAAGTTTTCAACATTTTTGCAGACCTAAAATGCATTTTAACTCCTTTTTTGGGGAGCTAACATATTCTGAGCTTCAGGGGTATAGGTTGCATTTTTCATGCCAAAAATATTTTGGGGAATTTCAGTGGTCTAGGATTCGACTTAATGCCCCCTTCAGGCTGCAAATCTGTTTGGGACATTCAGAGCTCTCTGACACTGTTTTTGGGCCACAAACATTTTCTGGACTTTAGGGGGTCTAGGATGCCTGTAAACCCCTTTTTTGGGCCTCCAAAGTTTCCAATATTTTTGCAGGCCTAAAATGCATTTTAAGGCCTTTTTCGGGCTGCTAACATATTCTGAGCTTTCAGGGGTGTAGGATGCATGTTTTGTGTCAAAACTATTTTTAGGAATTTCAGTGGTCTGGGATGTGGGTTAGTGCCACTTTCAGGCTGCAAATGTTTTTGGGACATTCAGAGCTCTCTGACACTGATTTTGGCCCACCAACATTTTCTGGACTTTAGGGGGTCTAGGATGCCTGTAAACCCCTTTTTTTGGCCTCCAAAGTGTTCAACATTTGTGCAGGGCTAAGAAGCATTTTAAGTCCTTTTTTTGAGCTGCCAACATTTTCTGATCTTTCAGGGTTGTAGGATGCATTTTTTGTGGCAAAAATGTTTTGGGGAATTTCAGTGGTCTAGGATTCGCCTTAATGCCCCTTTCAGGCTGCAAATCTGTTTGGGACATTCAGAGCTCTCTGACACTGTTTTTGGGCCACAAACATTTTCTGGACTTTAGGGGGTCTAGGATGCCTGTAAACCCCTTTTTTGGGCCTCCAAAGTTTTCAACATTTTTGCAGGCGTAAAATGCATTTTAAGGGCTTTTCTGGGCTGCTAACATATTCTGAGCTTCAGGGGTGTAGGATGCATTTTTTGTGCCAAAAATATTTTTGGGAATTTCAGTGGTCTAGGATGCGGGTTAATGCCCCTTTGAGGCTGCAAATGTTTTTGGGACATTCAGAGCTCTCTGACACCGATTTTGGCCCACCAACATTTTCTGGACTTTAGGGGGTCTAGGATGCCTGTAAACCCCTTTTTTCGGCCTCCAAAGGTTTCAACATTTTTGCAGGCCTAAAATGCATTTTAAGGCCTTTTTTGGTCTGCTAACATATTCTGAGCTTCAGGGGTATAGGTTGCATTTTTCATGCCAAAAATATTTTGGGGAATTTCAGTGGTCTAGGATGCGGGTTAATACCCCTTTCAGGCTGCAAATGTTTTTGGGAATTCAGGGCTCTCTGACACCATTTTTGAGCCACAATCATTTTCTGGACTTTAGGGGGTCTAGGATGCCTGTACCCTCTTTTTTGGGCCTCCAAAGTTTTCAACATTTTTGCAGACCTAAAATGCATTTTAACTCCTTTTTTGGGGAGCTAACATATTCTGAGCTTCAGGGGTATAGGTTGCATTTTTCATGCCAAAAATATTTTGGGGAATTTCAGTGGTCTAGGATTCGACTTAATGCCCCCTTCAGGCTGCAAATCTGTTTGGGACATTCAGAGCTCTCTGACACTGTTTTTGGGCCACAAACATTTTCTGGACTTTAGGGGGTCTAGGATGCCTGTAAACCCCTTTTTTGGGCCTCCAAAGTTTCCAATATTTTTGCAGGCCTAAAATGCATTTTAAGGCCTTTTTCGGGCTGCTAACATATTCTGAGCTTTCAGGGGTGTAGGATGCATTTTTGTGTCAAAACTATTTTTAGGAATCTCAGTGGTCTGGGATGTGGGTTAGTGCCACTTTCAGGCTGCAAATGTTTTTGGGACATTCAGAGCTCTCTGACACTGTTTTTGGCCCACCAACATTTTCTGGACTTTAGGGGGTCTAGGATGCCTGTAAACCCCTTTTTTTGGCCTCCAAAGTGTTCAACATTTGTGCAGAGCTAAGAAGCATTTTAAGTCCTTTTTTTGAGCTGCCAACATTTTCTGATCTTTCAGGGTTGTAGGATGCATTTTTTGTGGCAAAAATGTTTTGGGGAATTTCAGTGGTCTAGGATTCGCCTTAATGCCCCTTTCAGGCTGCAAATCTGTTTGGGACATTCAGAGCTCTCTGACACTGTTTTTGGGCCACAAACATTTTCTGGACTTTAGGGGGTCTAGGATGCCTGTAAACCCCTTTTTTGGGCCTCCAAAGTTTTCAACATTTTTGCAGGCGTAAAATGCATTTTAAGGGCTTTTCTGGGCTGCTAACATATTCTGAGCTTCAGGGGTGTAGGATGCATTTTTTGTGCCAAAAATATTTTTGGGAATTTCAGTGGTCTAGGATGCGGGTTAATGCCCCTTTGAGGCTGCAAATGTTTTTGGGACATTCAGAGCTCTCTGACACCGATTTTGGCCCACCAACATTTTCTGGACTTTAGGGGGTCTAGGATGCCTGTAAACCCCTTTTTTCGGCCTCCAAAGGTTTCAACATTTTTGCAGGCCTAAAATGCATTTTAAGGCCTTTTTTGGTCTGCTAACATATTCTGAGCTTCAGGGGTATAGGTTGCATTTTTCATGCCAAAAATATTTTGGGGAATTTCAGTGGTCTAGGATGCGGGTTAATACCCCTTTCAGGCTGCAAATGTTTTTGGGAATTCAGGGCTCTCTGACACCATTTTTGAGCCACAATCATTTTCTGGACTTTAGGGGGTCTAGGATGCCTGTACCCTCTTTTTTGGGCCTCCAAAGTTTTCAACATTTTTGCAGACCTAAAATGCATTTTAACTCCTTTTTTGGGGAGCTAACATATTCTGAGCTTCAGGGGTATAGGTTGCATTTTTCATGCCAAAAATATTTTGGGGAATTTCAGTGGTCTAGGATTCGACTTAATGCCCCCTTCAGGCTGCAAATCTGTTTGGGACATTCAGAGCTCTCTGACACTGTTTTTGGGCCACAAACATTTTCTGGACTTTAGGGGGTCTAGGATGCCTGTAAACCCCTTTTTTGGGCCTCCAAAGTTTCCAATATTTTTGCAGGCCTAAAATGCATTTTAAGGCCTTTTTCGGGCTGCTAACATATTCTGAGCTTTCAGGGGTGTAGGATGCATTTTTGTGTCAAAACTATTTTTAGGAATCTCAGTGGTCTGGGATGTGGGTTAGTGCCACTTTCAGGCTGCAAATGTTTTTGGGACATTCAGAGCTCTCTGACACTGTTTTTGGGCCACAAACATTTTCTGGACTTTAGGGGGTCTAGGATGCCTGTAAACCCCTTTTTCGGGCCTCCAAAGTTTTCAACATTTTTGCAGGTGTAAAATGCATTTTAAGGGCTTTTCTGGGCTGCTAACATATTCTGAGCTTCAGGGGAGTAGAATGCATTTTTTGTGCAAAAAATATTTTTGGGAATTTCAGTGGTCTAGGATGCGGGTTAATGCCCCTTTGAGGCTGCAAATGTTTTTGGGACATTCAGAGCTCTCTGACACAGATTTTGGCCCACCAACATTTTCTGGACTTTAGGGGGTCTAGGATGCCTCTAAACCCCTTTTTTCCACCTCCAAAGTTTTCAACATTTTTGCAAGCCTAAGATGCACTTTAAGGGATTTTTTGGCTGCTAACATTTTCAGAACTTTCAGGGGTGTAGGATGCATTTTTCATGCCAAAGATATTTTGGAGAATTTCAGTGGTCTAGGATGCGGCTTAATGCCCCTTTCAGGCTGCACATGTTTTTGGGACATTCAGAGCTCTCTGACACCGATTTTGGCCCACCAACATTTTCTGGACTTTAGGGGGTCTAGGATGCCTGTAAACCTCTTTTTTCGGCCTCCAAAGGTTTCAACATTTTTGCAGGCCTAAAATGCATTTTAAGGCCTTTTTTGGGCTGCTAACATATTCTGAGCTTCAGGGGTGTAGGATGCATTTTTCGTGCAAAAAATATTTTTGGGAATTTCAGTGGTCTAGGATGCGGGTTAATACCCCTTTCAGGCTGCAAATGTTTTTGGGAATTCAGGGCTCTCTGACACCATTTTTGAGCCACAATCATTTTCTGGACTTTAGGGGGTCTAGGATGCCTGTACCCTCTTTTTTAGGCCTCCAAAGTTTTCAACATTTTTGCAGACCTAAAATGCATTTTAACTCCTTTTTTGGGGTGCTAACATATTCTGAGCTTCAGGGGTATAGGTTGCATTTTTCATGCCAAAAATATTTTGGGGAATTTCAGTGGTCTAGGATGTGGCTTAATGCCCCTTTCAGGCTACAAATGTATTTGGGGCATTCAGAGCTCTCTGACACCGATTTTGGCCCACCAACATTTTCTGGACTTTAGGGGGTCTAGGATGCCTGTAAACCCCTTTTTTGGTCCTTCAAAGTTTTCAACATTTTTGCAGGCCTAAAATGCGTTTTAAGGCATTTTTGGGCTGCTAACATTTTCAGAACATTCAGGGGTGTAGTATGCATTTTTTGTGCCAAAAATATTTTTGGGAATTTCAGTGGTCTAGGATGCGGGTTAATGCCCCTTTGAGGCTGCAAATGTTTTTGGGACATTCAGGGCTCTCTGACACCATTTTTGGGCCACCAACATTTTCTGGACTTTAGGGGGTCTAGGATGCCTGTAAACCCCTTTTTTGGTCCTTCAAAGTTTTCAACATTTTTGCAGGCCTAAAATGCATTTTAAGGCCTTTTCTGGGCTGCTAACATATTCTGAGCTTTCAGGGGTGTAGGATGCATTTTTCGTGGCAAAAATATTTTTGGGAATTTCAGTGGTCTAGGATGCGAGTTAATGCCCCTTTCATGCTGACAATGTTTTTGGGACATTCAGAGCTCTCTGACACAGATTTTGGCCCACCAACATTTTCTGGACTTTATGGGGTCTAGGATGCCTGTAATCCCCTTTTTTGGTCCTTCAAAGTTTTCAACATTTTTGCAGGCCTAAAATGCATTTTAAGGCATTTTTGGGCAGCTAACATATTCTGAGCTTTCAGGGGTGTAGGATGCATTTTTCATGCCAAAGATATTTTGGAGAATTTCAGTGGTCTAGGATGCGAGTTAATGCCCCTTTGAGGCTGCAAATGTTTTTGGGACATTCAGAGCTCTCTGACACAGATTTTGGCCACCCAACATTTTCTGGACTTTAGGGGGTCTAGGATGCCTCTAAACCCCTTTTTTCCACCTCCAAAGTTTTCAACATTTTTGCAAGCCTAAGATGCACTTTAAGGGATTTTTTGGCTGCTAACATTTTCAGAACTTTCAGGGGTGTAGGATGCATTTTTCATGCCAAAGATATTTTGGAGAATATCAGTGGTCTAGGATGCGGCTTAATGCCCCTTTCAGGCTGCAAATGTTTTTGGGACATTCAGAGCTCTCTGACACCGATTTTGGCCCACCAACATTTTCTGTACTTTAGGGGGTCTAGGATGCCTGTAAACCCCTTTTTTCGGAATCCAAAGGTTTCAACATTTTTGCAGGCCTAAAATGCATTTTAAGGCCTTTTTTGGGCTGCTAACATATTCTGAGCCTTAGTGGTGACGGATGCATTTTTCGTGCAAAAAATATTTTTGGGAATTTCAGTGGTCTAGGATGCAGATTAATGCCCCTTTCATGCTGCAAATGTTTTAGGGACATTCAGGGCTCTCTGACACCGATTTTGGCCCACCAACATTTTCTGCACTTTAGGGGGTCTAGGATGCCTGTAAACCCCTTTTTTGGTCCTTCAAAGTTTTCAACATTTTTGCAGGCCTAAAATGCATTTTAAGGCATTTTTGGGCAGCTAACATATTCTGAGCTTTCAGGGGTGTAGGATGCATTTTTCATGCCAAAGATATTTTGGAGAATTTCAGTGGTCTAGGATGCGGCTTAATGCCCCTTTCAGGCTGCAAATGTTTTTGGGACATTCAGAGCTCTCTGACACCGATTTTGGCCCACCAACATTTTCTGGACTTTAGGGGGTCTAGGATGCCTGTAAACCCCTTTTTTTGGCCTCCAAAGTTTTCAACATTTTTGCAGGCCTAAAATGCATTTTAGGCCTTTTTTGGGCTGCTAACATATTCTGAGCTTTCAGGGGTGTAGGATGCATTTTTTGTGTCAAAACTATTTTTAGGAATTTCAGTGGTCTGGGATGTGGGTTAGTGCCACTTTCAGGCTGCAAATGTTTTTGGGACATTCAGAGCTCTCTGACAACGATTTTGGCCCACCAACATTTTCTGGACTTTAGGGGGCCTAGGATGCCTGTAAACCCCTTTTTTGGCCTCCAAAGTGTTCAACATTTGTGCAGGCCTAAGGAGCATTTTAAGTCCTTTTTTTGAGCTGCCAACATTTTCTGATCTTTCAGGGTTGTAGGATGCATTTTTTGTGGCAAAAATGTTTTGGGGGAATTTCAGTGGTCTAGGATTCGCCTTAATGCCCCTTTCAGGATGCAAATCTGTTTGGGACATTCAGAGCTCTCTGACACTGTTTTTGGGTCACAAACATTTTCTGGACTTTAGGGGGTCTAGGATGCCTCTAAACCCCTTTTTTCCACCTCCAAAGTTTTCAACATTTTTGCAGGCCTAAAATGCATTTTAAGGCCTTTTTTGGGATGCTAACATATTCTGAGTTTTCAGGGGTGTAGGATGCATTTTTCGTGCAAAAAAATATTTTTGGGAATTTCAGTGGTCTAGGATGCGGGTTAATACCCCTTTCAGGCTGCAAATGTTTTTGGGAATTCAGGGCTCTCTGACACCATTTTTGAGCCACAATCATTTTCTGGACTTTAGGGGGTCTAGGATGCCTGTACCCTCTTTTTTGGGCCTCCAAAGTTTTCAACATTTTTGCAGACCTAAAATGCATTTTAACTCCTTTTTTGGGCTGCTAACATATTCTGAGCTTCAGGGGTATAGGTTGCATTTTTCATGCCAAAAATATTTTGGGGAATTTCAGTGGTCTAGGATGTGGCTTAATGCCCCTTTCAGGCTGCAAATGTATTTGGGGCATTCAGAGCTCTCTGACACCGATTTTGGCCCACCAACATTTTCTGGACTTTAGGGGGTCTAGGATGCCTGTAAACCCCGTTTTTAGTCCTTCAAAGTTTTCAACATTTTTGCAGGCCTAAAATGCGTTTTAAGGCATTTTTGGGCTGCTAACATTTTCAGAACTTTCAGGAGTGTAGTATGCATTTTTTGTGCCAAAAATATTTTTGGGAATTTCAGTGGTCTAGGATGCGGGTTAATGCCCCTTTGAGGCTGCAAATGTTTTTGGGACATTCAGGGCTCTCTGACACCATTTTTGGGCCACCAACATTTTCTGGACTTTAGGGGGTCTAGGATGCCTGTAAACCCCTTTTTTGGTCGTTCAAAGTTTTCAACATTTTTGCAGGCCTAAAATGCATTTTAAGGCCTTTTCTGGGCTGCTAACATATTCTGAGCTTTCAGGGGTGTAGGATGCATTTTTCGTGGCAAAAATATTTTTGGGAATTTCAGTGGTCTAGGATGCGAGTTAATGCCCCTTTCAGGCTGACAATGTTTTTGGGACATTCAGAGCTCTCTGACACAGATTTTGGCCCACCAACATTTTCTGGACTTTAGGGGGTCTAGGATGCCTGTAAACCCCTTTTTTGGTCCTTCAAAGTTTTCAACATTTTTGCAGGCCTAAAATGCATTTTAAGGCATTTTTGGGCAGCTAACATATTCTGAGCTTTCAGGGGTGTAGGATGCATTTTTCATGCCAAAGATATTTTGGAGAATTTCAGTGGTCTAGGATGCGGCTTAATGCCCCTTTCAGGCTGCAAATGTATTTGGGGCATTTAGAGCTCTCTGACACCGATTTTGGCCCACCAACATTTTCTGGACTTTAGGGGGTCTAGGATGCCTGTAAACCCCTTTTTGGGCCTCCAAAATTTTCAACATTTTTGCAGGCGTAAAATGCATTTCAAGGCCTTTTTTGGGCTGCTAACATATTCTGAGCCTTAGCGGTGTAGGATGCATATTTCGTGCAAAAAATATTTTTGGGATTTTCAGTGGTCTAGGATGCGGGTTAATGCCCCTTTCAGGCTGCAAATGTTTTTGGGAATTCAGGGCTCTCTGACACCATTTTTGAGCCACAATCATTTTCTGGACTTTAGGGGGTCTCGGATGCCTGTACCCCCTTTTTTCGGCCTCCAAAGTTTTCAACATTTTTGCAGGCCTAAAATGCATTTTAGGCCTTTTTAGGGCTGCTAACATATTCTGAGCTTTCAGGGGTGTAGGATGCATTTTTTGTGTCAAAACTATTTTTAGGAATTTCAGTGGTCTGGGATGTGGGTTAGTGCCACTTTCAGGCTGCAAATGTTTTTGGGACATTCAGATCTCTCTGACACCGATTTTGGCCCACCAACATTTTCTGGACTTTAGGGGGTCTAGGATGCCTGTAAACCCCTTTTTTGGCCTCCAAAGTGTTCAACATTTGTGCAGGCCTAAGGAGCATTTTAAGTCCTTTTTTTGAGCTGCCAACATTTTCTGATCTTTCAGGGTTGTAGGATGCATTTTTTGTGGCAAAAATGTTTTGGGCGAATTTCAGTGGTCTAGGATTCGCCTTAATGCCCCTTTCAGGATGCAAATCTGTTTGGGACATTCAGAGCTCTCTGACACTGTTTTTGGGCCACAAACATTTTCTGGACTTTAGGGGGTCTAGGATGCCTCTAAACCCCTTTATTCCACCTCCAAAGTTTTCAACATTTTTGCAGGCCTAAAATGCATTTTAAGGCCTTTTTTGGGATGCTAACATATTCTGAGTTTTCAGGGGTGTAGGATGCATTTTTCGTGCAAAAAAATATTTTTGGGAATTTCAGTGGTCTAGGATGCGGGTTAATACCCCTTTCAGGCTGCAAATGTTTTTGGGAATTCAGGGCTCTCTGACACCATTTTTGAGCCACAATCATTTTCTGGACTTTAGGGGGTCTAGGATGCCTGTACCCTCTTTTTTGGGCCTCCAAAGTTTTCAACATTTTTGCAGACCTAAAATGCATTTTAACTCCTTTTTTGGGCTGCTAACATATTCTGAGCTTCAGGGGTATAGGTTGCATTTTTCATGCCAAAAATATTTTGGGGAATTTCAGTGGTCTAGGATGTGGCTTAATGCCCCTTTCAGGCTGCAAATGTATTTGGGGCATTCAGAGCTCTCTGACACCGATTTTGGCCCACCAACATTTTCTGGACTTTAGGGGGTCTAGGATGCCTGTAAACCCCGTTTTTGGTCCTTCAAAGTTTTCAACATTTTTGCAGGCCTAAAATGCGTTTTAAGGCATTTTTGGGCTGCTAACATTTTCAGAACTTTCAGGAGTGTAGTATGCATTTTTTGTGCCAAAAATATTTTTGGGAATTTCAGTGGTCTAGGATGCGGGTTAATGCCCCTTTGAGGCTGCAAATGTTTTTGGGACATTCAGGGCTCTCTAACACCATTTTTGGGCCACCAACATTTTCTGGACTTTAGGGGGTCTAGGATGCCTGTAAACCCCTTTTTTGGTCGTTCAAAGTTTTCAACATTTTTGCAGGCCTAAAATGCATTTTAAGGCCTTTTCTGGGCTGCTAACATATTCTGAGCTTTCAGGGGTGTAGGATGCATTTTTCGTGGCAAAAATATTTTTGGGAATTTCAGTGGTCTAGGATGCGAGTTAATGCCCCTTTCAGGCTGACAATGTTTTTGGGACATTCAGAGCTCTCTGACACAGATTTTGGCCCACCAACATTTTCTGGACTTTAGGGGGTCTAGGATGCCTGTAAACCCCTTTTTTGGTCCTTCAAAGTTTTCAAAATTTTTGCAGGCCTAAAATGCATTTTAAGGCATTTTTGGGCAGCTAACATATTCTGAGCTTTCAGGGGTGTAGGATGCATTTTTCATGCCAAAGATATTTTGGAGAATTTCAGTGGTCTAGGATGCGGCTTAATGCCCCTTTCAGGCTGCAAATGTATTTGGGGCATTTAGAGCTCTCTGACACCGATTTTGGCCCACCAACATTTTCTGGACTTTAGGGGGTCTAGGATGCCTGTAAACCCCTTTTTGGGCCTCCAAAATTTTCAACATTTTTGCAGGCGTAAAATGCATTTCAAGGCCTTTTTTGGGCTGCTAACATATTCTGAGCCTTAGCGGTGTAGGATGCATTTTTCGTGCAAAAAATATTTTTGGGATTTTCAGTGGTCTAGGATGCGGGTTAATGCCCCTTTCAGGCTGCAAATGTTTTTGGGAATTCAGGGCTCTCTGACACCATTTTTGAGCCACAATCATTTTCTGGACTTTAGGGGGTCTCGGATGCCTGTACCCCCTTTTTTGGGCCTCCAAAGCTTTCAACATTTTTGCAGGCCTAAAATGCATTTTAAGGCCTTTTCTGGGCTGCTAACATATTCTGAGCTTTCAGGGGTGTAGGATGCATTTTTCGTGGCAAAAATATTTTTGGGAATTTCAGTGGTCTAGGATGCGAGTTAATGCCCCTTTCAGGCTGACAATGTTTTTAGGACATTCAGAGCTCTCTGACACAGATTTTGGCCCACCAACATTTTCTGGACTTTATGGGGTCTAGGATGCCTGTAATCCCCTTTTTTGGTCCTTCAAAGTTTTCAACATTTTTGCAGGCCTAAAATGCATTTTAAGGCATTTTTGGGCAGCTAACATATTCTGAGCTTTCAGGGGTGTAGGATGCATTTTTCATGCCAAAGATATTTTGGAGAATTTCAGTGGTCTAGGATGCGGCTTAATGCCCCTTTCAGGCTGCAAATGTTTTTGGGACATTCAGAGCTCTCTGACACCGATTTTGGCCCACCAACATTTTCTGGACTTTAGGGGGTCTAGGATGCCTGTAAACCCCTTTTTTCGGCCTCCAAAGTTTTCAACATTTTTGCAGACCTAAAATGCATTTTAAGGCCTTTTTTGGGCTGCTAACATATTTTGAGCTTCAGGGGTATAGGTTGCATTTTTCATGCCAAAAATATTTTGGGGAATTTCAGTGGTCTAGGATGCAGCTTAATGCCCCTTTCAGGCTGCACATGTATTTGGGGCATTCAGAGCTCTCTGACACCGATTTTGGCCCACCAACATTTTCTGGACTTTAGGGGGTCTAGGATGCTTGTAAACCCCTTTTTTGGCCTCCAAAGTGTTCAACATTTGTGCAGGCCTAAGAAGCATTTTAAGTCCTTTTTTTGAGCTGCCAACATTTTCTGATCTTTCAGGGTTGTAGGATGCATTTTTTGTGGCAAAAATGTTTTTGGGAATTTCAGTGGTCCAGGATTCGACTTAATGCCCCCTTCAGGCTGCAAATCTGTTTGGGACATTCAGAGCTCTCTGACACTGTTTTTGGGCCACAAACATTTTCTGGACTTTACGGGGTCTAGGATGCCTGTAAACCCCTTTTTTGGGCCTCCAAAGTTTTCAACATTTTTGCAGGCGTAAAATGCATTTTAACGCCTTTTTTGGGCTGCTAACATATTCTGAGCTTCAGGGGTGTAGGATGCATTTTTTGTGCTAAAAATATTTTTGGGAATTTCAGTGGTCTAGGATGCGGGTTAATGCCCCTTTCAGGCTGCAAATGTTTTTGGGACATTCAGAGCTCTCTGACACAGATTTTGGCCCACCAACATTTTCTGGACTTTAGGGGGTCTAGGATGCCTCTAAACCCCTTTTTTCCACCTCCAAAGTTTGCAACATTTTTGCAAGCCTAAGATGCACTTTAAGGCATTTTTGGGCTGCTAACATTTTCAGAACTTTCAGGGGTTTAGTATGCATTTTTTGTCCCAAAAATATTTTTGGGAATTTCAGTGGTCTACGATGCGGCTTAATGCCCGTTTCACTCTGCAAATGTTTTTGGGACATTCAGGGCTCTCTGACACCGATTTTGGCCCACCAACATTTTCTGGACTTTAGGGGGTCTAGGATGCCTGTAAACCCCTTTTTTGGGCCTCCAAAGTTTTCAACATTTTTGCAGCCGTAAAATGCATTTTAAGGCCTTTTTTGGGCTGCTAACATATTCTGAGCTTCAGGGGTGTAGGATGCATTTTTTGTGCCAAAAATATTTTTGGGAATTGCAGTGGTCTAGGATGCGGGTTAATGCCCCTTTCAGGTTGCAAATGTTTTTGGGACATTCAGGGCTCTCTGACACCATTTTTGGGCCACCAACATTTTCTGGACTTTAGGGGGTCTAGGATGCCTGTAAACCCCTTTTTTGGGCCTCCAAAGTTTCCAACATTTTTGCAGGCCTAAAATGCATTTTAAGGCCTTTTTTGGGCTGCTAACATATTCTGAGCTTTCAGGGGTGTAGGATGCATTTTTGTGTCAAAACTATTTTTAGGAATTTCAGTGGTCTGGGATGTGGGTTAGTGCCACTTTCAGGCTGCAAATGTTTTTGGGACATTCAGAGCTCTCTGACACCGATTTTGGCCCACCAACATTTTCTGGACTTTAGGGGGTCTAGGATGCCTGTAAACCCCTTTTTTTGGCCTCCAAAGTGTTCAACATTTGTGCAGGGCTAAGAAGCATTTTAAGTCCTTTTTTTGAGCTTCCAACATTTTCTGATCTTTCAGGGTTGTAGGATGCATTTTTTGTGGCAAAAATGTTTTGGGGAATTTCAGTGGTCTAGGATTCGCCTTAATGCCCCTTTCAGGCTGCAAATCTGTTTGGGACATTCAGAGCTCTCTGACACTGTTTTTGGGCCACACACATTTTCTGGACTTTAGGGGGTCTAGGATGCCTGTAAACCCCTTTTTCGGGCCTCCAAAGTTTTCAACATTTTTGCAGGCGTAAAATGCATTTTAAGGGCTTTTCTGGGCTGCTAACATATTCTGAGCTTCAGGGGTGTAGGATGCATTTTTTGTGCAAAAAATATTTTTGGGAATTTCAGTGGTCTAGGATGCGGGTTAATGCCCCTTTGAGGCTGCAAATGTTTTTGGGACATTCAGAGCTCTCTGACACAGATTTTGGCCCACCAATATTTTCTGGACTTTAGGGGGTCTAGGATGCCTCTAAACCCCTTTTTTCCACCTCCAAAGTTTTCAACATTTTTGCAAGCCTAAGATGCACTTTAAGGGATTTTTTGGCTGCTAACATTTTCAGAACTTTCAGGGGTGTAGGATGCATTTTTCATGCCAAAGATATTTTGGAGAATTTCAGTGGTCTAGGATGCGGCTTAATGCCCCTTTCAGGCTGCAAATGTTTTTGGGACATTCAGAGCTCTCTGACACCGATTTTGGCCCACCAACATTTTATGGACTTTAGGGGGTCTAGGATGCCTGTAAACCTCTTTTTTCGGCCTCCAAAGGTTTCAACATTTTTGCAGGCCTAAAATGCATTTTAAGGCCTTTTTTGGGCTGCTAACATATTCTGAGCTTCAGGGGTCTAGGATGCATTTTTCGTGCAAAAAATATTTTTGGGAATTTCAGTGGTCTAGGATGCGGGTTAATACCCCTTTCAGGCTGCAAATGTTTTTGGGAATTCAGGGCTCTCTGACACCATTTTTGAGCCACAATCATTTTCTGGACTTTAGGGGGTCTAGGATGCCTGTACCCTCTTTTTTGGGCCTCCAAAGTTTTCAACATTTTTGCAGACCTAAAATGCATTTTAACTCCTTTTTTGGGGTGCTAACATATTCTGAGCTTCAGGGGTATAGGTTGCATTTTTCATGCCAAAAATATTTTGCGGAAATTCAGTGGTCTAGGATGTGGCTTAATGCCCCTTTCAGGCTGCAAATGTATTTGGGGCATTTAGAGCTCTCTGACACCGATTTTGGCCCACCAACATTTTCTGGACTTTAGGGGGTCTAGGATGCCTGTAAACCCCTTTTTTGGTCCTTCAAAGTTTTCAACATTTTTGCAGGCCTAAAATGCGTTTTAAGGCATTTTTGGGCTGCTAACATTTTCAGAACTTTCAGGGGTGTAGTATGCATTTTTTGTGCCAAAAATATTTTTGGGAATTTCAGTGGTCTAGGATGCGGGTTAATGCCCCTTTGAGGCTGCAAATGTTTTTGGGACATTCAGGGCTCTCTGACACCATTTTTGGGCCACCAACATTTTCTGGACTTTAGGGGGTCTAGGATGCCTGTAAACCCCTTTTTTGGTCCTTCAAAGTTTTCAACATTTTTGCAGGCCTAAAATGCATTTTAAGGCCTTTTCTGGGCTGCTAACATATTCTGAGCTTTCAGGGGTGTAGGATGCATTTTTCGTGGCAAAAATATTTTTGGGAATTTCAGTGGTCTAGGATGCGAGTTAATGCCCCTTTCAGGCTGACAATGTTTTTAGGACATTCAGAGCTCTCTGACACAGATTTTGGCCCACCAACATTTTCTGGACTTTATGGGGTCTAGGATGCCTGTAATCCCCTTTTTTGGTCCTTCAAAGTTTTCAACATTTTTGCAGGCCTAAAATGCATTTTAAGGCATTTTTGGGCAGCTAACATATTCTGAGCTTTCAGGGGTGTAGGATGCATTTTTCATGCCAAAGATATTTTGGAGAATTTCAGTGGTCTAGGATGCGGCTTAATGCCCCTTTCAGGCTGCAAATGTTTTTGGGACATTCAGAGCTCTCTGACACCGATTTTGGCCCAGCAACATTTTCTGGACTTTAGGGGGTCTAGGATGCCTGTAAACCCCTTTTTTCGGCCTCCAAAGTTTTCAACATTTTTGCAGACCTAAAATGCATTTTAAGGCCTTTTTTGGGCTGCTAACATATTCTGAGCTTCAGGGGTATAGGTTGCATTTTTCATGCCAAAAATATTTTGGGGAATTTCAGTGGTCTAGGATGCGGCTTAATGCCCATTTCAGGCTGCAAATGTATTTGGGGCATTCAGAGCTCTCTGACACCAATTTTGGCCCACCAACATTTTCTATACTTTAGAGGTTCTAGGATGCCTGTAAACCCCTTTTTTGGGCCTCCAAAATTTTCAACATTTTGCAGGCGTAAAATGCATTTTAAGGCCTTTTTTGGGCTGCTAACACATTCTGAGCCTTAGCGGTTTAGGATGCCTTTTTCGTGCAAAAAATATTTTTGGGAATTTCAGTGGTCTAGGATGCAGGTTAATGCCCCTTTCATGCTGCAAATGTTCTTGGGACATTCAGGGCTCTCTGACACCATTTTTGGGCCACCAACATTTTCTGGACTTTAGGGGGTGTAGGATGCCTGTAAACCCCTTTTTTCCACCTCCAAAGTTATCAACATTTTTGCAAGCCTAAGATGCACTTTAAGGCATTTTTGGGCTGCTAACATTTTCAGAACTTTCAGGGGTGTAGTATGCATTTTTTGTGCCAAAAATATTTTGGGGAATTTCAGTGGTCTAGGATGCAACTTAATGCCCCTTTCAGGCTACAAATCTGTTTGGGACATACAGAGCTCTCTGACACTGTTTTGGGCCACCAACATTTTCTGGACTTTAGGGGGTCTAAGATGCCTGTAAACCCCTTTTTTGGGCCTCCAAAGTTTTCAACATTTTTTGCACGCCTAAAATGCATTTTAAGGCCTTTTTTGGGCTGCTAACATATTCTGAGCTTCAGGGGTATAGGTTGCATTTTTCATGCCAAAAATATTTTTGGGAATTTCAGTGGTCTAGGATGCGGGTTAATGCCCCTTTCAGGCTGCAAATGTTTTTGGGACATTCAGGGCTCTCTGACACCATTTTTGGGCCACCAACATTTTCTGGACTTTAGGGGGTCTAGGATGCCTGTAAACCCCTTTTTTGGTCCTTCAAAGTTTTCAACATTTTTGCAGGCCTAAAATGCATTTTAAGGCCTTTTTTTGAGATGCCAACATTTTCTGATCTTTCAGAGTTGTAGGATGCATTTTTTGTGCCAAAACTATTTTTAGGAATTTCAGTGGTCTGGGATGTGGGTTAGTGCCACTTTCAGGCTGCAAGTGTTTTTGGGACATTCAGAGCTCTCTGACACCGATTTTGGCCCACCAACATTTTCTGGACTTTAGGGGGTCTAGGATGCCTGTAAACCCCTTTTTTCGGCCTCCAAAGTGTTCAACATTTGTGCAGGCCTAAGAAGCATTTTAAGTCCTTTTTTTGAGCTGCCAACATTTTCTGATCTTTTAGGGTTGTAGGGCTGCATTTTTTGTGGCAAAAATATTTTGGGGAATTTCAGTGGTCTAGGATGCGGCTTAATGCCCATTTCAGGCTGCAAATGTATTTGGGGCATTCAGAGCTCTCTGACACCAATTTTGGCCCACCAACATTTTCTATACTTTAGAGGTTCTAGGATGCCTGTAAACCCCTTTTTTGGGCCTCCAAAATTTTCAACATTTTGCAGGCGTAAAATGCATTTTAAGGCCTTTTTTGGGCTGCTAACACATTCTGAGCCTTAGCGGTTTAGGATGCCTTTTTCGTGCAAAAAATATTTTTGGGAATTTCAGTGGTCTAGGATGCAGGTTAATGCCCCTTTCATGCTGCAAATGTTCTTGGGACATTCAGGGCTCTCTGACACCATTTTTGGGCCACCAACATTTTCTGGACTTTAGGGGGTGTAGGATGCCTGTAAACCCCTTTTTTCCACCTCCAAAGTTATCAACATTTTTGCAAGCCTAAGATGCACTTTAAGGCATTTTTGGGCTGCTAACATTTTCAGAACTTTCAGGGGTGTAGTATGCATTTTTTGTCCCAAAATATTTTTGGGAATTTCAGTGGTCTACGATGCAGGTTAATGCCCCTTTCATGCTGCAAATGTTTTAGGGACATTCAGGGCTCTCTGACACCATTTTTGGGCCACCAACATTTTCTGGACTTTAGGGGGTGTAGGATGCCTGTAAACCCCTTTTTTCCACCTCCAAAGTTATCAACATTTTTGCAAGCCTAAGATGCACTTTAAGGCATTTTTGGGCTGCTAACATTTTCAGAACTTTCAGGGGTGTAGTATGCATTTTTTGTGCCAAAAATATTTTGGGGAATTTCAGTGGTCTAGGATGCAACTTAATGCCCCTTTCAGGCTACAAATCTGTTTGGGACATACAGAGCTCTCTGACACTGTTTTGGGCCACCAACATTTTCTGGACTTTAGGGGGTCTAAGATGCCTGTAAACCCCTTTTTTGGGCCTCCAAAGTTTTCAACATTTTTTGCACGCCTAAAATGCATTTTAAGGCCTTTTTTGGGCTGCTAACATATTCTGAGCTTCAGGGGTATAGGTTGCATTTTTCATGCCAAAAATATTTTTGGGAATTTCAGTGGTCTAGGATGCGGGTTAATGCCCCTTTCAGGCTGCAAATGTTTTTGGGACATTCAGGGCTCTCTGACACCGATTTTGGCCCACCAACATTTTCTGGACTTTAGAGGTTCTAGGATGCCTGTAAACCCCTTTTTTGGGCCTCCAAAATTTTCAACATTTTTGCAGGCGTAAAATGCATTTTAAGGCCTTTTTTGGGCTGCTAACACATTCTGAGCCTTAGCGGTTTAGGATGCATTTTTCGTGCAAAAAATATTTTTGGGATTTTCAATGGTCTAGGATGCGGGTTAATGCCCCTTTCAGGCTGCAAATGTTTTTGGGAATTCAGGGCTCTCTGACACCATTTTTGAGCCACAATCATTTTCTGGACTTTAGGGGGTCTCGGATGTCTGTACCCCCTTTTTTGGGCCTCCAAAGTTTTCAACATTTTTTGCAGGCCTAAAATGCATTTTAATTTATGGCCTTTTTTGGGCTGCTAACATATTCTGAGCTTCAGGGGTATAGGTTGCATTTTTCATGCCAAAAATATTTTTGGGAATTTCAGTGGTCTAGGATGCGGGTTAATGCCCCTTTCAGGCTGCAAATGTTTTTGGGACATTCAGGGCTCTCTGACACCATTTTTGGGCCACCAACATTTTCTGGACTTTAGGGGGTCTAGGATGCCTGTAAACCCCTTTTTTGGTCCTTCAAAGTTTTCAACATTTTTGCAGGCCTAAAATGCATTTTAAGGCCTTTTTTTGAGATGCCAACATTTTCTGATCTTTCAGAGTTGTAGGATGCATTTTTTGTGCCAAAACTATTTTTAGGAATTTCAGTGGTCTGGGATGTGGGTTAGTGCCACTTTCAGGCTGCAAATGTTTTTGGGACATTCAGAGCTCTCTGACACCGATTTTGGCCCACCAACATTTTCTGGACTTTAGGGGGTCTAGGATGCCTGTAAACCCCTTTTTTGGCCTCCAAAGTGTTCAACATTTGTGCAGGCCTAAGAAGCATTTTAAGTCCTTTTTTTGAGCTGCCAACATTTTCTGATCTTTTATGGTTGTAGGGCTGCATTTTTTGTGGCAAAGATATTTTGGGGAATTTCAGTGGTCTAGGATTCGATTTAATGCCCTTTCAGGCTGCAAATCTGTTTGGGACATTCAGAGCTCTCTGACACTGTTTTTGGGCCACAAACATTTTCTGGACTTTAGGGGGTCTAGGATGCCTGTAAACCCATTTTTTCGGCCTCCAAAGTTTTCAACATTTGTGCAGGCCTAAGAAGCATTTTAAGTCCTTTTTTTGAGCTGCCAACATTTTCTGATCTTTCAGGGTTGTAGGATGCATTTTTTGTGCCAAAAATATTTTGGGGAATTTCAGTGGTCTAGGATGCAACTCAATGCCCCTTTCAGGCTGCAAATCTGTTTGGGACATGCAGAGCTCTCTGACACTGTTTTTGGGCCACCAACATTTTCTGGACTTTAGGGGGTCTAGGATGCCTGTAAACCCCTTTTTTGGGCCTCCAAAGTTTTCAACATTTTTGCAGATCTAAAATGCATTTTAAGGCCTTTTTTGGGCTGCTAACATATTCTGAGCCTTAGTGGTGACGGATGCATTTTTCGTGCAAAAAATATTTTTGGGAATTTCAGTGGTCTAGGATGCGGGTTAATACCCCTTTCAGGCTGCAAGTGTTTTAGGGAATTCAGGGCTCTCTGACACCATTTTTGAGCCACAATCATTTTCTGGACTTTAGGGGGTCTAGGATGCCTGTACCCTCTTTTTTGGGCATCCAAAGTTTTCAACATTTTTGCAGATCTAAAATGCATTTTAAGGCCTTTTTTGGGCTGCTAACATATTCTGAGCTTCAGGAGTATAGGTTGCATTTTTCATGCCAAAAATATTTTGGGGAATTTCAGTGGTCTAGGATGCGGCTTAATGCCCCTTTCAGGCTGCAAATGTATTTGGGGCATTCAGAGCTCTCTGACACCGATTTTGGCCCACCAACATTTTCTGGACTTTAGGGGTTCTAGGATGCCTGTAAACCCCTTTTTTGGTCCTTCAAAGTTTTCAACATTTTTGCAGGCCTAAAATGCGTTTTAAGGCATTTTTGGGCTGCTAACATTTTCAGAACTTTCAGGGGTGTAGTATGCATTTTTTGTGCCAAAAATATTTTTGGGAATTTCAGTGGTCTAGGATGCGGGTTAATGCCCCTTTGAGGCTGCAAATGTTTTTGGGACATTCAGGGCTCTCTGACACCGATTTTGGCCCACCAACATTTTCTGGACTTTAGGGGGTCTAGGATGCCTGTAAACCCCTTTTTTCGGCCTCCAAAGTTTCCAACATTTTTGCAGACCTAAAATGCATTTTAAGGCATTTTTTGGGCTGCTAACATATTCTGAGCTTCAGGGGTATAGGTTGCATTTTTCATGCCAAAAATATTTTGGGGAATTTCAGTGGTCTAGGATGCGGCTTAATGCCCCTTTCAGTCTGCAAATGTATTTGGGGCATTCAGAGCTCTCTGACACCGATTTTGGCCCACCAACATTTTCTGGACTTTAGGGGGTCTAGGATGCCTGTAAACCCCTTTTTTGGGCCTCCAAAATTGTCATCATTTTTGCAGGCGTAAAATGCATTTTAAGGCCTTTTTTGGGCTGCTAACATATTCTGAGCCTTAGCGGTGTAGGATGCATTTTTCGTGCAAAAAATATTTTTGGGATTTTCAATGGTCCAGCATGCGGGTTAATGCCCCTTTCAGGCTGCAAATGTTTTTGGGAATTCAGGGCTCTCTGACACCATTTTTGAGCCACAATCATTTTCTGGACTTTAGGGGGTCTCGGATGTCTGTACCCCCTTTTTTGGGCCTCCAAAGTTTTCAACATTTTTTGCAGGCCTAAAATGCATTTTAATTTAAGGCCTTTTTTCGGGCTGCTAACATATTCTGAGCTTCAGGGGTATAGGTTGCATTTTTCATGCCAAAAATATTTTTGGGAATTTCAGTGGTCTAGGATGCGGGTTAATGCCCCTTTCAGGGTGGATTTGTTTTTAGGACATTCAGGGCTCTCTGACACCATTTTTGGGCCACCAACATTTTCTGGACTTTAGGGGGTCTAGGATGCCTGTAAACCCCTTTTTTGGTCCTTCAAAGTTTTCAACATTTTTGCAGGCCTAAAATGCATTTTAAGGCCTTTTTTTGAGATGCCAACATTTTCTGATCTTTCAGAGTTGTAGGATGCATTTTTTGTGCCAAAACTATTTTTAGGAATTTCAGTGGTCTGGGATGTGGGTTAGTGCCACTTTCAGGCTGCAAATGTTTTTGGGACATTCAGAGCTCTCTGACACCGATTTTGGCCCACCAACATTTTCTGGACTTTAGGGGGTCTAGGATGCCTGTAAACCCCTTTTTTCGGCCTCCAAAGTGTTCAACATTTGTGCAGGCCTAATAAGCATTTTAAGTCCTTTTTTTGAGCTGCCAACATTTTCTGATCTTTTAGGGTTGTAGGGCTGCATTTTTTGTGGCAAAAATATTTTGGGGAATTTCAGTGGTCTAGGATTCGACTTAATGCCCTTTCAGGCTGCAAATCTGTTTGGGACATGCAGAGCTCTCTGACACTGTTTTTGGGCCACCAACATTTTCTGGACTTTAGGGGGTCTAGGATGCCTGTAAACCCCTTTTTTGGGCCTCCAAAGTTTTCAACATTTTTGCATGCCTAAAATGCATTTTAAGGCCTTTTTTGGGCTGCTAACATATTCTGAGCCTTAGTGGTGACGGATGCATTTTTCGTGCAAAAAATATTTTTGGGAATTTCAGTGGTCTAGGATGCAGGTTAATGCCCCTTTCATGCTGCAAATGTTTTTGGGACATTCAGGGCTCTCTGACACCATTTTTGGGCCACCAACATTTTCTGGACTTTAGGGGGTGTAGGATGCCTGTAAACCCCTTTTTTCCACCTCCAAAGTTATCAACATTTTTGCAAGCCTAAGATGCACTTTAAGGCATTTTTGGGCTGCTAACATTTTCAGAACTTTCAGGGGTGTAGTATGCATTTTTTGTGCCAAAAATATTTTGGGGAATTTCAGTGGTCTAGGATGCAACTTAATGCCCCTTTCAGGCTGCAAATCTGTTTGGGACATACAGAGCTCTCTAACACTGTTTTGGGCCACCAACATTTTCTGGACTTTAGGGGGTCTAGGATGCCTGTAAACCCCTTTTTTGGGCCTCCAAAGGTTTCAACATTTTTGCAGGCCTAAAATGCATTTTAAGGCCTTTTTTGGGCTGCTAACATATTCTTAGCTTTCAGGGGTGTAGGATGCATTTTTCATGCCAAAAATATTTTGGAGAATTTCAGTGGTCTAGGATGCAGCTTAATGCCCCTTTCAGGCTGCAAATGTTTTTGGGACATTCAGAGCTCTCTGACACCGATTTTGGCCCACCAACATTTTCTGGACTTTAGGGGGTCTAGGATGCCTGTAAACCCCTTTTTTCGGCCTCCAAAGGTTTCAACATTTTTGCAGGCCTAAAATGCATTTTAAGGCCTTTTTTGGGCTGCTAACATATTCTGAGCCTTAGGGGTGTAGGATGCATTTTTCGTGCAAAAAATATTTTTGGGAATTTCAGTGGTCTAGGATGCGGGTTAATACCCCTTTCAGGCTGCAAATGTTTTTGGGAATTCAGGGCTCTCTGACACCATTTTTGAGCCACAATCATGTTCTGGACTTTAGGGGGTCTAGGATGCCTGTACCCTCTTTTTTGGGCCTCCAAAGTTTTCAACATTTTTGCAGACCTAAAATGCATTTTAAGGCCTTTTTTGGGCTGCTAACATATTCTGAGCTTCAGGGGTGTAGGATGCATTTTTCGTGGCAAAAATATTTTTGGGAATTTCAGTGGTCTAGGATGCGAGTTAATGCCCCTTTCAGGCTGACAATGTTTTTGGGACATTCAGAGCTCTCTGACACAGATTTTGGCCCACCAACATTTTCTGGACTTTAGGGGGTCTAGGATGCCTGTAAACCCCTTTTTTGGTCCTTCAAAGTTTTCAACATTTTTGCAGGCCTAAAATGCATTTTAAGGCCTTTTCTGGGCTGCTAACATATTCTGAGCTTTCAGGGGTGTAGGATGCATTTTTCGTGGCAAAAATATTTTTGGGAATTTCAGTGGTCTAGGATGCGGGTTAATGCCCCTTTCAGGCTGTAAATGTTTTTGGGAATTCAGGGCTCTCTTGACACCATTTTTGAGCCACAATCATTTTCTGGACTTTAGGGGGTCTCGGATGCCTGTACCCACTTTTTTGGGCCTCCAAAGTTTTCAACATTTTTGTAGGCCTAAAATGCATTTTAAGGCCTTTTTTGGGCTGCTAACATTTTCAGACCTTTCAGGGTGTAGTATGCATTTTTTGTGCCAAAAATATTTTTGGAATTTCAGTGGTCTAGGATGCGGGTTAATGCCCCTTTCAGGTTGCAAATGTTTTTGGGACATTCAGGGCTCTCTGACACCATTTTTGGGCCACCAACATTTTCTGGACTTTAGGGGGTCTAGTATGCCTGTAAACCCCTTATTTGGTCCTTCAAAGTTTTCAACATTTTTGCAGGCCTAAAATGCATTTTAAGGCCCTTTTTTGGGCTGCTAACATATTCTGAGCTTTCAGGGGTGTAGGATGCATTTTTCGTGCCAAAAATATTTTTGGGAATTTCAGTGGTCTAGGATGCGAGTTAATGCCCCTTTCAGGCTCACAATGTTTTTGGGACATTCAGAGCTCTCTGACACAGATTTTGGCCCACCAACATTTTCTGGACTTTAGGGGGTCTAGGATGCCTCTAAACCCCTTTTTCCCACCTCCAAAGTTTTCTCCATTTTTGCAGGGCTAAGATGCACTTCAAGGCATTTTTGGGCTGCTAACATTTTCAGAACTTTCAGGGGTGTAGTATGCATTTTTTGTGCTAAAAATATTTTTGGGAATTTCAGTGGTCTAGGATGCGGGTTAATGCCCCCTTCAGGCTGCAAATGTTTTTGGGACATTCAGGGCTCTCTGACACCATTTTTGGGCCACCAACATTTTCTGGACTTTAGGGGGTCTAGAATGCCTGTAAACCCCTTTTTGGGCCTCCACAGTTTTCAACATTTTTGCAGGCCTAAAATGCATTTTAAGGCCTTTTTTGGGCTGCTAACATATTCTGAGCTTTCAGGGGTGTAGGATGCATTTTTCATGCCAAAAATATTTTGGGGAATTTCAGTGGTCTAGGATGTGGCTTAATGCACCTTTCAGGCTGCAAATGTATTTGGGGCATTTAGAGCTCTCTGACACCGATTTTGGCCCACCAACATTTTCTGGACTTTAGGGGGTCTAGGATGCCTGTAAACCCTATTTGGGCCTCCAAAATTTTCAACATTTTTGCAGGCGTAAAATGCATTTTAAGGCCTTTTTTGGCTGCTAACATATTCTGAGCCTTAGCGGTGTAGGATGCATTTTTCGTGCCAAAAATATTTTGGGGAATTTCAGTGGTCTAGGATGCGGCTTAATGTCCCTTTCAGGCTGCAAATGTATTTGGGGCATTCAGAGCTCTCTGACACCATTTTTGGCCACCAACATTTTCTGGACTTTAGGGGATCTAGGATGCCTGTAAACCCCTTTTTTGGTCCTTCAAAGTTTTCAACATTTTTGAAGGCCTAAAATGCATTTTAAGGCCTTTTTTTGAGATGCCAACATTTTCTGATCATTCAGGGTTGTAGGATGCATTTTTTGTGCCAAAACTATTTTTAGGAATTTCAGTGGTCTGGGATGTGGGTTAGTGCCACTTTCAGGCTGCAAATGTTTTTGGGACATTCAGAGCTCTCTGACACCGATTTTGGCCCACCAACATTTTCTGGACTTTAGGGGGTCTAGGATGCTTGTAAACCCCTTTTTTTGGCCTCCAAAGTGTTCAACATTTGTGCAGGCCTAAGAAGCATTTTAAGTCCTTTTTTTGAGCTGCCAACATTTTCTGATCTTTCAGGGTTGTAGGATACATTTTTTGTGGCAAAAATGTTTTTGGGAATTTCAGTGGTCCAGGATTCGACTTAATGCCCCCTTCAGGCTGCAAATCTGTTTGGGACATTCAGAGCTCTCTGACAATGTTTTTGGGCCACAAACATTTTCTGGACTTTACGGGATCTAGGATGCCTGTAAACCCCTTTTTTGGGCCTCCAAAGTTTTCAACATTTTTGCAGGCGTAAAATGCATTTTAAGGCCTTTTTTGGGCTGCTAACATATTCTGAGCTTCAGGGGTGTAGGATGCATTTTTCATGCCAAAGATATTTTGGAGAATTTCAGTGGTCTAGGATGCGGCTTAATGCCCCTTTCAGGCTGCAAATGTTTTTGGGACATTCAGAGCTCTCTGACACCGATTTTGGCCCACCAACATTTTCTGGACTTTAGGGGGTCTAGGATGCCTGGAAACCTCTTTTTTTGGCCTCCAAAGTTTTCAACATTTTTGCAGGCCTAAAATGCATTTTAGGCCTTTTTTGGGCTGCTAACATATTCTGAGCTTTCAGGGGTGTAGGATGCATTTTTTGTGTCAAAACTATTTTTAG
The DNA here is from genome assembly GCF_040938575.1 of Ambystoma mexicanum. Lineage (NCBI taxonomy): Eukaryota > Metazoa > Chordata > Amphibia > Caudata > Ambystomatidae > Ambystoma > Ambystoma mexicanum. Next base: position 345,440,547 of record NC_090932.1, read on the forward strand.
GAATTTCAGTGGTCTGGGATGTGGGTTAGTGCCACTTTCAGGCTGCAAATGTTTTTGGGACATTCAGAGCTCTCTGACAACGATTTTGGCCCACCAACATTTTCTGGACTTTAGGGGGTCTAGGATGCCTGTAAACCCCTTTTTTGGCCTCCAAAGTGTTCAACATTTGTGCAGGCCTAAGGAGCATTTTAAGTCCTTTTTTTGAGCTGCCAACATTTTCTGATCTTTCAGGGTTGTAGGATGCATTTTTTGTGGCAAAAATGTTTTGGGGGAATTTCAGTGGTCTAGGATTCGCCTTAATGCCCCTTTCAGGATGCAAATCTGTTTGGGACATTCAGAGCTCTCTGACACTGTTTTTGGGCCACAAACATTTTCTGGACTTTAGGGGGTCTAGGATGCCTCTAAACCCCTTTTTTCCACCTCCAAAGTTTTCAACATTTTTGCAGGCCTAAAATGCATTTTAAGGCCTTTTTTGGGATGCTAACATATTCTGAGTTTTCAGGGGTGTAGGATGCATTTTTCGTGCAAAAAAATATTTTTGGGAATTTCAGTGGTCTAGGATGCGGGTTAATACCCCTTTCAGGCTGCAAATGTTTTTGGGAATTCAGGGCTCTCTGACACCATTTTTGAGCCACAATCATTTTCTGGACTTTAGGGGGTCTAGGATGCCTGTACCCTCTTTTTTGGGCCTCCAAAGTTTTCAACATTTTTGCAGACCTAAAATGCATTTTAACTCCTTTTTTGGGCTGCTAACATATTCTGAGCTTCAGGGGTATAGGTTGCATTTTTCATGCCAAAAATATTTTGGGGAATTTCAGTGGTCTAGGATGTGGCTTAATGCCCCTTTCAGGCTGCAAATGTATTTGGGGCATTCAGAGCTCTCTGACACCGATTTTGGCCCACCAACATTTTCTGGACTTTAGGGGGTCTAGGATGCCTGTAAACCCCGTTTTTAGTCCTTCAAAGTTTTCAACATTTTTGCAGGCCTAAAATGCGCTTTAAGGCATTTTTGGGCTGCTAACATTTTCAGAACTTTCAGGAGTGTAGTATGCATTTTTTGTGCCAAAAATATTTTTGGGAATTTCAGTGGTCTAGGATGCGGGTTAATGCCCCTTTGAGGCTGCAAATGTTTTTGGGACATTCAGGGCTCTCTGACACCATTTTTGGGCCACCAACATTTTCTGGACTTTAGGGGGTCTAGGATGCCTGTAAACCCCTTTTTTGGTCGTTCAAAGTTTTCAACATTTTTGCAGGCCTAAAATGCATTTTAAGGCCTTTTCTGGGCTGCTAACATATTCTGAGCTTTCAGGGGTGTAGGATGCATTTTTCGTGGCAAAAATATTTTTGGGAATTTCAGTGGTCTAGGATGCGAGTTAATGCCCCTTTCAGGCTGACAATGTTTTTGGGACATTCAGAGCTCTCTGACACAGATTTTGGCCCACCAACATTTTCTGGACTTTAGGGGGTCTAGGATGCCTGTAAACCCCTTTTTTGGTCCTTCAAAGTTTTCAACATTTTTGCAGGCCTAAAATGCATTTTAAGGCATTTTTGGGCAGCTAACATATTCTGAGCTTTCAGGGGTGTAGGATGCATTTTTCATGCCAAAGATATTTTGGAGAATTTCAGTGGTCTAGGATGCGGCTTAATGCCCCTTTCAGGCTGCAAATGTATTTGGGGCATTTAGAGCTCTCTGACACCGATTTTGGCCCACCAACATTTTCTGGACTTTAGGGGGTCTAGGATGCCTGTAAACCCCTTTTTGGGCCTCCAAAATTTTCAACATTTTTGCAGGCGTAAAATGCATTTCAAGGCCTTTTTTGGGCTGCTAACATATTCTGAGCCTTAGCGGTGTAGGATGCATATTTCGTGCAAAAAATATTTTTGGGATTTTCAGTGGTCTAGGATGCGGGTTAATGCCCCTTTCAGGCTGCAAATGTTTTTGGGAATTCAGGGCTCTCTGACACCATTTTTGAGCCACAATCATTTTCTGGACTTTAGGGGGTCTCGGATGCCTGTACCCCCTTTTTTCGGCCTCCAAAGTTTTCAACATTTTTGCAGGCCTAAAATGCATTTTAGGCCTTTTTAGGGCTGCTAACATATTCTGAGCTTTCAGGGGTGTAGGATGCATTTTTTGTGTCAAAACTATTTTTAGGAATTTCAGTGGTCTGGGATGTGGGTTAGTGCCACTTTCAGGCTGCAAATGTTTTTGGGACATTCAGATCTCTCTGACACCGATTTTGGCCCACCAACATTTTCTGGACTTTAGGGGGTCTAGGATGCCTGTAAACCCCTTTTTTGGCCTCCAAAGTGTTCAACATTTGTGCAGGCCTAAGGAGCATTTTAAGTCCTTTTTTTGAGCTGCCAACATTTTCTGATCTTTCAGGGTTGTAGGATGCATTTTTTGTGGCAAAAATGTTTTGGGCGAATTTCAGTGGTCTAGGATTCGCCTTAATGCCCCTTTCAGGATGCAAATCTGTTTGGGACATTCAGAGCTCTCTGACACTGTTTTTGGGCCACAATCATTTTCTGGACTTTAGGGGGTCTAGGATGCCTGTAATCCCCTTTTTTGGTCCTTCAAAGTTTTCAACATTTTTGCAGGCCTAAAATGCATTTTAAGGCATTTTTGGGCAGCTAACATATTCTGAGCTTTCAGGGGTGTAGGATGCATTTTTCATGCCAAAGATATTTTGGAGAATTTCAGTGGTCTAGGATGCGGCTTAATGCCCCTTTCAGGCTGCAAATGTTTTTGGGACATTCAGAGCTCTCTGACACCGATTTTGGCCCACCAACATTTTCTGGACTTTAGGGGGTCTAGGATGCCTGTAAACCCCTTTTTTCGGCCTCCAAAGTTTTCAACATTTTTGCAGACCTAAAATGCATTTTAAGGCCTTTTTTGGGCTGCTAACATATTTTGAGCTTCAGGGGTATAGGTTGCATTTTTCATGCCAAAAATATTTTGGGGAATTTCAGTGGTCTAGGATGCAGCTTAATGCCCCTTTCAGGCTGCACATGTATTTGGGGCATTCAGAGCTCTCTGACACCGATTTTGGCCCACCAACATTTTCTGGACTTTAGGGGGTCTAGGATGCTTGTAAACCCCTTTTTTGGCCTCCAAAGTGTTCAACATTTGTGCAGGCCTAAGAAGCATTTTAAGTCCTTTTTTTGAGCTGCCAACATTTTCTGATCTTTCAGGGTTGTAGGATGCATTTTTTGTGGCAAAAATGTTTTTGGGAATTTCAGTGGTCCAGGATTCGACTTAATGCCCCCTTCAGGCTGCAAATCTGTTTGGGACATTCAGAGCTCTCTGACACTGTTTTTGGGCCACAAACATTTTCTGGACTTTACGGGGTCTAGGATGCCTGTAAACCCCTTTTTTGGGCCTCCAAAGTTTTCAACATTTTTGCAGGCGTAAAATGCATTTTAACGCCTTTTTTGGGCTGCTAACATATTCTGAGCTTCAGGGGTGTAGGATGCATTTTTTGTGCTAAAAATATTTTTGGGAATTTCAGTGGTCTAGGATGCGGGTTAATGCCCCTTTCAGGCTGCAAATGTTTTTGGGACATTCAGGGCTCTCTGACACCATTTTTGGGCCACCAACATTTTCTGGACTTTAGGGGGTCTAGGATGCCTCTAAACCCCTTTTTTCCACCTCCAAAGTTTGCAACATTTTTGCAAGCCTAAGATGCACTTTAAGGCATTTTTGGGCTGCTAACATTTTCATAACTTTCAGGGGTTTAGTATGCATTTTTTGTCCCAAAAATATTTTTGGGAATTTCAGTGGTCTACGATGCGGCTTAATGCCCGTTTCACTCTGCAAATGTTTTTGGGACATTCAGGGCTCTCTGACACCGATTTTGGCCCACCAACATTTTCTGGACTTTAGGGGGTCTAGGATGCCTGTAAACCCCTTTTTTGGGCCTCCAAAGTTTTCAACATTTTTGCAGCCGTAAAATGCATTTTAAGGCCTTTTTTGGGCTGCTAACATATTCTGAGCTTCAGGGGTGTAGGATGCATTTTTTGTGCCAAAAATATTTTTGGGAATTGCAGTGGTCTAGGATGCGGGTTAATGCCCCTTTCAGGTTGCAAATGTTTTTGGGACATTCAGGGCTCTCTGACACCATTTTTGGGCCACCAACATTTTCTGGACTTTAGGGGGTCTAGGATGCCTGTAAACCCCTTTTTTGGGCCTCCAAAGTTTCCAACATTTTTGCAGGCCTAAAATGCATTTTAAGGCCTTTTTTGGGCTGCTAACATATTCTGAGCTTTCAGGGGTGTAGGATGCATTTTTGTGTCAAAACTATTTTTAGGAATTTCAGTGGTCTGGGATGTGGGTTAGTGCCACTTTCAGGCTGCAAATGTTTTTGGGACATTCAGAGCTCTCTGACACCGATTTTGGCCCACCAACATTTTCTGGACTTTAGGGGGTCTAGGATGCCTGTAAACCCCTTTTTTTGGCCTCCAAAGTGTTCAACATTTGTGCAGGGCTAAGAAGCATTTTAAGTCCTTTTTTTGAGCTTCCAACATTTTCTGATCTTTCAGGGTTGTAGGATGCATTTTTTGTGGCAAAAATGTTTTGGGGAATTTCAGTGGTCTAGGATTCGCCTTAATGCCCCTTTCAGGCTGCAAATCTGTTTGGGACATTCAGAGCTCTCTGACACTGTTTTTGGGCCACACACATTTTCTGGACTTTAGGGGGTCTAGGATGCCTGTAAACCCCTTTTTCGGGCCTCCAAAGTTTTCAACATTTTTGCAGGCGTAAAATGCATTTTAAGGGCTTTTCTGGGCTGCTAACATATTCTGAGCTTCAGGGGTGTAGGATGCATTTTTTGTGCAAAAAATATTTTTGGGAATTTCAGTGGTCTAGGATGCGGGTTAATGCCCCTTTGAGGCTGCAAATGTTTTTGGGACATTCAGAGCTCTCTGACACAGATTTTGGCCCACCAATATTTTCTGGACTTTAGGGGGTCTAGGATGCCTCTAAACCCCTTTTTTCCACCTCCAAAGTTTTCAACATTTTTGCAAGCCTAAGATGCACTTTAAGGGATTTTTTGGCTGCTAACATTTTCAGAACTTTCAGGGGTGTAGGATGCATTTTTCATGCCAAAGATATTTTGGAGAATTTCAGTGGTCTAGGATGCGGCTTAATGCCCCTTTCAGGCTGCAAATGTTTTTGGGACATTCAGAGCTCTCTGACACCGATTTTGGCCCACCAACATTTTATGGACTTTAGGGGGTCTAGGATGCCTGTAAACCTCTTTTTTCGGCCTCCAAAGGTTTCAACATTTTTGCAGGCCTAAAATGCATTTTAAGGCCTTTTTTGGGCTGCTAACATATTCTGAGCTTCAGGGGTCTAGGATGCATTTTTCGTGCAAAAAATATTTTTGGGAATTTCAGTGGTCTAGGATGCGGGTTAATACCCCTTTCAGGCTGCAAATGTTTTTGGGAATTCAGGGCTCTCTGACACCATTTTTGAGCCACAATCATTTTCTGGACTTTAGGGGGTCTAGGATGCCTGTACCCTCTTTTTTGGGCCTCCAAAGTTTTCAACATTTTTGCAGACCTAAAATGCATTTTAACTCCTTTTTTGGGGTGCTAACATATTCTGAGCTTCAGGGGTATAGGTTGCATTTTTCATGCCAAAAATATTTTGCGGAAATTCAGTGGTCTAGGATGTGGCTTAATGCCCCTTTCAGGCTGCAAATGTATTTGGGGCATTTAGAGCTCTCTGACACCGATTTTGGCCCACCAACATTTTCTGGACTTTAGGGGGTCTAGGATGCCTGTAAACCCCTTTTTTGGTCCTTCAAAGTTTTCAACATTTTTGCAGGCCTAAAATGCGTTTTAAGGCATTTTTGGGCTGCTAACATTTTCAGAACTTTCAGGGGTGTAGTATGCATTTTTTGTGCCAAAAATATTTTTGGGAATTTCAGTGGTCTAGGATGCGGGTTAATGCCCCTTTGAGGCTGCAAATGTTTTTGGGACATTCAGGGCTCTCTGACACCATTTTTGGGCCACCAACATTTTCTGGACTTTAGGGGGTCTAGGATGCCTGTAAACCCCTTTTTTGGTCCTTCAAAGTTTTCAACATTTTTGCAGGCCTAAAATGCATTTTAAGGCCTTTTCTGGGCTGCTAACATATTCTGAGCTTTCAGGGGTGTAGGATGCATTTTTCGTGGCAAAAATATTTTTGGGAATTTCAGTGGTCTAGGATGCGAGTTAATGCCCCTTTCAGGCTGACAATGTTTTTAGGACATTCAGAGCTCTCTGACACAGATTTTGGCCCACCAACATTTTCTGGACTTTATGGGGTCTAGGATGCCTGTAATCCCCTTTTTTGGTCCTTCAAAGTTTTCAACATTTTTGCAGGCCTAAAATGCATTTTAAGGCATTTTTGGGCAGCTAACATATTCTGAGCTTTCAGGGGTGTAGGATGCATTTTTCATGCCAAAGATATTTTGGAGAATTTCAGTGGTCTAGGATGCGGCTTAATGCCCCTTTCAGGCTGCAAATGTTTTTGGGACATTCAGAGCTCTCTGACACCGATTTTGGCCCACCAACATTTTCTGGACTTTAGGGGGTCTAGGATGCCTGTAAACCCCTTTTTTCGGCCTCCAAAGTTTTCAACATTTTTGCAGACCTAAAATGCATTTTAAGGCCTTTTTTGGGCTGCTAACATATTCTGAGCTTCAGGGGTATAGGTTGCATTTTTCATGCCAAAAATATTTTGGGGAATTTCAGTGGTCTAGGATGCGGCTTAATGCCCATTTCAGGCTGCAAATGTATTTGGGGCATTCAGAGCTCTCTGACACCAATTTTGGCCCACCAACATTTTCTATACTTTAGAGGTTCTAGGATGCCTGTAAACCCCTTTTTTGGGCCTCCAAAATTTTCAACATTTTGCAGGCGTAAAATGCATTTTAAGGCCTTTTTTGGGCTGCTAACACATTCTGAGCCTTAGCGGTTTAGGATGCCTTTTTCGTGCAAAAAATATTTTTGGGAATTTCAGTGGTCTAGGATGCAGGTTAATGCCCCTTTCATGCTGCAAATGTTCTTGGGACATTCAGGGCTCTCTGACACCATTTTTGGGCCACCAACATTTTCTGGACTTTAGGGGGTGTAGGATGCCTGTAAACCCCTTTTTTCCACCTCCAAAGTTATCAACATTTTTGCAAGCCTAAGATGCACTTTAAGGCATTTTTGGGCTGCTAACATTTTCAGAACTTTCAGGGGTGTAGTATGCATTTTTTGTGCCAAAAATATTTTGGGGAATTTCAGTGGTCTAGGATGCAACTTAATGCCCCTTTCAGGCTACAAATCTGTTTGGGACATACAGAGCTCTCTGACACTGTTTTGGGCCACCAACATTTTCTGGACTTTAGGGGGTCTAAGATGCCTGTAAACCCCTTTTTTGGGCCTCCAAAGTTTTCAACATTTTGCACGCCTAAAATGCATTTTAAGGCCTTTTTTGGGCTGCTAACATATTCTGAGCTTCAGGGGTATAGGTTGCATTTTTCATGCCAAAAATATTTTTGGGAATTTCAGTGGTCTAGGATGCGGGTTAATGCCCCTTTCAGGCTGCAAATGTTTTTGGGACATTCAGGGCTCTCTGACACCATTTTTGGGCCACCAACATTTTCTGGACTTTAGGGGGTCTAGGATGCCTGTAAACCCCTTTTTTGGTCCTTCAAAGTTTTCAACATTTTTGCAGCCCTAAAATGCATTTTAAGGCCTTTTTTTGAGATGCCAACATTTTCTGATCTTTCAGAGTTGTAGGATGCATTTTTTGTGCCAAAACTATTTTTAGGAATTTCAGTGGTCTGGGATGTGGGTTAGTGCCCCTTTCAGGCTGCAAATGTATTTGGGGCATTTAGAGCTCTCTGACACCGATTTTGGCCCACCAACATTTTCTGGACTTTAGGGGGTCTAGGATGCCTGTAAACCCCTTTTTTCGGCCTCCAAAGTGTTCAACATTTGTGCAGGCCTAAGAAGCATTTTAAGTCCTTTTTTTGAGCTGCCAACATTTTCTGATCTTTTAGGGTTGTAGGGCTGCATTTTTTGTGGCAAAAATATTTTGGGGAATTTCAGTGGTCTAGGATGCGGCTTAATGCCCATTTCAGGCTGCAAATGTATTTGGGGCATTCAGAGCTCTCTGACACCAATTTTGGGCCACCAACATTTTCTATACTTTAGAGGTTCTAGGATGCCTGTAAACCCCTTTTTTGGGCCTCCAAAATTTTCAACATTTTGCAGGCGTAAAATGCATTTTAAGGCCTTTTTTGGGCTGCTAACACATTCTGAGCCTTAGCGGTTTAGGATGCCTTTTTCGTGCAAAAAATATTTTTGGGAATTTCAGTGGTCTAGGATGCAGGTTAATGCCCCTTTCATGCTGCAAATGTTCTTGGGACATTCAGGGCTCTCTGACACCATTTTTGGGCCACCAACATTTTCTGGACTTTAGGGGGTGTAGGATGCCTGTAAACCCCTTTTTTCCACCTCCAAAGTTATCAACATTTTTGCAAGCCTAAGATGCACTTTAAGGCATTTTTGGGCTGCTAACATTTTCAGAACTTTCAGGGGTGTAGTATGCATTTTTTGTCCCAAAATATTTTTGGGAATTTCAGTGGTCTACGATGCAGGTTAATGCCCCTTTCATGCTGCAAATGTTTTAGGGACATTCAGGGCTCTCTGACACCATTTTTGGGCCACCAACATTTTCTGGACTTTAGGGGGTGTAGGATGCCTGTAAACCCCTTTTTTCCACCTCCAAAGTTATCAACATTTTTGCAAGCCTAAGATGCACTTTAAGGCATTTTTGGGCTGCTAACATTTTCAGAACTTTCAGGGGTGTAGTATGCATTTTTTGTGCCAAAAATATTTTGGGGAATTTCAGTGGTCTAGGATGCAACTTAATGCCCCTTTCAGGCTACAAATCTGTTTGGGACATACAGAGCTCTCTGACACTGTTTTGGGCCACCAACATTTTCTGGACTTTAGGGGGTCTAAGATGCCTGTAAACCCCTTTTTTGGGCCTCCAAAGTTTTCAACATTTTTTGCACGCCTAAAATGCATTTTAAGGCCTTTTTTGGGCTGCTAACATATTCTGAGCTTCAGGGGTATAGGTTGCATTTTTCATGCCAAAAATATTTTTGGGAATTTCAGTGGTCTAGGATGCGGGTTAATGCCCCTTTCAGGCTGCAAATGTTTTTGGGACATTCAGGGCTCTCTGACACCGATTTTGGCCCACCAACATTTTCTGGACTTTAGAGGTTCTAGGATGCCTGTAAACCCCTTTTTTGGGCCTCCAAAATTTTCAACATTTTTGCAGGCGTAAAATGCATTTTAAGGCCTTTTTTGGGCTGCTAACACATTCTGAGCCTTAGCGGTTTAGGATGCATTTTTCGTGCAAAAAATATTTTTGGGATTTTCAATGGTCTAGGATGCGGGTTAATGCCCCTTTCAGGCTGCAAATGTTTTTGGGAATTCAGGGCTCTCTGACACCATTTTTGAGCCACAATCATTTTCTGGACTTTAGGGGGTCTCGGATGTCTGTACCCCCTTTTTTGGGCCTCCAAAGTTTTCAACATTTTTTGCAGGCCTAAAATGCATTTTAATTTATGGCCTTTTTTGGGCTGCTAACATATTCTGAGCTTCAGGGGTATAGGTTGCATTTTTCATGCCAAAAATATTTTTGGGAATTTCAGTGGTCTAGGATGCGGGTTAATGCCCCTTTCAGGCTGCAAATGTTTTTGGGACATTCAGGGCTCTCTGACACCATTTTTGGGCCACCAACATTTTCTGGACTTTAGGGGGTCTAGGATGCCTGTAAACCCCTTTTTTGGTCCTTCAAAGTTTTCAACATTTTTGCAGGCCTAAAATGCATTTTAAGGCCTTTTTTTGAGATGCCAACATTTTCTGATCTTTCAGAGTTGTAGGATGCATTTTTTGTGCCAAAACTATTTTTAGGAATTTCAGTGGTCTGGGATGTGGGTTAGTGCCACTTTCAGGCTGCAAATGTTTTTGGGACATTCAGAGCTCTCTGACACCGATTTTGGCCCACCAACATTTTCTGGACTTTAGGGGGTCTAGGATGCCTGTAAACCCCTTTTTTGGCCTCCAAAGTGTTCAACATTTGTGCAGGCCTAAGAAGCATTTTAAGTCCTTTTTTTGAGCTGCCAACATTTTCTGATCTTTTATGGTTGTAGGGCTGCATTTTTTGTGGCAAAGATATTTTGGGGAATTTCAGTGGTCTAGGATTCGATTTAATGCCCTTTCAGGCTGCAAATCTGTTTGGGACATTCAGAGCTCTCTGACACTGTTTTTGGGCCACAAACATTTTCTGGACTTTAGGGGGTCTAGGATGCCTGTAAACCCATTTTTTCGGCCTCCAAAGTTTTCAACATTTGTGCAGGCCTAAGAAGCATTTTAAGTCCTTTTTTTGAGCTGCCAACATTTTCTGATCTTTCAGGGTTGTAGGATGCATTTTTTGTGCCAAAAATATTTTGGGGAATTTCAGTGGTCTAGGATGCAACTCAATGCCCCTTTCAGGCTGCAAATCTGTTTGGGACATGCAGAGCTCTCTGACACTGTTTTTGGGCCACCAACATTTTCTGGACTTTAGGGGGTCTAGGATGCCTGTAAACCCCTTTTTTGGGCCTCCAAAGTTTTCAACATTTTTGCAGATCTAAAATGCATTTTAAGGCCTTTTTTGGGCTGCTAACATATTCTGAGCCTTAGTGGTGACGGATGCATTTTTCGTGCAAAAAATATTTTTGGGAATTTCAGTGGTCTAGGATGCGGGTTAATACCCCTTTCAGGCTGCAAGTGTTTTAGGGAATTCAGGGCTCTCTGACACCATTTTTGAGCCACAATCATTTTCTGGACTTTAGGGGGTCTAGGATGCCTGTACCCTCTTTTTTGGGCATCCAAAGTTTTCAACATTTTTGCAGATCTAAAATGCATTTTAAGGCCTTTTTTGGGCTGCTAACATATTCTGAGCTTCAGGAGTATAGGTTGCATTTTTCATGCCAAAAATATTTTGGGGAATTTCAGTGGTCTAGGATGCGGCTTAATGCCCCTTTCAGGCTGCAAATGTATTTGGGGCATTCAGAGCTCTCTGACACCGATTTTGGCCCACCAACATTTTCTGGACTTTAGGGGTTCTAGGATGCCTGTAAACCCCTTTTTTGGTCCTTCAAAGTTTTCAACATTTTTGCAGGCCTAAAATGCGTTTTAAGGCATTTTTGGGCTGCTAACATTTTCAGAACTTTCAGGGGTGTAGTATGCATTTTTTGTGCCAAAAATATTTTTGGGAATTTCAGTGGTCTAGGATGCGGGTTAATGCCCCTTTGAGGCTGCAAATGTTTTTGGGACATTCAGGGCTCTCTGACACCGATTTTGGCCCACCAACATTTTCTGGACTTTAGGGGGTCTAGGATGCCTGTAAACCCCTTTTTTCGGCCTCCAAAGTTTCCAACATTTTTGCAGACCTAAAATGCATTTTAAGGCATTTTTTGGGCTGCTAACATATTCTGAGCTTCAGGGGTATAGGTTGCATTTTTCATGCCAAAAATATTTTGGGGAATTTCAGTGGTCTAGGATGCGGCTTAATGCCCCTTTCAGTCTGCAAATGTATTTGGGGCATTCAGAGCTCTCTGACACCGATTTTGGCCCACCAACATTTTCTGGACTTTAGGGGGTCTAGGATGCCTGTAAACCCCTTTTTTGGGCCTCCAAAATTGTCATCATTTTTGCAGGCGTAAAATGCATTTTAAGGCCTTTTTTGGGCTGCTAACATATTCTGAGCCTTAGCGGTGTAGGATGCATTTTTCGTGCAAAAAATATTTTTGGGATTTTCAATGGTCCAGCATGCGGGTTAATGCCCCTTTCAGGCTGCAAATGTTTTTGGGAATTCAGGGCTCTCTGACACCATTTTTGAGCCACAATCATTTTCTGGACTTTAGGGGGTCTCGGATGTCTGTACCCCCTTTTTTGGGCCTCCAAAGTTTTCAACATTTTTTGCAGGCCTAAAATGCATTTTAATTTAAGGCCTTTTTTCGGGCTGCTAACATATTCTGAGCTTCAGGGGTATAGGTTGCATTTTTCATGCCAAAAATATTTTTGGGAATTTCAGTGGTCTAGGATGCGGGTTAATGCCCCTTTCAGGGTGGATTTGTTTTTAGGACATTCAGGGCTCTCTGACACCATTTTTGGGCCACCAACATTTTCTGGACTTTAGGGGGTCTAGGATGCCTGTAAACCCCTTTTTTGGTCCTTCAAAGTTTTCAACATTTTTGCAGGCCTAAAATGCATTTTAAGGCCTTTTTTTGAGATGCCAACATTTTCTGATCTTTCAGAGTTGTAGGATGCATTTTTTGTGCCAAAACTATTTTTAGGAATTTCAGTGGTCTGGGATGTGGGTTAGTGCCACTTTCAGGCTGCAAATGTTTTTGGGACATTCAGAGCTCTCTGACACCGATTTTGGCCCACCAACATTTTCTGGACTTTAGGGGGTCTAGGATGCCTGTAAACCCCTTTTTTCGGCCTCCAAAGTGTTCAACATTTGTGCAGGCCTAATAAGCATTTTAAGTCCTTTTTTTGAGCTGCCAACATTTTCTGATCTTTTAGGGTTGTAGGGCTGCATTTTTTGTGGCAAAAATATTTTGGGGAATTTCAGTGGTCTAGGATTCGACTTAATGCCCTTTCAGGCTGCAAATCTGTTTGGGACATGCAGAGCTCTCTGACACTGTTTTTGGGCCACCAACATTTTCTGGACTTTAGGGGGTCTAGGATGCCTGTAAACCCCTTTTTTGGGCCTCCAAAGTTTTCAACATTTTTGCATGCCTAAAATGCATTTTAAGGCCTTTTTTGGGCTGCTAACATATTCTGAGCCTTAGTGGTGACGGATGCATTTTTCGTGCAAAAAATATTTTTGGGAATTTCAGTGGTCTAGGATGCAGGTTAATGCCCCTTTCATGCTGCAAATGTTTTTGGGACATTCAGGGCTCTCTGACACCATTTTTGGGCCACCAACATTTTCTGGACTTTAGGGGGTGTAGGATGCCTGTAAACCCCTTTTTTCCACCTCCAAAGTTATCAACATTTTTGCAAGCCTAAGATGCACTTTAAGGCATTTTTGGGCTGCTAACATTTTCAGAACTTTCAGGGGTGTAGTATGCATTTTTTGTGCCAAAAATATTTTGGGGAATTTCAGTGGTCTAGGATGCAACTTAATGCCCCTTTCAGGCTGCAAATCTGTTTGGGACATACAGAGCTCTCTAACACTGTTTTGGGCCACCAACATTTTCTGGACTTTAGGGGGTCTAGGATGCCTGTAAACCCCTTTTTTGGGCCTCCAAAGGTTTCAACATTTTTGCAGGCCTAAAATGCATTTTAAGGCCTTTTTTGGGCTGCTAACATATTCTTAGCTTTCAGGGGTGTAGGATGCATTTTTCATGCCAAAAATATTTTGGAGAATTTCAGTGGTCTAGGATGCAGCTTAATGCCCCTTTCAGGCTGCAAATGTTTTTGGGACATTCAGAGCTCTCTGACACCGATTTTGGCCCACCAACATTTTCTGGACTTTAGGGGGTCTAGGATGCCTGTAAACCCCTTTTTTCGGCCTCCAAAGGTTTCAACATTTTTGCAGGCCTAAAATGCATTTTAAGGCCTTTTTTGGGCTGCTAACATATTCTGAGCCTTAGGGGTGTAGGATGCATTTTTCGTGCAAAAAATATTTTTGGGAATTTCAGTGGTCTAGGATGCGGGTTAATACCCCTTTCAGGCTGCAAATGTTTTTGGGAATTCAGGGCTCTCTGACACCATTTTTGAGCCACAATCATGTTCTGGACTTTAGGGGGTCTAGGATGCCTGTACCCTCTTTTTTGGGCCTCCAAAGTTTTCAACATTTTTGCAGACCTAAAATGCATTTTAAGGCCTTTTTTGGGCTGCTAACATATTCTGAGCTTCAGGGGTGTAGGATGCATTTTTCGTGGCAAAAATATTTTTGGGAATTTCAGTGGTCTAGGATGCGAGTTAATGCCCCTTTCAGGCTGACAATGTTTTTGGGACATTCAGAGCTCTCTGACACAGATTTTGGCCCACCAACATTTTCTGGACTTTAGGGGGTCTAGGATGCCTGTAAACCCCTTTTTTGGTCCTTCAAAGTTTTCAACATTTTTGCAGGCCTAAAATGCATTTTAAGGCCTTTTCTGGGCTGCTAACATATTCTGAGCTTTCAGGGGTGTAGGATGCATTTTTCGTGGCAAAAATATTTTTGGGAATTTCAGTGGTCTAGGATGCGGGTTAATGCCCCTTTCAGGCTGTAAATGTTTTTGGGAATTCAGGGCTCTCTTGACACCATTTTTGAGCCACAATCATTTTCTGGACTTTAGGGGGTCTCGGATGCCTGTACCCACTTTTTTGGGCCTCCAAAGTTTTCAACATTTTTGTAGGCCTAAAATGCATTTTAAGGCCTTTTTTGGGCTGCTAACATTTTCAGACCTTTCAGGGTGTAGTATGCATTTTTTGTGCCAAAAATATTTTTGGAATTTCAGTGGTCTAGGATGCGGGTTAATGCCCCTTTCAGGCTGCAAATGTTTTTGGGACATTCAGGGCTCTCTGACACCATTTTTGGGCCACCAACATTTTCTGGACTTTAGGGGGTCTAGTATGCCTGTAAACCCCTTATTTGGTCCTTCAAAGTTTTCAACATTTTTGCAGGCCTAAAATGCATTTTAAGGCCCTTTTTTGGGCTGCTAACATATTCTGAGCTTTCAGGGGTGTAGGATGCATTTTTCGTGCCAAAAATATTTTTGGGAATTTCAGTGGTCTAGGATGCGAGTTAATGCCCCTTTCAGGCTCACAATGTTTTTGGGACATTCAGAGCTCTCTGACACAGATTTTGGCCCACCAACATTTTCTGGACTTTAGGGGGTCTAGGATGCCTCTAAACCCCTTTTTCCCACCTCCAAAGTTTTCTCCATTTTTGCAGGGCTAAGATGCACTTCAAGGCATTTTTGGGCTGCTAACATTTTCAGAACTTTCAGGGGTGTAGTATGCATTTTTTGTGCTAAAAATATTTTTGGGAATTTCAGTGGTCTAGGATGCGGGTTAATGCCCCCTTCAGGCTGCAAATGTTTTTGGGACATTCAGGGCTCTCTGACACCATTTTTGGGCCACCAACATTTTCTGGACTTTAGGGGGTCTAGAATGCCTGTAAACCCCTTTTTGGGCCTCCACAGTTTTCAACATTTTTGCAGGCCTAAAATGCATTTTAAGGCCTTTTTTGGGCTGCTAACATATTCTGAGCTTTCAGGGGTGTAGGATGCATTTTTCATGCCAAAAATATTTTGGGGAATTTCAGTGGTCTAGGATGTGGCTTAATGCACCTTTCAGGCTGCAAATGTATTTGGGGCATTTAGAGCTCTCTGACACCGATTTTGGCCCACCAACATTTTCTGGACTTTAGGGGGTCTAGGATGCCTGTAAACCCTATTTGGGCCTCCAAAATTTTCAACATTTTTGCAGGCGTAAAATGCATTTTAAGGCCTTTTTTGGCTGCTAACATATTCTGAGCCTTAGCGGTGTAGGATGCATTTTTCGTGCCAAAAATATTTTGGGGAATTTCAGTGGTCTAGGATGCGGCTTAATGTCCCTTTCAGGCTGCAAATGTATTTGGGGCATTCAGAGCTCTCTGACACCATTTTTGGGCCACCAACATTTTCTGGACTTTAGGGGATCTAGGATGCCTGTAAACCCCTTTTTTGGTCCTTCAAAGTTTTCAACATTTTTGAAGGCCTAAAATGCATTTTAAGGCCTTTTTTTGAGATGCCAACATTTTCTGATCATTCAGGGTTGTAGGATGCATTTTTTGTGCCAAAACTATTTTTAGGAATTTCAGTGGTCTGGGATGTGGGTTAGTGCCACTTTCAGGCTGCAAATGTTTTTGGGACATTCAGAGCTCTCTGACACCGATTTTGGCCCACCAACATTTTCTGGACTTTAGGGGGTCTAGGATGCTTGTAAACCCCTTTTTTTGGCCTCCAAAGTGTTCAACATTTGTGCAGGCCTAAGAAGCATTTTAAGTCCTTTTTTTGAGCTGCCAACATTTTCTGATCTTTCAGGGTTGTAGGATACATTTTTTGTGGCAAAAATGTTTTTGGGAATTTCAGTGGTCCAGGATTCGACTTAATGCCCCCTTCAGGCTGCAAATCTGTTTGGGACATTCAGAGCTCTCTGACAATGTTTTTGGGCCACAAACATTTTCTGGACTTTACGGGGTCTAGGATGCCTGTAAACCCCTTTTTTGGGCCTCCAAAGTTTTCAACATTTTTGCAGGCGTAAAATGCATTTTAAGGCCTTTTTTGGGCTGCTAACATATTCTGAGCTTCAGGGGTGTAGGATGCATTTTTTGTGCTAAAAATATTTTTGGGAATTTCAGTGGTCTAGGATGCGGGTTAATGCCCCTTTCAGGCTGCAAATGTTTTTGGGACATTCAGAGCTCTCTGACACAGATTTTGGCCCACCAACATTTTCTGGACTTTAGGGGGTCTAGGATGCCTCTAAACCCCTTTTTTCCACCTCCAAAGTTTTCAACATTTTTGCAAGCCTAAAATGCACTTTAAGGCATTTTTGGGCTGCTAACATTTTCAGAACTTTCAGGGGTGTAGTATGCATTTTTTGTCCCAAAATATTTTTGGGAATTTCAGTGGTCTACGATGCAGGTTAATGCCCCTTTCATGCTGCAAATGTTTTAGGGACATTCAGGGCTCTCTGACACCATTTTTGGGCCACCAACAGTTTCTGGACTTTAGGGGGTCTAGGATGCCTGTAAACCCCTTTTTTGGGCCTCCAAAGTTTTCAACATTTTTGCAGGCCTAAAATGCATTTTAAGGCCTTTTTTGGGCTGCAAACATATTCTGAGCTTTCAGGGGTGTAGGATGCATTTTTTGTGTCAAAACTATTTTTAGGAATTTCAGTGGTCTGGGATGTGGGTTAGTGCCACTTTCAGGCTACAAATGTTTTTGGGACATTCAGAGCTCTCTGACACCGATTTTGGCCCACCAACATTTTCTGGACTTTAGGGGGTCTAGGATGCCTGTAAACCCCTTTTTTTGGCCTCCAAAGTGTTCAACATTTGTGCAGGCCTAAGAAGCATTTTAAGTCCTTTTTTTGAGCTGCCAACATTTTCTGATCTTTCAGGGTTGTAGGATGCATTTTTTGTGGCAAAAATGTTTTGGGGAATTTCAGTGGTCTAGGATTCGCCTTAATGCCCCTTTCAGGCTGCAAATCTGTTTGGGACATTCAGAGCTCTCTGACACTGTTTTTGGGCCACCAACATTTTCTGGACTTTAGGGGGTCTAGGATGCCTGTAAACCCCTTTTTTCGGCCTCCAAAGGTTTCAACATTTTTGCAGGCCTAAAATGCATTTTAAGGCCTTTTTTGGGCTGCTAACATATTCTGAGCCTTAGGGGTGTAGGATGCATTTTTCGTGGCAAAAATATTTTTGGGAATTTCAGTGGTCTAGGATGCGGGTTAATACCCATTTCAGGCTGCAAATGTTTTTGGGACATTCAGAGCTCTCTGACACAGATTTTGGCCCACCAACATTTTCTGGACTTTAGGGGGTCTAGGATGCCTGTAAAGCCCTTGTTTGGTCCTTCAAAGTTTTCAACATTTTTGCAGGCCTAAAATGCATTTTAAGGCCTTTTCTGGGCTGCTAACATATTCTGAGCTATCAGGTGTGTAGGATGCATTTTTCGTGGCAAAAATATTTTTGGGAATTTCAGTGGTCTAGGATGCGGGTTAATGCCCCTTTCAGGCTGTAAATGTTTTTGGGAATTCAGGGCTCTCTTGACACCATTTTTGAGCCACAATCATTTTCTGGACTTTAGGGGGTCTCGGATGCCTGTACCCCCTTTTTTGGGCCTCCAAAGTTTTCAACATTTTTGTAGGCCTAAAATGCATTTTAAGGCCTTTTTTGGGCTGCTAACATTTTCAGACCTTTCAGGGGTGTAGTATGCATTTTTTGTGGCAAAAATATTTTTGGAATTTCAGTGGTCTAGGATGCGGGTTAATGCCCCTTTCAGGCTGCAAATGTTTTTGGGACATTCAGGGCTCTCTGACACCATTTTTGGGCCACCAACATTTTCTGGACTTTAGGGGGTCTAGTATGCCTGTAAACCCCTTATTTGGTCCTTCAAAGTTTTCAACATTTTTGCAGGCCTAAAATGCATTTTAAGGCCCTTTTTTGGGCTGCTAACATATTCTGAGCTTTCAGGGGTGTAGGATGCATTTTTCGTGCCAAAAATATTTTTGGGAATTTCAGTGGTCTAGGATGCGAGTTAATGCCCCTTTCAGGCTCACAATGTTTTTGGGACATTCAGAGCTCTCTGACACAGATTTTGGCCCACCAACATTTTCTGGACTTTAGGGGGTCTAGGATGCCTCTAAACCCCTTTTTCCCACCTCCAAAGTTTTCTCCATTTTTGCAGGGCTAAGATGCACTTCCAGGCATTTTTGGGCTGCTAACATTTTCAGAACTTTCAGGGTCGTAGTATGCATTTTTTGTGCTAAAAATATTTTTGAGAATTTCAGTGGTCTAGGATGCGGGTTAATGCCCCTTTCAGGCTGCAAATGTTTTTGGGACATTCAGGGCTCTCTGACACCATTTTTGGGCCACCAACATTTTCTGGACTTTAGGGGGTCTAGAATGCCTGTAAACCCCTTTTTTGGGCCTCCACAGTTTTCAACATTTTTGCAGGCCTAAAATGCATTTTAAGGCCTTTTTTGGGCTGCTAACATATTCTGAGCTTTCAGGGGTGTAGGATGCATTTTTCATGCCAAAAATATTTTGGGGAATTTCAGTCGTCTAGGATGTGGCTTAATGCACCTTTCAGGCTGCAAATGTATTTGGGGCATTTAGAGCTCTCTGACACCGATTTTGGCCCACCAACATTTTCTGGACTTTAGGGGGTCTAGGATGCCTGTAAACCCTTTTTGGGCCTCCAAAATTTTCAACATTTTTGCAGGCGTAAAATGCATTTTAAGGCCTTTTTTGGGCTGCTAACATATTCTGAGCCTTAGCGGTGTAGGATGCATTTTTCGTGCCAAAAATATTTTGGGGAATTTCAGTGGTGTAGGATGCGGCTTAATGTCCCTTTCAGGCTGCAAATGTATTTGGGGCATTCAGAGCTCTCTGACACCATTTTTGGGCCACCAACATTTTCTGGACTTTAGGGGGTCTAGGATGCCTGTAAACCCCTTTTTTGGTCCTTCAAAGTTTTCAACATTTTTGAAGGCCTAAAATGCATTTTAAGGCCTTTTTTTGAGATGCCAACATTTTCTGATCATTCAGGGTTGTAGGATGCATTTTTTGTGCCAAAACTATTTTTAGGAATTTCAGTGGTCTGGGATGTGGGTTAGTGCCACTTTCAGGCTGCAAATGTTTTTGGGACATTCAGAGCTCTCTGACACTGATTTTGGCCCACCAACATTTTCTGGACTTTAGGGGGTCTAGGATGCTTGTAAACCCCTTTTTTGGCCTCCAAAGTGTTCAACATTTGTGCAGGCCTAAGAAGCATTTTAAGTCCTTTTTTTGAGCTGCCAACATTTTCGGATCTTTCAGGGTTGTAGGATGCATTTTTTGTGGCAAAAATGTTTTTGGGAATTTCAGTGGTCCAGGATTCGACTTAATGCCCCCTTCAGGCTGCAAATCTGTTTGGGACATTCAGAGCTCTCTGACACTGTTTTTGGACCACAAACATTTTCTGGACTTTACGGGGTCTAGGATGCCTGTAAACCCCTTTTTTGGGCCTCCAAAGTTTTCAACATTTTTGCAGGCGTAAAATGCATTTTAAGGCCTTTTTTGGGCTGCTAACATATTCTGAGCTTCAGGGGTGTAGGATGCATTTTTTGTGCTAAAAATATTTTTGGGAATTTCAGTGGTCTCGGATGCGGGTTAATGCCCCTTTCAGGCTGCAAATGTTTTTGGGACATTCAGAGCTCTCTGACACAGATTTTGGCCCACCAACATTTTCTGGACTTTAGGGGGTCTAGGATGCCTCTAAACCCCTTTTTTCCACCTCCAAAGTTTGCAACATTTTTGCAAGCCTAAGATGCACTTTAAGGCATTTTTGGGCTGCTAACATTTTCAGAACTTTCAGGGGTTTAGTATGCATTTTTTGTCCCAAAAATATTTTTGGGAATTTCAGTGGTCTACGATGCGGCTTAATGCCCGTTTCACTCTGCAAATGTTTTTGGGACATTCAGGGCTCTCTGACACCGATTTTGGCCCACCAACATTTTCTAGACTTTAGGGGGTCTAGGATGCCTGTAAACCCCTTTTTTCGGCCTCCAAAGGTTTCAACATTTTTGCAGGCCTAAAATGCATTTTAAGGCCTTTTTTGGGCTGCTAACATATTCTGAGCCTTAGTGGTGACGGATGCATTTTTCTTGCAAAAAATATTTTTGGGAATTTCAGTGGTCTAGGATGCAGGTTAATGCCCCTTTCATGCTGCAAATGTTTTAGGGACATTCAGGGCTCTCTGACACCATTTTTGGGCCACCAACATTTTCTGGACTTTAGGGGGTCTAGGATGCCTGTAAACCCCTTTTTTGGGCCTCCAAAGTTTTCAACATTTTTGCAGGCCTAAAATGCATTTTAAGGCCTTTTTTGGCTGCTAACATATTCTGAGCTTTCAGGGGTGTAGGATGCATTTTTTGTGTCAAAACTATTTTTAGGAATTTCAGTGGTCTGGGATGTGGGTTAGTGCCACTTTCAGGCTGCAAATGTTTTTGGGACATTCAGAGCTCTCTGACACCGATTTTGGCCCACCAACATTTTCTGGACTTTAGGGGGTCTAGGATGCCTGTAAACCCCTTTTTTTGGCCTCCAAAGTGTTCAACATTTGTGCAGGCCTAAGGAGCATTTTAAGTCCTTTTTTGAGCTGCCAACATTTTCTGATCTTTCAGGGTTGTAGGATGCATTTTTTGTGGCAAAAATGTTTTGGGGAATTTCAGTGGTCTAGGGTTCGCCTTAATGCCCCTTTCAGGCTGCAAATCTGTTTGGGACATTCAGAGCTCTCTGACACTGTTTTTGGGCCACAAACATTTTCTGGACTTTAGGGGGTCTAGAATGCCTGTAAACCCCTTTTTGGGCCTCCAAAGTTTTCAACATTTTTGCAGGCGTAAAATGCATTTTAAGGGCTTTTCTGGGCTGCTAACATATTCTGAGCTTCAGGGGTGTAGGATGCATTTTTTGTGCCAAAAATATTTTTGGGAATTTCAGTGGTCTAGGATGCGGGTTAATGCCCCTTTGAGGCTGCAAATGTTTTTGGGACATTCAGAGCTGTCTGACACAGATTTCGGCCCACCAACATTTTCTGGACTTTAGGGGGTCTAGGATGCCTCTAAACCCCTTTTTTCCACCTCCAAAGTTTGCAACATTTTTGCAAGCCTAAGATGCACTTTAAGGGATTTTTTGGCTGCTAACATTTTCAGAACTTTCAGGGGTGTAGGATGCATTTTTCATGCCAAAGATATTTTGGAGAATTTCAGTGGTCTAGGATGCGGCTTAATGCCCCTTTCAGGCTGCAAATGTTTTTGGGACATTCAGAGCTCTCTGACACCGATTTTGGCCCACCAACATTTTCTGTACTTTAGGGGGTCTAGGATGCCTGTAAACCCCTTTTTTCGGCCTCCAAAGGTTTCAACATTTTTGCAGGCCTAAAATGCATTTTAAGGCCTTTTTTGGGCTGCTAACATATTCTGAGCCTTAGTGGTGACGGATGCATTTTTCGTGCAAAAAATATTTTTGGGAATTTCAGTGGTCTAGGATGCAGGTTAATGCCCCTTTCATGCTGCAAATGTTTTAGGGACATTCAGGGCTCTCTGACACCATTTTTGGGCCACCAACATTTTCTGGACTTTAGGGGGTCTAGGATATCTGTAAACCCCTTTTTTGGGCCTCCAAAGTTTTCAACATTTTTGCAGGCCTAAAATGCATTTTAAGGCCTTTTTTGGCTGCTAACATATTCTGAGCTTTCAGGGGTGTAGGATGCATTTTTTGTGTCAAAACTATTTTTAGGAATTTCAGTGGTCTGGGATGTGGGTTAGTGCCACTTTCAGGCTGCAAATGTTTTTGGGACATTCAGAGCTCTCTGACACCGATTTTGGCCCACCAACATTTTCTGGACTTTAGGGGGTCTAGGATGCCTGTAAACCCCTTTTTTTGGCCTCCAAAGTGTTCAACATTTGTGCAGGCCTAAGGAGCATTTTAAGTCCTTTTTTGAGCTGCCAACATTTTCTGATCTTTCAGGGTTGTAGGATGCATTTTTGTGGCAAAAATGTTTTGGGGAATTTCAGTGGTCTAGGGTTCGCCTTAATGCCCCTTTCAGGCTGCAAATCTGTTTGGGACATTCAGAGCTCTCTGACACTGTTTTTGGGCCACAAACATTTTCTGGACTTTAGGGGGTCTAGGATGCCTGTAAACCCCTTTTTGGGCCTCCAAAGTTTTCAACATTTTTGCAGGCGTAAAATGCATTTTAAGGGCTTTTCTGGGCTGCTAACATATTCTGAGCTTCAGGGGTGTAGGATGCATTTTTTGTGCCAAAAATATTTCTGGGAATTTCAGTGGTCTAGGATGCGGGTTAATGCCCCTTTGAGGCTGCAAATGTTTTTGGGAATTCAGGGCTCTCTGACACCATTTTTGAGCCACAATCATTTTCTGGACTTTAGGGGGTCTAGGATGCCTGTACCCTCTTTTTTGGGACTCCAAAGTTTTCAACATTGTTGCAGACCTAAAATGCATTTTAACTCCTTTTTTGGGCTGCTAACATATTCTGAGCTTCAGGGGTATAGGTTGCATTTTTCATGCCAAAAACATTTTGGGGAATTTCAGTGGTCTAGGATGTGGCTTAATGCCCCTTTCAGGCTGCAAATGTATTTGGGGCATTCAGAGCTCTCTGACACCGATTTTGGCCCACCAACATTTTCTGGACTTTAGGGGGTCTAGGATGCCTGTAAACCCCTTTTTTCGGCCTCCAAAGTTTTCAACATTTTTGCAGGCCTAAAATGCATTTTAAGGCCTTTTTTGGGCTGCTAACATATTCTGAGCTTTCAGGGGTGTAGGATGCATTTTTTGTGTCAAAACTATTTTTAGGAATTTCAGTGGTCTGGGATGTGGGTTAGTGCCACTTTCAGGCTGCAAATGTTTTTGGGACATTCAGAGCTCTCTGACACCGATTTTGGCCCACCAACATTTTCTGGACTTTAGGGGGTCTAGGATGCCTGTAAACCCCTTTTTTCGGCCTCCAAAGTTTTCAACATTTTTGCAGGCCTAAAATGCATTTTAAGGCCTTTTTTGGGCTGCTAACATATTCTGAGCTTTCAGGGGTGTAGGATGCATTTTTTGTGTCAAAACTATTTTTAGGAATTTCAGTGGTCTAGGATTCGCCTTAATGCCCCTTTCAGGATGCAAATCTGTTTGGGACATTCAGAGCTCTCTGACACTGTTTTTGGGCCACAAACATTTTCTGGACTTTAGGGGGTCTACGATGCCTCTAAACCTCTTTTTCCCACCTCCAAAGTTTTCAACATTTTTGCAGGCCTAAAATGCATTTTAAGGCATTTTTTGGGCTGCTAACATATTCTGAGCTTCAGGGGTATAGGTTGCATTTTTCATGCCAAAAATATTTTGGGGAATTTCAGTGGTCTAGGATGTGGCTTAATGCCCCTTTCAGGCTGCAAATGTATTTGGGGCATTCAGAGCTCTCTGACACCGATTTTGGCCCACCAACATTTTCTGGACTTTAGGGGGTCTAGGATGCCTGTAAACCCCGTTTTTGGTCCTTCAAAGTTTTCAACATTTTTGCAGGCCTAAAATGCATTTTAAGGCCTTTTTTGGGCTGCTAACATATTCTGAGCTTTCAGGGGTGTAGGATGCATTTTTGTGGCAAAAATGTTTTGGGGAATTTCAGTGGTCTAGGGTTCGCCTTAATGCCCCTTTCAGGCTGCAAATCTGTTTGGGACATTCAGAGCTCTCTGACACTGTTTTTGGGCCACAAACATTTTCTGGACTTTAGGGGGTCTAGGATGCCTGTAAACCCCTTTTTGGGCCTCCAAAGTTTTCAACATTTTTGCAGGCGTAAAATGCATTTTAAGGGCTTTTCTGGGCTGCTAACATATTCTGAGCTTCAGGGGTGTAGGATGCATTTTTTGTGCCAAAAATATTTCTGGGAATTTCAGTGGTCTAGGATGCGGGTTAATGCCCCTTTGAGGCTGCAAATGTTTTTGGGAATTCAGGGCTCTCTGACACCATTTTTGAGCCACAATCATTTTCTGGACTTTAGGGGGTCTAGGATGCCTGTACCCTCTTTTTTGGGACTCCAAAGTTTTCAACATTGTTGCAGGCCTAAAATGCATTTTAAGGCCTTTTTTGGGCTGCTAACATATTCTGAGCTTCAGGGGTATAGGTTGCATTTTTCATGCCAAAAATATTTTGGGGAATTTCAGTGGTCTAGGATGTGGCTTAATGCCCCTTTCAGGCTGCAAATGTATTTGGGGCATTCAGAGCTCTCTGACACCGATTTTGGCCCACCAACATTTTCTGGACTTTAGGGGGTCTAGGATGCCTGTAAACCCCGTTTTTGGTCCTTCAAAGTTTTCAACATTTTTGCAGGCCTAAAATGCGTTTTAAGGCATTTTTGGGCTGCTAACATTTTCAGAACTTTCAGGAGTGTAGTATGCATTTTTTGTGCCAAAAATATTTTTGGGAATTTCAGTGGTCTAGGATGCGGGTTAATGTCCCTTTGAGGCTGCAAATGTTTTTGGGACATTCAGGGCTCTCTGACACCATTTTTGGGCCACCAACATTTTCTGGACTTTAGGGGGTCTAGGATGCCTGTAAACCCCTTTTTTGGTCGTTCAAAGTTTTCAACATTTTTGCAGGCCTAAAATGCATTTTAAGGCCTTTTCTGGGCTGCTAACATATTCTGAGCTTTCAGGGGTGTAGGATGCATTTTTCGTGGCAAAAATATTTTTGGGAATTTCAGTGGTCTAGGATGCGAGTTAATGCCCCTTTCAGGCTGACAATGTTTTTGGGACATTCAGAGCTCTCTGACACAGATTTTGGCCCACCAACATTTTCTGGACTTTAGGGGGTCTAGGATGCCTGTAAACCCCTTTTTTGGTCCTTCAAAGTTTTCAACATTTTTGCAGGCCTAAAATGCATTTTAAGGCATTTTTGGGCAGCTAACATATTCTGAGCTTTCAGGGGTGTAGGATGCATTTTTCATGCCAAAGATATTTTGGAGAATTTCAGTGGTCTAGGATGCGGCTTAATGCCCCTTTCAGGCTGCAAATGTTTTTGGGACATTCAGGGCTCTCTGACACCATTTTTGGGCCACCAACATTTTCTGGACTTTAGGGGGTCTAGAATGCCTATAAACCCCTTTTTTGGGCCTCCACAGTTTTCAACATTTTTGCAGGCCTAAAATGCATTTTAAGGCCTTTTTTGGGCTGCTAACATATTCTGAGCTTTCAGGGGTGTAGGATGCATTTTTCATGCCAAAGATATTTTGGAGAATTTCAGTGGTCTAGGATGCGGCTTAATGCCCCTTTCAGGCTGCAAATGTATTTGGGGCATTTAGAGCTCTCTGACACCGATTTTGGCCCACCAACATTTTCTGGACTTTAGGGGGTCTAGGATGCCTGTAAACCCCTTTTTGGGCCTCCAAAGTTTTCAACATTTTTGCAGGCGTAAAATGCATTTTAAGGGCTTTTCTGGGCTGCTAACATATTCTGAGCTTCAGGGGTGTAGGATGCATTTTTTGTGCCAAAAATATTTCTGGGAATTTCAGTGGTCTAGGATGCGGGTTAATGCCCCTTTGAGGCTGCAAATGTTTTTGGGAATTCAGGGCTCTCTGACACCATTTTTGAGCCACAATCATTTTCTGGACTTTAGGGGGTCTAGGATGCCTGTACCCTCTTTTTTGGGACTCCAAAGTTTTCAACATTGTTGCAGACCTAAAATGCATTTTAACTCCTTTTTTGGGCTGCTAACATATTCTGAGCTTCAGGGGTATAGGTTGCATTTTTCATGCCAAAAACATTTTGGGGAATTTCAGTGGTCTAGGATGTGGCTTAATGCCCCTTTCAGGCTGCAAATGTATTTGGGGCATTCAGAGCTCTCTGACACCGATTTTGGCCCACCAACATTTTCTGGACTTTAGGGGGTCTAGGATGCCTGTAAACCCCTTTTTTCGGCCTCCAAAGTTTTCAACATTTTTGCAGGCCTAAAATGCATTTTAAGGCCTTTTTTGGGCTGCTAACATATTCTGAGCTTTCAGGGGTGTAGGATGCATTTTTTGTGTCAAAACTATTTTTAGGAATTTCAGTGGTCTGGGATGTGGGTTAGTGCCACTTTCAGGCTGCAAATGTTTTTGGGACATTCAGAGCTCTCTGACACCGATTTTGGCCAACCAACATTTTCTGGACTTTAGGGGGTCTAGGATGCCTGTAAACCCCTTTTTTCGGCCTCCAAAGTTTTCAACATTTTTGCAGGCCTAAAATGCATTTTAAGGCCTTTTTTGGGCTGCTAACATATTCTGAGCTTTCAGGGGTGTAGGATGCATTTTTTGTGTCAAAACTATTTTTAGGAATTTCAGTGGTCTAGGATTCGCCTTAATGCCCCTTTCAGGATGCAAATCTGTTTGGGACATTCAGAGCTCTCTGACACTGTTTTTGGGCCACAAACATTTTCTGGACTTTAGGGGGTCTAGGATGCCTCTAAACCCCTTTTTTCCACCTCCAAAGTTTTCAACATTTTTGCAGGCCTAAAATGCATTTTAAGGCCTTTTTTGGGCTGCTAACATATTCTGAGCTTCAGGGGTATAGGTTGCATTTTTCATGCCAAAAATATTTTGGGGAATTTCAGTGGTCTAGGATGTGGCTTAATGCCCCTTTCAGGCTGCAAATGTATTTGGGGCATTCAGAGCTCTCTGACACCGATTTTGGCCCACCAACATTTTCTGGACTTTAGGGGGTCTAGGATGCCTGTAAACCCCGTTTTTGGTCCTTCAAAGTTTTCAACATTTTTGCAGGCCTAAAATGCGTTTTAAGGCATTTTTGGGCTGCTAACATTTTCAGAACTTTCAGGAGTGTAGTATGCATTTTTTGTGCCAAAAATATTTTTGGGAATTTCAGTGGTCTAGGATGCGGGTTAATGTCCCTTTGAGGCTGCAAATGTTTTTGGGACATTCAGGGCTCTCTGACACCATTTTTGGGCCACCAACATTTTCTGGACTTTAGGGGGTCTAGGATGCCTGTAAACCCCTTTTTTGGTCGTTCAAAGTTTTCAACATTTTTGCAGGCCTAAAATGCATTTTAAGGCCTTTTCTGGGCTGCTAACATATTCTGAGCTTCAGGGGTGTAGGATGCATTTTTTGTGCTAAAAATATTTTTGGGAATTTCAGTGGTCTACGATGCGGGTTAATGCCCCTTTCAGGCTGCAAATGTTTTTGGGACATTCAGGGCTCTCTGACACAGATTTTGGCCCACCAACATTTTCTGGACTTTAGGGGGTCTAGGATGCCTGTAAACCCCTTTTTTGGGCCTCCAAAGTTTTCAACATTTTTGCAAGCCTAAAATGCATTTTAAGGCCTTTTTTGGGCTGCTAACATATTCTGAACCTTAGTGGTGACGGATGCATTTTTCGTGCAAAAAATATTTTTGGGAATTTCAGTGGTCTAGGATGCAGGTTAATGCCCCTTTCATGCTGCAAATGTTTTAGGGACATTCAGGGCTCTCTGACACCATTTTTGGGCCACCAACATTTTCTGGACTTTAGGGGGTCTAGGATGCCTGTAAACCCCTTTTTTGGGCCTCCAAAGTTTTCAACATTTTTGCAGGCCTAAAATGCATTTTAAGGCCTTATTTGGGCTGCTAACATATTCTGAGCTTTCAGGGGTGTAGGATGCATTTTTTGTGTCAAAACTATTTTTAGGAATTTCAGTGGTCTGGGATGTGGGTTAGTGCCACTTTCAAGCTGCAAATGTTTTTGGGACATTCAGAGCTCTCTGACACTGATTTTGGCCCACCAACATTTTCTGGACTTTAGGGGGTCTAGGATGACTGTAAACCCCTTTTTTTTGCCTCCAAAGTGTTCAACATTTGTGCAGGCCTAAGAAGCATTTTAAGTCCTTTTTTTGAGCTGCCAACATTTTCTGATCTTTCAGGGTTGTAGGATGCATTTTTTGTGGCAAAAATGTTTTGGGGAATTTCAGTGGTCTAGGATTCGCCTTAATGCCCCTTTCAGGCTGCAAATCTGTTTGGGACATTCAGAGCTCTCTGACACTGTTTTTGGGCCACAAACATTTTCTGGACTTTAGGGGGTCTAGGATGCCTGTAAACCCCTTTTTTGGGCCTCCAAAGATTTCAACATTTTTGCAGGCGTAAAATGCATTTTAAGGGCTTTTCTGGGCTGCTAACATATTCTGAGCTTCAGGGGGGGAAGGATGCATTTTTTGTGCCAAAAATATTTTTGGGAATTTCAGTGGTCTAGGATGCGGGTTAATGCCCCTTTGAGGCTGCAAATGTTTTTGGGACATTCAGAGCTCTCTGACACAGATTTTGGCCTACCAACATTTTCTGGACTTTAGGGGGTCTAGGATGCCTCTAAACCCCGTCTTTCCACCTCCAAAGTTTTCAACATTTTTGCAAGCCTAAGATGCACTTTAAGGGATTTCTTGGCTGCTAACATTTTCAGAACGTTCAGGGGTGTAGGATGCATTTTTCATGCCAAAGATATTTTGGAGAATTTCAGTGGTCTAGGATGCGGCTTAATGCCCCTTTCAGGCAGCAAATGTTTTTGGGACATTCAGAGCTCTCTGACACAGATTTTGGCCCACCAACATTTTCTGGACTTTAGGGGGTCTAGGATGCCTCTAAACCCCTTTTTTCCACCTCCAAAGTTTTCAACATTTTTGCAAGCCTAAGATGCACTTTAAGGCATTTTTGGGCTGCTAACATTTTCAGAACTTTCAGGGGTGTAGTATGCATTTTTTGTCCCAAAAATATTTTTGGGAATTTCAGTGGTCTACGATGCAGGTTAATGCCCCTTTCATGCTGCAAATGTTTTAGGGACATTCAGGGCTCTCTGACACCATTTTTGGGCCACCAACAGTTTCTGGACTTTAGGGGGTCTAGGATGCCTGTAAACCCCTTTTTTGGGCCTCCAAAGTTTTCAACATTTTTGCAGGCCTAAAATGCATTTTAAGGCCTTTTTTGGGCTGCTAACATATTCTGAGCTTTCAGGGGTGTAGGATGCATTTTTTGTGTCAAAACTATTTTTAGGAATTTCAGTGGTCTGGGATGTGGGTTAGTGCCACTTTCAGGCTACAAATGTTTTTGGGACATTCAAAGCTCTCTGACACCGATTTTGGCCCACCAACATTTTCTGGACTTTAGGGGGTCTAGGATGCCTGTAAACCCCTTTTTTTGGCCTCCAAAGTGTTCAACATTTGTGCAGGCCTAAGAAGCATTTTAAGTCCTTTTTTTGAGCTGCCAACATTTTCTGATCTTTCAGGGTTGTAGGATGCATTTTTTGTGGCAAAAATGTTTTGGGGAATTTCAGTGGTCTAGGATTCGCCTTAATGCCCCTTTCAGGCTGCAAATCTGTTTGGGACATTCAGAGCTCTCTGACACTGTTTTTGGGCCACAAACATTTTCTGGACTTTAGGGGGTCTAGGATGCCTGTAAGCCCCTTTTTTGGGCCTCCAAAGTTTTCAACATTTTTGAAGGCGTAAAATGCATTTTAAGGGCTTTTCTGGGCTGCTAACATATTCTGAGCTTCAGGGGTGTAGGATGCATTTTTTGTGCCAAAAATATTTTTGGGAATTTCAGTGGTCTAGAATGTGGGTTAATGCCCCTTTGAGGCTGCAAATGTTTTTGGGACATTCAGAGCTCTCTGACACAGATTTTGGCCCACCAACATTTTCTGGACTTTAGGGGGTCTAGGATGCCTCTAAACCCCTTTTTTCCACCTCCAAAGTTTTCAACATTTTTGCAAGCCTAAGATGCACTTTAAGGGATTTTTTGGCTGCTAACATTTTCAGAACTTTCAGGGGTGTAGGATGCATTTTTCATGCCAAAGATATTTTGGAGAATTTCAGTGGTCTAGGATGCGGCTTAATGCCCCTTTCAGGCTGCAAATGTTTTTGGGACATTCAGAGCTCTCTGACACCGATTTTGGCCCACCAACATTTTCTGTACTTTAGGGGCTCTAGGATGCCTGTAAACCCCTTTTTTCGGCCTCCAAAGGTTTCAACATTTTTGCAGGCCTAAAATGCATTTTAAGGCCTTTTTTGGGCTGCTAACATATTCTGAGCCTTAGTGGTGACGGATGCATTTTTCGTGCAAAAAATGTTTTTGGGAATTTCAGTGGTCTAGGATGCAGGTTAATGCCCCTTTCATGCTGCAAATGTTTTAGGGACATTCAGGGCTCTCTGACACCATTTTTGGGCCACCAACATTTTCTGGACTTTAGGGGGTCTAGGATGCCTGTAAACCCCTTTTTTGGGCCTCCAAAGTTTTCAACATTTTTGCAGGCCTAAAATGCATTTTAAGGCCTTTTTTGGTTGCTAACATATTCTGAGCTTTCAGGGGTGTAGGATGCATTTTTTGTGTCAAAACTATTTTTAGGAATTTCAGTGGTTTGGGATGTGGGTTAGTGCCACTTTCAGGCTGCAAATGTTTTTGGGACATTCAGAGCTCTCTGACACCGATTTTGGCCCACCAACATTTTCTGGACTTTAGGGGGTCTAGGATGCCTGTAAACCCCTTTTTTTGGCCTCCAAAGTGTTCAACATTTGTGCAGGCCTAAGGAGCATTTTAAGTCCTTTTTTGAGCTGCCAACATTTTCTGATCTTTCAGGGTTGTAGGATGCATTTTTGTGGCAAAAATGTTTTGGGGAATTTCAGTGGTCTAGGGTTCGCCTTAATGCCCCTTTCAGGCTGCAAATCTGTTTGGGACATTCAGAGCTCTCTGACACTGTTTTTGGGCCACAAACATTTTCTGGACTTTAGGGGGTCTAGGATGCCTGTAAACCCCTTTTTGGGCCTCCAAAGTTTTCAACATTTTTGCAGGCGTAAAATGCATTTTAAGGGCTTTTCTGGGCTGCTAACATATTCTGAGCTTCAGGGGTGTAGGATGCATTTTTTGTGCCAAAAATATTTTTGGGAATTTCAGTGGTCTAGGATGCGGGTTAATGCCCCTTTGAGGCTGCAAATGTTTTTGGGACATTCAGAGCTCTCTGACACAGATTTTGGCCCACCAACATTTTCTGGACTTTAGGGGGTCTAGGATGCCTCTAAACCCCTTTTTTCCACCTCCAAAGTTTTCAACATTTTTGCAAGCCTAAGATGCACTTTAAGGGATTTTTTGGCTGCTAACATTTTCAGAACTTTCAGGGGTGTAGGATGCATTTTTCATGCCAAAGATATTTTGGAGAATTTCAGTGGTCTAGGAGGCGGCTTAATGCCCCTTTCAGGCTGCAAATGTTTTTGGGACATTCAGAGCTCTCCGACACCGATTTTGGCCCACCAACATTTTCTGTACTTTAGGGGGTCTAGGATGCCTGTAAAACCCTTTTTTCGGCCTCCAAAGGTTTCAACATTTTTGCAGGCCTAAAATGCATTTTAAGGCTTTTTTTGGGCTGCTAACATATTCTGAGCCTTAGTGGTGACGGATGCATTTTTCGTGCAAAAAATATTTTTGGGAATTTCAGTGGTCTAGGATGCAGGTTAATGCCCCTTTCATGCTGTAAATGTTTTAGGGACATTCAGGGCTCTCTGACACCATTTTTGGGCCACCAACATTTTCTGGACTTTAGGGGGTCTAGGATGCCTGTAAACCCCTTTTTTGGGCCTCCAAAGTATTCAACATTTTTGCAGGCCTAAAATGCATTTTAAGGCCTTTTTTGGCTGCTAACATATTCTGAGCTTTCAGGGGTGTAGGATGCATTTTTTGTGTCAAAACTATTTTTAGGAATTTCAGTGGTCTGGGATGTGGGTTAGTGCCACTTTCAGGCTGCAAATGTTTTTGGGACATTCAGAGCTCTCTGACACCGATTTTGGCCCACCAACATTTTCTGGACTTTAGGGGGTCTAGGATGCCTGTAAACCCCTTTTTTTGGCCTCCAAAGTGTTCAACATTTGTGCAGGCCTAAGGAGCATTTTAAGTCCTTTTTTGAGCTGCCAACATTTTCTGATCTTTCAGGGTTGTAGGATGCATTTTTTGTGGCAAAAATGTTTTGGGGAATTTCAGTGGTCTAGGGTTCGCCTTAATGCCCCTTTCAGGCTGCAAATCTGTTTGGGACATTCAGAGCTCTCTGACACTGTTTTTGGGCCACAAACATTTTCTGGACTTTAGGGGGTCTAGGATGCCTGTAAACCCCTTTTTGGGCCTCCAAAGTTTTCAACATTTTTGCAGGCGTAAAATGCATTTTAAGAGCTTTTCTGGGCTGCTAACATATTCTGAGCTTCAGGGGTGTAGGATGCATTTTTTGTGCCAAAAATATTTCTGGGAATTTCAGTGGTCTAGGATGCGGGTTAATGCCCCTTTGAGGCTACAAATGTTTCTGGGACATTCAGAGCTCTCTGACACAGATTTTGGCCCACCAACATTTTCTGGACTTTAGGGGGTCTAGGATGCCTCTAAACCCCTTTTTTCCACCTCCAAAGTTTTCAACATTTTTGCAGGCCTAAAATGCATTTTAAGGCCTTTTTTGGGCTGCTAACATATTCTGAGCCTTAGGGGTGTAGGATGCATTTTTCGTGCAAAAAATATTTTTGGGAATTTCAGTGGTCTAGGATGCGGGTTAATACCCCTTTCAGGCTGCAAATGTTTTTGGGAATTCAGGGCTCTCTGACACCATTTTTGAGCCACAATCATTTTCTGGACTTTAGGGGGTCTAGGATGCCTGTACCCTCTTTTTTGGGACTCCAAAGTTTTCAACATTGTTGCAGACCTAAAATGCATTTTAACTCCTTTTTTGGGCTGCTAACATATTCTGAGCTTCAGGGGTATAGGTTGCATTTTTCATGCCAAAAACATTTTGGGGAATTTCAGTGGTCTAGGATGTGGCTTAATGCCCCTTTCAGGCTGCAAATGTATTTGGGGCATTCAGAGCTCTCTGACACCGATTTTGGCCCACCAACATTTTCTGGACTTTAGGGGGTCTAGGATGCCTGTAAACCCCTTTTTTGGTCCTTCAAAGTTTTCAACATTTTTGCAGGCCTAAAATGCGTTTTAAGGCATTTTTGGGCTGCTAACATTTTCAGAACTTTCAGGGGTGTAGTATGCATTTTTTGTGCCAAAAATATTTTTGGGAATTTCAGTGGTCTAGGATGCGGGTTAAGGCCCCTTTGAGGCTGCAATTGTTTTTGGGACATTCAGGGCTCTCTGACACCATTTTTGGGCCACCAACATTTTCTGGACTTTAGGGGGTCTAGGATGCCTGTAAACCCCTTTTTTGGTCCTTCAAAGTTTTCAACATTTTTGCAGGCCTAAAATGCATTATAAGGTCTTTTCTGGGCTGCTAACATATTCTGAGCTTTCAGGGGTGTAGGATGCATTTTTCGTGGCAAAAATATTTTTGGGAATTTCAGTGGTCTAGGATGCGAGTTAATGCCCCTTTGAGGCTGCAAATGTTTTTGGGACATTCAGAGCTCTCTGACACAGATTTTGGCCACCCAACATTTTCTGGACTTTAGGGGGTCTAGGATGCCTGTAAACCCCTTTTTTCGGAATCCAAAGGTTTCAACATTTTTGCAGGCCTAAAATGCATTTTAAGGCCTTTTTTGGGCTGCTAACATATTCTGAGCCTTAGTGGTGACGGATGCATTTTTCGTGCAAAAAATATTTTTGGGAATTTCAGTGGTCTAGGATGCAGATTAATGCCCCTTTCATGCTGCAAATGTTTTAGGGACATCCAGGGCTCTCTGACACCGATTTTGGCCCACCAACATTTTCTGGACTTTAGGATGCCTGTAAACCCCTTTTTTGGTCCTTCAAAGTTTTCAACATTTTTGCAGGCCTAAAATGCATTTTAAGGCATTTTTGGGCAGCTAACATATTCTGAGCTTTCAGGGGTGTAGGATGCATTTTTCATGCCAAAGATATTTTGGAGAATTTCAGTGGTCTAGGATGCGGCTTAATGCCCCTTTCAGGCTGCAAATGTTTTTGGGACATTCAGAGCTCTCTGACACCGATTTTGGCCCACCAACATTTTCTGGACTTTAGGGGGTCTAGGATGCCTCTAAACCCCTTTTTTCCACCTCCAAAGTTTTCAACATTTTTGCAAGCCTAAGATGCACTTTAAGGGATTTTTTGGTTGCTAACATTTTCAGAACTTTCAGGGGTGTAGGATGCATTTTTCATGCCAAAGATATTTTGGAGAATTTCAGTGGTCTAGGATGCGGCTTAATGCCCCTTTCAGGCTGCAAATGTTTTTGGGACATTCAGAGCTCTCTGACACCGATTTTGGCCCACCAACATTTTCTGTACTTTAGGGGGTCTAGGATGCCTGTAAACCCCTTTTTTCGGAATCCAAAGGTTTCAACATTTTTGCAGGCCTAAAATGCATTTTAAGGCCTTTTTTGGGCTGCTAACATATTCTGAGCCTTAGTGGTGACGGATGCATTTTTCGTGCAAAAAATATTTTTGGGAATTTCAGTGGTCTAGGATGCAGATTAATGCCCCTTTCATGCTGCAAATGTTTTAGGGACATTCAGGGCTCTATGACACCGATTTTGGCCCACCAACATTTTCTGGACTTTAGGATGCCTGTAAACCCCTTTTTTGGTCCTTCAAAGTTTTCAACATTTTTGCAGGCCTAAAAGGCATTTTAAGGCATTTTTGGGCAGCTAACATATTCTGAGCTTTCAGGGGTGTAGGATGCATTTTTCATGCCAAAGATATTTTGGAGAATTTCAGTGGTCTAGGATGCGGCTTAATGCCCCTTTCAGGCTGCAAATGTTTTTGGGACATTCAGAGCTCTCTGACACCGATTTTGGCCCACCAACATTTTCTGGACTTTAGGGGGTCTAGGATGCCTGTAAACCCCTTTTTTCGGCCTCCAAAGTTTTCAACATTTTTGCAGGCCTAAAATGCATTTTAAGGCCTTTTTTGGGCTGCTAACATATTCTGAGCTTTCAGGGGTGTAGGATGCATTTTTTGTGTCAAAACTATTTTTAGGAATTTCAGTGGTCTGGGATGTGGGTTAGTGCCACTTTCAGGCTGCAAATGTTTTTGGGACATTCAGAGCTCTCTGACACCGATTTTGGCCCACCAACATTTTCTGGACTTTAGGGGGTCTAGGATGCCTGTAAACCCCTTTTTTGGCCTCCAAAGTGTTCAACATTTGTGCAGGCCTAAGGAGCATTTTAAGTCCTTTTTTTGAGCTGCCAACATTTTCTGATCTTTCAGGGTTGTAGGATGCATTTTTTGTGGCAAAAATGTTTTGGGGGAATTTCAGTGGTCTAGGATTCGCCTTAATGCCCCTTTCAGGATGCAAATCTGTTTGGGACATTCAGAGCTCTCTGACACTGTTTTTGGGCCACAAACATTTTCTGGACTTTAGGGGGTCTAGGATGCCTCTAAACCCCTTTTTTCCACCTCCAAAGTTTTCAACATTTTTGCAGGCCTAAAATGCATTTTAAGGCCTTTTTTGGGATGCTAACATATTCTGAGTTTTCAGGGGTGTAGGATGCATTTTTCGTGCAAAAAATATTTTTGGGAATTTCAGTGGTCTAGGATGCGGGTTAATACCCCTTTCAGGCTGCAAATGTTTTTGGGAATTCAGGGCTCTCTGACACCATTTTTGAGCCACAATCATTTTCTGGACTTTAGGGGGTCTAGGATGCCTGTACCCTCTTTTTTGGGCCTCCAAAGTTTTCAACATTTTTGCAGACCTAAAATGCATTTTAACTCCTTTTTTGGGCTGCTAACATATTCTGAGCTTCAGGGGTATAGGTTGCATTTTTCATGCCAAAAATATTTTGGGGAATTTCAGTGGTCTAGGATGTGGCTTAATGCCCCTTTCAGGCTGCAAATGTATTTGGGGCATTCAGAGCTCTCTGACACCGATTTTGGCCCACCAACATTTTCTGGACTTTAGGGGGTCTAGGATGCCTGTAAACCCCTTTTTTGGCCTCCAAAGTGTTCAACATTTGTGCAGGCCTAAGGAGCATTTTAAGTCCTTTTTTTGAGCTGCCAACATTTTCTGATCTTTCAGGGTTGTAGGATGCATTTTTTGTGGCAAAAATGTTTTGGGGGAATTTCAGTGGTCTAGGATTCGCCTTAATGCCCCTTTCAGGATGCAAATCTGTTTGGGACATTCAGAGCTCTCTGACACTGTTTTTGGGCCACCAACATTTTCTGGACTTTAGGGGGTCTAGGATGCCTCTAAACCCCTTTTTTCCACCTCCAAAGTTTTCAACATTTTTGCAGGCCTAAAATGCATTTTAAGGCCTTTTTTGGGATGCTAACATATTCTGAGTTTTCAGGGGTGTAGGATGCATTTTTCGTGCAAAAAATATTTTTGGGAATTTCAGTGGTCTAGGATGCGGGTTAATACCCCTTTCAGGCTGCAAATGTTTTTGGGAATTCAGGGCTCTCTGACACCATTTTTGAGCCACAATCATTTTCTGGACTTTAGGGGGTCTAGGATGCCTGTACCCTCTTTTTTGGGCCTCCAAAGTTTTCAACATTTTTGCAGACCTAAAATGCATTTTAACTCCTTTTTTGGGCTGCTAACATATTCTGAGCTTCAGGGGTATAGGTTGCATTTTTCATGCCAAAAATATTTTGGGGAATTTCAGTGGTCTAGGATGTGGCTTAATGCCCCTTTCAGGCTGCAAATGTATTTGGGGCATTCAGAGCTCTCTGACACCGATTTTGGCCCACCAACATTTTCTGGACTTTAGGGGGTCTAGGATGCCTGTAAACCCCGTTTTTGGTCCTTCAAAGTTTTCAACATTTTTGCAGGCCTAAAATGCGTTTTAAGGCATTTTTGGGCTGCTAACATTTTCAGAACTTTCAGGAGTGTAGTATGCATTTTTTGTGCCAAAAATATTTTTGGGAATTTCAGTGGTCTAGGATGCGGGTTAATGCCCCTTTGAGGCTGCAAATGTTTTTGGGACATTCAGGGCTCTCTGACACCATTTTTGGGCCACCAACATTTTCTGGACTTTAGGGGGTCTAGGATGCCTGTAAACCCCTTTTTTGGGCCTCCAAAGTTTTCAACATTTTTGCAGGCCTAAAATGCATTTTAAGGCCTTTTTTGGGCTGCTAACATATTCTGAGCTTTCAGGGGTGTAGGATGCATTTTTTGTGTCAAAACTATTTTTAGGAATTTCAGTGGTCTGGGATGTGGGTTAGTGCCACTTTCAGGCTACAAATGTTTTTGGGACATTCAAAGCTCTCTGACACCGATTTTGGCCCACCAACATTTTCTGGACTTTAGGGGGTCTAGGATGCCTGTAAACCCCTTTTTTTGGCCTCCAAAGTGTTCAACATTTGTGCAGGCCTAAGAAGCATTTTAAGTCCTTTTTTTGAGCTGCCAACATTTTCTGATCTTTCAGGGTTGTAGGATGCATTTTTTGTGGCAAAAATGTTTTGGGGAATTTCAGTGGTCTAGGATTCGCCTTAATGCCCCTTTCAGGCTGCAAATCTGTTTGGGACATTCAGAGCTCTCTGACACTGTTTTTGGGCCACAAACATTTTCTGGACTTTAGGGGGTCTAGGATGCCTGTAAGCCCCTTTTTTGGGCCTCCAAAGTTTTCAACATTTTTGAAGGCGTAAAATGCATTTTAAGGGCTTTTCTGGGCTGCTAACATATTCTGAGCTTCAGGGGTGTAGGATGCATTTTTTGTGCCAAAAATATTTTTGGGAATTTCAGTGGTCTAGAATGTGGGTTAATGCCCCTTTGAGGCTGCAAATGTTTTTGGGACATTCAGAGCTCTCTGACACAGATTTTGGCCCACCAACATTTTCTGGACTTTAGGGGGTCTAGGATGCCTCTAAACCCCTTTTTTCCACCTCCAAAGTTTTCAACATTTTTGCAAGCCTAAGATGCACTTTAAGGGATTTTTTGGCTGCTAACATTTTCAGAACTTTCAGGGGTGTAGGATGCATTTTTCATGCCAAAGATATTTTGGAGAATTTCAGTGGTCTAGGATGCGGCTTAATGCCCCTTTCAGGCTGCAAATGTTTTTGGGACATTCAGAGCTCTCTGACACCGATTTTGGCCCACCAACATTTTCTGTACTTTAGGGGCTCTAGGATGCCTGTAAACCCCTTTTTTCGGCCTCCAAAGGTTTCAACATTTTTGCAGGCCTAAAATGCATTTTAAGGCCTTTTTTGGGCTGCTAACATATTCTGAGCCTTAGTGGTGACGGATGCATTTTTCGTGCAAAAAATGTTTTTGGGAATTTCAGTGGTCTAGGATGCAGGTTAATGCCCCTTTCATGCTGCAAATGTTTTAGGGACATTCAGGGCTCTCTGACACCATTTTTGGCCCACCAACATTTTCTGTACTTTAGGGGGTCTAGGATGCCTGTAAAACCCTTTTTTCGGCCTCCAAAGGTTTCAACATTTTTGCAGGCCTAAAATGCATTTTAAGGCTTTTTTTGGGCTGCTAACATATTCTGAGCCTTAGTGGTGACGGATGCATTTTTCGTGCAAAAAATATTTTTGGGAATTTCAGTGGTCTAGGATGCAGGTTAATGCCCCTTTCATGCTGTAAATGTTTTAGGGACATTCAGGGCTCTCTGACACCATTTTTGGGCCACCAACATTTTCTGGACTTTAGGGGGTCTAGGATGCCTGTAAACCCCTTTTTTGGGCCTCCAAAGTATTCAACATTTTTGCAGGCCTAAAATGCATTTTAAGGCCTTTTTTGGCTGCTAACATATTCTGAGCTTTCAGGGGTGTAGGATGCATTTTTTGTGTCAAAACTATTTTTAGGAATTTCAGTGGTCTGGGATGTGGGTTAGTGCCACTTTCAGGCTGCAAATGTTTTTGGGACATTCAGAGCTCTCTGACACCGATTTTGGCCCACCAACATTTTCTGGACTTTAGGGGGTCTAGGATGCCTGTAAACCCCTTTTTTTGGCCTCCAAAGTGTTCAACATTTGTGCAGGCCTAAGGAGCATTTTAAGTCCTTTTTTGAGCTGCCAACATTTTCTGATCTTTCAGGGTTGTAGGATGCATTTTTTGTGGCAAAAATGTTTTGGGGAATTTCAGTGGTCTAGGGTTCGCCTTAATGCCCCTTTCAGGCTGCAAATCTGTTTGGGACATTCAGAGCTCTCTGACACTGTTTTTGGGCCACAAACATTTTCTGGACTTTAGGGGGTCTAGGATGCCTGTAAACCCCTTTTTGGGCCTCCAAAGTTTTCAACATTTTTGCAGGCGTAAAATGCATTTTAAGAGCTTTTCTGGGCTGCTAACATATTCTGAGCTTCAGGGGTGTAGGATGCATTTTTTGTGCCAAAAATATTTCTGGGAATTTCAGTGGTCTAGGATGCGGGTTAATGCCCCTTTGAGGCTACAAATGTTTCTGGGACATTCAGAGCTCTCTGACACAGATTTTGGCCCACCAACATTTTCTGGACTTTAGGGGGTCTAGGATGCCTCTAAACCCCTTTTTTCCACCTCCAAAGTTTTCAACATTTTTGCAGGCCTAAAATGCATTTTAAGGCCTTTTTTGGGCTGCTAACATATTCTGAGCCTTAGGGGTGTAGGATGCATTTTTCGTGCAAAAAATATTTTTGGGAATTTCAGTGGTCTAGGATGCGGGTTAATACCCCTTTCAGGCTGCAAATGTTTTTGGGAATTCAGGGCTCTCTGACACCATTTTTGAGCCACAATCATTTTCTGGACTTTAGGGGGTCTAGGATGCCTGTACCCTCTTTTTTGGGACTCCAAAGTTTTCAACATTGTTGCAGACCTAAAATGCATTTTAACTCCTTTTTTGGGCTGCTAACATATTCTGAGCTTCAGGGGTATAGGTTGCATTTTTCATGCCAAAAACATTTTGGGGAATTTCAGTGGTCTAGGATGTGGCTTAATGCCCCTTTCAGGCTGCAAATGTATTTGGGGCATTCAGAGCTCTCTGACACCGATTTTGGCCCACCAACATTTTCTGGACTTTAGGGGGTCTAGGATGCCTGTAAACCCCTTTTTTGGTCCTTCAAAGTTTTCAACATTTTTGCAGGCCTAAAATGCGTTTTAAGGCATTTTTGGGCTGCTAACATTTTCAGAACTTTCAGGGGTGTAGTATGCATTTTTTGTGCCAAAAATATTTTTGGGAATTTCAGTGGTCTAGGATGCGGGTTAAGGCCCCTTTGAGGCTGCAATTGTTTTTGGGACATTCAGGGCTCTCTGACACCATTTTTGGGCCACCAACATTTTCTGGACTTTAGGGGGTCTAGGATGCCTGTAAACCCCTTTTTTGGTCCTTCAAAGTTTTCAACATTTTTGCAGGCCTAAAATGCATTATAAGGTCTTTTCTGGGCTGCTAACATATTCTGAGCTTTCAGGGGTGTAGGATGCATTTTTCGTGGCAAAAATATTTTTGGGAATTTCAGTGGTCTAGGATGCGAGTTAATGCCCCTTTGAGGCTGCAAATGTTTTTGGGACATTCAGAGCTCTCTGACACAGATTTTGGCCACCCAACATTTTCTGGACTTTAGGGGGTCTAGGATGCCTGTAAACCCCTTTTTTCGGAATCCAAAGGTTTCAACATTTTTGCAGGCCTAAAATGCATTTTAAGGCCTTTTTTGGGCTGCTAACATATTCTGAGCCTTAGTGGTGACGGATGCATTTTTCGTGCAAAAAATATTTTTGGGAATTTCAGTGGTCTAGGATGCAGATTAATGCCCCTTTCATGCTGCAAATGTTTTAGGGACATCCAGGGCTCTCTGACACCGATTTTGGCCCACCAACATTTTCTGGACTTTAGGATGCCTGTAAACCCCTTTTTTGGTCCTTCAAAGTTTTCAACATTTTTGCAGGCCTAAAATGCATTTTAAGGCATTTTTGGGCAGCTAACATATTCTGAGCTTTCAGGGGTGTAGGATGCATTTTTCATGCCAAAGATATTTTGGAGAATTTCAGTGGTCTAGGATGCGGCTTAATGCCCCTTTCAGGCTGCAAATGTTTTTGGGACATTCAGAGCTCTCTGACACCGATTTTGGCCCACCAACATTTTCTGGACTTTAGGGGGTCTAGGATGCCTCTAAACCCCTTTTTTCCACCTCCAAAGTTTTCAACATTTTTGCAAGCCTAAGATGCACTTTAAGGGATTTTTTGGTTGCTAACATTTTCAGAACTTTCAGGGGTGTAGGATGCATTTTTCATGCCAAAGATATTTTGGAGAATTTCAGTGGTCTAGGATGCGGCTTAATGCCCCTTTCAGGCTGCAAATGTTTTTGGGACATTCAGAGCTCTCTGACACCGATTTTGGCCCACCAACATTTTCTGTACTTTAGGGGGTCTAGGATGCCTGTAAACCCCTTTTTTCGGAATCCAAAGGTTTCAACATTTTTGCAGGCCTAAAATGCATTTTAAGGCCTTTTTTGGGCTGCTAACATATTCTGAGCCTTAGTGGTGACGGATGCATTTTTCGTGCAAAAAATATTTTTGGGAATTTCAGTGGTCTAGGATGCAGATTAATGCCCCTTTCATGCTGCAAATGTTTTAGGGACATTCAGGGCTCTATGACACCGATTTTGGCCCACCAACATTTTCTGGACTTTAGGATGCCTGTAAACCCCTTTTTTGGTCCTTCAAAGTTTTCAACATTTTTGCAGGCCTAAAATGCATTTTAAGGCATTTTTGGGCAGCTAACATATTCTGAGCTTTCAGGGGTGTAGGATGCATTTTTCATGCCAAAGATATTTTGGAGAATTTCAGTGGTCTAGGATGCGGCTTAATGCCCCTTTCGGGCTGCAAATGTTTTTGGGACATTCAGAGCTCTCTGACACCGATTTTGGCCCACCAACATTTTCTGGACTTTAGGGGGTCTAGGATGCCTGTAAACCCCTTTTTTCGGAATCCAAACGTTTCAACATTTTTGCAGGCCTAAAATGCATTTTAAGGCCTTTTTTGGGCTGCTAACATATTCTGAGCCTTAGTGGTGACGGATGCATTTTTCGTGCAAAAAATATTTTTGGGAATTTCAGTGGTCTAGGATGCAGATTAATGCCCCTTTCATGCTGCAAATGTTTTAGGGACATTCAGGGCTCTATGACACCGATTTTGGCCCACCAACATTTTCTGGACTTTAGGATGCCTGTAAACCCCTTTTTTGGTCCTTCAAAGTTTTCAACATTTTTGCAGGCCTAAAATGCATTTTAAGGCATTTTTGGGCAGCTAACATATTCTGAGCTTTCAGGGGTGTAGGATGCATTTTTCATGCCAAAGATATTTTGGAGAATTTCAGTGGTCTAGGATGCGGCTTAATGCCCCTTTCAGGCTGCAAATGTTTTTGGGACATTCAGAGCTCTCTGACACCGATTTTGGCCCACCAACATTTTCTGGACTTTAGGGGGTCTAGGATGCCTGTAAACCCCTTTTTTCGGCCTCCAAAGTTTTCAACATTTTTGCAGGCCTAAAATGCATTTTA
Organism: Ambystoma mexicanum; assembly: GCF_040938575.1. Taxonomy (NCBI): domain Eukaryota; kingdom Metazoa; phylum Chordata; class Amphibia; order Caudata; family Ambystomatidae; genus Ambystoma; species Ambystoma mexicanum. The sequence goes on from NC_090932.1 coordinate 345,483,229, forward strand.
AGGCCTTTTTTGGGCTGCTAACATAATCTGAGCTTTCAGGGGTGTAGGATGCATTTTTTGTGTCAAAACTATTTTTAGGAATTTCAGTGGTCTGGGATGTGGGTTAGTGCCACTTTCAGGCTGCAAATGTTTTTGGGACATTCAGAGCTCTCTGACACCGATTTTGGCCCACCAACATTTTCTGGACTTTAGGGGGTCTAGGATGCCTGTAAACCCCTTTTTTGGCCTCCAAAGTGTTCAACATTTGTGCAGGCCTAAGGAGCATTTTAAGTCCTTTTTTTGAGCTGCCAACATTTTCTGATCTTTCAGGGTTGTAGGATGCATTTTTTGTGGCAAAAATGTTTTGGGGGAATTTCAGTGGTCTAGGATTCGCCTTAATGCCCCTTTCAGGATGCAAATCTGTTTGGGACATTCAGAGCTCTCTGACACTGTTTTTGGGCCACAAACATTTTCTGGACTTTAGGGGGTCTAGGATGCCTCTAAACCCCTTTTTTCCACCTCCAAAGTTTTCAACATTTTTGCAGGCCTAAAATGCATTTTAAGGCCTTTTTTGGGATGCTAACATATTCTGAGTTTTCAGGGGTGTAGGATGCATTTTTCGTGCAAAAAATATTTTTGGGAATTTCAGTGGTCTAGGATGCGGGTTAATACCCCTTTCAGGCTGCAAATGTTTTTGGGAATTCAGGGCTCTCTGACACCATTTTTGAGCCACAATCATTTTCTGGACTTTAGGGGGTCTAGGATGCCTGTACCCTCTTTTTTGGGCCTCCAAAGTTTTCAACATTTTTGCAGACCTAAAATGCATTTTAACTCCTTTTTTGGGCTGCTAACATATTCTGAGCTTCAGGGGTATAGGTTGCATTTTTCATGCCAAAAATATTTTGGGGAATTTCAGTGGTCTAGGATGTGGCTTAATGCCCCTTTCAGGCTGCAAATGTATTTGGGGCATTCAGAGCTCTCTGACACCGATTTTGGCCCACCAACATTTTCTGGACTTTAGGGGGTCTAGGATGCCTGTAAACCCCTTTTTTGGCCTCCAAAGTGTTCAACATTTGTGCAGGCCTAAGGAGCATTTTAAGTCCTTTTTTTGAGCTGCCAACATTTTCTGATCTTTCAGGGTTGTAGGATGCATTTTTTGTGGCAAAAATGTTTTGGGGGAATTTCAGTGGTCTAGGATTCGCCTTAATGCCCCTTTCAGGATGCAAATCTGTTTGGGACATTCAGAGCTCTCTGACACTGTTTTTGGGCCACCAACATTTTCTGGACTTTAGGGGGTCTAGGATGCCTCTAAACCCCTTTTTTCCACCTCCAAAGTTTTCAACATTTTTGCAGGCCTAAAATGCATTTTAAGGCCTTTTTTGGGATGCTAACATATTCTGAGTTTTCAGGGGTGTAGGATGCATTTTTCGTGCAAAAAATATTTTTGGGAATTTCAGTGGTCTAGGATGCGGGTTAATACCCCTTTCAGGCTGCAAATGTTTTTGGGAATTCAGGGCTCTCTGACACCATTTTTGAGCCACAATCATTTTCTGGACTTTAGGGGGTCTAGGATGCCTGTACCCTCTTTTTTGGGCCTCCAAAGTTTTCAACATTTTTGCAGACCTAAAATGCATTTTAACTCCTTTTTTGGGCTGCTAACATATTCTGAGCTTCAGGGGTATAGGTTGCATTTTTCATGCCAAAAATATTTTGGGGAATTTCAGTGGTCTAGGATGTGGCTTAATGCCCCTTTCAGGCTGCAAATGTATTTGGGGCATTCAGAGCTCTCTGACACCGATTTTGGCCCACCAACATTTTCTGGACTTTAGGGGGTCTAGGATGCCTGTAAACCCCGTTTTTGGTCCTTCAAAGTTTTCAACATTTTTGCAGGCCTAAAATGCGTTTTAAGGCATTTTTGGGCTGCTAACATTTTCAGAACTTTCAGGAGTGTAGTATGCATTTTTTGTGCCAAAAATATTTTTGGGAATTTCAGTGGTCTAGGATGCGGGTTAATGCCCCTTTGAGGCTGCAAATGTTTTTGGGACATTCAGGGCTCTCTGACACCATTTTTGGGCCACCAACATTTTCTGGACTTTAGGGGGTCTAGGATGCCTGTAAACCCCTTTTTTGGGCCTCCAAAGTTTTCAACATTTTTGCAGGCCTAAGAAGCATTTTAAGGCCTTTTTTGGGCTGCTAACATATTCTGAGCTTTCAGGGTTGTAGGATGCATTTTTTGTGGCAAAAATGTTTTGGGGAATTTCAGTGGTCTAGGATTCGCCTTAATGCCCCTTTCAGGCTGCAAATCTGTTTGGGACATTCAGAGCTCTCTGACACTGTTTTTGGGCCACAAACATTTTCTGGACTTTAGGGGGTCTAGGATGCCTGTAAGCCCCTTTTTTGGGCCTCCAAAGTTTTCAACATTTTTGAAGGCGTAAAATGCATTTTAAGGGCTTTTCTGGGCTGCTAACATATTCTGAGCTTCAGGGGTGTAGGATGCATTTTTTGTGCCAAAAATATTTTTGGGAATTTCAGTGGTCTAGAATGTCGGTTAATGCCCCTTTGAGGCTGCAAATGTTTTTGGGACATTCAGAGCTCTCTGACACAGATTTTGGCCCACCAACATTTTCTGGACTTTAGGGGGTCTAGGATGCCTCTAAACCCCTTTTTTCCACCTCCAAAGTTTTCAACATTTTTGCAAGCCTAAGATGCACTTTAAGGGATTTTTTGGCTGCTAACATTTTCAGAACTTTCAGGGGTGTAGGATGCATTTTTCATGCCAAAGATATTTTGGAGAATTTCAGTGGTCTAGGATGCGGCTTAATGCCCCTTTCAGGCTGCAAATGTTTTTGGGACATTCAGAGCTCTCTGACACCGATTTTGGCCCACCAACATTTTCTGTACTTTAGGGGCTCTAGGATGCCTGTAAACCCCTTTTTTCGGCCTCCAAAGGTTTCAACATTTTTGCAGGCCTAAAATGCATTTTAAGGCCTTTTTTGGGCTGCTAACATATTCTGAGCCTTAGTGGTGACGGATGCATTTTTCGTGCAAAAAATGTTTTTGGGAATTTCAGTGGTCTAGGATGCAGGTTAATGCCCCTTTCATGCTGCAAATGTTTTAGGGACATTCAGGGCTCTCTGACACCATTTTTGGGCCACCAACATTTTCTGGACTTTAGGGGGTCTAGGATGCCTGTAAACCCCTTTTTTGGGCCTCCAAAGTTTTCAACATTTTTGCAGGCCTAAAATGCATTTTAAGGCCTTTTTTGGTTGCTAACATATTCTGAGCTTTCAGGGGTGTAGGATGCATTTTTTGTGTCAAAACTATTTTTAGGAATTTCAGTGGTTTGGGATGTGGGTTAGTGCCACTTTCAGGCTGCAAATGTTTTTGGGACATTCAGAGCTCTCTGACACCGATTTTGGCCCACCAACATTTTCTGGACTTTAGGGGGTCTAGGATGCCTGTAAACCCCTTTTTTTGGCCTCCAAAGTGTTCAACATTTGTGCAGGCCTAAGGAGCATTTTAAGTCCTTTTTTGAGCTGCCAACATTTTCTGATCTTTCAGGGTTGTAGGATGCATTTTTGTGGCAAAAATGTTTTGGGGAATTTCAGTGGTCTAGGGTTCGCCTTAATGCCCCTTTCAGGCTGCAAATCTGTTTGGGACATTCAGAGCTCTCTGACACTGTTTTTGGGCCACAAACATTTTCTGGACTTTAGGGGGTCTAGGATGCCTGTAAACCCCTTTTTGGGCCTCCAAAGTTTTCAACATTTTTGCAGGCGTAAAATGCATTTTAAGGGCTTTTCTGGGCTGCTAACATATTCTGAGCTTCAGGGGTGTAGGATGCATTTTTTGTGCCAAAAATATTTTTGGGAATTTCAGTGGTCTAGGATGCGGGTTAATGCCCCTTTGAGGCTGCAAATGTTTTTGGGACATTCAGAGCTCTCTGACACAGATTTTGGCCCACCAACATTTTCTGGACTTTAGGGGGTCTAGGATGCCTCTAAACCCCTTTTTTCCACCTCCAAAGTTTTCAACATTTTTGCAAGCCTAAGATGCACTTTAAGGGATTTTTTGGCTGCTAACATTTTCAGAACTTTCAGGGGTGTAGGATGCATTTTTCATGCCAAAGATATTTTGGAGAATTTCAGTGGTCTAGGAGGCGGCTTAATGCCCCTTTCAGGCTGCAAATGTTTTTGGGACATTCAGAGCTCTCCGACACCGATTTTGGCCCACCAACATTTTCTGTACTTTAGGGGGTCTAGGATGCCTGTAAAACCCTTTTTTCGGCCTCCAAAGGTTTCAACATTTTTGCAGGCCTAAAATGCATTTTAAGGCTTTTTTTGGGCTGCTAACATATTCTGAGCCTTAGTGGTGACGGATGCATTTTTCGTGCAAAAAATATTTTTGGGAATTTCAGTGGTCTAGGATGCAGGTTAATGCCCCTTTCATGCTGTAAATGTTTTAGGGACATTCAGGGCTCTCTGACACCATTTTTGGGCCACCAACATTTTCTGGACTTTAGGGGGTCTAGGATGCCTGTAAACCCCTTTTTTGGGCCTCCAAAGTATTCAACATTTTTGCAGGCCTAAAATGCATTTTAAGGCCTTTTTTGGCTGCTAACATATTCTGAGCTTTCAGGGGTGTAGGATGCATTTTTTGTGTCAAAACTATTTTTAGGAATTTCAGTGGTCTGGGATGTGGGTTAGTGCCACTTTCAGGCTGCAAATGTTTTTGGGACATTCAGAGCTCTCTGACACCGATTTTGGCCCACCAACATTTTCTGGACTTTAGGGGGTCTAGGATGCCTGTAAACCCCTTTTTTTGGCCTCCAAAGTGTTCAACATTTGTGCAGGCCTAAGGAGCATTTTAAGTCCTTTTTTGAGCTGCCAACATTTTCTGATCTTTCAGGGTTGTAGGATGCATTTTTTGTGGCAAAAATGTTTTGGGGAATTTCAGTGGTCTAGGGTTCGCCTTAATGCCCCTTTCAGGCTGCAAATCTGTTTGGGACATTCAGAGCTCTCTGACACTGTTTTTGGGCCACAAACATTTTCTGGACTTTAGGGGGTCTAGGATGCCTGTAAACCCCTTTTTGGGCCTCCAAAGTTTTCAACATTTTTGCAGGCGTAAAATGCATTTTAAGAGCTTTTCTGGGCTGCTAACATATTCTGAGCTTCAGGGGTGTAGGATGCATTTTTTGTGCCAAAAATATTTCTGGGAATTTCAGTGGTCTAGGATGCGGGTTAATGCCCCTTTGAGGCTACAAATGTTTCTGGGACATTCAGAGCTCTCTGACACAGATTTTGGCCCACCAACATTTTCTGGACTTTAGGGGGTCTAGGATGCCTCTAAACCCCTTTTTTCCACCTCCAAAGTTTTCAACATTTTTGCAGGCCTAAAATGCATTTTAAGGCCTTTTTTGGGCTGCTAACATATTCTGAGCCTTAGGGGTGTAGGATGCATTTTTCGTGCAAAAAATATTTTTGGGAATTTCAGTGGTCTAGGATGCGGGTTAATACCCCTTTCAGGCTGCAAATGTTTTTGGGAATTCAGGGCTCTCTGACACCATTTTTGAGCCACAATCATTTTCTGGACTTTAGGGGGTCTAGGATGCCTGTACCCTCTTTTTTGGGACTCCAAAGTTTTCAACATTGTTGCAGACCTAAAATGCATTTTAACTCCTTTTTTGGGCTGCTAACATATTCTGAGCTTCAGGGGTATAGGTTGCATTTTTCATGCCAAAAACATTTTGGGGAATTTCAGTGGTCTAGGATGTGGCTTAATGCCCCTTTCAGGCTGCAAATGTATTTGGGGCATTCAGAGCTCTCTGACACCGATTTTGGCCCACCAACATTTTCTGGACTTTAGGGGGTCTAGGATGCCTGTAAACCCCTTTTTTGGTCCTTCAAAGTTTTCAACATTTTTGCAGGCCTAAAATGCGTTTTAAGGCATTTTTGGGCTGCTAACATTTTCAGAACTTTCAGGGGTGTAGTATGCATTTTTTGTGCCAAAAATATTTTTGGGAATTTCAGTGGTCTAGGATGCGGGTTAAGGCCCCTTTGAGGCTGCAATTGTTTTTGGGACATTCAGGGCTCTCTGACACCATTTTTGGGCCACCAACATTTTCTGGACTTTAGGGGGTCTAGGATGCCTGTAAACCCCTTTTTTGGTCCTTCAAAGTTTTCAACATTTTTGCAGGCCTAAAATGCATTATAAGGTCTTTTCTGGGCTGCTAACATATTCTGAGCTTTCAGGGGTGTAGGATGCATTTTTCGTGGCAAAAATATTTTTGGGAATTTCAGTGGTCTAGGATGCGAGTTAATGCCCCTTTGAGGCTGCAAATGTTTTTGGGACATTCAGAGCTCTCTGACACAGATTTTGGCCACCCAACATTTTCTGGACTTTAGGGGGTCTAGGATGCCTGTAAACCCCTTTTTTCGGAATCCAAAGGTTTCAACATTTTTGCAGGCCTAAAATGCATTTTAAGGCCTTTTTTGGGCTGCTAACATATTCTGAGCCTTAGTGGTGACGGATGCATTTTTCGTGCAAAAAATATTTTTGGGAATTTCAGTGGTCTAGGATGCAGATTAATGCCCCTTTCATGCTGCAAATGTTTTAGGGACATCCAGGGCTCTCTGACACCGATTTTGGCCCACCAACATTTTCTGGACTTTAGGATGCCTGTAAACCCCTTTTTTGGTCCTTCAAAGTTTTCAACATTTTTGCAGGCCTAAAATGCATTTTAAGGCATTTTTGGGCAGCTAACATATTCTGAGCTTTCAGGGGTGTAGGATGCATTTTTCATGCCAAAGATATTTTGGAGAATTTCAGTGGTCTAGGATGCGGCTTAATGCCCCTTTCAGGCTGCAAATGTTTTTGGGACATTCAGAGCTCTCTGACACCGATTTTGGCCCACCAACATTTTCTGGACTTTAGGGGGTCTAGGATGCCTCTAAACCCCTTTTTTCCACCTCCAAAGTTTTCAACATTTTTGCAAGCCTAAGATGCACTTTAAGGGATTTTTTGGTTGCTAACATTTTCAGAACTTTCAGGGGTGTAGGATGCATTTTTCATGCCAAAGATATTTTGGAGAATTTCAGTGGTCTAGGATGCGGCTTAATGCCCCTTTCAGGCTGCAAATGTTTTTGGGACATTCAGAGCTCTCTGACACCGATTTTGGCCCACCAACATTTTCTGTACTTTAGGGGGTCTAGGATGCCTGTAAACCCCTTTTTTCGGAATCCAAAGGTTTCAACATTTTTGCAGGCCTAAAATGCATTTTAAGGCCTTTTTTGGGCTGCTAACATATTCTGAGCCTTAGTGGTGACGGATGCATTTTTCGTGCAAAAAATATTTTTGGGAATTTCAGTGGTCTAGGATGCAGATTAATGCCCCTTTCATGCTGCAAATGTTTTAGGGACATTCAGGGCTCTATGACACCGATTTTGGCCCACCAACATTTTCTGGACTTTAGGATGCCTGTAAACCCCTTTTTTGGTCCTTCAAAGTTTTCAACATTTTTGCAGGCCTAAAATGCATTTTAAGGCATTTTTGGGCAGCTAACATATTCTGAGCTTTCAGGGGTGTAGGATGCATTTTTCATGCCAAAGATATTTTGGAGAATTTCAGTGGTCTAGGATGCGGCTTAATGCCCCTTTCGGGCTGCAAATGTTTTTGGGACATTCAGAGCTCTCTGACACCGATTTTGGCCCACCAACATTTTCTGGACTTTAGGGGGTCTAGGATGCCTGTAAACCCCTTTTTTCGGCCTCCAAAGTTTTCAACATTTTTGCAGGCCTAAAATGCATTTTAAGGCCTTTTTTGGGCTGCTAACATATTCTGAGCTTTCAGGGGTGTAGGATGCATTTTTTGTGTCAAAACTATTTTTAGGAATTTCAGTGGTCTGGGATGTGGGTTAGTGCCACTTTCAGGCTGCAAATGTTTTTGGGACATTCAGAGCTCTCTGACACCGATTTTGGCCCACCAACATTTTCTGGACTTTAGGGGGTCTAGGATGCCTGTAAACCCCTTTTTTGGCCTCCAAAGTGTTCAACATTTGTGCAGGCCTAAGGAGCATTTTAAGTCCTTTTTTTGAGCTGCCAACATTTTCTGATCTTTCAGGGTTGTAGGATGCATTTTTTGTGGCAAAAATGTTTTGGGGGAATTTCAGTGGTCTAGGATTCGCCTTAATGCCCCTTTCAGGATGCAAATCTGTTTGGGACATTCAGAGCTCTCTGACACTGTTTTTGGGCCACAAACATTTTCTGGACTTTAGGGGGTCTAGGATGCCTCTAAACCCCTTTTTTCCACCTCCAAAGTTTTCAACATTTTTGCAGGCCTAAAATGCATTTTAAGGCCTTTTTTGGGATGCTAACATATTCTGAGTTTTCAGGGGTGTAGGATGCATTTTTCGTGCAAAAAATATTTTTGGGAATTTCAGTGGTCTAGGATGCGGGTTAATACCCCTTTCAGGCTGCAAATGTTTTTGGGAATTCAGGGCTCTCTGACACCATTTTTGAGCCACAATCATTTTCTGGACTTTAGGGGGTCTAGGATGCCTGTACCCTCTTTTTTGGGCCTCCAAAGTTTTCAACATTTTTGCAGACCTAAAATGCATTTTAACTCCTTTTTTGGGCTGCTAACATATTCTGAGCTTCAGGGGTATAGGTTGCATTTTTCATGCCAAAAATATTTTGGGGAATTTCAGTGGTCTAGGATGTGGCTTAATGCCCCTTTCAGGCTGCAAATGTATTTGGGGCATTCAGAGCTCTCTGACACCGATTTTGGCCCACCAACATTTTCTGGACTTTAGGGGGTCTAGGATGCCTGTAAACCCCTTTTTTGGCCTCCAAAGTGTTCAACATTTGTGCAGGCCTAAGGAGCATTTTAAGTCCTTTTTTTGAGCTGCCAACATTTTCTGATCTTTCAGGGTTGTAGGATGCATTTTTTGTGGCAAAAATGTTTTGGGGGAATTTCAGTGGTCTAGGATTCGCCTTAATGCCCCTTTCAGGATGCAAATCTGTTTGGGACATTCAGAGCTCTCTGACACTGTTTTTGGGCCACCAACATTTTCTGGACTTTAGGGGGTCTAGGATGCCTCTAAACCCCTTTTTTCCACCTCCAAAGTTTTCAACATTTTTGCAGGCCTAAAATGCATTTTAAGGCCTTTTTTGGGATGCTAACATATTCTGAGTTTTCAGGGGTGTAGGATGCATTTTTCGTGCAAAAAATATTTTTGGGAATTTCAGTGGTCTAGGATGCGGGTTAATACCCCTTTCAGGCTGCAAATGTTTTTGGGAATTCAGGGCTCTCTGACACCATTTTTGAGCCACAATCATTTTCTGGACTTTAGGGGGTCTAGGATGCCTGTACCCTCTTTTTTGGGCCTCCAAAGTTTTCAACATTTTTGCAGACCTAAAATGCATTTTAACTCCTTTTTTGGGCTGCTAACATATTCTGAGCTTCAGGGGTATAGGTTGCATTTTTCATGCCAAAAATATTTTGGGGAATTTCAGTGGTCTAGGATGTGGCTTAATGCCCCTTTCAGGCTGCAAATGTATTTGGGGCATTCAGAGCTCTCTGACACCGATTTTGGCCCACCAACATTTTCTGGACTTTAGGGGGTCTAGGATGCCTGTAAACCCCGTTTTTGGTCCTTCAAAGTTTTCAACATTTTTGCAGGCCTAAAATGCGTTTTAAGGCATTTTTGGGCTGCTAACATTTTCAGAACTTTCAGGAGTGTAGTATGCATTTTTTGTGCCAAAAATATTTTTGGGAATTTCAGTGGTCTAGGATGCGGGTTAATGCCCCTTTGAGGCTGCAAATGTTTTTGGGACATTCAGGGCTCTCTGACACCATTTTTGGGCCACCAACATTTTCTGGACTTTAGGGGGTCTAGGATGCCTGTAAACCCCTTTTTTGGTCGTTCAAAGTTTTCAACATTTTTGCAGGCCTAAAATGCATTTTAAGGCCTTTTCTGGGCTGCTAACATATTCTGAGCTTTCAGGGGTGTAGGATGCATTTTTTGTGGCAAAAATATTTTTGGGAATTTCAGTGGTCTAGGATGTGAGTTAATGCCCCTTTCATGCTGACAATGTTTTTGGGACATTCAGAGCTCTCTGACACAGATTTTGGCCCACCAACATTTTCTGGACTTTAGGGGGTCTAGGATGCCTGTAAACCCCTTTTTTGGTCCTTCAAAGTTTTCAACATTTTTGCAGGCCTAAAATGCATTTTAAGGCATTTTTGGGCAGCTAACATATTCTGAGCTTTCAGGGGTGTAGGATGCATTTTTCATGCCAAAGATATTTTGGAGAATTTCAGTGGTCTAGGATGCGGCTTAATGCCCCTTTCAGGCTGCAAATATTTTTGGGACATTCAGGGCTCTCTGACACCATTTTTGGGCCACCAACATTTTCTGGACTTTAGGGGGTCTAGAATGCCTATAAACCCCTTTTTTGGGCCTCCACAGTTTTCAACATTTTTGCAGGCCTAAAATGCATTTTAAGGCCTTTTTTGGGCTGCTAACATATTCTGAGCTTTCAGGGGTGTAGGATGCATTTTTCATGCCAAAAATATTTTGCGGAATTTCAGTGGTCTAGGATGTGGCTTAATGCCCCTTTCAGGCTGCAAATGTATTTGGGGCATTTAGAGCTCTCTGACACCGATTTTGGCCCACCAACATTTTCTGGACTTTAGGGGGTCTAGGATGCCTGTAAACCCCTTTTTGGGCCTCCAAAATTTTCAACATTTTTGCAGGCGTAAAATGCATTTCAAGGCCTTTTTTGGGCTGCTAACATATTCTGAGCCTTAGCGGTGTAGGATGCATTTTTCGTGCAAAAAGTATTTTTGGGATTTTCAGTGGTCTAGGATGCGGGTTAATGCCCCTTTCAGGCTGCAAATGTTTTTGGGAATTCAGGGCTCTCTGACACCATTTTTGAGCCACAATCATTTTCTGGACTTTAGGGGGTCTCGGATGCCTGTACCCCCTTTTTTGGGCCTCCAAAGCTTTCAACATTTTTGCAGGCCTAAAATGCATTTTAAGGCCTTATTGGGCTGCTAACATATTCTGAGCTTCACGGGTATAGGTTGCATTTTTCATGCCAAAAATATTTTGGGGAATTTCAGTGGTCTAGGATGCAGCTTAATGCCCCTTTCAGGCTGCACATGTATTTGGGGCATTCAGAGCTCTCTGACACCGATTTTGGCCCACCAACATTTTCTGGACTTTAGGGGGTCTAGGATGCTTGTAAACCCCTTTTTTGGCCTCCAAAGTGTTCAACATTTGTGCAGGCCTAAGAAGCATTTTAAATCCTTTTTTTGAGCTGCCAACATTTTCTGATCTTTCAGGGTTGTAGGATGCATTTTTTGTGGCAAAAATGTTTTTGGGAATTTCAGTGGTCCAGGATTCGACTTAATGCCCCTTTCAGGCTGCAAATGTTTTTGGGACATTCAGAGCTCTCTGACGCAGATTTTGGCCCACCAACATTTTCTGGACTTTAGGGGGTCTAGGATGCCTCTAAACCCCTTTTTTCCACCTCCAAAGTTTGCAACATTTTTGCAAGCCTAAGATGCACTTTAAGGCATTTTTGGGCTGCTAACATTTTCAGAACTTTCAGGGGTTTAGTATGCATTTTTTGTCCCAAAAATATTTTTGGGAATTTCAGTGGTCTACGATGCGGCTTAATGCCCGTTTCACTCTGCAAATGTTTTTGGGACATTCAGGGCTCTCTGACACCGATTTTGGCCCACCAACATTTTCTGGACTTTAGGGGGTCTAGGATGCCTGTAAACCCCTTTTTTGGGCCTCCAAAGTTTTCAACATTTTTGCAAGCCTAAAATGCATTTTAAGGCCTTTTTTGGGCTGCTAACATATTCTGAACCTTAGTGGTGACGGATGCATTTTTCGTGCAAAAAATATTTTTGGGAATTTCAGTGGTCTAGGATGCAGGTTAATGCCCCTTTCATGCTGCAAATGTTTTAGGGACATTCAGGGCTCTCTGACACCATTTTTGGGCCACCAACATTTTCTGGACTTTAGGGGGTCTAGGATGCCTGTAAACCCCTTTTTTGGGCCTCCAAAGTTTTCAACATTTTTGCAGGCCTAAAATGCATTTTAAGGCCTTATTTGGGCTGCTAACATATTCTGAGCTTTCAGGGGTGTAGGATGCATTTTTTGTGTCAAAACTATTTTTAGGAATTTCAGTGGTCTGGGATGTGGGTTAGTGCCACTTTCAGGCTGCAAATGTTTTTGGGACATTCAGAGCTCTCTGACACTGATTTTGGCCCACCAACATTTTCTGGACTTTAGGGGGTCTAGGATGCCTGTAAACCCCTTTTTTTGGCCTCCAAAGTGTTCAACATTTGTGCAGGCCTAAGAAGCATTTTAAGTCCTTTTTTTGAGCTGCCAACATTTTCTGATCTTTCAGGGTTGTAGGATGCATTTTTTGTGGCAAAAATGTTTTGGGGAATTTTAGTGGTCTAGGATTCGCCTTAATGCCCCTTTCAGGCTGCAAATCTGTTTGGGACATTCAGAGCTCTCTGACACTGTTTTTGGGCCACAAACATTTTCTGGACTTTAGGGGGTCTAGGATGCCTGTAAACCCCTTTTTTGGGCCTCCAAAGTTTTCAACATTTTTGCAGGTGTAAAATGCATTTTAAGGGCTTTTCTGGGCTGCTATCATATTCTGAGCTTCAGGGGTGTAGGATGCATTTTTTGTGCCAAAAATATTTTTGGGAATTTCAGTGGTCTAGGATGCGGGTTAATGCCCCTTTGAGGATGCAAATGTTTTTGGGACATTCAGAGCTCTCTGACACAGATTTTGGCCCACCAACATTTTCTGGACTTTAGGGGGTCTAGGATGCCTCTAAACCCCGTCTTTCCACCTCCAAAGTTTTCAATATTTTTGCAAGCCTAAGATGCACTTTAAGGGATTTCTTGGCTGCTAACATTTTCAGAACGTTCAGGGGTGTAGGATGCATTTTTCATGCCAAAGATATTTTGGAGAATTTCAGTGGTCTAGGATGCGGCTTAATGCCCCTTTCAGGCTGCAAATGTTTTTGGGACATTCAGAGCTCTCTGACACCGATTTTGGCCCACCAACATTTTCTGGACTTTAGGGGGTCTAGGATGCCTGTAAACCCCTTTTTTCGGCCTCCAAAGGTTTCAACATTGTTGCAGGCCTAAAATGCATTTTAAGGCCTTTTTTGGGCTGCTAACATATTCTGAGCCTTAGTGGTGACGGATGCATTTTTCGTGCAAAAAATATTTTTGGGAATTTCAGTGGTCTAGGATGCAGGTTAATGCCCCTTTCATGCTGCAAATGTTTTAGGGACATTCAGGGCTCTCTGACACCATTTTTGGGCCACCAACATTTTCTGGACTTTAGGGGGTCTAGGATGCCTGTAAACCCCTTTTTTGGGCCTCCAAAGTTTTCAACATTTTTGCAGGCCTAAAATGCATTTTAAGGCCTTTTTTGGCTGCTAACATATTCTGAGCTTTCAGGGGTGTAGGATGCATTTTTTGTGTCAAAACTATTTTTAGGAATTTCAGTGGTCTGGGATGTGGGTTAGTGCCACTTTCAGGCTGCAAATGTTTTTGGGACATTCAGAGCTCTCTGACACCGATTTTGGCCCACCAACATTTTCTGGACTTTAGGGGGTCTAGGATGCCTGTAAACCCCTTTTTTTGGCCTCCAAAGTGTTCAACATTTGTGCAGGCCTAAGGAGCATTTTAAGTCCTTTTTTGAGCTGCCAACATTTTCTGATCTTTCAGGGTTGTAGGATGCATTTTTTTGTGGCAAAAATGTTTTGGGGAATTTCAGTGGTCTAGGGTTCGCCTTAATGACCCTTTCAGGCTGCAAATCTGTTTGGGACATTCAGAGCTCTCTGACACTGTTTTTGGGCCACAAACATTTTCTGGACTTTAGGGGGTCTAGGATGCCTGTAAACCCCTTTTTGGGCCTCCAAAGTTTTCAACATTTTTGCAGGCGTAAAATGCATTTTAAGGGCTTTTCTGGGCTGCTAACATATTCTGAGCTTCAGGAGTGTAGGATGCATTTTTTGTGCCAAAAATATTTCTGGGAATTTCAGTGGTCTAGGATGCGGGTTAATGCCCCTTTGAGGCTGCAAATGTTTCTGGGACATTCAGAGCTCTCTGACACAGATTTTGGCCCACCAACATTTTCTGGACTTTAGGGGGTCTAGGATGCCTCTAAACCCCTTTTTTCCACCTCCAAAGTTTTCAACATTTTTGCAAGCCTAAAATGCATTTTAAGGCCTTTTTTGGGCTGCTAACATATTCTGAGCCTTAGGGGTGTAGGATGCATTTTTCGTGCAAAAAATATTTTTGGGAATTTCAGTGGTCTAGGATGTGGCTTAATACCCCTTTCAGGCTGCAAATGTTTTTGGGAATTCAGGGCTCTCTGACACCATTTTTGAGCCACAATCATTTTCTGGACTTTAGGGGGTCTAGGATGCCTGTACCCTCTTTTTTGGGACTCCAAAGTTTTCAACATTGTTGCAGACCTAAAATGCATTTTAACTCCTTTTTTGGGCTGCTAACATATTCTGAGCTTCAGGGGTATAGGTTGCATTTTTCATGCCAAAAACATTTTGGGGAATTTCAGTGGTCTAGGATGTGGCTTAATGCCCCTTTCAGGCTGCAAATGTATTTGGGGCATTCAGAGCTCTCTGACACCGATTTTGGCCCACCAACATTTTCTGGACTTTAGGGGGTCTAGGATGCCTGTAAACCCCTTTTTTGGTCCTTCAAAGTTTTCAACATTTTTGCAGGCCTAAAATGCATTATAAGGTCTTTTCTGGGCTGCTAACATATTCTGAGCTTTCAGGGGTGTAGGATGCATTTTTCGTGGCAAAAATATTTTTGGGAATTTCAGTGGTCTAGGATGCGAGTTAATGCCCCTTTGAGGCTGCAAATGTTTTTGGGACATTCAGAGCTCTCTGACACAGATTTTGGCCACCCAACATTTTCTGGACTTTAGGGGGTCTAGGATGCCTCTAAACCCCTTTTTTCCACCTCCAAAGTTTTCAACATTTTTGCAAGCCTAAGATGCACTTTAAGTGATTTTTTGGCTGCTAACATTTTCAGAACTTTCAGGGGTGTAGGATGCATTTTTCATGCCAAAGATATTTTGGAGAATTTCAGTGGTCTAGGATGCGGCTTAATGCCCCTTTCAGGCTGCAAATGTTTTTGGGACATTCAGAGCTCTCTGACACCGATTTTGGCCCACCAACATTTTCTGTACTTTAGGGGGTCTAGGATGCCTGTAAACCCCTTTTTTCGGAATCCAAAGGTTTCAACATTTTTGCAGGCCTAAAATGCATTTTAAGGCCTTTTTTGGGCTGCTAACATATTCTGAGCCTTAGTGGTGACGGATGCATTTTTCGTGCAAAAAATATTTTTGGGAATTTCAGTGGTCTAGGATGCAGATTAATGCCCCTTTCATGCTGCAAATGTTTTAGGGACATTCAGGGCTCTCTGACACCGATTTTGGCCCACCAACATTTTCTGGACTTTAGGATGCCTGTAAACCCCTTTTTTGGTCCTTCAAAGTTTTCAACATTTTTGCAGGCCTAAAATGCATTTTAAGGCATTTTTGGGCAGCTAACATATTCTGAGCTTTCAGGGGTGTAGGATGCATTTTTCATGCCAAAGATATTTTGGAGAATTTCAGTGGTCTAGGATGCGGCTTAATGCCCCTTTCAGGCTGCAAATGTTTTTGGGACATTCAGAGCTCTCTGACACCGATTTTGGCCCACCAACATTTTCTAGACTTTAGGGGGTCTAGGATGCCTGTAAACCCCTTTTTTCGGCCTCCAAAGTTTTCAACATTTTTGCAGGCCTAAAATGCATTTTAAGGCCTTTTTTGGGCTGCTACCATATTCTGAGCTTTCAGGGGTGTAGGATGCATTTTTTGTGTCAAAACTATTTTTAGGAATTTCAGTGGTCTGGGATGTGGGTTAGTGCCACTTTCAGGCTGCAAATGTTTTTGGGACATTCAGAGCTCTCTGACACCGATTTTGGCCCACCAACATTTTCTGGACTTTAGGGGGTCTAGGATGCCTGTAAACCCCTTTTTTGGCCTCCAAAGTTTTCAACATTTGTGCAGGCCTAAGGAGCATTTTAAGTCCTTTTTTTGAGCTGCCAACATTTTCTGATCTTTCAGGGTTGTAGGATGCATTTTTTGTGGCAAAAATGTTTTGGGGGAATTTCAGTGGTCTAGGATTCGCCTTAATGCCCCTTTCAGGATGCAAATCTGTTTGGGACATTCAGAGCTCTCTGACACTGTTTTTGGGCCACAAACATTTTCTGGACTTTAGGGGGTCTAGGATGCCTCTAAACCCCTTTTTTCCACCTCCAAAGTTTTCAACATTTTTGCAGGCCTAAAATGCATTTTAAGGCCTTTTTTGGGATGCTAACATATTCTGAGTTTTCAGGGGTGTAGGATGCATTTTTCGTGCAAAAAATATTTTTGGGAATTTCAGTGGTCTAGGATGCGGGTTAATACCCCTTTCAGGCTGCAAATGTTTTTGGAAATTCAGGGCTCTCTGACACCATTTTTGAGCCACAATCATTTTCTGGACTTTAGGGGGTCTAGGATGCCTGTACCCTCTTTTTTGGGCCTCCAAAGTTTTCAACATTTTTGCAGACCTAAAATGCATTTTAACTCCTTTTTTGGGCTGCTAACATATTCTGAGCTTCAGGGGTATAGGTTGCATTTTTCATGCAAAAATATTTTGGGGAATTTCAGTGGTCTAGGATGTGGCTTAATGCCCCTTTCAGGCTGCAAATGTATTTGGGGCATTCAGAGCTCTCTGACACCGATTTTGGCCCACCAACATTTTCTGGACTTTAGGGGGTCTAGGATGCCTGTAAACCCCGTTTTTGGTCCTTCAAAGTTTTCAACATTTTTGCAGGCCTAAAATGCGTTTTAAGGCATTTTTGGGCTGCTAACATTTTCAGAACTTTCAGGAGTGTAGTATGCATTTTTTGTGCCAAAAATATTTTTGGGAATTTCAGTGGTCTAGGATGCGGGTTAATGCCCCTTTGAGGCTGCAAATGTTTTTGGGACATTCAGGGCTCTCTGACACCATTTTTGGGCCACCAACATTTTCTGGACTTTAGGGGGTATAGGATGCCTGTAAACCCCTTTTTTGGTCGTTCAAAGTTTTCAACATTTTTGCAGGCCTAAAATGCATTTTAAGGCCTTTTCTGGGCTGCTAACATATTCTGAGCTTTCAGGGGTGTAGGATGCATTTTTCGTGGCAAAAATATTTTTGGGAATTTCAGTGGTCTAGGATGTGAGTTAATGCCCCTTTCATGCTGACAATGTTTTTGGGACATTCAGAGCTCTCTGACACAGATTTTGGCCCACCAACATTTTCTGGACTTTAGGGGGTCTAGGATGCATGTAAACCCCTTTTTTGGTCCTTCAAAGTTTTCAACATTTTTGCAGGCCTAAAATGCATTTTAAGGCATTTTTGGGCAGCTAACATATTCTGAGCTTTCAGGGGTGTAGGATGCATTTTTCATGCCAAAGATATTTTGGAGAATTTCAGTGGTCTAGGATGCGGCTTAATGCCCCTTTCAGGCTGCAAATATTTTTGGGACATTCAGGGCTCTCTGACACCATTTTTGGGCCACCAACATTTTCTGGACTTTAGGGGGTCTAGAATGCCTATAAACCCCTTTTTTGGGCCTCCAAAGTTTTCAACATTTTTGCAGGCCTAAAATGCATTTTAAGGCCTTTTTTGGGCTGCTAACATATTCTGAGCTTTCAGGGGTGTAGGATGCATTTTTCATGCCAAAAATATTTTGCGGAATTTCAGTGGTCTAGGATGTGGCTTAATGCCCCTTTCAGGCTGCAAATGTATTTGGGGCATTTAGAGCTCTCTGACACCGATTTTGGCCCACCAACATTTTCTGGACTTTAGGGGGTCTAGGATGCCTGTAAACCCCTTTTTGGGCCTCCAAAATGTTCAACATTTTTGCAGGCGTAAAATGCATTTCAAGGCCTTTTTTGGGCTGCTAACATATTCTGAGCCTTAGCGGTGTAGGATGCATTTTTCGTGCAAAAAATATTTTTGGGATTTTCAGTGGTCTAGGATGCGGGTTAATGCCCCTTTCAGGCTGCAAATGTTTTTGGGAATTCAGGGCTCTCTGACACCATTTTTGAGCCACAATCATTTTCTGGACTTTAGGGGGTCTCGGATGTCTGTACCCCCTTTTCTGGGCCTCCAAAGCTGTCAACATTTTTGCAGGCCTAAAATGCATTTTAAGGCCTTATTGGGCTGCTAACATATTCTGAGCTTCACGGGTATAGGTTGCATTTTTCATGCCAAAAATATTTTGGGGAATTTCAGTGGTCTAGGATGCAGCTTAATGCCCCTTTCAGGCTGCACATGTATTTGGGGCATTCAGAGCTCTCTGACACCGATTTTGGCCCACCAACATTTTCTGGACTTTAGGGGGTCTAGGATGCTTGTAAACCCCTTTTTTGGCCTCCAAAGTGTTCAACATTTGTGCAGGCCTAAGAAGCATTTTAAGTCCTTTTTTTGAGCTGCCAACATTTTCTGATCTTTCAGGGTTGTAGGATGCATTTTTTGTGGCAAAAATGTTTTTGGGAATTTCAGTGGTCCAGGATTCGACTTAATGCCCCCTTCAGGCTGCAAATCTGTTTGGGACATTCAGAGCTCTCTGACACTGTTTTTGGGCCACAAACATTTTCTGGACTTTACGGGGTCTAGGATGCCTGTAAACCCCTTTTTTGGGCCTCCAAAGTTTTCAACATTTTTGCAGGCGTAAAATGCATTTTAAGGCCTTTTTTGGGCTGCTAACATATTCTGAGCTTCAGGGGTGTAGGATGCATTTTTTGTGCTAAAAATATTTTTGGGAATTTCAGTGGTCTAGGATGCGGGTTAATGCCCCTTTCAGGCTGCAAATGTTTTTGGGACATTCAGAGCTCTCTGACACAGATTTTGGCCCACCAACATTTTCTGGACTTTAGGGGGTCTAGGATGCCTCTAAACCCCTTTTTTCCACCTCCAAAGTTTGCAACATTTTTGCAAGCCTAAGATGCACTTTAAGGCATTTTTGGGCTGCTAACATTTTCAGAAATTTCAGGGGTTTAGTATGCATTTTTTGTCCCAAAAATATTTTTGGGAATTTCAGTGGTCTACGATGCGGCTTAATGCCCGTTTCACTCTGCAAATGTTTTTGGGACATTCAGGGCTCTCTGACACCGATTTTGGCCCACCAACATTTTCTGGACTTTAGGGGGTCTAGGATGCCTGTAAACCCCTTTTTTGGGCCTCCAAAGTTTTCAACATTTTTGCAAGCCTAAAATGCATTTTAAGGCCTTTTTTGGGCTGCTAACATATTCTGAACCTTAGTGGTGACGGATGCATTTTTCGTGCAAAAAATATTTTTGGGAATTTCAGTGGTCTAGGATGCAGGTTAATGCCCCTTTCATGCTGCAAATGTTTTAGGGACATTCAGGGCTCTCTGACACCATTTTTGGGCCACCAACATTTTCTGGACTTTAGGGGGTCTAGGATGCCTGTAAACCCCTTTTTTGGGCCTCCAAAGTTTTCAACATTTTTGCAGGCCTAAAATGCATGTTAAGGCCTTATTTGGGCTGCTAACATATTCTGAGCTTTCAGGGGTGTAGGATGCATTTTTTGTGTCAAAACTATTTTTAGGAATTTCAGTGGTCTGGGATGTGGGTTAGTGCCACTTTCAGGCTGCAAATGTTTTTGGGACATTCAGAGCTCCCTGACACTGATTTTGGCCCACCAACATTTTCTGGACTTTAGGGGGTCTAGGATGCCTGTAAACCCCTTTTTTTGGCCTCCACAGTGTTCAACATTTGTGCAGGCCTAAGAAGCATTTTAAGTCCTTTTTTTGAGCTGCCAACATTTTCTGATCTTTCAGGGTTGTAGGATGCATTTTTTGTGGCAAAAATGTTTTGGGGAATTTTAGTGGTCTAGGATTCGCCTTAATGCCCCTTTCAGGCTGCAAATCTGTTTGGGACATTCAGAGCTCTCTGACACTGTTTTTGGGCCACAAACATTTTCTGGACTTTAGGGGGTCTAGGATGCCTGTAAACCCCTTTTTTGGGCCTCCAAAGTTTTCAACATTTTTGCAGGTGTAAAATGCATTTTAAGGGCTTTTCTGGGCTGCTATCATATTCTGAGCTTCAGGGGTGTAGGATGCATTTTTTGTGCCAAAAATATTTTTGGGAATTTCAGTGGTCTAGGATGCGGGTTAATGCCCCTTTGAGGATGCAAATGTTTTTGGGACATTCAGAGCTCTCTGACACAGATTTTGGCCCACCAACATTTTCTGGACTTTAGGGGGTCTAGGATGCCTCTAAACCCCGTCTTTCCACCTCCAAAGTTTTCAATATTTTTGCAAGCCTAAGATGCACTTTAAGGGATTTCTTGGCTGCTAACATTTTCAGAACGTTCAGGGGTGTAGGATGCATTTTTCATGCCAAAGATATTTTGGAGAATTTCAGTGGTCTAGGATGCGGCTTAATGCCCCTTTCAGGCTGCAAATGTTTTTGGGACATTCAGAGCTCTCTGACACCGATTTTGGCCCACCAACATTTTCTGGACTTTAGGGGGTCTAGGATGCCTGTAAATCCCTTTTTTGGGCCTCCAAAGGTTTCAACATTGTTGCAGGCCTAAAATGCATTTTAAGGCCTTTTTTGGGCTGCTAACATATTCTGAGCCTTAGTGGTGACGGATGCATTTTTCGTGCAAAAAATATTTTTGGGAATTTCAGTGGTCTAGGATGCAGGTTAATGCCCCTTTCATGCTGCAAATGTTTTAGGGACATTCAGGGCTCTCTGACACCATTTTTGGGCCACCAACATTTTCTGGACTTTAGGGGGTCTAGGATGCCTGTAAATCCCTTTTTTGGGCCTCCAAAGTTTTCAACATTTTTGCAGGCCTAAAATGCATTTTAAGGCCTTTTTTGAGCTGCCAACATTTTCTGAGCTTTCAGGGGTGTAGGATGCATTTTTTGTGTCAAAACTATTTTTAGGAATTTCAGTGGTCTGGGATGTGGGTTAGTGCCACTTTCAGGCTGCAAATGTTTTTGGGACATTCAGAGCTCTCTGACACCGATTTTGGCCCACCAACATTTTCTGGACTTTAGGGGGTCTAGGATGCCTGTAAACCCCGTTTTTGGCCTCCAAAGTGTTCAACATTTGTGCAGGCCTAAGGAGCATTTTAAGTCCTTTTTTGAGCTGCCAACATTTTCTGATCTTTCAGGGTTGTAGGATGCATTTTTTGTGGCAAAAATGTTTTGGGGAATTTCAGTGGTCTAGGGTTCGCCTTAATGCCCCTTTCAGGCTGCAAATCTGTTTGGGACATTCAGAGCTCTCTGACACTGTTTTTGGGCCACAATCATTTTCTGGACTTTAGGGGGTCTAGGATGCCTGTAAACCCCTTTTTGGGCCTCCAAAGTTTTCAACATTTTTGCAGGCGTAAAATGCATTTTAAGGGCTTTTCTGGGCTGCTAACATATTCTGAGCTTCAGGGGTGTAGGATGCATTTTTTGTGCCAAAAATATTTCTGGGAATTTCAGTGGTCTAGGATGCGGGTTAATGCCCCTTTGAGGCTGCAAATGTTTCTGGGACATTCAGAGCTCTCTGACACAGATTTTGGGCCACCAACATTTTCTGGACTTTAGGGGGTCTAGGATGCCTCTAAACCCCTTTTTTCCACCTCCAAAGTTTTCAACATTTTTGCAGGCCTAAAATGCATTTTAAGGCATTTTTTGGGCTGCTAACATATTCTGAGCCTTAGGGGTGTAGGATGCATTTTTCGTGCAAAAAATATTTTTGGGAATTTCAGTGGTCTAGGATGTGGCTTAATACCCCTTTCAGGCTGCAAATGTTTTTGGGAATTCAGGGCTCTCTGACACCATTTTTGAGCCACAATCATTTTCTGGACTTTAGGGGGTCTAGGATGCCTGTACCCTCTTTTTTGGGACTCCAAAGTTTTCAACATTGTTGCAGACCTAAAATGCATTTTAACTCCTTTTTTGGGCTGCTAACATATTCTGAGCTTCAGGGGTATAGGTTGCATTTTTCATGCCAAAAACATTTTGGGGAATTTCAGTGGTCTAGGATGTGGCTTAATGCCCCTTTCAGGCTGCAAATGTATTTGGGGCATTCAGAGCTCTCTGACACCGATTTTGGCCCACCAACATTTTCTGGACTTTAGGGGGTCTAGGATGCCTGTAAACCCCTTTTTTGGTCCTTCAAAGTTTTCAACATTTTTGCAGGCCTAAAATGCGTTTTAAGGCATTTTTGGGCTGCTAACATTTTCAGAACTTTCAGGGGTGTAGTATGCATTTTTTGTGCCAAAAATATTTTTGGGAATTTCAGTGGTCTAGGATGCGGGTTAATGCCCCTTTGAGGCTGCAATTGTTTTTGGGACATTCAGGGCTCTCTGACACCATTTTTGGGTCACCAACATTTTCTGGACTTTAGGGGGTCTAGGATGCCTGTAAACCCCTTTTTTGGTCCTTCAAAGTTTTCAACATTTTTGCAGGCCTAAAATGCATTTTAAGGTCTTTTCTGGGCTGCTAACATATCCTGAGCTTTCAGGGGTGTAGGATGCATTTTTCGTGGCAAAAATATTTTTGGGAATTTCAGTGGTCTAGGATGCGAGTTAATGCCCCTTTGAGGCTGCAAATGTTTTTGGGACATTCAGAGCTCTCTGACACAGATTTTGGCCACCCAACATTTTCTGGACTTTAGGGGGTCTAGGATGCCTCTAAACCCCTTTTTTCCACCTCCAAAGTTTTCAACATTTTTGCAAGCCTAAGATGCACTTTAAGGGATTTTTTGGCTGCTAACATTTTCAGAACTTTCAGGGGTGTAGGATGCATTTTTCATGCCAAAGATATTTTGGAGAATTTCAGTGGTCTAGGATGCGGCTTAATGCCCCTTTCAGGCTGCAAATGTTTTTGGGACATTCAGAGCTCTCTGACACCGATTTTGGCCCACCAACATTTTCTGGACTTTAGGGGGTCTAGGATGCCTGTAAACCCCTTTTTTCGGCCTCCAAAGTTTTCAACATTTTTGCAGGCCTAAAATGCATTTTAAGGCCTTTTTTGGGCTGCTAACATATTCTGAGCTTTCAGGGGTGTAGGATGCATTTTTCGTGCAAAAAATATTTTTGGGAATTTCAGTGGTCTAGGATGCGGGTTAATACCCCTTTCAGGCTGCAAATGTTTTTGGGAATTCAGGGCTCTCTGACACCATTTTTGAGCCACAATCATTTTCTGGACTTTAGGGGGTCTAGGATGCCTGTACCCTCTTTTTTGGGCCTCCAAAGTTTTCAACATTTTTGCAGACCTAAAATGCATTTTAACTCCTTTTTTGGGCTGCTAACATATTCTGAGCTTCAGGGGTATAGGTTGCATTTTTCATGCCAAAAATATTTTGGGGAATTTCAGTGGTCTAGGATGTGGCTTAATGCCCCTTTCAGGCTGCAAATGTATTTGGGGCATTCAGAGCTCTCTGAAACCGATTTTGGCCCACCAACATTTTCTGGACTTTAGGGGGTCTAGGATGCCTGTAAACCCCGTTTTTGGTCCTTCAAAGTTTTCAACATTTTTGCAGGCCTAAAATGCGTTTTAAGGCATTTTTGGGCTGCTAACATTTTCAGAACTTTCAGGAGTGTAGTATGCATTTTTTGTGCCAAAAATATTTTTGGGAATTTCAGTGGTCTAGGATGCGGGTTAATGCCCCTTTGAGGCTGCAAATGTTTTTGGGACATTCAGGGCTCTCTGACACCATTTTTGGGCCACCAACATTTTCTGGACTTTAGGGGGTCTAGGATGCCTGTAAACCCCTTTTTTGGTCCTTCAAAGTTTTCAACATTTTTGCAGGCCTAAAATGCATTTTAAGGCCTTTTCTGGGCTGCTAACATATTCTGAGCTTTCAGGGGTGTAGGATGCATTTTTCGTGGCAAAAATATTTTTGGGAATTTCAGTGGTCTAGGATGCGAGTTAATGCCCCTTTCAGGCTGACAATGTTTTTGGGACATTCAGAGCTCTCTGACACAGATTTTGGCCCACCAACATTTTCTGGACTTTAGGGGGTCTAGGATGCCTCTAAACCCCTTTTTTCCACCTCCAAAGTTTTCAACATTTTTGCAGGCCTAAAATGCATTTTAAGGCCTTTTTTGGGCTGCTAACATATTCTGAGCCTTAGGGGTGTAGGATGCATTTTTCGTGCAAAAAATATTTTTGGGAATTTCAGTGGTCTAGGATGTGGCTTAATACCCCTTTCAGGCTGCAAATGTTTTTGGGAATTCAGGGCTCTCTGACACCATTTTTGAGCCACAATCATTTTCTGGACTTTAGGGGGTCTAGGATGCCTGTACCCTCTTTTTTGGGACTCCAAAGTTTTCAACATTGTTGCAGACCTAAAATGCATTTTAACTCCTTTTTTGGGCTGCTAACATATTCTGAGCTTCAGGGGTATAGGTTGCATTTTTCATGCCAAAAACATTTTGGGGAATTTCAGTGGTCTAGGATGTGGCTTAATGCCCCTTTCAGGCTGCAAATGTATTTGGGGCATTCAGAGCTCTCTGACACCGATTTTGGCCCACCAACATTTTCTGGACTTTAGGGGGTCTAGGATGCCTGTAAACCCCTTTTTTGGTCCTTCAAAGTTTTCAACATTTTTGCAGGCCTAAAATGCGTTTTAAGGCATTTTTGGGCTGCTAACATTTTCAGAACTTTCAGGGGTGTAGTATGCATTTTTTGTGCCAAAAATATTTTTGGGAATTTCAGTGGTCTAGGATGCGGGTTAATGCCCCTTTGAGGCTGCAATTGTTTTTGGGACATTCAGGGCTCTCTGACACCATTTTTGGGTCACCAACATTTTCTGGACTTTAGGGGGTCTAGGATGCCTGTAAACCCCTTTTTTGGTCCTTCAAAGTTTTCAACATTTTTGCAGGCCTAAAATGCATTTTAAGGTCTTTTCTGGGCTGCTAACATATCCTGAGCTTTCAGGGGTGTAGGATGCATTTTTCGTGGCAAAAATATTTTTGGGAATTTCAGTGGTCTAGGATGCGAGTTAATGCCCCTTTGAGGCTGCAAATGTTTTTGGGACATTCAGAGCTCTCTGACACAGATTTTGGCCACCCAACATTTTCTGGACTTTAGGGGGTCTAGGATGCCTCTAAACCCCTTTTTTCCACCTCCAAAGTTTTCAACATTTTTGCAAGCCTAAGATGCACTTTAAGGGATTTTTTGGCTGCTAACATTTTCAGAACTTTCAGGGGTGTAGGATGCATTTTTCATGCCAAAGATATTTTGGAGAATTTCAGTGGTCTAGGATGCGGCTTAATGCCCCTTTCAGGCTGCAAATGTTTTTGGGACATTCAGAGCTCTCTGACACCGATTTTGGCCCACCAACATTTTCTGGACTTTAGGGGGTCTAGGATGCCTGTAAACCCCTTTTTTCGGCCTCCAAAGTTTTCAACATTTTTGCAGGCCTAAAATGCATTTTAAGGCCTTTTTTGGGCTGCTAACATATTCTGAGCTTTCAGGGGTGTAGGATGCATTTTTCGTGCAAAAAATATTTTTGGGAATTTCAGTGGTCTAGGATGCGGGTTAATACCCCTTTCAGGCTGCAAATGTTTTTGGGAATTCAGGGCTCTCTGACACCATTTTTGAGCCACAATCATTTTCTGGACTTTAGGGGGTCTAGGATGCCTGTACCCTCTTTTTTGGGCCTCCAAAGTTTTCAACATTTTTGCAGACCTAAAATGCATTTTAACTCCTTTTTTGGGCTGCTAACATATTCTGAGCTTCAGGGGTATAGGTTGCATTTTTCATGCCAAAAATATTTTGGGGAATTTCAGTGGTCTAGGATGTGGCTTAATGCCCCTTTCAGGCTGCAAATGTATTTGGGGCATTCAGAGCTCTCTGAAACCGATTTTGGCCCACCAACATTTTCTGGACTTTAGGGGGTCTAGGATGCCTGTAAACCCCGTTTTTGGTCCTTCAAAGTTTTCAACATTTTTGCAGGCCTAAAATGCGTTTTAAGGCATTTTTGGGCTGCTAACATTTTCAGAACTTTCAGGAGTGTAGTATGCATTTTTTGTGCCAAAAATATTTTTGGGAATTTCAGTGGTCTAGGATGCGGGTTAATGCCCCTTTGAGGCTGCAAATGTTTTTGGGACATTCAGGGCTCTCTGACACCATTTTTGGGCCACCAACATTTTCTGGACTTTAGGGGGTCTAGGATGCCTGTAAACCCCTTTTTTGGTCGTTCAAAGTTTTCAACATTTTTGCAGACCTAAAATGCATTTTAAGGCCTTTTCTGGGCTGCTAACATATTCTGAGCTTTCAGGGGTGTAGGATGCATTTTTCGTGGCAAAAATATTTTTGGGAATTTCAGTGGTCTAGGATGCGAGTTAATGCCCCTTTCAGGCTGACAATGTTTTTGGGACATTCAGAGCTCTCTGACACAGATTTTGGCCCACCAACATTTTCTGGACTTTAGGGGGTCTAGGATGCCTCTAAACCCCTTTTTTCCACCTCCAAAGTTTTCAACATTTTTGCAGGCCTAAAATGCATTTTAAGGCCTTTTTTGGGATGCTAACATATTCTGAGTTTTCAGGGGTGTAGGATGCATTTTTCGTGCAAAAAATATTTTTGGGAATTTCAGTGGTCTAGGATGCGGGTTAATACCCCTTTCAGGCTGCAAATGTTTTTGGGAATTCAGGGCTCTCTGACACCATTTTTGAGCCACAATCATTTTCTGGACTTTAGGGGGTCTAGGATGCCTGTACCCTCTTTTTTGGGCCTCCAAGGTTTTCAACATTTTTGCAGACCTAAAATGCATTTTAACTCCTTTTTTGGGCTGCTAACATTTTCTGAGCTTCAGGGGTATAGGTTGCATTTTTCATGCCAAAAATATTTTGGGGAATTTCAGTGGTCTAGGATGTGGCTTAATGCCCCTTTCAGGCTGCAAATGTATTTGGGGCATTCAGAGCTCTCTGACACCGATTTTGGCCCACCAACATTTTCTGGACTTTAGGGGGTCTAGGATGCCTGTAAACCCCGTTTTTGGTCCTTCAAAGTTTTCAACATTTTTGCAGGCCTAAAATGCGTTTTAAGGCATTTTTGGGCTGCTAACATTTTCAGAACTTTCAGGAGTGTAGTATGCATTTTTTGTGCCAAAAATATTTTTGGGAATTTCAGTGGTCTAGGATGCGGGTTAATGCCCCTTTGAGGCTGCAAATGTTTTTGGGACATTCAGGGCTCTCTGACACCATTTTTGGGCCACCAACATTTTCTGAACTTTAGGGGGTCTAGGATGCCTGTAACCCCCTTTTTTGGTCGTTCAAAGTTTTCAACATTTTTGCAGGCCTAAAATGCATTTTAAGGCCTTTTCTGGGCTGCTAACATATTCTGAGCTTTCAGGGGTGTAGGATGCATTTTTCGTGGCAAAAATATTTTTGGGAATTTCAGTGGTCTAGGATGCGAGTTAATGCCCCTTTCAGGCTGACAATGTTTTTGGGACATTCAGAGGTCTCTGACACAGATTTTGGCCCACTAACATTTTCTGGACTTTAGGGGCTCTAGGATGCCTGTAAACCCCTTTTTTGGTCCTTCAAAGTTTTCAACATTTTTGCAGGCCTAAAATGCATTTTAAGGCCTTTTTTGGGCTGCTAACATATTCTGAGCTTTCAGGGGTGTAGGATGCATTTATCATGCCAAAAATATTTTGCGGAATTTCAGTGGTCTAGGATGTGGCTTAATGCCCCTTTCAGGCTGCAAATGTTTTTGCGACATTCAGGGCTCTCTGACACCATTTTTGGGCCACCAACATTTTCTGGACTTTAGGGGGTCTAGAATGCCTATAAACCCCTTTTTTGGGCCTCCACAGTTTTCAACATTTTTGCAGGCCTAAAATGCATTTTATGGCCTTTTTTGGGCTGCTAACATATTCTGAGCTTTCAGGGGTGTAGGATGCATTTATCATGCCAAAAATATTTTGCGGAATTTCAGTGGTCTAGGATGTGGCTTAATGCCCCTTTCAGGCTGCAAATGTATTTGGGGCATTTAGAGCTCTCTGACACCGATTTTGGCCCACCAACATTTTCTGGACTTTAGGGGGTCTAGGATGCCTGTAAACCCCTTTTTGGGCCTCCAAAATTTTCAACATTTTTGCAGGCGTAAAATGCATTTCAAGGCCTTTTTTGGGCTGCTAACATATTCTGAGCCTTAGCGGTGTAGGATGCATTTTTCGTGCAAAAAATATTTTTGGGATTTTCAGTGGTCTAGGATGCAGGTTAATGCCCCTTTCAGGCTGCAAATGTTTTTGGGAATTCAGGGCTCTCTGACACCATTTTTGAGCCACAATCATTTTCTGGACTTTAGGGGGTCTCGGATGCCTGTACCCCCTTTTTTGGGCCTCCAAAGCTGTCAACATTTTTGCAGGCCTAAAATGCATTTTAAGGCCTTATTGGGCTGCTAACATATTCTGAGCTTCACGGGTATAGGTTGCATTTTTCATGCCAAAAATATTTTGGGGAATTTCAGTGGTCTAGGATGCAGCTTAATGCCCCTTTCAGGCTGCACATGTATTTGGGGCATTCAGAGCTCTCTGACACCGATTTTGGCCCACCAACATTTTCTGGACTTTAGGGGGTCTAGGATGCTTGTAAACCCCTTTTTTGGCCTCCAAAGTGTTCAACATTTGTGCAGGCCTAAGAAGCATTTTAAGTCCTTTTTTTGAGCTGCCAACATTTTCTGATCTTTCAGGGTTGTAGGATGCATTTTTTGTGGCAAAAATGTTTTTGGGAATTTCAGTGGTCCAGGATTCGCCTTAATGCCCCTTTCAGGCTGCAAATCTGTTTGGGACATTCAGAGCTCTCTGACACTGTTTTTGGGCCACAAACATTTTCTGGACTTTAGGGGGTCTAGGATGCCTCTAAACCCCTTTTTTCCACCTCCAAAGTTTTCAACATTTTTGCAGGCCTAAACTGCATTTTAAGGCCTTTTTTGGGATGCTAACATATTCTGAGTTTTCAGGGGTGTAGGATGCATTTTTCGTGCAAAAAATATTTTTGGGAATTTCAGTGGTCTAGGATGCGGGTTAATACCCCTTTCAGGCTGCAAATGTTTTTGGGAATTCAGGGCTCTCTGACACCATTTTTGAGCCACAATCATTTTCTGGACTTTAGGGGGTCTAGGATGCCTGTACCCTCTTTTTTGGGCCTCCAAAGTTTTCAACATTTTTGCAGACCTAAAATGCATTTTAACTCCTTTTTTGGGCTGCTAACATATTCTGAGCTTCAGGGGTATAGGTTGCATTTTTCATGCCAAAAATATTTTGGGGAATTTCAGTGGTCTAGGATGTGGCTTAATGCCCCTTTCAGGCTGCAAATGTATTTGGGGCATTCAGAGCTCTCTGACACCGATTTTGGCCCACCAACATTTTCTGGACTTTAGGGGGTCTAGGATGCCTGTAAACCCCGTTTTTGGTCCTTCAAAGTTTTCAACATTTTTGCAGGCCTAAAATGCGTTTTAAGGCATTTTTGGGCTGCTAACATTTTCAGAACTTTCAGGAGTGTAGTATGCATTTTTTGTGCCAAAAATATTTTTGGGCATTTCAGTGGTCTAGGATGCGGGTTAATGCCCCTTTGAGGCTGCAAATGTTTTTGGGACATTCAGGGCTCTCTGACACCATTTTTGGGCCACCAACATTTTCTGGACTTTAGGGGGTCTAGGATGCCTGTAAACCCCTTTTTTGGTCGTTCAAAGTTTTCAACATTTTTGCAGGCCTAAAATGCATTTTAAGGCCTTTTCTGGGCTGCTAACATATTCTGAGCTTTCAGGGGTGTAGGATGCATTTTTCGTGGCAAAAATATTTTTGGGAATTTCAGTGGTCTAGGATGCGAGTTAATGCCCCTTTCAGGCTGACAATGTTTTTGGGACATTCAGAGCTCTCTGACACAGATTTTGGCCCACCAACATTTTCTGGACTTTAGGGGGTCTAGGATGCCTGTAAACCCCTTTTTTGGTCCTTCAAAGTTTTCAACATTTTTGCAGGCCTAAAATGCATTTTAAGGCATTTTTGGGCAGCTAACATATTCTGAGCTTTCAGGGGTGTAGGATGCATTTTTCATGCCAAAGATATTTTGGAGAATTTCAGTGGTCTAGGATGCGGCTTAATGCCCCTTTCAGGCTGCAAATGTTTTTGGGACATTCAGGGCTCTCTGACACCATTTTTGGGCCACCAACATTTTCTGGACTTACGGGGGTCTAGAATGCCTATAAACCCCTTTTTTGGGCCTCCACAGTTTTCAACATTTTTGCAGGCCTAAAATGCATTTTAAGGCCTTTTTTGGGCTGCTAACATATTCTGAGCTTTCAGGGGTGTAGGATGCATTTTTCATGCCAAAAATATTTTGCGGAAATTCAGTGGTCTAGGATGTGGCTTAATGCCCCTTTCAGGCTGCAAATGTATTTGGGGCATTTAGAGCTCTCTGACACCGATTTTGGCCCACCAACATTTTCTGGACTTTAGGGGGTCTAGGATGCCTGTAAACCCCTTTTTGGGCCTCCAAAATTTTCAACATTTTTGCAGGCGTAAAATGCATTTCAAGGCCTTTTTTGGGCTGCTAACATATTCTGAGCCTTAGCGGTGTAGGATGCATTTTTCGTGCAAAAAATATTTTTGGGATTTTCAGTGGTCTAGGATGCGGGTTAATGCCCCTTTCAGGCTGCAAATGTTTTTGGGAATTCAGGGCTCTCTGACACCATTTTTGAGCCACAATCATTTTCTGGACTTTAGGGGGTCTCGGATGTCTGTACCCCCTTTTTTGGGCCTCCAAAGCTGTCAACATTTTTGCAGGCCTAAAATGCATTTTAAGGCCTTATTGGGCTGCTAACATATTCTGAGCTTCACGGGTATAGGTTGCATTTTTCATGCCAAAAATATTTTGGGGAATTTCAGTGGTCTAGGATGCAGCTTAATGCCCCTTTCAGGCTGCACATGTATTTGGGGCATTCAGAGCTCTCTGACACCGATTTTGGCCCACCAACATTTTCTGGACTTTAGGGGGTCTAGGATGCTTGTAAACCCCTTTTTTGGCCTCCAAAGTGTTCAACATTTGTGCAGGCCTAAGAAGCATTTTAAGTCCTTTTTTTGAGCTGCCAATATTTTCTGATCTTTCAGGGTTGTAGGATGCATTTTTTGTGGCAAAAATGTTTTTGGGAATTTCAGTGGTCCAGGATTCGACTTAATGCCCCCTTCAGGCTGCAAATGTTTTTGGGACATTCAGAGCTCTCTGACACAGATTTTGGCCCACCAACATTTTCTGGACTTTAGGGGGTCTAGGATGCCTCTAAACCCCTTTTTTCCACCTCCAAAGTTTGCAACATTTTTGCAAGCCTAAGATGCACTTTAAGGCATTTTTGGGCTGCTAACATTTTCAGAACTTTCAGGGGTTTAGTATGCATTTTTTGTCCCAAAAATATTTTTGGGAATTTCAGTGGTCTACAATGCGGCTTAATGCCCGTTTCACTCTGCAAATGTTTTTGGGACATTCAGGGCTCTCTGACACCGATTTTGGCCCACCAACATTTTCTGGACTTTAGGGGGTCTAGGATGCCTGTAAACCCCTTTTTTGGGCCTCCAAAGTTTTCAACATTTTTGCAGGCGTAAAATGCATTTTAAGGGCTTTTTTGGGCTGCTAACATATTCTGAGCTTCAGGGGTGTAGGATGCAGTTTTTGTGCCAAAAATATTTTTGGGAATTTCAGTGGTCTAGGATGCGGGTTAATGCCCCTTTGAGGCTGCAAATGTTTTTGGGACATTCAGAGCTCTCTGACACAGATTTTGGCCCACCAACATTTTCTGGACTTTAGGGGGTCTAAGATGCCTCTAAACCCCTTTTTTCCACCTCCAAAGTTTTCAACATTTTTGCAAGCCTAAGATGCACTTTAAGGGATTTTTTGGTTGCTAACATTTTCAGAACTTTCAGGGGTGTAGGATGCATTTTTCATGCCAAAGATATTTTGGAGAATTTCAGTGGTCTAGGATGCGGCTTAATGCCCCTTTCAGGCTGCAAATGTATTTGGGGCATTCAGAGCTCTCTGACACCATTTTTGGGCCACCAACATTTTCTAGACTTTAGGGGGTCTAGGATGCCTGTAAACCCCTTATTTGGTCCTTCAAAGTTTTCAACATTTTTGCAGGCCTAAAATGCATTTTAAGGCCTTTTTTTGAGATGCCAACATTTTCTGATCTTTCAGGGTTGTAGGATGCATTTTTTGTGCCAAAACTATTTTTAGGAATTTCAGTGGTCTGGGATGTGCGTTAGTGACACTTTCAGGCTGCAAATGTTTTTGGGACATTCAGAGCTCTCTGACACCGATTTTGGCCCACCAACATTTTCTGGACTTTAGGGGGTCTAGGATGCTTGTAAACCCCTTTTTTTGGCCTCCAAAGTGTTCAACATTTGTGCAGGCCTAAGAAGCATTTTAAGTCCTTTTTTTGAGCTGCCAACATTTTCTGATCTTTCAGGGTTGTAGGATGCATTTTTTGTGGCAAAAATGTTTTGGGGAATTTCAGTGGTCCAGGATTCGACTTAATGCCCCCTTCAGGCTGCAAATCTGTTTGGGACATTCAGAGCTCTCTGACACTGTTTTTGGGCCACAAACATTTTCTGGACTTTAGGGGGTCTAGGATGCATGTAAACCCCTTTTTTGGGCCTCCAAAGTTTTCAACATTTTTGCAGGCGTAAAATGCATTTTAAGGCCTTTTTTGGGCTGCTAACATATTCTGAGCTTCAGGGGTGTAGGATGCATTTTTTGTGCCAAAAATATTTTTGGGAATTTCAGTGGTCTAGGATGCGGGTTAATGCCCCTTTCAGGCTGCACATGTTTTTGGGACATTCAGGGCTCTCTGACACCATTTTTGGGCCACCAACATTTTCTGGACTTTAGGGGGTCTAGGATGCCTGTAAACCCCTTTTTTGGGCCTCCAAAGTTTTCAACATTTTTGCAGGCGTAAAATGCATTTTAAGGCCTTTTTTGGGCTGCTAACATATTCTGAGCTTTCAGGGGTGTAGGATGCATTTTTCGTGCAAAAAATATTTTTGGGATTTTCAGTGGTCTAGGATGCGGGTTAATGCCCCTTTCAGGCTGCAAATGTTTTTGGGAATTCAGGGCTCTCTGACACCATTTTTGAGCCACAATCATTTTCTGGACTTTAGGGGGTCTCGGATGCCTGTACCCCCTTTTTTGGGCCTCCAAAGTTTTCAACATTTTTGCAGGCCTAAAATGCATTTTAAGGCCTTTTTTCGGCTGCTAACATATTCTGAGCTTCACGGGTATAGGTTGCATTTTTCATGCCAAAAATATTTTGGGGAATTTCAGTGGTCTAGGATGCGGCTTAATGCCCCTTTCATGCTGCAAATGTATTTGGGGCATTCAGAGCTCTCTGACACCATTTCTGGGCCACCAACATTTTCTGGACTTTAGGGGGTCTAGAATGCCTGTAAACCCCTTTTCTGGGCCTCCACAGTTTTCAACATTTTTGCAAGCCTAAAATGCATTTTAAGGCCTTTTTTGGGCTGCTAACATATTCTGAGCTTTCAGGGGTGTAGGATGCATTTTTCATGCCAAAAATATTTTGGGGAATTTCAGTGGTCTAGGATGTGGCTTAATGCCCCTTTCAGGCTGCAAATGTATTTGGGGCATTTAGAGCTCTCTGACACCGATTTTGGCCCACCAACATTTTCTGGACTTTAGGGGGTCTAGGATGCCTGTAAACCCCTTTTTTGGTCCTTCAAAGTTTTCAACATTTTTGCAGGCCTAAAATGCATTTTAAGGCCTTTTTTGAGATGCCAACATTTTCTGATCTTTCAGGGTTGTAGGATGCATTTTTTGTGCCAAAACTATTTTTAGGAATTTCAGTGGTCTGGGATGTGGGTTAGTGCCACTTTCAGGCTGCAAATGTTTTTGGGACATTCAGAGCTCTCTGACACCGATTTTGGGGCCCACCAACATTTTCTGGACTTTAGGGGGTCTAGGATGCTTGTAAACCCCTTTTTTTGGCCTCCAAAGTGTTCAACATTTGTGCAGGCCTAAGAAGCATTTTAAGTCCTTTTTTAGAGCTGCCAACATTTTCTGATCTTTCAGGGTTGTAGGAGGCATTTTTTGTGGCAAAAATGTTTTGGGGAATTTCAGTGGTCCAGGATTCGACTTAATGCCCCCTTCAGGCTGCAAATCTGTTTGGGACATTCAGAGCTCTCTGACACTGTTTTTGGGCCACAAACATTTTCTGGACTTTAGGGGGTCTAGGATGCCTGTAAACCCCTTTTTTGGGCCTCCAAAGTTTTCAACATTTTTGCAGGCGTAAAATGCATTTTAAGGCCTTTTTTGGGCTGCTAACATATTCTGAGCTTCAGGGGTGTAGGATGCATTTTTTGTGCCAAAAATATTTTTGGGAATTTCAGTGGTCTAGGATGCGGGTAATGCCCCTTTCAGGCTGCAAATGTTTTTGAGACATTCAGAGCTCTCTGACACAGATTTTGGCCCACCAACATTTTCTGACTTTAGGGGGTCTAGGATGCCTCTAAACCCCTTTTTTCCACCTCCAAAGTTTTCAACATTTTTGCACGCCTAAAATGCATTTTAAGGCCTTTTTTGGGCTGCTAACATATTCTGTGCCTTAGTGGTGACGGATGCATTTTTCGTGCAAAAAATATTTTTGGGAATTTCAGTGGTCTAGGAAGCAGGTTAATGCCCCTTTCACTCTGCAAATGTTTTTGGGACATTCAGGGCTCTCTGACACCGATTTTGGCCCACCAACATTTTCTGGACTTTAGGGGGTCTAGGATGCCTGTAAACCCCTTTTTTGGACCTCCAAAGTTTTCAACATTTTTGCAGGCCTAAAATGCATTTTAAGGCCTTTTTTGGGCTGCTAACATATTCTGAGCTTTCAGGGGTGTAGGATGCATTTTTCATGCCAAAAATATTTTTGGGAATTTCAGTGGTCTAGGATGCGGGTTAATGCCCCTTTCAGGCTGCAAATCTGTTTGGGACATTCAGAGCTCTCTGACACTGTTTTTGGGCCACCAACATTTTCTGGACTTTAGGGGGTCTAGGATGTCTGTAAACCCCTTTTTTGGGCCTCCAAAGTTTTCAACATTTTTGCAGGCCTAAAATGCATTTTAAGGCCTTTTTTGGGCTGCTAACATATTCTGAGCTTAAGGGTTGTAGGATGCATTTTTCGTGCAAAAAATATTTTTGGGATTTTCAGTGGTCTAGGATGCGGTTTAATGCCCCTTTCAGGCTGCAAATGTTTTTGGGAATTCAGGGCTCTCTGACACCATTTTTGAGCCACAATCATTTTCTGGACGTTAGGGGGTCTCGGATGCCTGTACCCCCTTTTTTGGGCCTCCAAAGTTTTCAACATGTTTGCAGGCCTAAAATGCATTTTAAGGCCTTTTTTGGGCTGCTAACATATTCTGAGCTTCAGGGGTATAGGTTGCATTTTTCATGCCAAAAATATTTTGGGGAATTTCAGTGGTCTAGGATGCGGCTTAATGCCCCTTTCAGGCTGCAAATGTATTTGGGGCATTCAGAGCTCTCTGACACCACTTTTGGGCCACCAACATTTTCTGGACTTTAGGGGGTCTAGGATGCCTGTAAACCCCTTTTTTGGTCCTTCAAAGTTTTCAACATTTTTGCAGGCCTAAAATGCATTTTAAGGCCTTTTTTTGAGATGCCAACATTTTCTGATCTTTCAGGGTTGTAGGATACATTTTTTGTGCCAAAACTATTTTTAGGAATTTCAGTGGTCTGGGATGTGGGTTAGTGCCACTTTCAGGCTGCAAATGTTTTTGGGATATTCAGAGCTCTCTGACACCGATTTTGGCCTACCAACATTTTCTGGACTTTAGGGGGTCTAGGATGCCTGTAAACCCCTTTTTTTGGCCTCCAAAGTGTTCAACATTTGTGCAGGCCTAAAATGCATTTTAAGGCCTTTTTTGGGCTGCTAACATATTCTGAGCTTTCAGGGGTGTAGGATGCATTTTTCATGCCAAAAATATTTTTGGGAATTTCAGTGGTCTAGGATGCGGGTTAATGCCCCTTTCAGGCTGCACATGTTTTTGGGACATTCAGGGCTCTCTGACACCATTTTTGGGCCACCAACATTTCCTGGACTTTAGGGGGTCTAGGATGCCTGTAAACCCCTTTTTTCGGCCTCCAAAGTTTTCAACATTTTTGCAGGCCTAAAATGCATTTTAAGGCCTTTTTTGGGCTGCTAACATATTCTGAGCTTTCAGGGGTGTAGGATGCATTTTTCATGCCAAAAATATTT
Source organism: Ambystoma mexicanum (assembly GCF_040938575.1). NCBI lineage: Eukaryota > Metazoa > Chordata > Amphibia > Caudata > Ambystomatidae > Ambystoma > Ambystoma mexicanum. Next base: position 345,519,605 of record NC_090932.1, read on the forward strand.
TGGGGAATTTCAGTGGTCTAGGATGCGACTTAATGCCCCTTTCAGGCTGCAAATCTGTTTGGGACATTCAGAGCTCTCTGACACTGTTTTTGGGCCACCAACATTTTCTGGACTTTAGGGGGTCTAGGATGTCTGTAAACCCCTTTTTTGGGCCTCCAAAGTTTTCAACATTTTTGCAGGCCTAAAATGCATTTTAAGGCCTTTTTTGGGCTGCTAACATATTCTGAGCTTAAGGGTTGTAGGATGCATTTTTTGTGCCAAAACTATTTTTAGGAATTTCAGTGGTCTGGGATGTGGGTTAGTGCCACTTTCAGGCTGCAAATGTTTTTGGGACATTCAGAGCTCTCTGACACCGATTTTGGCCCACCAACATTTTCTGGACTTTGGGGGGTCTAGGATGCCTGTAAACCCCTTTTTTTGGCCTCCAAAGTTTTCAACATTTGTGCAGGCCTAAGAAGCATTTTAAGTCCTTTTTTTGAGCTGCCAACATTTTCTGATCTTTCAGGGTTGTAGGATGCATTTTTTGTGCCAAAAATATTTTTGGGAATTTCAGTGGTCTAGGATGCGGGTTAATGCCCCTTTGAGGCTGCAAATGTTTTTGGGACATTCAGAGCTCTCTGACACAGATTTTGGCCCACCAACATTTTCTGGACTTTAGGGGGTCGAGGATGCCTCTAAACCCCTTTTTTCCACCTCCAAAGTTTTCAACATTTTTGCAAGCCTAAGATGCACTTTAAGGGATTTTTTGGTTGCTAACATTTTCAGAACTTTCAGGGGTGTAGGATGCATTTTTCATGCCAAAGATATTTTGGAGAATTTCAGTGGTCTAGGATGCGGCTTAATGCCCCTTTCAGGCTGCAAATGTTTTTGGGACATTCAGAGCTCTCTGACACCGATTTTGGCCCACCAACATTTTCTGGACTTTGGGGGGTCTAGGATGCCTGTAAACCCCTTTTTTTGGCCTCCAAAGTTTTCAACATTTGTGCAGGCCTAAGAAGCATTTTAAGTCCTTTTTTTGAGCTGCCAACATTTTCTGATCTTTCAGGGTTGTAGGATGCATTTTTTGTGCCAAAAATATTTTTGGGAATTTCAGTGGTCTAGGATGCGGGTTAATGCCCCTTTGAGGCTGCAAATGTTTTTGGGACATTCAGAGCTCTCTGACACAGATTTTGGCCCACCAACATTTTCTGGACTTTAGGGGGTCGAGGATGCCTCTAAACCCCTTTTTTCCACCTCCAAAGTTTTCAACATTTGTGCAGGCCTAAAATGCATTTTAAGGCCTTTTTTGGGCTGCTAACATATTCTGAGCTTTCAGGGGTGTAGGATGCATTTTTCATGCCAAAAATATTTTGGGGAATTTCAGTGGTCTAGGATGCGACTTAATGCCCCTTTCAGGCTGCAAATCTGTTTGGGACATTCAGAGCTCTCTGACACTGTTTTTGGGCCACCAACATTTTCTGGACTTTAGGGGGTCTAGGATGTCTGTAAACCCCTTTTTTGGGCCTCCAAAGTTTTCAACATTTTTGCAGGCGTAAAATGCATTTCAAGGCCTTTTTTGGGCTGCTAACATATTCTGAGCCTTAGCGGTGTAGGATGCATTTTTCGTGCAAAAAATATTTTTGGGATTTTCAGTGGTCTAGGATGCAGGTTAATGCCCCTTTCAGGCTGCAAATGTTTTTGGGAATTCAGGGCTCTCTGACACCATTTTTGAGCCACAATCATTTTCTGGACTTTAGGGGGTCTCGGATGCCTGTACCCCCTTTTTTGGGCCTCCAAAGCTGTCAACATTTTTGCAGGCCTAAAATGCATTTTAAGGCCTTATTGGGCTGCTAACATATTCTGAGCTTCACGGGTATAGGTTGCATTTTTCATGCCAAAAATATTTTGGGGAATTTCAGTGGTCTAGGATGCAGCTTAATGCCCCTTTCAGGCTGCACATGTATTTGGGGCATTCAGAGCTCTCTGACACCGATTTTGGCCCACCAACATTTTCTGGACTTTAGGGGGTCTAGGATGCTTGTAAACCCCTTTTTTGGCCTCCAAAGTGTTCAACATTTGTGCAGGCCTAAGAAGCATTTTAAGTCCTTTTTTTGAGCTGCCAACATTTTCTGATCTTTCAGGGTTGTAGGATGCATTTTTTGTGGCAAAAATGTTTTTGGGAATTTCAGTGGTCCAGGATTCGCCTTAATGCCCCTTTCAGGCTGCAAATCTGTTTGGGACATTCAGAGCTCTCTGACACTGTTTTTGGGCCACAAACATTTTCTGGACTTTAGGGGGTCTAGGATGCCTCTAAACCCCTTTTTTCCACCTCCAAAGTTTTCAACATTTTTGCAGGCCTAAACTGCATTTTAAGGCCTTTTTTGGGATGCTAACATATTCTGAGTTTTCAGGGGTGTAGGATGCATTTTTCGTGCAAAAAATATTTTTGGGAATTTCAGTGGTCTAGGATGCGGGTTAATACCCCTTTCAGGCTGCAAATGTTTTTGGGAATTCAGGGCTCTCTGACACCATTTTTGAGCCACAATCATTTTCTGGACTTTAGGGGGTCTAGGATGCCTGTACCCTCTTTTTTGGGCCTCCAAAGTTTTCAACATTTTTGCAGACCTAAAATGCATTTTAACTCCTTTTTTGGGCTGCTAACATATTCTGAGCTTCAGGGGTATAGGTTGCATTTTTCATGCCAAAAATATTTTGGGGAATTTCAGTGGTCTAGGATGTGGCTTAATGCCCCTTTCAGGCTGCAAATGTATTTGGGGCATTCAGAGCTCTCTGACACCGATTTTGGCCCACCAACATTTTCTGGACTTTAGGGGGTCTAGGATGCCTGTAAACCCCGTTTTTGGTCCTTCAAAGTTTTCAACATTTTTGCAGGCCTAAAATGCGTTTTAAGGCATTTTTGGGCTGCTAACATTTTCAGAACTTTCAGGAGTGTAGTATGCATTTTTTGTGCCAAAAATATTTTTGGGCATTTCAGTGGTCTAGGATGCGGGTTAATGCCCCTTTGAGGCTGCAAATGTTTTTGGGACATTCAGGGCTCTCTGACACCATTTTTGGGCCACCAACATTTTCTGGACTTTAGGGGGTCTAGGATGCCTGTAAACCCCTTTTTTGGTCGTTCAAAGTTTTCAACATTTTTGCAGGCCTAAAATGCATTTTAAGGCCTTTTCTGGGCTGCTAACATATTCTGAGCTTTCAGGGGTGTAGGATGCATTTTTCGTGGCAAAAATATTTTTGGGAATTTCAGTGGTCTAGGATGCGAGTTAATGCCCCTTTCAGGCTGACAATGTTTTTGGGACATTCAGAGCTCTCTGACACAGATTTTGGCCCACCAACATTTTCTGGACTTTAGGGGGTCTAGGATGCCTGTAAACCCCTTTTTTGGTCCTTCAAAGTTTTCAACATTTTTGCAGGCCTAAAATGCATTTTAAGGCATTTTTGGGCAGCTAACATATTCTGAGCTTTCAGGGGTGTAGGATGCATTTTTCATGCCAAAGATATTTTGGAGAATTTCAGTGGTCTAGGATGCGGCTTAATGCCCCTTTCAGGCTGCAAATGTTTTTGGGACATTCAGGGCTCTCTGACACCATTTTTGGGCCACCAACATTTTCTGGACTTACGGGGGTCTAGAATGCCTATAAACCCCTTTTTTGGGCCTCCACAGTTTTCAACATTTTTGCAGGCCTAAAATGCATTTTAAGGCCTTTTTTGGGCTGCTAACATATTCTGAGCTTTCAGGGGTGTAGGATGCATTTTTCATGCCAAAAATATTTTGCGGAAATTCAGTGGTCTAGGATGTGGCTTAATGCCCCTTTCAGGCTGCAAATGTATTTGGGGCATTTAGAGCTCTCTGACACCGATTTTGGCCCACCAACATTTTCTGGACTTTAGGGGGTCTAGGATGCCTGTAAACCCCTTTTTGGGCCTCCAAAATTTTCAACATTTTTGCAGGCGTAAAATGCATTTCAAGGCCTTTTTTGGGCTGCTAACATATTCTGAGCCTTAGCGGTGTAGGATGCATTTTTCGTGCAAAAAATATTTTTGGGATTTTCAGTGGTCTAGGATGCGGGTTAATGCCCCTTTCAGGCTGCAAATGTTTTTGGGAATTCAGGGCTCTCTGACACCATTTTTGAGCCACAATCATTTTCTGGACTTTAGGGGGTCTCGGATGTCTGTACCCCCTTTTTTGGGCCTCCAAAGCTGTCAACATTTTTGCAGGCCTAAAATGCATTTTAAGGCCTTATTGGGCTGCTAACATATTCTGAGCTTCACGGGTATAGGTTGCATTTTTCATGCCAAAAATATTTTGGGGAATTTCAGTGGTCTAGGATGCAGCTTAATGCCCCTTTCAGGCTGCACATGTATTTGGGGCATTCAGAGCTCTCTGACACCGATTTTGGCCCACCAACATTTTCTGGACTTTAGGGGGTCTAGGATGCTTGTAAACCCCTTTTTTGGCCTCCAAAGTGTTCAACATTTGTGCAGGCCTAAGAAGCATTTTAAGTCCTTTTTTTGAGCTGCCAATATTTTCTGATCTTTCAGGGTTGTAGGATGCATTTTTTGTGGCAAAAATGTTTTTGGGAATTTCAGTGGTCCAGGATTCGACTTAATGCCCCCTTCAGGCTGCAAATGTTTTTGGGACATTCAGAGCTCTCTGACACAGATTTTGGCCCACCAACATTTTCTGGACTTTAGGGGGTCTAGGATGCCTCTAAACCCCTTTTTTCCACCTCCAAAGTTTGCAACATTTTTGCAAGCCTAAGATGCACTTTAAGGCATTTTTGGGCTGCTAACATTTTCAGAACTTTCAGGGGTTTAGTATGCATTTTTTGTCCCAAAAATATTTTTGGGAATTTCAGTGGTCTACAATGCGGCTTAATGCCCGTTTCACTCTGCAAATGTTTTTGGGACATTCAGGGCTCTCTGACACCGATTTTGGCCCACCAACATTTTCTGGACTTTAGGGGGTCTAGGATGCCTGTAAACCCCTTTTTTGGGCCTCCAAAGTTTTCAACATTTTTGCAGGCGTAAAATGCATTTTAAGGGCTTTTTTGGGCTGCTAACATATTCTGAGCTTCAGGGGTGTAGGATGCAGTTTTTGTGCCAAAAATATTTTTGGGAATTTCAGTGGTCTAGGATGCGGGTTAATGCCCCTTTGAGGCTGCAAATGTTTTTGGGACATTCAGAGCTCTCTGACACAGATTTTGGCCCACCAACATTTTCTGGACTTTAGGGGGTCTAAGATGCCTCTAAACCCCTTTTTTCCACCTCCAAAGTTTTCAACATTTTTGCAAGCCTAAGATGCACTTTAAGGGATTTTTTGGTTGCTAACATTTTCAGAACTTTCAGGGGTGTAGGATGCATTTTTCATGCCAAAGATATTTTGGAGAATTTCAGTGGTCTAGGATGCGGCTTAATGCCCCTTTCAGGCTGCAAATGTATTTGGGGCATTCAGAGCTCTCTGACACCATTTTTGGGCCACCAACATTTTCTAGACTTTAGGGGGTCTAGGATGCCTGTAAACCCCTTATTTGGTCCTTCAAAGTTTTCAACATTTTTGCAGGCCTAAAATGCATTTTAAGGCCTTTTTTTGAGATGCCAACATTTTCTGATCTTTCAGGGTTGTAGGATGCATTTTTTGTGCCAAAACTATTTTTAGGAATTTCAGTGGTCTGGGATGTGCGTTAGTGACACTTTCAGGCTGCAAATGTTTTTGGGACATTCAGAGCTCTCTGACACCGATTTTGGCCCACCAACATTTTCTGGACTTTAGGGGGTCTAGGATGCTTGTAAACCCCTTTTTTTGGCCTCCAAAGTGTTCAACATTTGTGCAGGCCTAAGAAGCATTTTAAGTCCTTTTTTTGAGCTGCCAACATTTTCTGATCTTTCAGGGTTGTAGGATGCATTTTTTGTGGCAAAAATGTTTTGGGGAATTTCAGTGGTCCAGGATTCGACTTAATGCCCCCTTCAGGCTGCAAATCTGTTTGGGACATTCAGAGCTCTCTGACACTGTTTTTGGGCCACAAACATTTTCTGGACTTTAGGGGGTCTAGGATGCATGTAAACCCCTTTTTTGGGCCTCCAAAGTTTTCAACATTTTTGCAGGCGTAAAATGCATTTTAAGGCCTTTTTTGGGCTGCTAACATATTCTGAGCTTCAGGGGTGTAGGATGCATTTTTTGTGCCAAAAATATTTTTGGGAATTTCAGTGGTCTAGGATGCGGGTTAATGCCCCTTTCAGGCTGCACATGTTTTTGGGACATTCAGGGCTCTCTGACACCATTTTTGGGCCACCAACATTTTCTGGACTTTAGGGGGTCTAGGATGCCTGTAAACCCCTTTTTTGGGCCTCCAAAGTTTTCAACATTTTTGCAGGCGTAAAATGCATTTTAAGGCCTTTTTTGGGCTGCTAACATATTCTGAGCTTTCAGGGGTGTAGGATGCATTTTTCGTGCAAAAAATATTTTTGGGATTTTCAGTGGTCTAGGATGCGGGTTAATGCCCCTTTCAGGCTGCAAATGTTTTTGGGAATTCAGGGCTCTCTGACACCATTTTTGAGCCACAATCATTTTCTGGACTTTAGGGGGTCTCGGATGCCTGTACCCCCTTTTTTGGGCCTCCAAAGTTTTCAACATTTTTGCAGGCCTAAAATGCATTTTAAGGCCTTTTTTCGGCTGCTAACATATTCTGAGCTTCACGGGTATAGGTTGCATTTTTCATGCCAAAAATATTTTGGGGAATTTCAGTGGTCTAGGATGCGGCTTAATGCCCCTTTCATGCTGCAAATGTATTTGGGGCATTCAGAGCTCTCTGACACCATTTCTGGGCCACCAACATTTTCTGGACTTTAGGGGGTCTAGAATGCCTGTAAACCCCTTTTCTGGGCCTCCACAGTTTTCAACATTTTTGCAAGCCTAAAATGCATTTTAAGGCCTTTTTTGGGCTGCTAACATATTCTGAGCTTTCAGGGGTGTAGGATGCATTTTTCATGCCAAAAATATTTTGGGGAATTTCAGTGGTCTAGGATGTGGCTTAATGCCCCTTTCAGGCTGCAAATGTATTTGGGGCATTTAGAGCTCTCTGACACCGATTTTGGCCCACCAACATTTTCTGGACTTTAGGGGGTCTAGGATGCCTGTAAACCCCTTTTTTGGTCCTTCAAAGTTTTCAACATTTTTGCAGGCCTAAAATGCATTTTAAGGCCTTTTTTGAGATGCCAACATTTTCTGATCTTTCAGGGTTGTAGGATGCATTTTTTGTGCCAAAACTATTTTTAGGAATTTCAGTGGTCTGGGATGTGGGTTAGTGCCACTTTCAGGCTGCAAATGTTTTTGGGACATTCAGAGCTCTCTGACACCGATTTTGGGGCCCACCAACATTTTCTGGACTTTAGGGGGTCTAGGATGCTTGTAAACCCCTTTTTTTGGCCTCCAAAGTGTTCAACATTTGTGCAGGCCTAAGAAGCATTTTAAGTCCTTTTTTAGAGCTGCCAACATTTTCTGATCTTTCAGGGTTGTAGGAGGCATTTTTTGTGGCAAAAATGTTTTGGGGAATTTCAGTGGTCCAGGATTCGACTTAATGCCCCCTTCAGGCTGCAAATCTGTTTGGGACATTCAGAGCTCTCTGACACTGTTTTTGGGCCACAAACATTTTCTGGACTTTAGGGGGTCTAGGATGCCTGTAAACCCCTTTTTTGGGCCTCCAAAGTTTTCAACATTTTTGCAGGCGTAAAATGCATTTTAAGGCCTTTTTTGGGCTGCTAACATATTCTGAGCTTCAGGGGTGTAGGATGCATTTTTTGTGCCAAAAATATTTTTGGGAATTTCAGTGGTCTAGGATGCGGGTAATGCCCCTTTCAGGCTGCAAATGTTTTTGAGACATTCAGAGCTCTCTGACACAGATTTTGGCCCACCAACATTTTCTGACTTTAGGGGGTCTAGGATGCCTCTAAACCCCTTTTTTCCACCTCCAAAGTTTTCAACATTTTTGCACGCCTAAAATGCATTTTAAGGCCTTTTTTGGGCTGCTAACATATTCTGTGCCTTAGTGGTGACGGATGCATTTTTCGTGCAAAAAATATTTTTGGGAATTTCAGTGGTCTAGGAAGCAGGTTAATGCCCCTTTCACTCTGCAAATGTTTTTGGGACATTCAGGGCTCTCTGACACCGATTTTGGCCCACCAACATTTTCTGGACTTTAGGGGGTCTAGGATGCCTGTAAACCCCTTTTTTGGACCTCCAAAGTTTTCAACATTTTTGCAGGCCTAAAATGCATTTTAAGGCCTTTTTTGGGCTGCTAACATATTCTGAGCTTTCAGGGGTGTAGGATGCATTTTTCATGCCAAAAATATTTTTGGGAATTTCAGTGGTCTAGGATGCGGGTTAATGCCCCTTTCAGGCTGCAAATCTGTTTGGGACATTCAGAGCTCTCTGACACTGTTTTTGGGCCACCAACATTTTCTGGACTTTAGGGGGTCTAGGATGTCTGTAAACCCCTTTTTTGGGCCTCCAAAGTTTTCAACATTTTTGCAGGCCTAAAATGCATTTTAAGGCCTTTTTTGGGCTGCTAACATATTCTGAGCTTAAGGGTTGTAGGATGCATTTTTCGTGCAAAAAATATTTTTGGGATTTTCAGTGGTCTAGGATGCGGTTTAATGCCCCTTTCAGGCTGCAAATGTTTTTGGGAATTCAGGGCTCTCTGACACCATTTTTGAGCCACAATCATTTTCTGGACGTTAGGGGGTCTCGGATGCCTGTACCCCCTTTTTTGGGCCTCCAAAGTTTTCAACATGTTTGCAGGCCTAAAATGCATTTTAAGGCCTTTTTTGGGCTGCTAACATATTCTGAGCTTCAGGGGTATAGGTTGCATTTTTCATGCCAAAAATATTTTGGGGAATTTCAGTGGTCTAGGATGCGGCTTAATGCCCCTTTCAGGCTGCAAACGTATTTGGGGCATTCAGAGCTCTCTGACACCACTTTTGGGCCACCAACATTTTCTGGACTTTAGGGGGTCTAGGATGCCTGTAAACCCCTTTTTTGGTCCTTCAAAGTTTTCAACATTTTTGCAGGCCTAAAATGCATTTTAAGGCCTTTTTTTGAGATGCCAACATTTTCTGATCTTTCAGGGTTGTAGGATACATTTTTTGTGCCAAAACTATTTTTAGGAATTTCAGTGGTCTGGGATGTGGGTTAGTGCCACTTTCAGGCTGCAAATGTTTTTGGGATATTCAGAGCTCTCTGACACCGATTTTGGCCTACCAACATTTTCTGGACTTTAGGGGGTCTAGGATGCCTGTAAACCCCTTTTTTTGGCCTCCAAAGTGTTCAACATTTGTGCAGGCCTAAAATGCATTTTAAGGCCTTTTTTGGGCTGCTAACATATTCTGAGCTTTCAGGGGTGTAGGATGCATTTTTCATGCCAAAAATATTTTTGGGAATTTCAGTGGTCTAGGATGCGGGTTAATGCCCCTTTCAGGCTGCACATGTTTTTGGGACATTCAGGGCTCTCTGACACCATTTTTGGGCCACCAACATTTCCTGGACTTTAGGGGGTCTAGGATGCCTGTAAACCCCTTTTTTCGGCCTCCAAAGTTTTCAACATTTTTGCAGGCCTAAAATGCATTTTAAGGCCTTTTTTGGGCTGCTAACATATTCTGAGCTTTCAGGGGTGTAGGATGCATTTTTCATGCCAAAAATATTTTGGGGAATTTCAGTGGTCTAGGATGCGACTTAATGCCCCTTTCAGGCTGCAAATCTGTTTGGGACATTCAGAGCTCTCTGACACTGTTTTTGGGCCACCAACATTTTCTGGACTTTAGGGGGTCTAGGATGTCTGTAAACCCCTTTTTTGGGCCTCCAAAGTTTTCAACATTTTTGCAGGCCTAAAATGCATTTTAAGGCCTTTTTTGGGCTGCTAACATATTCTGAGCTTAAGGGTTGTAGGATGCATTTTTTGTGCCAAAACTATTTTTAGGAATTTCAGTGGTCTGGGATGTGGGTTAGTGCCACTTTCAGGCTGCAAATGTTTTTGGGACATTCAGAGCTCTCTGACACCGATTTTGGCCCACCAACATTTTCTGGACTTTGGGGGGTCTAGGATGCCTGTAAACCCCTTTTTTTGGCCTCCAAAGTTTTCAACATTTGTGCAGGCCTAAGAAGCATTTTAAGTCCTTTTTTTGAGCTGCCAACATTTTCTGATCTTTCAGGGTTGTAGGATGCATTTTTTGTGCCAAAAATATTTTTGGGAATTTCAGTGGTCTAGGATGCGGGTTAATGCCCCTTTGAGGCTGCAAATGTTTTTGGGACATTCAGAGCTCTCTGACACAGATTTTGGCCCACCAACATTTTCTGGACTTTAGGGGGTCGAGGATGCCTCTAAACCCCTTTTTTCCACCTCCAAAGTTTTCAACATTTTTGCAAGCCTAAGATGCACTTTAAGGGATTTTTTGGTTGCTAACATTTTCAGAACTTTCAGGGGTGTAGGATGCATTTTTCATGCCAAAGATATTTTGGAGAATTTCAGTGGTCTAGGATGCGGCTTAATGCCCCTTTCAGGCTGCAAATGTTTTTGGGACATTCAGAGCTCTCTGACACCGATTTTGGCCCACCAACATTTTCTGGACTTTGGGGGGTCTAGGATGCCTGTAAACCCCTTTTTTTGGCCTCCAAAGTTTTCAACATTTGTGCAGGCCTAAGAAGCATTTTAAGTCCTTTTTTTGAGCTGCCAACATTTTCTGATCTTTCAGGGTTGTAGGATGCATTTTTTGTGCCAAAAATATTTTTGGGAATTTCAGTGGTCTAGGATGCGGGTTAATGCCCCTTTGAGGCTGCAAATGTTTTTGGGACATTCAGAGCTCTCTGACACAGATTTTGGCCCACCAACATTTTCTGGACTTTAGGGGGTCGAGGATGCCTCTAAACCCCTTTTTTCCACCTCCAAAGTTTTCAACATTTGTGCAGGCCTAAAATGCATTTTAAGGCCTTTTTTGGGCTGCTAACATATTCTGAGCTTTCAGGGGTGTAGGATGCATTTTTCATGCCAAAAATATTTTGGGGAATTTCAGTGGTCTAGGATGCGACTTAATGCCCCTTTCAGGCTGCAAATCTGTTTGGGACATTCAGAGCTCTCTGACACTGTTTTTGGGCCACCAACATTTTCTGGACTTTAGGGGGTCTAGGATGTCTGTAAACCCCTTTTTTGGGCCTCCAAAGTTTTCAACATTTTTGCAGGCCTAAAATGCATTTTAAGGCATTTTTTGGGCTGCTAACATATTCTGAGCTTAAGGGTTGTAGGATGCATTTTTTGTGCCAAAACTATTTTTAGGAATTTCAGTGGTCTGGGATGTGGGTTAGTGCCACTTTCAGGCTGCAAATGTTTTTGGGACATTCAGAGCTCTCTGACACCGATTTTGGCCCACCAACATTTTCTGGACTTTGGGGGGTCTAGGATGCCTGTAAACCCCTTTTTTTGGCCTCCAAAGTTTTCAACATTTGTGCAGGCCTAAGAAGCATTTTAAGTCCTTTTTTTGAGCTGCCAACATTTTCTGATCTTTTAGGGTTGTAGGATGCATTTTTTGTGCCAAAAATATTTTTGGGAATTTCAGTGGTCTAGGATGCGGGTTAATGCCCCTTTGAGGCTGCAAATGTTTTTGGGACATTCAGAGCTCTCTGACACAGATTTTGGCCCACCAACATTTTCTGGACTTTAGGGGGTCGAGGATGCCTCTAAACCCCTTATTTCCACCTCCAAAGTTTTCAACATTTTTGCAACCCTAAGATGCACTTTAAGGGATTTTTTGGTTGCTAACATTTTCAGAACTTTCAGGGGTGTAGGATGCATTTTTCATGCCAAAGATATTTTGGAGAATTTCAGTGGTCTAGGATGCGGCTTAATGCCCCTTTCAGGCTGCAAATGTTTTTGGGACATTCAGAGCTCTCTGACACCGATTTTGGCCCACCAACATTTTCTGGACCCTAGGGGGTCTAGGATGCCTGTAAACCCCTTTTTTTCGGCCTCCAAAGGTTTCAACATTTTTGCAGGCCTAAAATGCATTTTAAGGCCTTTTTTGGGCTGCTAACATATTCTGAGCTTCAGGGGTGTAGGATGCATTTTTCGTGCAAAAAATATTTTTGGGATTTTCAGTGGTCTAGGATGCGGGTTAATGCCCCTTTCAGGCTGCAAATGTTTTTGGGAATTCAGGGCTCTCTGACACCATTTTTGAGCCACAATCATTTTCTGGACTTTAGGGGTTCTCGGATGCCTGTACCCCCTTTTTTGGGCCTCCAAAGCTTTCAACATTTTTGCAGGCCTAAAATGCATTTTAAGGCCTTTTTTCGGCTGCTAACATATTCTGAGCTTCACGGGTATAGGTTGCATTTTTCATGCCAAAAATATTTTGGGGAATTTCAGTGGTCTAGGATGCGGCTTAATGCCCCTTTCAGGCTGCAAATGTATTTGGGGCATTCAGAGCTCTCTGACACCATTTTTGGGCCACCAACATTTTCTGGACTTTAGGGGGTCTAGGATGCCTGTAAACCCCTTTTTTGGTCCTTCAAAGTTTTCAACATTTTTGCAGGCCTAAAATGCATTTTAAGGCCTTTTTTTGAGATGCCAACATTTTCTGATCTTTCAGGGTTGTAGGATGCATTTTTTGTGCCAAAATTATTTTTAGGAATTTCAGTGGTCTGGGATGTGCGTTAGTGCCACTTTCAGGCTGCAAATGTTTTTGGGACATTCAGAGCTCTCTGACACCGATTTTGGCCCACCAACATTTTCTGGACTTTAGGGGGTCTAGGATGCTTGTAAACCCCTTTTTTTGGCCTCCAAAGTGTTCAACATTTGTGCAGGCCTAAGAAGCGTTTTAAGTCCTTTTTTTTAGCTGCCAACATTTTCTGATCTTTCAGGGTTGTAGGATGCATTTTTTGTGGCAAAAATGTTTTGGGGAATTTCAGTGGTCCAGGATTCGATTTAATGCCTCCTTCAGGCTGCAAATCTGTTTGGGACATTCAGAGCTCTCTGACACTGTTTTTGGGCCACAAACATTTTCTGGACTTTAGGGGGTCTAGGATGCATGTAAACCCCTTTTTTGGGCCTCCAAAGTTTTCAACATTTTTGCAGGCGTAAAAAGCATTTTAAGGCCTTTTTTGGGCTGCTAACATATTCTGAGCTTCAGGGGTGTAGGATGTATTTTTTGTGCCAAAAATATTTTTGGGAATTTCAGTGGTCTAGGATGCGGGTTAATGCCTCTTTCAGGCTGCAAATGTTTTTGGGACATTCAGAGCTCTCTGACACAGATTTTGGCCCACCAACATTTTCTGGACTTTAGGGGGTCTAGGATGCCTCTAAACCCCTTTTTTCCACCTCCAAAGTTTTCAACATTTTTGCAAGCCTAAGATGCACTTTAAGGCATTTTTGGGCTGCTAACATTTTCAGAACTTTCAGGGGTGTAGTATGCATTTTTTGTGCCAAAAATATTTTTGGGAATTTCAGTGGTCTAGGATGCGGCTTAATGCCCGTTTCACTCTGCAAATGTTTTTGGGAGTTTCAGGGCTCTCTGACACCGATTTTGGCCCACCAACATTTTCTGGACTTTAGGGGGTCTAGGATGCCTGTAAACCCCTTTTTTGGGCCTCCAAAGTTTTCAACATTTTTGCAGGCCTAAAATGCATTTTAAGGCCTTTTTTGGGCTGCTGACATATTCTGAGCTTTCAGGGGTGTAGGATGCATTTTTCATGCCAAAAATATTTTTGGGAATTTCAGTGGTCTAGGATGTAGGTTAATGCCCCTTTCAGGATGCAAATGTTTTTGGGACATTCAGGGCTCTCTGACACCATTTTTGGGCCACCAACATTTTCTGGACTTTAGGGGGTCTAGGATGCCTGTAAACCCCTTTTTTGGGCCTCCAAAGTTTTCAACATTTTTGCAGGCCTAAAATGCATTTTAAGGCCTTTTTTGGGCTGCTAACATATTCTGAGCTTTCAGGGGTGTAGGATGCATTTTTCGTGCAAAAAATATTTTTGGGATTTTCAGTGGTCTAGGATGCGGGTTAATGCCCCTTTCAGGCTGCAAATGTTTTTGGGAATTCAGGGCTCTCTGACACCATTTTTGAGCCACAATCATTTTCTGGACTTTAGGGGGTCTCGGATGCCTATACCCCCTTTTTTGGGCCTCCAAAGTTTTCAACATTTTTGCAGGCCTAAAATGAATTTTAAGGCCTTTTTTGGGCTGCTGACATATTCTGAGCTTCAGCGGTATAGGTTGCATTTTTCATGCCAAAAATATTTTGGGGAATTTCAGTGGTCTAGGATGCGGCTTAATGCCCCTTTCAGGCTGCAAATGTATTTGGGGCATTCAGAGCTCTCTGACACCATTTTTGGGCCACCAACATTTTCTGGACTTTAGGGGGTCTAGAATGCCTGTAAACCCCTTTTTTGGGCCTCCACAGTTTTCAGCATTTTTGCAAGCCTAAAATGCATTTTAAGGCCTTTTTTGGGCTGCTAACATATTCTGAGCTTTCAGGGGTGTAGGATGCATTTTTCATGCCAAAAATATTTTGGGGAATTTCAGTGGTCTAGGATGTGGCTTAATGCCCCTTTCAGGCTGCAAATGTATTTGGGGCATTTAGAGCTCTCTGACACCGATTTTGGCCCACCAACATTTTCTGGACCTTAGGGGGTCTAGGATGCCTGTAAACCCCTTTTTTTGGCCTCCAAAGTGTTCAACATTTGTGCAGGCCTAAGAAGCATTTTAAGTCCTTTTTTTGAGCTGCCAACATTTTCTGATCTTTCAGGGTTGTAGGATGCATTTTTTGTGGCAAAAATGTTTTGGGGAATTTCAGTGGTCTAGGATTCGACTTAATGCCCCCTTCAGGCTGCGAATCTGTTTGGGACATTCAGAGCTCTCTGACACTGTTTTTGGGCCACAAACATTTTCTGGACTTTAGGGGGTCTAGGATGCCTGTAAACCCCTTATTTGGTCCTTTAAAAGTTTTCAACATTTTTGCAGGCCTAAAATGCATTTTAAGGCCTTTTTTTGGGCTGCTAACATATTCTGAGCTTTCAGGGGTGTAGGATGCATTTTTCGTGCCAAAAATATTTTTGGGAATTTCAGTGGTCTAGGATGCGAGTTAATGCCCCTTTCAGGCTGCAAATGTTTTTGCGACATTCAGGGCTCTCTGACACCATTTTTGGGCCACCAACATTTTCTGGACTTTAGGGGGTCTAGAATGCCTATAAACCCCTTTTTTGGGCCTCCACAGTTTTCAACATTTTTGCAGGCCTAAAATGCATTTTATGGCCTTTTTTGGGCTGCTAACATATTCTGAGCTTTCAGGGGTGTAGGATGCATTTATCATGCCAAAAATATTTTGCGGAATTTCAGTGGTCTAGGATGTGGCTTAATGCCCCTTTCAGGCTGCAAATGTATTTGGGGCATTTAGAGCTCTCTGACACCGATTTTGGCCCACCAACATTTTCTGGACTTTAGGGGGTCTAGGATGCCTGTAAACCCCTTTTTGGGCCTCCAAAATTTTCAACATTTTTGCAGGCGTAAAATGCATTTCAAGGCCTTTTTTGGGCTGCTAACATATTCTGAGCCTTAGCGGTGTAGGATGCATTTTTCGTGCAAAAAATATTTTTGGGATTTTCAGTGGTCTAGGATGCAGGTTAATGCCCCTTTCAGGCTGCAAATGTTTTTGGGAATTCAGGGCTCTCTGACACCATTTTTGAGCCACAATCATTTTCTGGACTTTAGGGGGTCTCGGATGCCTGTACCCCCTTTTTTGGGCCTCCAAAGCTGTCAACATTTTTGCAGGCCTAAAATGCATTTTAAGGCCTTATTGGGCTGCTAACATATTCTGAGCTTCACGGGTATAGGTTGCATTTTTCATGCCAAAAATATTTTGGGGAATTTCAGTGGTCTAGGATGCAGCTTAATGCCCCTTTCAGGCTGCACATGTATTTGGGGCATTCAGAGCTCTCTGACACCGATTTTGGCCCACCAACATTTTCTGGACTTTAGGGGGTCTAGGATGCTTGTAAACCCCTTTTTTGGCCTCCAAAGTGTTCAACATTTGTGCAGGCCTAAGAAGCATTTTAAGTCCTTTTTTTGAGCTGCCAACATTTTCTGATCTTTCAGGGTTGTAGGATGCATTTTTTGTGGCAAAAATGTTTTTGGGAATTTCAGTGGTCCAGGATTCGCCTTAATGCCCCTTTCAGGCTGCAAATCTGTTTGGGACATTCAGAGCTCTCTGACACTGTTTTTGGGCCACAAACATTTTCTGGACTTTAGGGGGTCTAGGATGCCTCTAAACCCCTTTTTTCCACCTCCAAAGTTTTCAACATTTTTGCAGGCCTAAACTGCATTTTAAGGCCTTTTTTGGGATGCTAACATATTCTGAGTTTTCAGGGGTGTAGGATGCATTTTTCGTGCAAAAAATATTTTTGGGAATTTCAGTGGTCTAGGATGCGGGTTAATACCCCTTTCAGGCTGCAAATGTTTTTGGGAATTCAGGGCTCTCTGACACCATTTTTGAGCCACAATCATTTTCTGGACTTTAGGGGGTCTAGGATGCCTGTACCCTCTTTTTTGGGCCTCCAAAGTTTTCAACATTTTTGCAGACCTAAAATGCATTTTAACTCCTTTTTTGGGCTGCTAACATATTCTGAGCTTCAGGGGTATAGGTTGCATTTTTCATGCCAAAAATATTTTGGGGAATTTCAGTGGTCTAGGATGTGGCTTAATGCCCCTTTCAGGCTGCAAATGTATTTGGGGCATTCAGAGCTCTCTGACACCGATTTTGGCCCACCAACATTTTCTGGACTTTAGGGGGTCTAGGATGCCTGTAAACCCCGTTTTTGGTCCTTCAAAGTTTTCAACATTTTTGCAGGCCTAAAATGCATTTTAAGGCCTTTTCTGGGCTGCTAACATATTCTGAGCTTTCAGGGGTGTAGGATGCATTTTTCGTGGCAAAAATATTTTTGGGAATTTCAGTGGTCTAGGATGCGAGTTAATGCCCCTTTCAGGCTGACAATGTTTTTGGGACATTCAGAGCTCTCTGACACAGATTTTGGCCCACCAACATTTTCTGGACTTTAGGGGGTCTAGGATGCCTGTAAACCCCTTTTTTGGTCCTTCAAAGTTTTCAACATTTTTGCAGGCCTAAAATGCATTTTAAGGCATTTTTGGGCAGCTAACATATTCTGAGCTTTCAGGGGTGTAGGATGCATTTTTCATGCCAAAGATATTTTGGAGAATTTCAGTGGTCTAGGATGCGGCTTAATGCCCCTTTCAGGCTGCAAATGTTTTTGGGACATTCAGGGCTCTCTGACACCATTTTTGGGCCACCAACATTTTCTGGACTTACGGGGGTCTAGAATGCCTATAAACCCCTTTTTTGGGCCTCCACAGTTTTCAACATTTTTGCAGGCCTAAAATGCATTTTAAGGCCTTTTTTGGGCTGCTAACATATTCTGAGCTTTCAGGGGTGTAGGATGCATTTTTCATGCCAAAAATATTTTGCGGAAATTCAGTGGTCTAGGATGTGGCTTAATGCCCCTTTCAGGCTGCAAATGTATTTGGGGCATTTAGAGCTCTCTGACACCGATTTTGGCCCACCAACATTTTCTGGACTTTAGGGGGTCTAGGATGCCTGTAAACCCCTTTTTGGGCCTCCAAAATTTTCAACATTTTTGCAGGCGTAAAATGCATTTCAAGGCCTTTTTTGGGCTGCTAACATATTCTGAGCCTTAGCGGTGTAGGATGCATTTTTCGTGCAAAAAATATTTTTGGGATTTTCAGTGGTCTAGGATGCGGGTTAATGCCCCTTTCAGGCTGCAAATGTTTTTGGGAATTCAGGGCTCTCTGACACCATTTTTGAGCCACAATCATTTTCTGGACTTTAGGGGGTCTCGGATGTCTGTACCCCCTTTTTTGGGCCTCCAAAGCTGTCAACATTTTTGCAGGCCTAAAATGCATTTTAAGGCCTTATTGGGCTGCTAACATATTCTGAGCTTCACGGGTATAGGTTGCATTTTTCATGCCAAAAATATTTTGGGGAATTTCAGTGGTCTAGGATGCAGCTTAATGCCCCTTTCAGGCTGCACATGTATTTGGGGCATTCAGAGCTCTCTGACACCGATTTTGGCCCACCAACATTTTCTGGACTTTAGGGGGTCTAGGATGCTTGTAAACCCCTTTTTTGGCCTCCAAAGTGTTCAACATTTGTGCAGGCCTAAGAAGCATTTTAAGTCCTTTTTTTGAGCTGCCAATATTTTCTGATCTTTCAGGGTTGTAGGATGCATTTTTTGTGGCAAAAATGTTTTTGGGAATTTCAGTGGTCCAGGATTCGACTTAATGCCCCCTTCAGGCTGCAAATGTTTTTGGGACATTCAGAGCTCTCTGACACAGATTTTGGCCCACCAACATTTTCTGGACTTTAGGGGGTCTAGGATGCCTCTAAACCCCTTTTTTCCACCTCCAAAGTTTGCAACATTTTTGCAAGCCTAAGATGCACTTTAAGGCATTTTTGGGCTGCTAACATTTTCAGAACTTTCAGGGGTTTAGTATGCATTTTTTGTCCCAAAAATATTTTTGGGAATTTCAGTGGTCTACAATGCGGCTTAATGCCCGTTTCACTCTGCAAATGTTTTTGGGACATTCAGGGCTCTCTGACACCGATTTTGGCCCACCAACATTTTCTGGACTTTAGGGGGTCTAGGATGCCTGTAAACCCCTTTTTTGGGCCTCCAAAGTTTTCAACATTTTTGCAGGCGTAAAATGCATTTTAAGGGCTTTTTTGGGCTGCTAACATATTCTGAGCTTCAGGGGTGTAGGATGCAGTTTTTGTGCCAAAAATATTTTTGGGAATTTCAGTGGTCTAGGATGCGGGTTAATGCCCCTTTGAGGCTGCAAATGTTTTTGGGACATTCAGAGCTCTCTGACACAGATTTTGGCCCACCAACATTTTCTGGACTTTAGGGGGTCTAAGATGCCTCTAAACCCCTTTTTTCCACCTCCAAAGTTTTCAACATTTTTGCAAGCCTAAGATGCACTTTAAGGGATTTTTTGGTTGCTAACATTTTCAGAACTTTCAGGGGTGTAGGATGCATTTTTCATGCCAAAGATATTTTGGAGAATTTCAGTGGTCTAGGATGCGGCTTAATGCCCCTTTCAGGCTGCAAATGTATTTGGGGCATTCAGAGCTCTCTGACACCATTTTTGGGCCACCAACATTTTCTAGACTTTAGGGGGTCTAGGATGCCTGTAAACCCCTTATTTGGTCCTTCAAAGTTTTCAACATTTTTGCAGGCCTAAAATGCATTTTAAGGCCTTTTTTTGAGATGCCAACATTTTCTGATCTTTCAGGGTTGTAGGATGCATTTTTTGTGCCAAAACTATTTTTAGGAATTTCAGTGGTCTGGGATGTGCGTTAGTGACACTTTCAGGCTGCAAATGTTTTTGGGACATTCAGAGCTCTCTGACACCGATTTTGGCCCACCAACATTTTCTGGACTTTAGGGGGTCTAGGATGCTTGTAAACCCCTTTTTTTGGCCTCCAAAGTGTTCAACATTTGTGCAGGCCTAAGAAGCATTTTAAGTCCTTTTTTTGAGCTGCCAACATTTTCTGATCTTTCAGGGTTGTAGGATGCATTTTTTGTGGCAAAAATGTTTTGGGGAATTTCAGTGGTCCAGGATTCGACTTAATGCCCCCTTCAGGCTGCAAATCTGTTTGGGACATTCAGAGCTCTCTGACACTGTTTTTGGGCCACAAACATTTTCTGGACTTTAGGGGGTCTAGGATGCATGTAAACCCCTTTTTTGGGCCTCCAAAGTTTTCAACATTTTTGCAGGCGTAAAATGCATTTTAAGGCCTTTTTTGGGCTGCTAACATATTCTGAGCTTCAGGGGTGTAGGATGCATTTTTTGTGCCAAAAATATTTTTGGGAATTTCAGTGGTCTAGGATGCGGGTTAATGCCCCTTTCAGGCTGCACATGTTTTTGGGACATTCAGGGCTCTCTGACACCATTTTTGGGCCACCAACATTTTCTGGACTTTAGGGGGTCTAGGATGCCTGTAAACCCCTTTTTTGGGCCTCCAAAGTTTTCAACATTTTTGCAGGCGTAAAATGCATTTTAAGGCCTTTTTTGGGCTGCTAACATATTCTGAGCTTTCAGGGGTGTAGGATGCATTTTTCGTGCAAAAAATATTTTTGGGATTTTCAGTGGTCTAGGATGCGGGTTAATGCCCCTTTCAGGCTGCAAATGTTTTTGGGAATTCAGGGCTCTCTGACACCATTTTTGAGCCACAATCATTTTCTGGACTTTAGGGGGTCTCGGATGCCTGTACCCCCTTTTTTGGGCCTCCAAAGTTTTCAACATTTTTGCAGGCCTAAAATGCATTTTAAGGCCTTTTTTCGGCTGCTAACATATTCTGAGCTTCACGGGTATAGGTTGCATTTTTCATGCCAAAAATATTTTGGGGAATTTCAGTGGTCTAGGATGCGGCTTAATGCCCCTTTCATGCTGCAAATGTATTTGGGGCATTCAGAGCTCTCTGACACCATTTCTGGGCCACCAACATTTTCTGGACTTTAGGGGGTCTAGAATGCCTGTAAACCCCTTTTCTGGGCCTCCACAGTTTTCAACATTTTTGCAAGCCTAAAATGCATTTTAAGGCCTTTTTTGGGCTGCTAACATATTCTGAGCTTTCAGGGGTGTAGGATGCATTTTTCATGCCAAAAATATTTTGGGGAATTTCAGTGGTCTAGGATGTGGCTTAATGCCCCTTTCAGGCTGCAAATGTATTTGGGGCATTTAGAGCTCTCTGACACCGATTTTGGCCCACCAACATTTTCTGGACTTTAGGGGGTCTAGGATGCCTGTAAACCCCTTTTTTGGTCCTTCAAAGTTTTCAACATTTTTGCAGGCCTAAAATGCATTTTAAGGCCTTTTTTGAGATGCCAACATTTTCTGATCTTTCAGGGTTGTAGGATGCATTTTTTGTGCCAAAACTATTTTTAGGAATTTCAGTGGTCTGGGATGTGGGTTAGTGCCACTTTCAGGCTGCAAATGTTTTTGGGACATTCAGAGCTCTCTGACACCGATTTTGGGGCCCACCAACATTTTCTGGACTTTAGGGGGTCTAGGATGCTTGTAAACCCCTTTTTTTGGCCTCCAAAGTGTTCAACATTTGTGCAGGCCTAAGAAGCATTTTAAGTCCTTTTTTAGAGCTGCCAACATTTTCTGATCTTTCAGGGTTGTAGGAGGCATTTTTTGTGGCAAAAATGTTTTGGGGAATTTCAGTGGTCCAGGATTCGACTTAATGCCCCCTTCAGGCTGCAAATCTGTTTGGGACATTCAGAGCTCTCTGACACTGTTTTTGGGCCACAAACATTTTCTGGACTTTAGGGGGTCTAGGATGCCTGTAAACCCCTTTTTTGGGCCTCCAAAGTTTTCAACATTTTTGCAGGCGTAAAATGCATTTTAAGGCCTTTTTTGGGCTGCTAACATATTCTGAGCTTCAGGGGTGTAGGATGCATTTTTTGTGCCAAAAATATTTTTGGGAATTTCAGTGGTCTAGGATGCGGGTAATGCCCCTTTCAGGCTGCAAATGTTTTTGAGACATTCAGAGCTCTCTGACACAGATTTTGGCCCACCAACATTTTCTGACTTTAGGGGGTCTAGGATGCCTCTAAACCCCTTTTTTCCACCTCCAAAGTTTTCAACATTTTTGCACGCCTAAAATGCATTTTAAGGCCTTTTTTGGGCTGCTAACATATTCTGTGCCTTAGTGGTGACGGATGCATTTTTCGTGCAAAAAATATTTTTGGGAATTTCAGTGGTCTAGGAAGCAGGTTAATGCCCCTTTCACTCTGCAAATGTTTTTGGGACATTCAGGGCTCTCTGACACCGATTTTGGCCCACCAACATTTTCTGGACTTTAGGGGGTCTAGGATGCCTGTAAACCCCTTTTTTGGACCTCCAAAGTTTTCAACATTTTTGCAGGCCTAAAATGCATTTTAAGGCCTTTTTTGGGCTGCTAACATATTCTGAGCTTTCAGGGGTGTAGGATGCATTTTTCATGCCAAAAATATTTTTGGGAATTTCAGTGGTCTAGGATGCGGGTTAATGCCCCTTTCAGGCTGCAAATCTGTTTGGGACATTCAGAGCTCTCTGACACTGTTTTTGGGCCACCAACATTTTCTGGACTTTAGGGGGTCTAGGATGTCTGTAAACCCCTTTTTTGGGCCTCCAAAGTTTTCAACATTTTTGCAGGCCTAAAATGCATTTTAAGGCCTTTTTTGGGCTGCTAACATATTCTGAGCTTAAGGGTTGTAGGATGCATTTTTCGTGCAAAAAATATTTTTGGGATTTTCAGTGGTCTAGGATGCGGTTTAATGCCCCTTTCAGGCTGCAAATGTTTTTGGGAATTCAGGGCTCTCTGACACCATTTTTGAGCCACAATCATTTTCTGGACGTTAGGGGGTCTCGGATGCCTGTACCCCCTTTTTTGGGCCTCCAAAGTTTTCAACATGTTTGCAGGCCTAAAATGCATTTTAAGGCCTTTTTTGGGCTGCTAACATATTCTGAGCTTCAGGGGTATAGGTTGCATTTTTCATGCCAAAAATATTTTGGGGAATTTCAGTGGTCTAGGATGCGGCTTAATGCCCCTTTCAGGCTGCAAATGTATTTGGGGCATTCAGAGCTCTCTGACACCACTTTTGGGCCACCAACATTTTCTGGACTTTAGGGGGTCTAGGATGCCTGTAAACCCCTTTTTTGGTCCTTCAAAGTTTTCAACATTTTTGCAGGCCTAAAATGCATTTTAAGGCCTTTTTTTGAGATGCCAACATTTTCTGATCTTTCAGGGTTGTAGGATACATTTTTTGTGCCAAAACTATTTTTAGGAATTTCAGTGGTCTGGGATGTGGGTTAGTGCCACTTTCAGGCTGCAAATGTTTTTGGGATATTCAGAGCTCTCTGACACCGATTTTGGCCCACCAACATTTTCTGGACTTTAGGGGGTCTAGGATGCCTGTAAACCCCTTTTTTTGGCCTCCAAAGTGTTCAACATTTGTGCAGGCCTAAAATGCATTTTAAGGCCTTTTTTGGGCTGCTAACATATTCTGAGCTTTCAGGGGTGTAGGATGCATTTTTCATGCCAAAAATATTTTTGGGAATTTCAGTGGTCTAGGATGCGGGTTAATGCCCCTTTCAGGCTGCACATGTTTTTGGGACATTCAGGGCTCTCTGACACCATTTTTGGGCCACCAACATTTCCTGGACTTTAGGGGGTCTAGGATGCCTGTAAACCCCTTTTTTCGGCCTCCAAAGTTTTCAACATTTTTGCAGGCCTAAAATGCATTTTAAGGCCTTTTTTGGGCTGCTAACATATTCTGAGCTTTCAGGGGTGTAGGATGCATTTTTCATGCCAAAAATATTTTGGGGAATTTCAGTGGTCTAGGATGCGACTTAATGCCCCTTTCAGGCTGCAAATCTGTTTGGGACATTCAGAGCTCTCTGACACTGTTTTTGGGCCACCAACATTTTCTGGACTTTAGGGGGTCTAGGATGTCTGTAAACCCCTTTTTTGGGCCTCCAAAGTTTTCAACATTTTTGCAGGCCTAAAATGCATTTTAAGGCCTTTTTTGGGCTGCTAACATATTCTGAGCTTAAGGGTTGTAGGATGCATTTTTTGTGCCAAAACTATTTTTAGGAATTTCAGTGGTCTGGGATGTGGGTTAGTGCCACTTTCAGGCTGCAAATGTTTTTGGGACATTCAGAGCTCTCTGACACCGATTTTGGCCCACCAACATTTTCTGGACTTTGGGGGGTCTAGGATGCCTGTAAACCCCTTTTTTTGGCCTCCAAAGTTTTCAACATTTGTGCAGGCCTAAGAAGCATTTTAAGTCCTTTTTTTGAGCTGCCAACATTTTCTGATCTTTCAGGGTTGTAGGATGCATTTTTTGTGCCAAAAATATTTTTGGGAATTTCAGTGGTCTAGGATGCGGGTTAATGCCCCTTTGAGGCTGCAAATGTTTTTGGGACATTCAGAGCTCTCTGACACAGATTTTGGCCCACCAACATTTTCTGGACTTTAGGGGGTCGAGGATGCCTCTAAACCCCTTTTTTCCACCTCCAAAGTTTTCAACATTTTTGCAAGCCTAAGATGCACTTTAAGGGATTTTTTGGTTGCTAACATTTTCAGAACTTTCAGGGGTGTAGGATGCATTTTTCATGCCAAAGATATTTTGGAGAATTTCAGTGGTCTAGGATGCGGCTTAATGCCCCTTTCAGGCTGCAAATGTTTTTGGGACATTCAGAGCTCTCTGACACCGATTTTGGCCCACCAACATTTTCTGGACTTTGGGGGGTCTAGGATGCCTGTAAACCCCTTTTTTTGGCCTCCAAAGTTTTCAACATTTGTGCAGGCCTAAGAAGCATTTTAAGTCCTTTTTTTGAGCTGCCAACATTTTCTGATCTTTCAGGGTTGTAGGATGCATTTTTTGTGCCAAAAATATTTTTGGGAATTTCAGTGGTCTAGGATGCGGGTTAATGCCCCTTTGAGGCTGCAAATGTTTTTGGGACATTCAGAGCTCTCTGACACAGATTTTGGCCCACCAACATTTTCTGGACTTTAGGGGGTCGAGGATGCCTCTAAACCCCTTTTTTCCACCTCCAAAGTTTTCAACATTTGTGCAGGCCTAAAATGCATTTTAAGGCCTTTTTTGGGCTGCTAACATATTCTGAGCTTTCAGGGGTGTAGGATGCATTTTTCATGCCAAAAATATTTTGGGGAATTTCAGTGGTCTAGGATGCGACTTAATGCCCCTTTCAGGCTGCAAATCTGTTTGGGACATTCAGAGCTCTCTGACACTGTTTTTGGGCCACCAACATTTTCTGGACTTTAGGGGGTCTAGGATGTCTGTAAACCCCTTTTTTGGGCCTCCAAAGTTTTCAACATTTTTGCAGGCCTAAAATGCATTTTAAGGCATTTTTTGGGCTGCTAACATATTCTGAGCTTAAGGGTTGTAGGATGCATTTTTTGTGCCAAAACTATTTTTAGGAATTTCAGTGGTCTGGGATGTGGGTTAGTGCCACTTTCAGGCTGCAAATGTTTTTGGGACATTCAGAGCTCTCTGACACCGATTTTGGCCCACCAACATTTTCTGGACTTTGGGGGGTCTAGGATGCCTGTAAACCCCTTTTTTTGGCCTCCAAAGTTTTCAACATTTGTGCAGGCCTAAGAAGCATTTTAAGTCCTTTTTTTGAGCTGCCAACATTTTCTGATCTTTTAGGGTTGTAGGATGCATTTTTTGTGCCAAAAATATTTTTGGGAATTTCAGTGGTCTAGGATGCGGGTTAATGCCCCTTTGAGGCTGCAAATGTTTTTGGGACATTCAGAGCTCTCTGACACAGATTTTGGCCCACCAACATTTTCTGGACTTTAGGGGGTCGAGGATGCCTCTAAACCCCTTTTTTCCACCTCCAAAGTTTTCAACATTTTTGCAACCCTAAGATGCACTTTAAGGGATTTTTTGGTTGCTAACATTTTCAGAACTTTCAGGGGTGTAGGATGCATTTTTCATGCCAAAGATATTTTGGAGAATTTCAGTGGTCTAGGATGCGGCTTAATGCCCCTTTCAGGCTGGAAATGTTTTTGGGACATTCAGAGCTCTCTGACACCGATTTTGGCCCACCAACATTTTCTGGACCCTAGGGGGTCTAGGATGCCTGTAAACCCCTTTTTTTCGGCCTCCAAAGGTTTCAACATTTTTGCAGGCCTAAAATGCATTTTAAGGCCTTTTTTGGGCTGCTAACATATTCTGAGCTTCAGGGGTGTAGGATGCATTTTTCGTGCAAAAAATATTTTTGGGATTTTCAGTGGTCTAGGATGCGGGTTAATGCCCCTTTCAGGCTGCAAATGTTTTTGGGAATTCAGGGCTCTCTGACACCATTTTTGAGCCACAATCATTTTCTGGACTTTAGGGGTTCTCGGATGCCTGTACCCCCTTTTTTGGGCCTCCAAAGCTTTCAACATTTTTGCAGGCCTAAAATGCATTTTAAGGCCTTTTTTCGGCTGCTAACATATTCTGAGCTTCACGGGTATAGGTTGCATTTTTCATGCCAAAAATATTTTGGGGAATTTCAGTGGTCTAGGATGCGGCTTAATGCCCCTTTCAGGCTGCAAATGTATTTGGGGCATTCAGAGCTCTCTGACACCATTTTTGGGCCACCAACATTTTCTGGACTTTAGGGGGTCTAGGATGCCTGTAAACCCCTTTTTTGGTCCTTCAAAGTTTTCAACATTTTTGCAGGCCTAAAATGCATTTTAAGGCCTTTTTTTGAGATGCCAACATTTTCTGATCTTTCAGGGTTGTAGGATGCATTTTTTGTGCCAAAATTATTTTTAGGAATTTCAGTGGTCTGGGATGTGCGTTAGTGCCACTTTCAGGCTGCAAATGTTTTTGGGACATTCAGAGCTCTCTGACACCGATTTTGGCCCACCAACATTTTCTGGACTTTAGGGGGTCTAGGATGCTTGTAAACCCCTTTTTTTGGCCTCCAAAGTGTTCAACATTTGTGCAGGCCTAAGAAGCGTTTTAAGTCCTTTTTTTTAGCTGCCAACATTTTCTGATCTTTCAGGGTTGTAGGATGCATTTTTTGTGGCAAAAATGTTTTGGGGAATTTCAGTGGTCCAGGATTCGATTTAATGCCTCCTTCAGGCTGCAAATCTGTTTGGGACATTCAGAGCTCTCTGACACTGTTTTTGGGCCACAAACATTTTCTGGACTTTAGGGGGTCTAGGATGCATGTAAACCCCTTTTTTGGGCCTCCAAAGTTTTCAACATTTTTGCAGGCGTAAAATGCATTTTAAGGCCTTTTTTGGGCTGCTAACATATTCTGAGCTTCAGGGGTGTAGGATGTATTTTTTGTGCCAAAAATATTTTTGGGAATTTCAGTGGTCTAGGATGCGGGTTAATGCCTCTTTCAGGCTGCAAATGTTTTTGGGACATTCAGAGCTCTCTGACACAGATTTTGGCCCACCAACATTTTCTGGACTTTAGGGGGTCTAGGATGCCTCTAAACCCCTTTTTTCCACCTCCAAAGTTTTCAACATTTTTGCAAGCCTAAGATGCACTTTAAGGCATTTTTGGGCTGCTAACATTTTCAGAACTTTCAGGGGTGTAGTATGCATTTTTTGTGCCAAAAATATTTTTGGGAATTTCAGTGGTCTAGGATGCGGCTTAATGCCCGTTTCACTCTGCAAATGTTTTTGGGAGTTTCAGGGCTCTCTGACACCGATTTTGGCCCACCAACATTTTCTGGACTTTAGGGGGTCTAGGATGCCTGTAAACCCCTTTTTTGGGCCTCCAAAGTTTTCAACATTTTTGCAGGCCTAAAATGCATTTTAAGGCCTTTTTTGGGCTGCTGACATATTCTGAGCTTTCAGGGGTGTAGGATGCATTTTTCATGCCAAAAATATTTTTGGGAATTTCAGTGGTCTAGGATGTAGGTTAATGCCCCTTTCAGGATGCAAATGTTTTTGGGACATTCAGGGCTCTCTGACACCATTTTTGGGCCACCAACATTTTCTGGACTTTAGGGGGTCTAGGATGCCTGTAAACCCCTTTTTTGGGCCTCCAAAGTTTTCAACATTTTTGCAGGCCTAAAATGCATTTTAAGGCCTTTTTTGGGCTGCTAACATATTCTGAGCTTTCAGGGGTGTAGGATGCATTTTTCGTGCAAAAAATATTTTTGGGATTTTCAGTGGTCTAGGATGCGGGTTAATGCCCCTTTCAGGCTGCAAATGTTTTTGGGAATTCAGGGCTCTCTGACACCATTTTTGAGCCACAATCATTTTCTGGACTTTAGGGGGTCTCGGATGCCTATACCCCCTTTTTTGGGCCTCCAAAGTTTTCAACATTTTTGCAGGCCTAAAATGAATTTTAAGGCCTTTTTTGGGCTGCTGACATATTCTGAGCTTCAGCGGTATAGGTTGCATTTTTCATGCCAAAAATATTTTGGGGAATTTCAGTGGTCTAGGATGCGGCTTAATGCCCCTTTCAGGCTGCAAATGTATTTGGGGCATTCAGAGCTCTCTGACACCATTTT
The DNA here is from genome assembly GCF_040938575.1 of Ambystoma mexicanum. Taxonomy (NCBI): domain Eukaryota; kingdom Metazoa; phylum Chordata; class Amphibia; order Caudata; family Ambystomatidae; genus Ambystoma; species Ambystoma mexicanum. The sequence continues at coordinate 345,547,714 of NC_090932.1, forward strand.
TGGGCCACCAACATTTTCTGGACTTTAGGGGGTCTAGAATGCCTGTAAACCCCTTTTTTGGGCCTCCACAGTTTTCAGCATTTTTGCAAGCCTAAAATGCATTTTAAGGCCTTTTTTGGGCTGCTAACATATTCTGAGCTTTCAGGGGTGTAGGATGCATTTTTCATGCCAAAAATATTTTGGGGAATTTCAGTGGTCTAGGATGTGGCTTAATGCCCCTTTCAGGCTGCAAATGTATTTGGGGCATTTAGAGCTCTCTGACACCGATTTTGGCCCACCAACATTTTCTGGACCTTAGGGGGTCTAGGATGCCTGTAAACCCCTTTTTTTGGCCTCCAAAGTGTTCAACATTTGTGCAGGCCTAAGAAGCATTTTAAGTCCTTTTTTTGAGCTGCCAACATTTTCTGATCTTTCAGGGTTGTAGGATGCATTTTTTGTGGCAAAAATGTTTTGGGGAATTTCAGTGGTCTAGGATTCGACTTAATGCCCCCTTCAGGCTGCGAATCTGTTTGGGACATTCAGAGCTCTCTGACACTGTTTTTGGGCCACAAACATTTTCTGGACTTTAGGGGGTCTAGGATGCCTGTAAACCCCTTATTTGGTCCTTTAAAAGTTTTCAACATTTTTGCAGGCCTAAAATGCATTTTAAGGCCTTTTTTTGGGCTGCTAACATATTCTGAGCTTTCAGGGGTGTAGGATGCATTTTTCGTGCCAAAAATATTTTTGGGAATTTCAGTGGTCTAGGATGCGAGTTAATGCCCCTTTCAGGCTCACAATGTTTTTGGGACATTCAGAGCTCTCTGACACAGATTTTGGCCCACCAACATTTTCTGGACTTTAGGGGGTCTAGGATGCCTCTAAACCCCTTTTTTCCACCTCCAAAGTTTTCTCCATTTTTGCAGGGCTAAGATGCACTTTAAGGCATTTTTGGGCTGCTAACATTTTCAGAACTTTCAGGGGCGTAGTATGTATTTTTTGTGCTAAAAATATTTTTGGGAATTTCAGTGGTCTAGGGTGCGGGTTAATGCCCCTTTCAGGCTGCAAATGTTTTAGGGACATTCAGGGCTCTCTGACACCATTTTTGGGCCACCAACATTTTCTGGACTTTAGGGGGTCTAGGATGCCTGTAAACCCCTTTTTGGGCCTCCAAAGTTTTCAACATTTTTGCAGGCTTAAAATGCATTTTAAGGGCTTTTTCGGGCTGCTAACATATTCTGAGCTTTCAGGGGTGTAAGATGCATTTTTCATGCCAAAAATATTTTTGGGAATTTCAGTGGTCTAGGATGCGGGTTAATGCCCCTTTCAGGCTGCAAATGTTTTTGGGACATTCAGGGCTCTCTGACACCATTTTTGGGCCACCAACATTTTCTGGACTTTAGGGGGTCTAGGGTGCCTGCAAACCCCTTTTTTGGGCCTCCAAAGTTTTCAACATTTTTGCAGGCGTAAAATGCATTTTAAGGCCTTTTTTGGGCTGCTAACATATTCTGAGCCTTAGCGGTGTAGGATGCATTTTTCGTGCAAAAAATATTTTTGGGATTTTCAGTGGTCTAGGATGCGGGTTAAGGCCCCTTTCAGGCTGCAAATGTTTTTGGGAATTCAGGGCTCTCTGACACCATTTTTGAGACACAATCATTTTCTGGACTTTAGGGGGTCTCGGATGCCTGTACCCCCTTTTTTGGGCCTCCAAGGTTTTCAACATTTTTGCAGGCCTAAAATGCATTTTAAGGCCTTTTTTGGGCTGCTAACATATTCTCAGCTTCAGGGGCATAGGTTGCATTTTTTGTGCCAAAACTATTTTTAGGAATTTCAGTGGTCTGGGATGTGGGTTAGTGCCACTTTCAGGCTGCAAATGTTTTTGGGACATTCAGAGCTCTCTGACACCGATTTTGGCCCACCAACATTTTCTGGACTTTAGGGGGTCTAGGATGCCTGTAAACCCCTTTTTTTGGCCTCCAAAGTGTTCAACATTTGTGCAGACCTAAGAAGCATTTTAAGTCCTTTTTTTGAGCTGCCAACATTTTCTGATCTTTCAGGGTTGTAGGATGAATTTTTTGTGCCAAAAATATTTTGGGGAATTTCAGTGGTCTAGGATGCGGGTTAATGCCCCTTTCAGGCTGCAAATCTGCTTGGGACATGCAGAGCTCTCTGACACTGTTTTTAGGCCACCAACATTTTCTGGACTTTAGGGGGTCTAGGATGCCTGTAAACCCCTTTTTTGGGCCTCCAAAGTTTTCAACATTTTTGCATGCCTAAAAAGCATTTTGAGGCCTTTTTTGGGCTGCTAACATATTCTGAGCCTTAGTGGTGACGGATGCATTTTTCGTGCAAAAAATATTTTTGGGAATTTCAGTGGTCTAGGATGCAGGTTAATGCCCCTTTCATGCTGCAAATGTTTTTGGGACATTCAGGGCTCTCTGACACCATTTTTGGGCCACCAACATTTTCTGGACTTTAGGGGGTGTAGGATGCCTGTACCCTTTTTTGGGCCTCCAAAGTTTTCAACATTTTTGCAGACCTAAAATGCATTTTAAGGCCTTTTTTGGGCTGCTAACATATTCTGAGCTTCAGGGGTATAGGTTGCATTTTTGATGCCAAAAATATTTTGGGGAATTTCAGTGGTCTAGGATGCAACTTAATGCCCCTTTCAGGCTACAAATCTGTTTGTGACATACAGAGCTATCTGACACTGTTTTGGCCACCAACATTTTCTGGACTTTAGGGGGTCTAGGATGCCTGTAAACCCCTTTTTTGGGCCTCCAAAGTGTTCAACATTTTTGCAGGCCTAAAATGCATTTTAAGGCCTTTTTTGGGCTGCTAACATATTCTGAGCTTTCAGGGGTGTAGGATGCATTTTTCATGCCAAAAATATTTTGGAGAATTTCAGTGGTCTAGGATGTGGCTTAATGCCCCTTTCAGGCTGCAAATGTTTTTGGGAATTTAGGGCTCTCTGACACCATTTTTGAGCCACAATCTTTTTCTGGACTTTAGGGGGTCTAGGATGCCTGTACCCTCTTTTTTGGGCCTCCAAAGTTTTCAACATTTTTGCAGACCTAAAATGCAGTTTAACTCCTTTTTTGGGGTGCTAACATATTCTGAGCTTCAGGGGTATAGGTTGCATTTTTCATGCCAAAAATATTTTGGGGAATTTCAGTGGTCTAGGATGCGGCTTAATGCCCCTTTCAGGCTGCAAATGTTTTTGGGAATTCAGGGCTCTCTGACACCATTTTTGAGCCACAATAATTTTCTGGACTTTAGGGGGTCTAGGATGCCTGTACCCTCTTTTTTGGGCCTCCAAAGTTTTCAACATTTTTGCAGACCTAAAATGCATTTTAACTCCTTTTTTGGGGTGCTAACATATTCTGAGCTTCAGGGGTATAGGTTGCATTTTTCATGCCAAAAATATTTTGGGGAATTTCAGTGGTCTAGGATTCGACTTAATGCCCCCTTCAGGCTGCAAATCTGTTTGGGACATTCAGAGCTCTCTGACACTGTTTTTGGGCCACAAACATTTTCTGGACTTTAGGGGGTCTAGGATGCCTGTAAACCCCTTTTTTGGGCCTCCAAAGTTTTCAACATTTTTGCAGGCGTAAAATGCATTTTAAGGCCTTTTTTGGGCTGCTAACATATTCTGAGCTTTCAGGGGTGTAGGATGCATTTTTGTGTCAAAACTATTTTTTAGGAATTTCAGTGGTCTGGGATGTGGGTTAGTGCCACTTTCAGGCTGCAAATGTTTTTGGGACATTCAGAGCTCTCTGACACCGATTTTGGCCCACCAACATTTTCTGGACTTTAGGGGGTCTAGGATGCCTGTAAACCCCTTTTTTTGGCCTCCAAAGTGTTCAACATTTGTGCAGGGCTAAGAAGCATTTTAAGTCCTTTTTTTGAGCTGCCAACATTTTCTGATCTTTCAGGGTTGTAGGATGCATTTTTTGTGGCAAAAATGTTTTGGGGAATTTCAGTGGTCTAGGATTCGCCTTAATGCCCCTTTCAGGCTGCAAATCTGTTTGGGACATTCAGAGCTCTCTGACACTGTTTTTGGGCCACAAACATTTTCTGGACTTTAGGGGGTCTAGGATGCCTGTAAACCCCTTTTTCGGGCCTCCAAAGTTTTCAACATTTTTGCAGGCGTAAAATGCATTTTAAGGGATTTTCTGGGCTGCTAACATATTCTGAGCTTCAGGGGTGTAGGATGCATTTTTTGTGCCAAAAATATTTTTGGGAATTTCAGTGGTCTAGGATGCGGGTTAATGCCCCTTTGAGGCTGCAAATGTTTTTGGGACATTCAGAGCTCTCTGACACAGATTTTGGCCCACCAACATTTTCTGGACTTTAGGGGGTCTAGGATGCCTCTAAACCCCTTTTTTCCACCTCCAAAGTTTTCAACATTTTTGCAAGCCTAAGATGCACTTTAAGGGATTTTTTGGCTGCTAACATGTTCAGAACTTTCAGGGGTGTAGGATGCATTTTTCATGCCAAAGATATTTTGGAGAATTTCAGTGGTCTAGGATGCGGCTTAATGCCCCTTTCAGGCTGCACATGTTTTTGGGACATTCAGAGCTCTCTGACACAGATTTTGGCCCACCAACATTTTCTGGACTTTAGGGGGTCTAGGATGCCTGTAAACCTCTTTTTTCGGCCTCCAAAGGTTTCAACATTTTTGCAGGCCTAAAATGCATTTTAAGGCCTTTTTTGGGCTGCTAACATATTCTGAGCTTCAGGGGTGTAGGATGCATTTTTCGTGTAAAAAATATTTTTGGGAATTTCAGTGGTCTAGGATGCGGGTTAATACCCCTTTCAGGCTGCAAATGTTTTTGGGACATTCAGAGCTCTCTGACACAGATTTTGGCCCACCAACATTTTCTGGACTTTAGGGGGTCTAGGATGCCTCTAAACCCCTTTTTTCCACCTCCAAAGTTTTCAACATTTTTGCAAGCCTAAGATGCACTTTAAGGGATTTTTTGGCTGCTAACATGTTCAGAACTTTCAGGGGTGTAGGATGCATTTTTCATGCCAAAGATATTTTGGAGAATTTCAGTGGTCTAGGATGAGGCTTAATGCCCCTTTCAGGCTGCACATGTTTTTGGGACATTCAGAGCTCTCTGACACCGATTTTGGCCCACCAACATTTTCTGGACTTTAGGGGGTCTAGGATGCCTGTAAACCTCTTTTTTCGGCCTCCAAAGGTTTCAACATTTTTGCAGGCCTAAAATGCATTTTAAGGCCTTTTTTGGGCTGCTAACATATTCTGAGCTTCAGGGGTGTAGGATGCATTTTTCGTGTAAAAAATATTTTTGGGAATTTCAGTGGTCTAGGATGCGGGTTAATACCCCTTTCAGGCTGCAAATGTTTTTGGGAATTCAGGGCTCTCTGACACCATTTTTGAGCCACAATCATTTTCTGGACTTTAGGGGGTCTAGGATGCCTGTACCCTCTTTTTTGGGCCTCCAAAGTTTTCAACATTTTTGCAGACCTAAAATGCAGTTTAACTCCTTTTTTGGGGTGCTAACATATTCTGAGCTTCAGGGGTATAGGTTGCATTTTTCATGCCAAAAATATTTTGGGGAATTTCAGTGGTCTAGGATGCGGCTTAATGCCCCTTTCAGGCTGCAAATGTATTTGGGGCATTCAGAGCTCTCTGACACCGATTTTGGCCCACCAACATTTTCTGGACTTTAGGGGGTCTAGGAAGCCTGTAAACCCCTTTTTTGGTCCTTCAAAGTTTTCAACATTTGTGCAGGCCTAAAATGCGTTTTAAGGCATTTTTGGGCTGCTAACATTTTCAGAACTTTCAGGGGTGTAGTATGCATTTTTTGTGCCAAAAATATTTTTGGGAATTTCAGTGGTCTAGGATGCGGGTTAATGCCCCTTTGAGGCTGCAAATGTTTTTGGGACATTCAGGGCTCTCTGACACCATTTTTGGGCCACCAACATTTTCTGGACTTTAGGGGGTCTAGGATGCCTGTAAACCCCTTTTTTTCGGCCTCCAAAGTTTTCAACATTTTTGCAGACCTAAAATGCATTTTAAGGCCTTTTTTGGGCTGCTAACATATTCTGAGCTTCAGGGGTATAGGTTGCATTTTTCATGCCAAAAATATTTTGGGGAATTTCAGTGGTCTAGGATGCGGCTTAATGCCCCTTTCAGGCTGCAAATGTATTTGGGGCATTCAGAGCTCTCTGACACCAATTTTGGCCCACCAACATTTTCTGGACTTTAGAGGTTCTAGGATGCCTGTAAACCCCTTTTTCGGGCCTCCAAAGTTTTCAACATTGTTGCAGGCGTAAAATGCATTTTAAGGGATTTTCTGGGCTGCTAACATATTCTGAGCTTCAGGGGTGTAGGATGCATTTTTTGTGCCAAAAATATTTTTGGGAATTTCAGTGGTCTAGGATGCGGGTTAATGCCCCTTTGAGGCTGCAAATGTTTTTGGGACATTCAGAGCTCTCTGACACAGATTTTGGCCCACCAACATTTTCTGGACTTTAGGGGGTCTAGGATGCCTCTAAACCCCTTTTTTCCACCTCCAAAGTTTTCAACATTTTTGCAAGCCTAAGATGCACTTTAAGGGATTTTTTGGCTGCTAACATGTTCAGAACTTTCAGGGGTGTAGGATGCATTTTTCATGCCAAAGATATTTTGGAGAATTTCAGTGGTCTAGGATGCGGCTTAATGCCCCTTTCAGGCTGCACATGTTTTTGGGACATTCAGAGCTCTCTGACACCGATTTTGGCCCACCAACATTTTCTGGACTTTAGGGGGTCTAGGATGCCTGTAAACCTCTTTTTTCGGCCTCCAAAGGTTTCAACATTTTTGCAGGCCTAAAATGCATTTTAAGGCCTTTTCTGGGCTGCTAACATATTCTGAGCTTCAGGGGTGTAGGATGCATTTTTCGTGTAAAAAATATTTTTGGGAATTTCAGTGGTCTAGGATGCGGGTTAATACCCCTTTCAGGCTGCAAATGTTTTTGGGAATTCAGGGCTCTCTGACACCATTTTTGAGCCACAATCATTTTCTAGACTTTAGGGGGTCTAGGATGCCTGTACCCTCTTTTTTGGGCCTCCAAAGTTTTCAACATTTTTGCAGACCTAAAATGCAGTTTAACTCCTTTTTTGGGGTGCTAACATATTCTGAGCTTCAGGGGTATAGGTTGCATTTTTCATGCCAAAAATATTTTGGGGAATTTCAGTGGTCTAGGATGCGGCTTAATGCCCCTTTCAGGCTGCAAATGTATTTGGGGCATTCAGAGCTCTCTGACACCGATTTTGGCCCACCAACATTTTCTGGACTTTAGGGGGTCTAGGAAGCCTGTAAACCCCTTTTTTGGTCCTTCAAAGTTTTCAACATTTTTGCAGGCCTAAAATGCGTTTTAAGGCATTTTTGGGCTGCTAACATTTTCAGAACTTTCAGGGGTGTAGTATGCATTTTTTGTGCCAAAAATATTTTTGGGAATTTCAGTGGTCTAGGATGCGGGTTAATGCCCCTTTGAGGCTGCAAATGTTTTTGGGACATTCAGGGCTCTCTGACACCATTTTTGGGCCACCAACATTTTCTGGACTTTAGGAGGTCTAGGATGCCTGTAAACCCCTTTTTTTCGGCCTCCAAAGTTTTCAACATTTTTGCAGACCTAAAATGCATTTTAAGGCCTTTTTTGGGCTGCTAACATATTCTGAGCTTCAGGGGTATAGGTTGCATTTTTCATGCCAAAAATATTTTGGGGAATTTCAGTGGTCTAGGATGCGGCTTAATGCCCCTTTCAGGCTGCAAATGTATTTGGGGCATTCAGAGCTCTCTGACACCAATTTTGGCCCACCAACATTTTCTGGACTTTAGAGGTTCTAGGATGCCTGTAAACCCCTTTTTTGGGCCTCCAAAATTTTCAACATTTTGCAGGCGTAAAATGCATTTTAAGGCCTTTTTTGGGCTGCTAACATATTCTGAGCTTCAGGGGTATAGGTTGCATTTTTCATGCCAAAAATATTTTGGGGAATTTCAGTGGTCTAGGATGCGGCTTAATGCCCCTTTCAGGCTGCAAATGTATTTGGGGCATTCAGGGCTCTCTGACACCATTTTTGGGCCACCAACATTTTCTGGACTTTAGGAGGTCTAGGATGCCTGTAAACCCCTTTTTTGGGCCTCCAAAGTTTTCAACATTATTGCAGGCCTAAAATGCATTTTAAGGCCTTTTTTGGGCTGCTAACATATTCTGAGCTTTCAGGGGTGTAGGATGCATGTTTTGTGTCAAAACTATTTTTAGGAATTTCAGTGGTCTGGGATGTGGGTTAGTGCCACTTTCAGGCTGCAAATGTTTTTGGGACATTCAGAGCTCTCTGACACCGATTTTGGCCCACCAACATTTTCTGGACTTTAGGGGGTCTAGGATGCCTGTAAACCCCTTTTTTTGGCCTCCAAAGTGTTCAACATTTGTGCAGGGCTAAGAAGCATTTTAAGTCCTTTTTTTGAGCTGCCAACATTTTCTGATCTTTCAGGGTTGTAGGATGCATTTTTTGTGGCAAAAATGTTTTGGGGAATTTCAGTGGTCTAGGATTCGCCTTAATGCCCCTTTCAGGCTGCAAATCTGTTTGGGACATTCAGAGCTCTCTGACACTGTTTTTGGGCCACAAACATTTTCTGGACTTTAGGGGGTCTAGGATGCCTGTAAACCCCTTTTTTGGGCCTCCAAAGTTTTCAACATTTTTGCAGGCGTAAAATGCATTTTAAGGGCTTTTCTGGGCTGCTAACATATTCTGAGCTTCAGGGGTGTAGGATGCATTTTTTGTGCCAAAAATATTTTTGGGAATTTCAGTGGTCTAGGATGCGGGTTAATGCCCCTTTGAGGCTGCAAATGTTTTTGGGACATTCAGAGCTCTCTGACACCGATTTTGGCCCACCAACATTTTCTGGACTTTAGGGGGTCTAGGATGCCTGTAAACCCCTTTTTTCGGCCTCCAAAGGTTTCAACATTTTTGCAGGCCTAAAATGCATTTTAAGGCCTTTTTTGGTCTGCTAACATATTCTGAGCTTCAGGGGTATAGGTTGCATTTTTCATGCCAAAAATATTTTGGGGAATTTCAGTGGTCTAGGATGCGGGTTAATACCCCTTTCAGGCTGCAAATGTTTTTGGGAATTCAGGGCTCTCTGACACCATTTTTGAGCCACAATCATTTTCTGGACTTTAGGGGGTCTAGGATGCCTGTACCCTCTTTTTTGGGCCTCCAAAGTTTTCAACATTTTTGCAGACCTAAAATGCATTTTAACTCCTTTTTTGGGGAGCTAACATATTCTGAGCTTCAGGGGTATAGGTTGCATTTTTCATGCCAAAAATATTTTGGGGAATTTCAGTGGTCTAGGATTCGACTTAATGCCCCCTTCAGGCTGCAAATCTGTTTGGGACATTCAGAGCTCTCTGACACTGTTTTTGGGCCACAAACATTTTCTGGACTTTAGGGGGTCTAGGATGCCTGTAAACCCCTTTTTTGGGCCTCCAAAGTTTCCAATATTTTTGCAGGCCTAAAATGCATTTTAAGGCCTTTTTCGGGCTGCTAACATATTCTGAGCTTTCAGGGGTGTAGGATGCATTTTTGTGTCAAAACTATTTTTAGGAATCTCAGTGGTCTGGGATGTGGGTTAGTGCCACTTTCAGGCTGCAAATGTTTTTGGGACATTCAGAGCTCTCTGACACTGTTTTTGGGCCACAAACATTTTCTGGACTTTAGGGGGTCTAGGATGCCTGTAAACCCCTTTTTCGGGCCTCCAAAGTTTTCAACATTTTTGCAGGTGTAAAATGCATTTTAAGGGCTTTTCTGGGCTGCTAACATATTCTGAGCTTCAGGGGTGTAGGATGCATTTTTTGTGCAAAAAATATTTTTGGGAATTTCAGTGGTCTAGGATGCGGGTTAATGCCCCTTTGAGGCTGCAAATGTTTTTGGGACATTCAGAGCTCTCTGACACAGATTTTGGCCCACCAACATTTTCTGGACTTTAGGGGGTCGAGGATGCCTCTAAACCCCTTTTTTCCACCTCCAAAGTTTTCAACATTTTTGCAAGCCTAAGATGCACTTTAAGGGATTTTTTGGTTGCTAACATTTTCAGAACTTTCAGGGGTGTAGGATGCATTTTTCATGCCAAAGATATTTTGGAGAATTTCAGTGGTCTAGGATGCGGCTTAATGCCCCTTTCAGGCTGCAAATGTTTTTGGGACATTCAGAGCTCTCTGACACCGATTTTGGCCCACCAACATTTTCTGGACTTTGGGGGGTCTAGGATGCCTGTAAACCCCTTTTTTTGGCCTCCAAAGTTTTCAACATTTGTGCAGGCCTAAGAAGCATTTTAAGTCCTTTTTTTGAGCTGCCAACATTTTCTGATCTTTCAGGGTTGTAGGATGCATTTTTTGTGCCAAAAATATTTTTGGGAATTTCAGTGGTCTAGGATGCGGGTTAATGCCCCTTTGAGGCTGCAAATGTTTTTGGGACATTCAGAGCTCTCTGACACAGATTTTGGCCCACCAACATTTTCTGGACTTTAGGGGGTCGAGGATGCCTCTAAACCCCTTTTTTCCACCTCCAAAGTTTTCAACATTTGTGCAGGCCTAAAATGCATTTTAAGGCCTTTTTTGGGCTGCTAACATATTCTGAGCTTTCAGGGGTGTAGGATGCATTTTTCATGCCAAAAATATTTTTGGGAATTTCAGTGGTCTAGGATGCGGGTTAATGCCCCTTTCAGGCTGCACATGTTTTTGGGACATTCAGGGCTCTCTGACACCATTTTTGGGCCACCAACATTTCCTGGACTTTAGGGGGTCTAGGATGCCTGTAAACCCCTTTTTTCGGCCTCCAAAGTTTTCAACATTTTTGCAGGCCTAAAATGCATTTTAAGGCCTTTTTTGGGCTGCTAACATATTCTGAGCTTTCAGGGGTGTAGGATGCATTTTTCATGCCAAAAATATTTTGGGGAATTTCAGTGGTCTAGGATGCGACTTAATGCCCCTTTCAGGCTGCAAATCTGTTTGGGACATTCAGAGCTCTCTGACACTGTTTTTGGGCCACCAACATTTTCTGGACTTTAGGGGGTCTAGGATGTCTGTAAACCCCTTTTTTGGGCCTCCAAAGTTTTCAACATTTTTGCAGGCCTAAAATGCATTTTAAGGCATTTTTTGGGCTGCTAACATATTCTGAGCTTAAGGGTTGTAGGATGCATTTTTTGTGCCAAAACTATTTTTAGGAATTTCAGTGGTCTGGGATGTGGGTTAGTGCCACTTTCAGGCTGCAAATGTTTTTGGGACATTCAGAGCTCTCTGACACCGATTTTGGCCCACCAACATTTTCTGGACTTTGGGGGGTCTAGGATGCCTGTAAACCCCTTTTTTTGGCCTCCAAAGTTTTCAACATTTGTGCAGGCCTAAGAAGCATTTTAAGTCCTTTTTTTGAGCTGCCAACATTTTCTGATCTTTTAGGGTTGTAGGATGCATTTTTTGTGCCAAAAATATTTTTGGGAATTTCAGTGGTCTAGGATGCGGGTTAATGCCCCTTTGAGGCTGCAAATGTTTTTGGGACATTCAGAGCTCTCTGACACAGATTTTGGTCCACCAACATTTTCTGGACTTTAGGGGGTCAAGGATGCCTCTAAACCCCTTTTTTCCACCTCCAAAGTTTTCAACATTTTTGCAACCCTAAGATGCACTTTAAGGGATTTTTTGGTTGCTAACATTTTCAGAACTTTCAGGGGTGTAGGATGCATTTTTCATGCCAAAGATATTTTGGAGAATTTCAGTGGTCTAGGATGCGGCTTAATGCCCCTTTCAGGCTGCAAATGTTTTTGGGACATTCAGAGCTCTCTGACACCGATTTTGGCCCACCAACATTTTCTGGACCCTAGGGGGTCTAGGATGCCTGTAAACCCCTTTTTTCGGCCTCCAAAGGTTTCAACATTTTTGCAGGCCTAAAATGCATTTTAAGGCCTTTTTTGGGCTGCTAACATATTCTGAGCTTCAGGGGTGTAGGATGCATTTTTCGTGCAAAAAATATTTTTGGGATTTTCAGTGGTCTAGGATGCGGGTTAATGCCCCTTTCAGGCTGCAAATGTTTTTGGGAATTCAGGGCTCTCTGACACCATTTTTGAGCCACAATCATTTTCTGGACTTTAGGGGTTCTCGGATGCCTGTACCCCCTTTTTTGGGCCTCCAAAGCTTTCAACATTTTTGCAGGCCTAAAATGCATTTTAAGGCCTTTTTTCGGCTGCTAACATATTCTGAGCTTCACGGGTATAGGTTGCATTTTTCATGCCAAAAATATTTTGGGGAATTTCAGTGGTCTAGGATGCGGCTTAATGCCCCTTTCAGGCTGCAAATGTATTTGGGGCATTCAGAGCTCTCTGACACCATTTTTGGGCCACCAACATTTTCTGGACTTTAGGGGGTCTAGGATGCCTGTAAACCCCTTTTTTGGTCCTTCAAAGTTTTCAACATTTTTGCAGGCCTAAAATGCATTTTAAGGCCTTTTTTTGAGATGCCAACATTTTCTGATCTTTCAGGGTTGTAGGATGCATTTTTTGTGCCAAAATTATTTTTAGGAATTTCAGTGGTCTGGGATGTGCGTTAGTGCCACTTTCAGGCTGCAAATGTTTTTGGGACATTCAGAGCTCTCTGACACCGATTTTGGCCCACCAACATTTTCTGGACTTTAGGGGGTCTAGGATGCTTGTAAACCCCTTTTTTTGGCCTCCAAAGTGTTCAACATTTGTGCAGGCCTAAGAAGCGTTTTAAGTCCTTTTTTTTAGCTGCCAACATTTTCTGATCTTTCAGGGTTGTAGGATGCATTTTTTGTGGCAAAAATGTTTTGGGGAATTTCAGTGGTCCAGGATTCGATTTAATGCCTCCTTCAGGCTGCAAATCTGTTTGGGACATTCAGAGCTCTCTGACACTGTTTTTGGGCCACAAACATTTTCTGGACTTTAGGGGGTCTAGGATGCATGTAAACCCCTTTTTTGGGCCTCCAAAGTTTTCAACATTTTTGCAGGCGTAAAATGCATTTTAAGGCCTTTTTTGGGCTGCTAACATATTCTGAGCTTCAGGGGTGTAGGATGTATTTTTTGTGCCAAAAATATTTTTGGGAATTTCAGTGGTCTAGGATGCGGGTTAATGCCTCTTTCAGGCTGCAAATGTTTTTGGGACATTCAGAGCTCTCTGACACAGATTTTGGCCCACCAACATTTTCTGGACTTTAGGGGGTCTAGGATGCCTCTAAACCCCTTTTTTCCACCTCCAAAGTTTTCAACATTTTTGCAAGCCTAAGATGCACTTTAAGGCATTTTTGGGCTGCTAACATTTTCAGAACTTTCAGGGGTGTAGTATGCATTTTTTGTGCCAAAAATATTTTTGGGAATTTCAGTGGTCTAGGATGCGGCTTAATGCCCGTTTCACTCTGCAAATGTTTTTGGGAGTTTCAGGGCTCTCTGACACCGATTTTGGCCCACCAACATTTTCTGGACTTTAGGGGGTCTAGGATGCCTGTAAACCCCTTTTTTGGGCCTCCAAAGTTTTCAACATTTTTGCAGGCCTAAAATGCATTTTAAGGCCTTTTTTGGGCTGCTGACATATTCTGAGCTTTCAGGGGTGTAGGATGCATTTTTCATGCCAAAAATATTTTTGGGAATTTCAGTGGTCTAGGATGTAGGTTAATGCCCCTTTCAGGATGCAAATGTTTTTGGGACATTCAGGGCTCTCTGACACCATTTTTGGGCCACCAACATTTTCTGGACTTTAGGGGGTCTAGGATGCCTGTAAACCCCTTTTTTGGGCCTCCAAAGTTTTCAACATTTTTGCAGGCCTAAAATGCATTTTAAGGCCTTTTTTGGGCTGCTAACATATTCTGAGCTTTCAGGGGTGTAGGATGCATTTTTCGTGCAAAAAATATTTTTGGGATTTTCAGTGGTCTAGGATGCGGGTTAATGCCCCTTTCAGGCTGCAAATGTTTTTGGGAATTCAGGGCTCTCTGACACCATTTTTGAGCCACAATCATTTTCTGGACTTTAGGGGGTCTCGGATGCCTATACCCCCTTTTTTGGGCCTCCAAAGTTTTCAACATTTTTGCAGGCCTAAAATGAATTTTAAGGCCTTTTTTGGGCTGCTGACATATTCTGAGCTTCAGCGGTATAGGTTGCATTTTTCATGCCAAAAATATTTTGGGGAATTTCAGTGGTCTAGGATGCGGCTTAATGCCCCTTTCAGGCTGCAAATGTATTTGGGGCATTCAGAGCTCTCTGACACCATTTTTGGGCCACCAACATTTTCTGGACTTTAGGGGGTCTAGAATGCCTGTAAACCCCTTTTTTGGGCCTCCACAGTTTTCAGCATTTTTGCAAGCCTAAAATGCATTTTAAGGCCTTTTTTGGGCTGCTAACATATTCTGAGCTTTCAGGGGTGTAGGATGCATTTTTCATGCCAAAAATATTTTGGGGAATTTCAGTGGTCTAGGATGTGGCTTAATGCCCCTTTCAGGCTGCAAATGTATTTGGGGCATTTAGAGCTCTCTGACACCGATTTTGGCCCACCAACATTTTCTGGACCTTAGGGGGTCTAGGATGCCTGTAAACCCCTTTTTTGGTCCTTCAAAGTTTTCAACATTTTTGCAGGCCTAAAATGCATTTTAAGGCCTTTTTTTGAGATGCCAACATTTTCTGATCTTTCAGGGTTGTAGGATGCATTTTTTGTGCCAAAACTATTTTTAGGAATTTCAGTGGTCTGGGATGTGGGTTAGTGCCACTTTCAGGCTGCAAATGTTTTTGGGACATTCAGAGCTCTCTGACACCGATTTTGGCCCACCAACATTTTCTGGACTTTAGGGGGTCTAGGATGCTTGTAAACCCCTTTTTTTGGCCTCCAAAGTGTTCAACATTTGTGCAGGCCTAAGAAGCATTTTAATTCCTTTTTTTGAGCTGCCAACATTTTCTGATCTTTCAGGGTTGTAGGATGCATTTTTTGTGGCAAAAATGTTTTGGGGAATTTCAGTGGTCCAGGATTCGACTTAATGCCCCCTTCAGGCTGCAAATCTGTTTGGGACATTCAGAGCTCTCTGACACTGTTTTTGGGCCACAAACATTTTCTGGACTTTAGGGGGTCTAGGATGCCTGTAAACCCCCTTTTTGGGCCTCCAAAGTTTTCAACATTTTTGCAGGCGTAAAATGCATTTTAAGGCATTTTTTGGGCTGCTAACATATTCTGAGCTTCAGGGGTGTAGGATGCATTTTTTGTGCCAAAAATATTTTTGGGAATTTCAGTGGTCTAGGATGCGGGTTAATGCCCCTTTCAGGCTGAAAATGTTTTTGGGACATTCAGAGCTCTCTGACACAGATTTTGGCCCACCAACATTTTCTGACTTTAGGGGGTCTAGGATGCCTCTAAACCCCTTTTTTCCACCTCCAAAGTTTTCAACATTTTTGCAAGCCTAAGATGCACTTTAAGGCATTTTTGGGCTGCTAACATTTTCAGAACTTTCAGGGGTGTAGTATGCATTTTATGTGCCAAAAATATTTTTGGGAATTTCAGTGGTCTAGGATGCGGCATAATGCGCGTTTCACTCTGCAAATGTTTTTGGGACATTCAGGGCTCTCTGACACCGATTTTGGCCCACCAACATAATCTGGACTTTAGGGGGTCTAGGATGCCTGTAAACCCCTTTTTTGGGCCTCCAAAGTTTTCAACATTTTTGCAGGCCTAAAATGCATTTTAAGGCCTTTTTTGGACTGCTAATATATTCTGAGCCTTAGTGGTGACGGATGCATTTTTCGTGCAAAAAATATTTTTGGGAATTTCAGTGGTCTAGGATGCGGGTTAATGCCCCTTTCAGGCTGCACATGTTTTTGGGACATTCAGGGCTCTCTGACACCATTTTTGGGCCACCAACATTTCCTGGACTTTAGGGGGTCTAGGATGCCTGTTAACCCCTTTTTTCGGCCTCCAAAGTTTTCAACATTTTTGCAGGCCTAAAATGCATTTTAAGGCCTTTTTTGGGCTGCTAACATATTCTGAGCTTTCAGGGGTGTAGGATGCATTTTTCATGCCAAAAATATTTTGGGGAATTTCAATGGTCTAGGATGCGTCTTAATGCCCCTTTCAGGCTGCAAATCTGTTTGGGACATTCAGAGCTCTCTGACACTGTTTTTGGGCCACCAACATTTTCTGGACTTTAGGGGGTCTAGGATGTCTGTAAACCCCTTTTTTGGGCCTCCAAAGTTTTCAACATTTTTGCAGGCCTAAAATGCATTTTAAGGCCTTTTTTGGGCTGCTAACATATTCTGAGCTTAAGGGTTGTAGGATGCATTTTTTGTGGCAAAACTATTTTTAGGAATTTCAGTGGTCTGGGATGTGGGTTAGTGCCACTTTCAGGCTGCAAATGTTTTTGGGACATTCAGAGCTCTCTGACACCGATTTTGGCCCACCAACATTTTCTGGACTTTAGGGGGTCTAGGATGCCTGTAAACCCCTTTTTTTGGCCTCCAAAGTTTTCAACATTTGTGCAGGCCTAAGAAGCATTTTAAGTCCGTTTTTTGAGCTGCCAACATTTTCTGATCTTTCAGGGTTGTAGGATGCATTTTTTGTGGCAAAAATGTTTTGGGGAATTTCAGTGGTCTAGGATTCGCCTTAATGCCCCCTTCAGGCTGCAAATCTGTTTGGGACATTCAGAGCTCTCTGACACTGTTTTTGGGCCACAAACTTTTTCTGGACTTTAGGGGGTCTAGGATGCCTGTAAACCCCTTTTTTGGGCCTCCAAAGTTTTCAACATTTTTGCAGGCGTAAAATGCATTTTAAGGGCTTTTTTGGGCTGCTAACATATTCTGAGCTTCAGGGGTGTAGGATGCAGTTTTTGTGCCAAAAATATTTTTGGGAATTTCAGTGGTCTAGGATGCGGGTTAATGCCCCTTTGAGGCTGCAAATGTTTTTGGGACATTCAGAGCTCTCTGACACAGATTTTGGCCCACCAACATTTTCTGGACTTTAGGGGGTCTAAGATGCCTCTAAACCCCTTTTTTCCACCTCCAAAGTTTTCAACATTTTTGCAAGCCTAAGATGCACTTTAAGGGATTTTTTGGTTGCTAACATTTTCAGAACTTTCAGGGGTGTAGGATGCATTTTTCATGCCAAAGATATTTTGGAGAATTTCAGTGGTCTAGGATGCGGCTTAATGCCCCTTTCAGGCTGCAAATGTATTTGGGGCATTCAGAGCTCTCTGACACCATTTTTGGGCCACCAACATTTTCTAGACTTTAGGGGGTCTAGGATGCCTGTAAACCCCTTATTTGGTCCTTCAAAGTTTTCAACATTTTTGCAGGCCTAAAATGCATTTTAAGGCCTTTTTTTGAGATGCCAACATTTTCTGATCTTTCAGGGTTGTAGGATGCATTTTTTGTGCCAAAACTATTTTTAGGAATTTCAGTGGTCTGGGATGTGCGTTAGTGACACTTTCAGGCTGCAAATGTTTTTGGGACATTCAGAGCTCTCTGACACCGATTTTGGCCCACCAACATTTTCTGGACTTTAGGGGGTCTAGGATGCTTGTAAACCCCTTTTTTTGGCCTCCAAAGTGTTCAACATTTGTGCAGGCCTAAGAAGCATTTTAAGTCCTTTTTTTGAGCTGCCAACATTTTCTGATCTTTCAGGGTTGTAGGATGCATTTTTTGTGGCAAAAATGTTTTGGGGAATTTCAGTGGTCCAGGATTCGACTTAATGCCCCCTTCAGGCTGCAAATCTGTTTGGGACATTCAGAGCTCTCTGACACTGTTTTTGGGCCACAAACATTTTCTGGACTTTAGGGGGTCTAGGATGCATGTAAACCCCTTTTTTGGGCCTCCAAAGTTTTCAACATTTTTGCAGGCGTAAAATGCATTTTAAGGCCTTTTTTGGGCTGCTAACATATTCTGAGCTTCAGGGGTGTAGGATGCATTTTTTGTGCCAAAAATATTTTTGGGAATTTCAGTGGTCTAGGATGCGGGTTAATGCCCCTTTCAGGCTGCACATGTTTTTGGGACATTCAGGGCTCTCTGACACCATTTTTGGGCCACCAACATTTTCTGGACTTTAGGGGGTCTAGGATGCCTGTAAACCCCTTTTTTGGGCCTCCAAAGTTTTCAACATTTTTGCAGGCCTAAAATGCATTTTAAGGCCTTTTTTGGGCTGCTAACATATTCTGAGCTTTCAGGGGTGTAGGATGCATTTTTCGTGCAAAAAATATTTTTGGGATTTTCAGTGGTCTAGGATGCGGGTTAATGCCCCTTTCAGGCTGCAAATGTTTTTGGGAATTCAGGGCTCTCTGACACCATTTTTGAGCCACAATCATTTTCTGGACTTTAGGGGGTCTCGGATGCCTGTACCCCCTTTTTTGGGCCTCCAAAGTTTTCAACATTTTTGCAGGCCTAAAATGCATTTTAAGGCCTTTTTTCGGCTGCTAACATATTCTGAGCTTCACGGGTATAGGTTGCATTTTTCATGCCAAAAATATTTTGGGGAATTTCAGTGGTCTAGGATGCGGCTTAATGCCCCTTTCATGCTGCAAATGTATTTGGGGCATTCAGAGCTCTCTGACACCATTTCTGGGCCACCAACATTTTCTGGACTTTAGGGGGTCTAGAATGCCTGTAAACCCCTTTTCTGGGCCTCCACAGTTTTCAACATTTTTGCAAGCCTAAAATGCATTTTAAGGCCTTTTTTGGGCTGCTAACATATTCTGAGCTTTCAGGGGTGTAGGATGCATTTTTCATGCCAAAAATATTTTGGGGAATTTCAGTGGTCTAGGATGTGGCTTAATGCCCCTTTCAGGCTGCAAATGTATTTGGGGCATTTAGAGCTCTCTGACACCGATTTTGGCCCACCAACATTTTCTGGACTTTAGGGGGTCTAGGATGCCTGTAAACCCCTTTTTTGGTCCTTCAAAGTTTTCAACATTTTTGCAGGCCTAAAATGCATTTTAAGGCCTTTTTTGAGATGCCAACATTTTCTGATCTTTCAGGGTTGTAGGATGCATTTTTTGTGCCAAAACTATTTTTAGGAATTTCAGTGGTCTGGGATGTGGGTTAGTGCCACTTTCAGGCTGCAAATGTTTTTGGGACATTCAGAGCTCTCTGACACCGATTTTGGGGCCCACCAACATTTTCTGGACTTTAGGGGGTCTAGGATGCTTGTAAACCCCTTTTTTTGGCCTCCAAAGTGTTCAACATTTGTGCAGGCCTAAGAAGCATTTTAAGTCCTTTTTTAGAGCTGCCAACATTTTCTGATCTTTCAGGGTTGTAGGAGGCATTTTTTGTGGCAAAAATGTTTTGGGGAATTTCAGTGGTCCAGGATTCGACTTAATGCCCCCTTCAGGCTGCAAATCTGTTTGGGACATTCAGAGCTCTCTGACACTGTTTTTGGGCCACAAACATTTTCTGGACTTTAGGGGGTCTAGGATGCCTGTAAACCCCTTTTTTGGGCCTCCAAAGTTTTCAACATTTTTGCAGGCGTAAAATGCATTTTAAGGCCTTTTTTGGGCTGCTAACATATTCTGAGCTTCAGGGGTGTAGGATGCATTTTTTGTGCCAAAAATATTTTTGGGAATTTCAGTGGTCTAGGATGCGGGTTAATGCCCCTTTCAGGCTGCAAATGTTTTTGAGACATTCAGAGCTCTCTGACACAGATTTTGGCCCACCAACATTTTCTGACTTTAGGGGGTCTAGGATGCCTCTAAACCCCTTTTTTCCACCTCCAAAGTTTTCAACATTTTTGCACGCCTAAAATGCATTTTAAGGCCTTTTTTGGGCTGCTAACATATTCTGTGCCTTAGTGGTGACGGATGCATTTTTCGTGCAAAAAATATTTTTGGGAATTTCAGTGGTCTAGGAAGCAGGTTAATGCCCCTTTCACTCTGCAAATGTTTTTGGGACATTCAGGGCTCTCTGACACCGATTTTGGCCCACCAACATTTTCTGGACTTTAGGGGGTCTAGGATGCCTGTAAACCCCTTTTTTGGGCCTCTAAAGTTTTCAACATTTTTGCAGGCCTAAAATGCATTTTAAGGCCTTTTTTGGGCTGCTAACATATTCTGAGCTTTCAGGGGTGTAGGATGCATTTTTCATGCCAAAAATATTTTTGGGAATTTCAGTGGTCTAGGATGCGGGTTAATGCCCCTTTCAGGCTGCAAATCTGTTTGGGACATTCAGAGCTCTCTGACACTGTTTTTGGGCCACCAACATTTTCTGGACTTTAGGGGGTCTAGGATGTCTGTAAACCCCTTTTTTGGGCCTCCAAAGTTTTCAACATTTTTGCAGGCCTAAAATGCATTTTAAGGCCTTTTTTGGGCTGCTAACATATTCTGAGCTTAAGGGTTGTAGGATGCATTTTTCGTGCAAAAAATATTTTTGGGATTTTCAGTGGTCTAGGATGCGGTTTAATGCCCCTTTCAGGCTGCAAATGTTTTTGGGAATTCAGGGCTCTCTGACACCATTTTTGAGCCACAATCATTTTCTGGACGTTAGGGGGTCTCGGATGCCTGTACCCCCTTTTTTGGGCCTCCAAAGTTTTCAACATGTTTGCAGGCCTAAAATGCATTTTAAGGCCTTTTTTGGGCTGCTAACATATTCTGAGCTTCAGGGGTATAGGTTGCATTTTTCATGCCAAAAATATTTTGGGGAATTTCAGTGGTCTAGGATGCGGCTTAATGCCCCTTTCAGGCTGCAAATGTATTTGGGGCATTCAGAGCTCTCTGACACCACTTTTGGGCCACCAACATTTTCTGGACTTTAGGGGGTCTAGGATGCCTGTAAACCCCTTTTTTGGTCCTTCAAAGTTTTCAACATTTTTGCAGGCCTAAAATGCATTTTAAGGCCTTTTTTTGAGATGCCACATTTTCTGATCTTTCAGGGTTGTAGGATGCATTTTTTGTGTCAAAACTATTTTTAGGAATTTCAGTGGTCTGGGATGTGGGTTAGTGCCACTTTCAGGCTGCAAATGTTTTTGGGACATTCAGGGCTCTCTGACACCATTTTTGGGCCACCAACATTTTCTGGACTTTAGGGGGTCTAGAATGCCTGTAAACCCCTTTTTAGGGCCTCCACAGTTTTCAACATTTTTGCAAGCCTAAAATGCATTTTAAGGCCTTTTTTGGGCTGCTAACATATTCTGAGCTTTCCGGGGTGTAGGATGCATTTTTCATGCCAAAAATATTTTGGGGAATTTCAGTGGTCTAGGATGTGGCTTAATGCCCCTTTCAGGCTGCAAATGTATTTGGGGCATTTAGAGCTCTCTGACACCGATTTTGGCCCACCAACATTTTCTGGACTTTAGGGGGTCTAGGATGCCTGTAAACCCCTTTTTTGGGCCTCCAAAATTTTCAACATTTTTGCAGACGTAAAATGCATTTTAAGGCCTTTTTTGGGCTGCTAACATATTCTGAGCCTTAGCGGTGTAGGATGCATTTTTTGTGCAAAAAATATTTTTGGGATTTTCAGTGGTCTAGGATGCGGGTTAATGCCCCTTTCAGGCTGCAAATGTTTTTGGGAATTCAGGGCTCTCTGACACCATTCTTGAGCCACAATCATTTTCTGGACTTTAGGGGGTCTCGGATGCCTGTACCCCCTTTTTTGGGCCTCCAAAGCTTTCAACATTTTTGCAGGCCTAAAATTCATTTTAAGGTCTTTTTTGGGCTGCTAACATATTCTGAGCTTCACGGGTATAGGTTGCATTTTTCATGCCAAAAATATTTTGGGGAATTTCAGTGGTCTAGGATGCGGCTTAATGCCCCTTTCAGGCTGCAAATGTATTTGGGGCATTCAGAGCTCTCTGACACCATTTTTGGGCCACCAACATTTTCTGGACTTTAGGGGGTCTAGGATGCCTGTAAACCCCTTTTTTGGTCCTTCAAAGTTTTCAACATTTTTGCAGGCCTAAAATGCATTTTAAGGCCTTTTTTTGAGATGCCAACATTTTCTAATCTTTCAGGGTTGTAGGATGCATTTTTTGTGCCAAAACTATTTTTAGGAATTTCAGTGGTCTGGGATGTGGGTTAGTGTCACTTTCAGGCTGCAAATGTTTTTGGGACATTCAGAGCTCTCTGACACCGATTTTGGCCCACCAACATTTTCTGGACTTTAGGGGGTCTAGGATGCTTGTAAACCCCTTTTTTGGCCTCCAAAGTGTTCAACATTTGTGCAGGCTCAAGAATCATTTTAAGTCCTTTTTTTGAGCTGCCAACATTTTCTGATCTTTCAGGGTTGTAGGATGCATTTTTTGTGGCAAAAATGTTTTGGGGAATTTCAGTGGTCCAGGATTCGACTTAATGCCCCCTTCAGGCTGCAAATCTGTTTGGAACATTCAGAGCTCTCTGACACTGTTTTTGGGCCACAAACATTTTCTGGACTTTAGGGGGTCTAGGATGCCTGTAAACCCCTTTTTTGGGCCTCCAAAGTTTTCAACATTTTTGCAGGCGTAAAATGCATTTTAAGGCATGTTTTGGGCTGCTAACATATTCTGAGCTTCAGGGGTGTAGAATGCATTTTTTGTGCCAAAAATATTTTTTGGAATTTCAGTGGTCTAGAATGCGGGTTAATGCCCCTTTCAGGCTGCAAATGTTTTTGGGACATTCAGGGCTCTCTGACACCATTTTTGGGCCACCCACACTTTCTGGACTTTAGGGGGTCTAGGATGCCTGTAAACCCCTTTTTTGGGCCTCCAAAGTTTTCAACATTTTTGCAGGCCTAAAATGCATTTTAAGGCCTTTTTTGGGCTGCTAACATATTCTGAGCTTTCAGGGGTGTAGGATGCATTTTTCGTGCAAAAAATATTTTTGGGATTTTCAGTGGTCTAGGATGCGGGTTAATGCCCCTTTCAGGCTGCAAATGTTTTTGGGAATTCAGGGCTCTCTGACAACATTTTTGAGCCACAATCATTTTCTCGACTTTAGGGGGTCTCGGATGCCTGTACCCCCTTTTTTGGGCCTCCAAAGTTTTCAACATTTTTGCAGGCCTAAAATGAATTTTAAGGCCTTTTTTGGGCTGCTAACACATTCTGAGCTTCACGGGTATAGGTTGCATTTTTCATGCCAAAAATATTTTTGGGAATTTCAGTGGTCTAGGATGCGGCTTAATGCCCCTTTCAGGCTGCAAATGTATTTGGGGCATTCAGAGCTCTCTGACACCATTTTTGGGCCACCAACATTTTCTGGACTTTAGGGGGTCTAGAATGCCTGTAAACCCCTTTTTTGGGCCTCCACAGTTTTCAACATTTTTGCAAGCCTAAAATGCATTTTAAGGCCTTTTTTGGGCTTCTAACATATTCTGAGCTTTCAGGGGTGTAGGATGCATTTTTCATGCCAAAAATATTCTGGGGAATTTCAGTGGTCTAGGATGTGGCTTAATGCCCCTTTCAGGCTGCAAATGTATTTGGGGCATTTAGAGCTCTCTGACACCGATTTTGGCCCACCAACATTTTCTGGACTTTAGGGGATCTAGGATGCCTGTAAACCCCTTTTTTGGTCCTTCAAAGTTTTCAACATTTTTGCAGGCCTAAAATGCATTTTAAGGCCTTTTTTTGAGATGCCAACATTTTCTGATCTTTCAGGGTTGTAGGATGCATTTTTTGTGCCAAAACTATTTTTAGGAATTTCAGTGGTCTGGGATGTGGGTTAGTGCCACTTTCAGGCTGCAAATGTTTTTGGGACATTCAGAGCTCTCTGACACCGATTTTGGCCCACCAACATTTTCTGGACTTTAGGGGGTCTAGGATGCTTGTAAACCCCTTTTTTTGGCCTCCAAAGTGTTCAACATTTGTGCAGGCCTAAGAAGCATTTTAAGTCCTTTTTTTGAGCTGCCAACATTTTCTGATCTTTCAGGGTTGTAGTATGCATTTTTTGTGGCAAAAATGTTTTGGGGAATTTCAGTGGTCCAGGATTCGACTTAATGCCCCCATCAGGCTGCAAATCTGTTTGGGACATTCAGAGCTCTCTGACACTGTTTTTGGGCCACAAACATTTTCTGGACTTTAGGGGGTCTAGGATGCCTGTAAACCCCTTTTTTGGGCCTCCAAAGTTTTCAACATTTTTGCAGGCGTAAAATGCATTTTAAGGCATTTTTTGGGCTGCTAATATATTCTGAGCTTTCAGGGGTGTAGGATGCATTTTTCATGCCAAAAATATTTTTGGGAATTTCAGTGGTCTAGGATGCGGGTTAATGCCCCTTTCAGGCTGCAAATGTTTTTGGGACATTCAGAGCTCTCTGACACAGATTTTGGCCCACCAACATTTTCTGGACTTTAGGGGGTCTAGGATGCCTCTAAACCCCTTTTTTCCACCTCCAAAGTTTTCAACATTTTTGCAAGCCTAAGATGCACTTTAAGGCATTTTTGGGCTGCTAACATATTCTGAGCCTTAGTGGTGACGGATGCATTTTTCGTGCAAAAAATATTTTTGGGAATTTCAGTGGTCTAGGATGCGGGTTAATGCCCCTTTCAGGCTGCAAATGTTTTTTGGGACATTCAGAGCTCTCTGACACAGATTTTGGCCCACCAACATAATCTGGACTTTAGGGGGTCTAGGATGCCTGTAAACCCCTTTTTTGGGCCTCCAAAGTTTTCAACATTTTTGCAGGCCTAAAATGCATTTTAAGGCCTTTTTTGGGCTGCTAACATATTCTGAGCCTTAGTGGTGACGGATGCATTTTTCGTGCAAAAAATATTTTTGGGAATTTCAGTGGTCTAGGATGCAGGCTAATGCCCCTTTCATGCTGCAAATATTTTAGGGACATTCATGGCTCTCTGACACCATTTTTGGGCCACCAACATTTTCTGGACTTTAGGGGGTCTAGGATGCCTGTAAACCCCTTTTTTGGGCCTCCAAAGTTTTCAACATTTTTGCAGGCCTAAAATGCATTTTAAGGCCTTTTTTGGGCTGCTAACATATTCTGAGCTTTCAGGGGTGTAGGATGCATTTTTCATGCCAAAAATATTTTTGGGAATTTCAGTGGTCTAGGATGCGGGTTAATGCCCCTTTCAGGCTGCACATGTTTTTGGGACATTCAGGGCTCTCTGACACCATTTTTGGGCCACCAACATTTTCTGGACTTTAGGGCGTCTAGGATGCCTGTAAACCCCTTTTTTGGGCCTCCAAAGTTTTCAACATTTTTGCAGGCCTAAAATGCATTTTAAGGCCTTTTTTGGGCTGCTAACATATTCTGAGCTTTCAGGGGTATAGGTTGCATTTATCATGCCAAAAATATTTTTGGGAATTTCAGTGGTCTAGGATGCGGGTTAATGCCCCTTTCAGGCTGCAAATGTTTTTGGGACATTCAGAGCTCTCTGACACAGATTTTGGCCCACCAACATTTTCTGACTTTAGGGGGTCTAGGATGCCTCTAAACCCCTTTTTTCCACCTCCAAAGTTTTCAACATTTTTGCACGCCTAAAATGCATTTTAAGGCCTTTTTTGGGCTGCTAACATATTCTGTGCCTTAGTGGTGACGGATGCATTTTTCGTGCAAAAAATATTTTTGGGAATTTCAGTGGTCTAGGATGCAGGTTAATGCCCCTTTCACTCTGCAAATGTTTTTGGGACATTCAGGGCTCTCTGACACCGATTTTGGCCCACCAACAATTTCTGGACTTTAGGGGGTCTAGGATGCCTGTAAACCCCTTTTTTGGGCCTCCAAAGTTTTCAACATTTTTGCAGGCCTAAAATGCATTTTAAGGCCTTTTTTGGGCTGCTAACATATTCTGAGCCTTAGTGGTGACGGATGCATTTTTCGTGCAAAAAATATTTTTGGGAATTTCAGTGGTCTAGGATGCAGGTTAATGCCCCTTTCATGCTGCAAATGTTTTAGGGACATTCAGGGCTCTCTGACACCATTTTTGGGCCACCAACATTTTCTGGACTTTAGGGGGTCTAGGATGCCTGTAAACCCCTTTTTTGGGCCTCCAAAGTTTTCAACATTTTTGCAGGCCTAAAATGCATTTTAAGGCCTTTTTTGGGCTGCTAACATATTCTGAGCTTTCAGGGGTGTAGGATGCATTTTTCATGCCAAAAATATTTTTGGGAATTTCAGTGGTCTAGGATGCGGGTTAATGCCCCTTTCAGGCTGCAAATGTTTTTGGGACATTCAGGGCTCTCTGACACCATTTTTGGGCCACCAACATTTTCTGGACTTTAGGGGGTCTAGGATGCCTGTAAACCCCTTTTTTGGGCCTCCAAAGTTTTCAACTTTTTGCAGGCCTAAAATGCATTTTAAGGCCTTTTTTGGGCTGCTAACATATTCTGAGCTTTCAGGGGTGTAGGATGCATTTTTCATGCCAAAAATATTTTTGGGAATTTCAGTGGTCTAGGATGCGAGTTAATGCCCCTTTCAGGCTGCAAATCTGTTTGGGACATTCAGAGCTCTCTGACACTGTTTTTGGGCCACCAACATTTTCTGGACTTTAGGGGGTCTAGGATGTCTGTAAACCCCTTTTTTGGGCCTCCAAAGTTTTCAACATTTTTGCAGGCCTAAAATGCATTTTAAGGCCTTTTTTGGGCTGCTAACATATTCTGAGCTTAAGGGTTGTAGGATGCATTTTTCGTGTAAAAAATATTTTTGGGATTTTCAGTGGTCTAGGATGCGGTTTAATGCCCCTTTCAGGCTGCAAATGTTTTTGGGAATTCAGGGCTCTCTGACACCATTTTTGAGCCACAATCATTTTCTGGACGTTAGGGGGTCTCGGATGCCTGTACCCCCTTTTTTGCGCCTCCAAAGTTTTCAACATGTTTGCAGGCCTAAAATGCATTTTAAGGCCTTTTTTGGGCTGCTAACATATTCTGAGCTTCAGGGGTATAGGTTGCATTTTTCATGCCAAAAATATTTTGGGGAATTTCAGTGGTCTAGGATGCGGCTTAATGCCCCTTTCAGGCTGCAAATGTATTTGGGGCATTCAGAGCTCTCTGACACCACTTTTGGGCCACCAACATTTTCTGGACTTTAGGGGGTCTAGGATGCCTGTAAACCCCTTTTTTGGTCCTTCAAAGTTTTCAACATTTTTGCAGGCCTAAAATGCATTTTAAGGCCTTTTTTTGAGATGCCACATTTTCTGATCTTTCAGGGTTGTAGGATGCATTTTTTGTGTCAAAACTATTTTTAGGAATTTCAGTGGTCTGGGATGTGGGTTAGTGCCACTTTCAGGCTGCAAATGTTTTTGGGACATTCAGGGCTCTCTGACACCATTTTTGGGCCACCAACATTTCTGGACTTTAGGGGGTCTAGAATGCCTGTAAACCCCTTTTTAGGGCCTCCACAGTTTTCAACATTTTTGCAAGCCTAAAATGCATTTTAAGGCCTTTTTTGGGCTGCTAACATATTCTGAGCTTTCCGGGGTGTAGGATGCATTTTTCATGCCAAAAATATTTTGGGGAATTTCAGTGGTCTAGGATGTGGCTTAATGCCCCTTTCAGGCTGCAAATGTATTTGGGGCATTTAGAGCTCTCTGACACCGATTTTGGCCCACCAACATTTTCTGGACTTTAGGGGGTCTAGGATGCCTGTAAACCCCTTTTTTGGGCCTCCAAAATTTTCAACATTTTTGCAGACGTAAAATGCATTTTAAGGCCTTTTTTGGGCTGCTAACATATTCTGAGCCTTAGCGGTGTAGGATGCATTTTTCGTGCAAAAAATATTTTTGGGATTTTCAGTGGTCTAGGATGCGGGTTAATGCCCCTTTCAGGCTGCAAATGTTTTTGGGAATTCAGGGCTCTCTGACACCATTCTTGAGCCACAATCATTTTCTGGACTTTAGGGGGTCTCGGATGCCTGTACCCACTTTTTTGGGCCTCCAAAGTTTTCAACATTTTTGCAGGCCTAAAATGCATTTTAAGGCCTTTTTTGGGCTGCTAACATATTCTGAGCTTCAGGGGTATAGGTTGCATTTTTCATGCCAAAAATATTTTGGGGAATTTCAGTGGTCTAGGATGCGGCTTAATGCCCCTTTCAGGCTGCAAATGTATTTGGGGCATTCAGAGCTCTCTGACACCACTTTTGGGCCACCAACATTTTCTGGACTTTAGGGGGTCTAGGATGCCTGTAAACCCCTTTTTTGGTCCTTCAAAGTTTTCAACATTTTTGCAGGCCTAAAATGCATTTTAAGGCCTTTTTTTTGAGATGCCACATTTTCTGATCTTTCAGGGTTGTAGGATGCATTTTTTGTGTCAAAACTATTTTTAGGAATTTCAGTGGTCTGGGATGTGGGTTAGTGCCACTTTCAGGCTGCAAATGTTTTTGGGACATTCAGGGCTCTCTGACACCATTTTTGGGCCACCAACATTTTCTGGACTTTAGGGGGTCTAGAATGCCTGTAAACCCCTTTTTAGGGCCTCCACAGTTTTCAACATTTTTGCAAGCCTAAAATGCATTTTAAGGCCTTTTTTGGGCTGCTAACATATTCTGAGCTTTCCGGGGTGTAGGATGCATTTTTCATGCCAAAAATATTTTGGGGAATTTCAGTGGTCTAGGATGTGGCTTAATGCCCCTTTCAGGCTGCAAATGTATTTGGGGCATTTAGAGCTCTCTGACACCGATTTTGGCCCACCAACATTTTCTGGACTTTAGGGGGTCTAGGATGCCTGTAAACCCCTTTTTTGGGCCTCCAAAATTTTCAACATTTTTGCAGACGTAAAATGCATTTTAAGGCCTTTTTTTGGGCTGCTAACATATTCTGAGCCTTAGCGGTGTAGGATGCATTTTTCGTGCAAAAAATATTTTTGGGATTTTCAGTGGTCTAGGATGCGGGTTAATGCCCCTTTCAGGCTGCAAATGTTTTTGGGAATTCAGGGCTCTCTGACACCATTCTTGAGCCACAATCATTTTCTGGACTTTAGGGGGTCTCGGATGCCTGTACCCACTTTTTTGGGCCTCCAAAGTTTTCAACATTTTTGCAGGCCTAAAATGCATTTTAAGGCCTTTTTTGGGCTGCTAACATATTCTGAGCTTCAGGGGTATAGGTTGCATTTTTCATGCCAAAAATATTTTGGGGAATTTCAGTGGTCTAGGATGCGGCTTAATGCCCCTTTCAGGCTGCAAATGTATTTGGGGCATTCAGAGCTCTCTGACACCGATTTTGGCCCACCAACAATTTCTGGACTTTAGGGGGTCTAGGATGCCTGTAAACCCCTTTTTTGGGCCTCCAAAGTTTTCAACATTTTTGCAGGCCTAAAATGCATTTTAAGGCCTTTTTTGGGCTGCTAACATATTCTGAGCCTTAGTGGTGACGGATGCATTTTTCGTGCAAAAAATATTTTTGGGAATTTCAGTGGTCTAGGATGCAGGTTAATGCCCCTTTCATGCTGCAAATGTTTTAGGGACATTCAGGGCTCTCTGACACCATTTTTGGGCCACCAACATTTTCTGGACTTTAGGGGGTCTAGGATGCCTGTAAACCCCTTTTTTGGGCCTCCAAAGTTTTCAACATTTTTGCAGGCCTAAAATGGATTTTAAGGCCTTTTTTGGGCTGCTAACATATTCTGAGCTTTCAGGGGTGTAGGATGCATTTTTCATGCCAAAAATATTTTTGGGAATTTCAGTGGTCTAGGATGCGGGTTAATGCCCCTTTCAGGCTGCAAATGTTTTTGGGACATTCAGGGCTCTCTGACACCATTTTTGGGCCACCAACATTTTCTGGACTTTAGGGGGTCTAGGATGTCTGTAAACCCCTTTTTTGGGCCTCCAAAGTTTTCAACATTTTTGCAGGCCTAAAATGCATTTTAAGGCCTTTTTTGGGCTGCTAACATATTCTGAGCTTAAGGGTTGTAGGATGCATTTTTCGTGCAAAAAATATTTTTGGGATTTTCAGTGGTCTAGGATGCGGTTTAATGCCCCTTTCAGGCTGCAAATGTTTTTGGGAATTCAGGGCTCTCTGACACCATTTTTGAGCCACAATCATTTTCTGGACGTTAGGGGGTCTCGGATGCCTGTACCCCCTTTTTTGCGCCTCCAAAGTTTTCAACATGTTTGCAGGCCTAAAATGCATTTTAAGGCCTTTTTTGGGCTGCTAACATATTCTGAGCTTCAGGGGTATAGGTTGCATTTTTCATGCCAAAAATATTTTGGGGAATTTCAGTGGTCTAGGATGCGGCTTAATGCCCCTTTCAGGCTGCAAATGTATTTGGGGCATTCAGAGCTCTCTGACACCACTTTTGGGCCACCAACATTTTCTGGACTTTAGGGGGTCTAGGATGCCTGTAAACCCCTTTTTTGGTCCTTCAAAGTTTTCAACATTTTTGCAGGCCTAAAATGCATTTTAAGGCCTTTTTTTGAGATGCCACATTTTCTGATCTTTCAGGGTTGTAGGATGCATTTTTTGTGTCAAAACTATTTTTAGGAATTTCAGTGGTCTGGGATGTGGGTTAGTGCCACTTTCAGGCTGCAAATGTTTTTGGGACATTCAGGGCTCTCTGACACCATTTTTGGGCCACCAACATTTTCTGGACTTTAGGGGGTCTAGAATGCCTGTAAACCCCTTTTTAGGGCCTCCACAGTTTTCAACATTTTTGCAAGCCTAAAATGCATTTTAAGGCCTTTTTTGGGCTGCTAACATATTCTGAGCTTTCCGGGGTGTAGGATGCATTTTTCATGCCAAAAATATTTTGGGGAATTTCAGTGGTCTAGGATGTGGCTTAATGCCCCTTTCAGGCTGCAAATGTATTTGGGGCATTTAGAGCTCTCTGACACCGATTTTGGCCCACCAACATTTTCTGGACTTTAGGGGGTCTAGGATGCCTGTAAACCCCTTTTTTGGGCCTCCAAAATTTTCAACATTTTTGCAGACGTAAAATGCATTTTAAGGCCTTTTTTGGGCTGCTAACATATTCTGAGCCTTAGCGGTGTAGGATGCATTTTTCGTGCAAAAAATATTTTTGGGATTTTCAGTGGTCTAGGATGCGGGTTAATGCCCCTTTCAGGCTGCAAATGTTTTTGGGAATTCAGGGCTCTCTGACACCATTCTTGAGCCACAATCATTTTCTGGACTTTAGGGGGTCTCGGATGCCTGTACCCACTTTTTTGGGCCTCCAAAGCTTAAAATATTTTTGCAGGCCTAAAATGCATTTTAAGGTCTTTTTTGGGCTGCTAACATATTCTGAGCTTCACGGGTATAGGTTGCATTTTTCATGCCAAAAATATTTTGGGGAATTTCAGTGGTCTAGGATGCGGCTTAATGCCCCTTTCAGGCTGCAAATGTATTTGGGGCATTCAGAGCTCTCTGACACCATTTTTGGGCCACCAACATTTTCTGGACTTTAGGGGGTCTAGGATGCCTGTAAACCCCTTTTTTGGTCCTTCAAAGTTTTCAACATTTTTGCAGGCCTAAAATGCATTTTAAGGCCTTTTTTTGAGATGCCAACATTTTCTGATCTTTCAGGGTTGTAGGATGCATTTTTTGTGCCAAAACTATTTTTAGGAATTTCAGTGGTCTGGGATGTGCGTTAGTGCCACTTTCAGGCTGCAAATGTTTTTGGGACATTCGGAGCTCTCTGACACCGATTTTGTCCCACCAACATTTTCTGGACTTTAGGGGGTCTAGGATGCTTGTAAACCCCTTTTTTTGGCCTCCAAAGTGTTCAACATTTGTGCAGGCCTAAGAAGCATTTTAAGTCCTTTTTTTGAGCTGCCAACATTTTCTGATCTTTCAGGGTTGTAGGATGCATTTTTTGTGGCAAAAATGTTTTGGGGAATTTCAGTGGTCCAGGATTCGACTTAATGCCCCCTTCAGGCTGCAAATCTGTTTGGGACATTCAGAGCTCTCTGACACTGTTTTTGGGCCACAAACATTTTCTGGACTTTAGGGGGTCTAGGATGCATGTAAACCCCTTTTTTGGGCCTCCAAAGTTTTCAACATTTTTGCAGGCGTAAAATGCATTTTAAGGCCTTTTTTGGGCTGCTAACATATTCTGAGCTTCAGGGGTGTAGGATGCATTTTTTGTGCCAAAAATATTTTTGGGAATTTCAGTGGTCTAGGATGCGGGTTAATGCCCCTTTCAGGCTGCAAATGTTTTTGGGACATTCAGAGCTCTCTGACACAGATTTTGGCCCACCAACATTTTCTGGACTTTAGGGGGTCTAGGATGCCTCTAAACCCCTTTTTTGAGCCTCCAAAGTTTTTAACATTTTTGCAGGCCTAAAATGCATTTTAAGGCCTTTTTTGGGATGCTAACATATTCTGAGCTTTCAGGGGTGTAGGATGCATTTTTTGTGTCAAAACTATTTTTAGGAATTTCAGTGGTCTGGGATTCGACTTAATGCCCCTTTCAGGCTGCACATCTGTTTGGGACATTCAGAGCTCTCTGACACTGTTTTTAGGCCACAAACATTTTCTGGACTTTAGGGGGTCTAGGATGCCTGTAAACCCCTTTTTTGGGCCTCCAAAGTTTTCAACATTTTTGCAGGCCTAAAATGCATTTTAAGGCCTTTTTTGGGCTGCTAACATATTCTGAGCTTTCAGGGGTGTAGGATGCATTTTTCATGCCAAAAATATTTTGGGGAATTTCAGTGGTCTACGATGCGACTTAATGCCCCTTTCAGGCTGCAAATCTGTTTGGGACATTCAGAGCTCTCTGACACTGTTTTTGGGCCACCAACATTTTCTGGACTTTAGGGGGTCTAGGATGCCTGTAAACCCCTTTTTTGGGCCTCCAAAGTTTTCAACATTTTTGCAGGCCTAAAATGCATTTTAAGGCCTTTTTTGGGCTGCTAACATATTCTGAGCTTTCAGGGGTGTAGGATGCATTTTTCGTGCAAAAAATATTTTTGGGATTTTCTGTGGTCTAGGATGCGGGTTAATGCCCCTTTCAGGCTGCAAATGTTTTTGGGAATTCAGGGCTCTCTGACACCATTTTTGAGCCACAATCATTTTCTGGACTTTAGGGGGTCTCGGATGCCTGTACCCCCTTTTTTGGGCCTCCAAAGTTTTCAACATTTTTGCAAGCCTAAGATGCACTTTAAGGCCTTTTTTGGGCTGCTGACATATTCTGAGCCTTAGTGGTGACGGATGCATTTTTCGTGCAAAAAATATTTTTGGGAATTTCAGTGGTCTAGGATGCAGGTTAATGCCCCTTTCATGCTGCAAATGTTTTAGGGACATTCAGGGCTCTCTGACACCATTTTTGGGCCACCAACATTTTCTGGACTTTAGGGGGTCTAGGATGCCTGTAAACCCCTTTTTTGGGCCTCCAAAGTTTTCAACATTTTTGCAGGCCTAAAATGCATTTTAAGGCCTTTTTTGGGATGCTAACATATTCTGAGCTTTCAGGGGTGTAGGATGCATTTTTTGTGTCAAAACTATTTTTAGGAATTTCAGTGGTCTGGGATTCGACTTAATGCCCCTTTCAGGCTGCACATCTGTTTGGGACATTCAGAGCTCTCTGACACTGTTTTTAGGCCACAAACATTTTCTGGACTTTAGGGGGTCTAGGATGCCTGTAAACCCCTTTTTTGGGCCTCCAAAGTTTTCAACATTTTTGCAGGCCTAAAATGCATTTTAAGGCCTTTTTTGGGCTGCTAACATATTCTGAGCTTTCAGGGGTGTAGGATGCATTTTTCATGCCAAAAATATTTTGGGGAATTTCAGTGGTCTACGATCCGACTTAATGCCCCTTTCAGGCTGCAAATCTGTTTGGGACATTCAGAGCTCTCTGACACTGTTTTTGGGCCACCAACATTTTCTGGACTTTAGGGGGTCTAGGATGCCTGTAAACCCCTTTTTTGGGCCTCCAAAGTTTTCAACATTTTTGCAGGCCTAAAATGCATTTTAAGGCCTTTTTTGGGCTGCTAACATATTCTGAGCTTCAGGGGTGTAGGATGCATTTTTTGTGCCAAAAATATTTTTGGGAATTTCAGTGGTCTAGGATGCGGCTTAATGCCCGTTTCACTCTGCAAATGTTTTTGGGACATTCAGGGCTCTCTGACACCGATTTTGGCCCACCAACATTTTCTGGACCTTAGGGGGTCTAGGATGCCTGTAAACCCCTTTTTTGGGCCTCCAAAGTTTTCAACATTTTTGCAGGCCTAAAATGCATTTTAAGGACTTTTTTTAGGCTGCTGACAAATTCTGAGCCTTAGTGGTGACGGATGCATTTTTCGTGCAAAAAATATTTTTGGGAATTTCAGTGGTCTAGGATGCGGGTTAATGCCCCTTTCAGGCTGCAAATATTTTTGGGACATTCAGGGCTCTCTGACACCATTTTTGGGCCACCAACATTTTCTGGACTTTAGGGGGTCTAGGATGCCTGTAAACCCCTTTTTTGGGCCTCCAAAGTTTTCAACATTTTTGCAGGCCTAAAATGCATTTTAAGGCCTTTTTTGGGCTGCTAACATATTCTGAGCTTTCAGGGGTGTAGGATGCATTTTTCATGCCAAAAATATTTTTGGGAATTTCAGTGGTCTAGGATGCGGGTTAATGCCCCTTTCAGGCTGCAAATCTGTTTGGGACATTCAGAGCTCTCTGACACTGTTTTTGGGCCACCAACATTTTCTGGACTTTAGGGGGTCTAGGATGTCTGTAAACCCCTTTTTTGGGCCTCCAAAGTTTTCAACATTTTTGCAGGCCTAAAATGCATTTTAAGGCCTTTTTTGGGCTGCTAACATATTCTGAGCTTAAGGGTTGTAGGATGCATTTTTCGTGCAAAAAATATTTTTGGGATTTTCAGTGGTCTAGGATGCGGTTTAATGCCCCTTTCAGGCTGCAAATGTTTTTGGGAATTCAGGGCTCTCTGACACCATTTTTGAGCCACAATCATTTTCTGGACGTTAGGGGATCTCGGATGCCTGTGCCCCCTTTTTTGGGCCTCCAAAGTTTTCAACATGTTTGCAGGCCTAAAATGCATTTTAAGGCCTTTTTTGGGCTGCTAACATATTCTGAGCTTCAGGGGTATAGGTTGCATTTTTCATGCCAAAAATATTTTGGGGAATTTCAGTGGTCTAGGATGCGGCTTAATGCCCCTTTCAGGCTGCAAATGTATTTGGGGCATTCAGAGCTCTCTGACACCACTTTTGGGCCACCAACATTTTCTGGACTTTAGGGGGTCTAGGATGCCTGTAAACCCCTTTTTTGGTCCTTCAAAGTTTTCAACATTTTTGCAGGCCTAAAATGCATTTTAAGGCCTTTTTTTGAGATGCCACATTTTCTGATCTTTCAGGGTTGTAGGATGCATTTTTTGTGTCAAAACTATTTTTAGGAATTTCAGTGGTCTGGGATGTGGGTTAGTGCCACTTTCAGGCTGCAAATGTTTTTGGGACATTCAGGGCTCTCTGACACCATTTTTGGGCCACCAACATTTTCTGGACTTTAGGGGGTCTAGAATGCCTGTAAACCCCTTTTTAGGGCCTCCACAGTTTTCAACATTTTTGCAAGCCTAAAATGCATTTTAAGGCCTTTTTTGGGCTGCTAACATATTCTGAGCTTTCCGGGGTGTAGGATGCATTTTTCATGCCAAAAATATTTTGGGGAATTTCAGTGGTCTAGGATGTGGCTTAATGCCCCTTTCAGGCTGCAAATGTATTTGGGGCATTTAGAGCTCTCTGACACCGATTTTGGCCCACCAACATTTTCTGGACTTTAGGGGGTCTAGGATGCCTGTAAACCCCTTTTTTGGGCCTCCAAAATTTTCAACATTTTTGCAGACGTAAAATGCATTTTAAGGCCTTTTTTGGGCTGCTAACATATTCTGAGCCTTAGCGGTGTAGGATGCATTTTTCGTGCAAAAAATATTTTTGGGATTTTCAGTGGTCTAGGATGCGGGTTAATGCCCCTTTCAGGCTGCAAATGTTTTTGGGAATTCAGGGCTCTCTGACACCATTCTTGAGCCACAATCATTTTCTGGACTTTAGGGGGTCTCGGATGCCTGTACCCACTTTTTTGGGCCTCCAAAGCTTAAAATATTTTTGCAGGCCTAAAATGCATTTTAAGGTCTTTTTTGGGCTGCTAACATATTCTGAGCTTCACGGGTATAGGTTGCATTTTTCATGCCAAAAATATTTTGGGGAATTTCAGTGGTCTAGGATGCGGCTTAATGCCCCTTTCAGGCTGCAAATGTATTTGGGGCATTCAGAGCTCTCTGACACCATTTTTGGGCCACCAACATTTTCTGGACTTTAGGGGGTCTAGGATGCCTGTAAACCCCTTTTTTGGTCCTTCAAAGTTTTCAACATTTTTGCAGGCCTAAAATGCATTTTAAGGCCTTTTTTTGAGATGCCAACATTTTCTGATCTTTCAGGGTTGTAGGATGCATTTTTTGTGCCAAAACTATTTTTAGGAATTTCAGTGGTCTGGGATGTGCGTTAGTGCCACTTTCAGGCTGCAAATGTTTTTGGGACATTCGGAGCTCTCTGACACCGATTTTGTCCCACCAACATTTTCTGGACTTTAGGGGGTCTAGGATGCTTGTAAACCCCTTTTTTTGGCCTCCAAAGTGTTCAACATTTGTGCAGGCCTAAGAAGCATTTTAAGTCCTTTTTTTGAGCTGCCAACATTTTCTGATCTTTCAGGGTTGTAGGATGCATTTTTTGTGGCAAAAATGTTTTGGGGAATTTCAGTGGTCCAGGATTCGACTTAATGCCCCCTTCAGGCTGCAAATCTGTTTGGGACATTCAGAGCTCTCTGACACTGTTTTTGGGCCACAAACATTTTCTGGACTTTAGGGGGTCTAGGATGCATGTAAACCCCTTTTTTGGGCCTCCAAAGTTTTCAACATTTTTGCAGGCGTAAAATGCATTTTAAGGCCTTTTTTGGGCTGCTAACATATTCTGAGCTTCAGGGGTGTAGGATGCATTTTTTGTGCCAAAAATATTTTTGGGAATTTCAGTGGTCTAGGATGCGGGTTAATGCCCCTTTCAGGCTGCAAATGTTTTTGGGACATTCAGAGCTCTCTGACACAGATTTTGGCCCACCAACATTTTCTGGACTTTAGGGGGTCTAGGATGCCTCTAAACCCCTTTTTTGAGCCTCCAAAGTTTTTAACATTTTTGCAGGCCTAAAATGCATTTTAAGGCCTTTTTTGGGATGCTAACATATTCTGAGCTTTCAGGGGTGTAGGATGCATTTTTTGTGTCAAAACTATTTTTAGGAATTTCAGTGGTCTGGGATTCGACTTAATGCCCCTTTCAGGCTGCACATCTGTTTGGGACATTCAGAGCTCTCTGACACTGTTTTTAGGCCACAAACATTTTCTGGACTTTAGGGGGTCTAGGATGCCTGTAAACCCCTTTTTTGGGCCTCCAAAGTTTTCAACATTTTTGCAGGCCTAAAATGCATTTTAAGGCCTTTTTTGGGCTGCTAACATATTCTGAGCTTTCAGGGGTGTAGGATGCATTTTTCATGCCAAAAATATTTTGGGGAATTTCAGTGGTCTACGATGCGACTTAATGCCCCTTTCAGGCTGCAAATCTGTTTGGGACATTCAGAGCTCTCTGACACTGTTTTTGGGCCACCAACATTTTCTGGACTTTAGGGGGTCTAGGATGCCTGTAAACCCCTTTTTTGGGCCTCCAAAGTTTTCAACATTTTTGCAGGCCTAAAATGCATTTTAAGGCCTTTTTTGGGCTGCTAACATATTCTGAGCTTTCAGGGGTGTAGGATGCATTTTTCGTGCAAAAAATATTTTTGGGATTTTCTGTGGTCTAGGATGCGGGTTAATGCCCCTTTCAGGCTGCAAATGTTTTTGGGAATTCAGGGCTCTCTGACACCATTTTTGAGCCACAATCATTTTCTGGACTTTAGGGGGTCTCGGATGCCTGTACCCCCTTTTTTGGGCCTCCAAAGTTTTCAACATTTTTGCAAGCCTAAGATGCACTTTAAGGCCTTTTTTGGGCTGCTGACATATTCTGAGCCTT
The DNA here is from genome assembly GCF_040938575.1 of Ambystoma mexicanum. Taxonomy (NCBI): domain Eukaryota; kingdom Metazoa; phylum Chordata; class Amphibia; order Caudata; family Ambystomatidae; genus Ambystoma; species Ambystoma mexicanum. The sequence continues at coordinate 345,585,557 of NC_090932.1, forward strand.
AGTGGTGACGGATGCATTTTTCGTGCAAAAAATATTTTTGGGAATTTCAGTGGTCTAGGATGCAGGTTAATGCCCCTTTCATGCTGCAAATGTTTTAGGGACATTCAGGGCTCTCTGACACCATTTTTGGGCCACCAACATTTTCTGGACTTTAGGGGGTCTAGGATGCCTGTAAACCCCTTTTTTGGGCCTCCAAAGTTTTCAACATTTTTGCAGGCCTAAAATGCATTTTAAGGCCTTTTTTGGGATGCTAACATATTCTGAGCTTTCAGGGGTGTAGGATGCATTTTTTGTGTCAAAACTATTTTTAGGAATTTCAGTGGTCTGGGATTCGACTTAATGCCCCTTTCAGGCTGCACATCTGTTTGGGACATTCAGAGCTCTCTGACACTGTTTTTAGGCCACAAACATTTTCTGGACTTTAGGGGGTCTAGGATGCCTGTAAACCCCTTTTTTGGGCCTCCAAAGTTTTCAACATTTTTGCAGGCCTAAAATGCATTTTAAGGCCTTTTTTGGGCTGCTAACATATTCTGAGCTTTCAGGGGTGTAGGATGCATTTTTCATGCCAAAAATATTTTGGGGAATTTCAGTGGTCTACGATCCGACTTAATGCCCCTTTCAGGCTGCAAATCTGTTTGGGACATTCAGAGCTCTCTGACACTGTTTTTGGGCCACCAACATTTTCTGGACTTTAGGGGGTCTAGGATGCCTGTAAACCCCTTTTTTGGGCCTCCAAAGTTTTCAACATTTTTGCAGGCCTAAAATGCATTTTAAGGCCTTTTTTGGGCTGCTAACATATTCTGAGCTTCAGGGGTGTAGGATGCATTTTTTGTGCCAAAAATATTTTTGGGAATTTCAGTGGTCTAGGATGCGGCTTAATGCCCGTTTCACTCTGCAAATGTTTTTGGGACATTCAGGGCTCTCTGACACCGATTTTGGCCCACCAACATTTTCTGGACCTTAGGGGGTCTAGGATGCCTGTAAACCCCTTTTTTGGGCCTCCAAAGTTTTCAACATTTTTGCAGGCCTAAAATGCATTTTAAGGACTTTTTTTAGGCTGCTGACAAATTCTGAGCCTTAGTGGTGACGGATGCATTTTTCGTGCAAAAAATATTTTTGGGAATTTCAGTGGTCTAGGATGCGGGTTAATGCCCCTTTCAGGCTGCAAATATTTTTGGGACATTCAGGGCTCTCTGACACCATTTTTGGGCCACCAACATTTTCTGGACTTTAGGGGGTCTAGGATGCCTGTAAACCCCTTTTTTGGGCCTCCAAAGTTTTCAACATTTTTGCAGGCCTAAAATGCATTTTAAGGCCTTTTTTGGGCTGCTAACATATTCTGAGCTTTCAGGGGTGTAGGATGCATTTTTCATGCCAAAAATATTTTTGGGAATTTCAGTGGTCTAGGATGCGGGTTAATGCCCCTTTCAGGCTGCAAATCTGTTTGGGACATTCAGAGCTCTCTGACACTGTTTTTGGGCCACCAACATTTTCTGGACTTTAGGGGGTCTAGGATGTCTGTAAACCCCTTTTTTGGGCCTCCAAAGTTTTCAACATTTTTGCAGGCCTAAAATGCATTTTAAGGCCTTTTTTGGGCTGCTAACATATTCTGAGCTTAAGGGTTGTAGGATGCATTTTTCGTGCAAAAAATATTTTTGGGATTTTCAGTGGTCTAGGATGCGGTTTAATGCCCCTTTCAGGCTGCAAATGTTTTTGGGAATTCAGGGCTCTCTGACACCATTTTTGAGCCACAATCATTTTCTGGACGTTAGGGGATCTCGGATGCCTGTGCCCCCTTTTTTGGGCCTCCAAAGTTTTCAACATGTTTGCAGGCCTAAAATGCATTTTAAGGCCTTTTTTGGGCTGCTAACATATTCTGAGCTTCAGGGGTATAGGTTGCATTTTTCATGCCAAAAATATTTTGGGGAATTTCAGTGGTCTAGGATGCGGCTTAATGCCCCTTTCAGGCTGCAAATGTATTTGGGGCATTCAGAGCTCTCTGACACCACTTTTGGGCCACCAACATTTTCTGGACTTTAGGGGGTCTAGGATGCCTGTAAACCCCTTTTTTGGTCCTTCAAAGTTTTCAACATTTTTGCAGGCCTAAAATGCATTTTAAGGCCTTTTTTTGAGATGCCACATTTTCTGATCTTTCAGGGTTGTAGGATGCATTTTTTGTGTCAAAACTATTTTTAGGAATTTCAGTGGTCTGGGATGTGGGTTAGTGCCACTTTCAGGCTGCAAATGTTTTTGGGACATTCAGGGCTCTCTGACACCATTTTTGGGCCACCAACATTTTCTGGACTTTAGGGGGTCTAGAATGCCTGTAAACCCCTTTTTAGGGCCTCCACAGTTTTCAACATTTTTGCAAGCCTAAAATGCATTTTAAGGCCTTTTTTGGGCTGCTAACATATTCTGAGCTTTCCGGGGTGTAGGATGCATTTTTCATGCCAAAAATATTTTGGGGAATTTCAGTGGTCTAGGATGTGGCTTAATGCCCCTTTCAGGCTGCAAATGTATTTGGGGCATTTAGAGCTCTCTGACACCGATTTTGGCCCACCAACATTTTCTGGACTTTAGGGGGTCTAGGATGCCTGTAAACCCCTTTTTTGGGCCTCCAAAATTTTCAACATTTTTGCAGACGTAAAATGCATTTTAAGGCCTTTTTTGGGCTGCTAACATATTCTGAGCCTTAGCGGTGTAGGATGCATTTTTCGTGCAAAAAATATTTTTGGGATTTTCAGTGGTCTAGGATGCGGGTTAATGCCCCTTTCAGGCTGCAAATGTTTTTGGGAATTCAGGGCTCTCTGACACCATTCTTGAGCCACAATCATTTTCTGGACTTTAGGGGGTCTCGGATGCCTGTACCCCCTTTTTTGGGCCTCCAAAGCTTTCAACATTTTTGCAGGCCTAAAATGCATTTTAAGGTCTTTTTTGGGCTGCTAACATATTCTGAGCTTCACGGGTATAGGTTGCATTTTTCATGCCAAAAATATTTTGGGGAATTTCAGTGGTCTAGGATGCGGCTTAATGCCCCTTTCAGGCTGCAAATGTATTTGGGGCATTCAGAGCTCTCTGACACCATTTTTGGGCCACCAACATTTTCTGGACTTTAGGGGGTCTAGGATGCCTGTAAACCCCTTTTTTGGTCCTTCAAAGTTTTCAACATTTTTGCAGGCCTAAAATGCATTTTAAGGCCTTTTTTTGGGCTGCTGACAAATTCTGAGCCTTAGTGGTGACGGATGCATTTTTCGTGCAAAAAATATTTTTGGGAATTTCAGTGGTCTAGGATGCGGGTTAATGCCCCTTTCAGGCTGCAAATGTTTTTGGGACATTCAGGGCTCTCTGACACCATTTTTGGGCCACCAACATTTTCTGGACTTTAGGGGGTCTAGGATGCCTGTAAACCCCTTTTTTGGGCCTCCAAAGTTTTCAACATTTTTGCAGGCCTAAAATGCATTTTAAGGCCTTTTTTGGGCTGCTAACATATTCTGAGCTTTCAGGGGTGTAGGATGCATTTTTCATGCCAAAAATATTTTTGGGAATTTCAGTGGTCTAGGATGCGGGTTAATGCCCCTTTCAGGCTGCAAATCTGTTTGGGACATTCAGAGCTCTCTGACACTGTTTTTGGGCCACCAACATTTTCTGGACTTTAGGGGGTCTAGGATGTCTGTAAACCCCTTTTTTGGGCCTCCAAAGTTTTCAACATTTTTGCAGGCCTAAAATGCATTTTAAGGCCTTTTTTGGGCTGCTAACATATTCTGAGCTTAAGGGTTGTAGGATGCATTTTTCGTGCAAAAAATATTTTTGGGATTTTCAGTGGTCTAGGATGCGGCTTAATGCCCCTTTCAGGCTGCAAATGTTTTTGGGAATTCAGGGCTCTCTGACACCATTTTTGAGCCACAATCATTTTCTGGACGTTAGGGGATCTCGGATGCCTGTGCCCCCTTTTTTGGGCCTCCAAAGTTTTCAACATGTTTGCAGGCCTAAAATGCATTTTAAGGCCTTTTTTGGGCTGCTAACATATTCTGAGCTTCAGGGGTATAGGTTGCATTTTTCATGCCAAAAATATTTTGGGGAATTTCAGTGGTCTAGGATGCGGCTTAATGCCCCTTTCAGGCTGCAAATGTATTTGGGGCATTCAGAGCTCTCTGACACCACTTTTGGGCCACCAACATTTTCTGGACTTTAGGGGGTCTAGGATGCCTGTAAACCCCTTTTTTGGTCCTTCAAAGTTTTCAACATTTTTGCAGGCCTAAAATGCATTTTAAGGCCTTTTTTTGAGATGCCACATTTTCTGATCTTTCAGGGTTGTAGGATGCATTTTTTGTGTCAAAACTATTTTTAGGAATTTCAGTGGTCTGGGATGTGGGTTAGTGCCACTTTCAGGCTGCAAATGTTTTTGGGACATTCAGGGCTCTCTGACACCATTTTTGGGCCACCAACATTTTCTGGACTTTAGGGGGTCTAGAATGCCTGTAAACCCCTTTTTAGGGCCTCCACAGTTTTCAACATTTTTGCAAGCCTAAAATGCATTTTAAGGCCTTTTTTGGGCTGCTAACATATTCTGAGCTTTCCGGGGTGTAGGATGCATTTTTCATGCCAAAAATATTTTGGGGAATTTCAGTGGTCTAGGATGTGGCTTAATGCCCCTTTCAGGCTGCAAATGTATTTGGGGCATTTAGAGCTCTCTGACACCGATTTTGGCCCACCAACATTTTCTGAACTTTAGGGGGTCTAGGATGCCTGTAAACCCCTTTTTTGGGCCTCCAAAATTTTCAACATTTTTGCAGACGTAAAATGCATTTTAAGGCCTTTTTTGGGCTGCTAACATATTCTGAGCCTTAGCGGTGTAGGATGCATTTTTCGTGCAAAAAATATTTTTGGGATTTTCAGTGGTCTAGGATGCGGGTTAATGCCCCTTTCAGGCTGCAAATGTTTTTGGGAATTCAGGGCTCTCTGACACCATTCTTGAGCCACAATCATTTTCTGGACTTTAGGGGGTCTCGGATGCCTGTACCCCCTTTTTTGGGCCTCCAAAGCTTTCAACATTTTTGCAGGCCTAAAATGCATTTTAAGGTCTTTTTTGGGCTGCTAACATATTCTGATCTTTCAGGGTTGTAGGATGCATTTTTTGTGCCAAAACTATTTTTAGGAATTTCAGTGGTCTGGGATGTGCGTTAGTGCCACTTTCAGGCTGCAAATGTTTTTGGGACATTCGGAGCTCTCTGACACCGATTTTGGCCCACCAACATTTTCTGGACTTTAGGGGGTCTAGGATGCTTGTAAACCCCTTTTTTTGGCCTCCAAAGTGTTCAACATTTGTGCAGGCCTAAGAAGCATTTTAAGTCCTTTTTTTGAGCTGCCAACATTTTCTGATCTTTCAGGGTTGTAGGATGCATTTTTTGTGGCAAAAATGTTTTGGGGAATTTCAGTGGTCCAGGATTCGACTTAATGCCCCCTTCAGGCTGCAAATCTGTTTGGGACATTCAGAGCTCTCTGACACTGTTTTTGGGCCACAAACATTTTCTGGACTTTAGGGGGTCTAGGATGCATGTAAACCCCTTTTTTGGGCCTCCAATGTTTTCAACATTTTTGCAGGCGTAAAATGCATTTTAAGGCCTTTTTTGGGCTGCTAACATATTCTGAGCTTCAGGGGTGTAGGATGCATTTTTTGTGCCAAAAATATTTTTGGGAATTTCAGTGGTCTAGGATGCGGGTTAATGCCCCTTTCAGGCTGCAAGTGTTTTTGGGACATTCAGAGCTCTCTGACACAGATTTTGGCCCACCAACATTTTCTGGACTTTAGGGGGTCTAGGATGCCTCTAAACCCCTTTTTTGGGCCTCCAAAGTTTTCAACATTTTTGCAGGCCTAAAATGCATTTTAAGGCCTTTTTTGGGATGCTAACATATTCTGAGCTTTCAGGGGTGTAGGATGCATTTTTTGTGTCAAAACTATTTTTAGGAATTTCAGTGGTCTGGGATTCGACTTAATGCCCCTTTCAGGCTGCACATCTGTTTGGGACATTCAGAGCTCTCTGACACTGTTTTTAGGCCACAAACATTTTCTGGACTTTAGGGGGTCTAGGATGCCTGTAAACCCCTTTTTTGGGCCTCCAAAGTTTTCAACATTTTTGCAGGCCTAAAATGCATTTTAAGGCCTTTTTTGGGCTGCTAACATATTCTGAGCTTTCAGGGGTGTAGGATGCATTTTTCATGCCAAAAATATTTTGGGGAATTTCAGTGGTCTACGATGCGGGTTAATGCCACTTTCAGGCTGCAAATGTTTTTGGGACATTCAGGGCTCTCTGACACCATTTTTGGGCCACCAACATTTTCTGGACTTTAGGGGGTCTAGGATGCCTGTAAACCCCTTTTTTGGGCCTCCAAAGTTTTCAACATTTTTGCAGGCCTAAAATGTATTTTAAGGCCTTTTTTGGGCTGCTAACATATTCTGAGCTTTCAGGGGTGTAGGATGCATTTTTCGTGCAAAAAATATTTTTGGGATTTTCAGTGGTCTAGGATGCGGGTTAATGCCCCTTTCAGGCTGCAAATGTTTTTGGGAATTCAGGGCTCTCTGACACCATTTTTGAGCCACAATCATTTTCTGGACTTTAGGGGGTCTCGGATGCCTGTACCCCCTTTTTTGGGCCTCCAAAGTTTTCAACATTTTTGCAGGCCTAAAATGCATTTTAAGGCCTTTTTTGGGCTGCTAACATATTCTGAGCTTCAGGGGTATAGGTTGCATTTTTCATGCCAAAAATATTTTGGGGAATTTCAGTGGTCTAGGATGCGGCTTAATGCCCCTTTCATGCTGCAAATGTATTTGGGGCATTCAGAGCTCTCTGACACCATTTTTGAGCCACCAACATTTTCTGGACTTTAGGGGGTCTAGAATGCCTGTAAACCCCTTTTTTGGGCCTCCACAGTTTTCAACATTTTTGCAAGCCTAAAATGCATTATAAGGCCTTTTTTGGGCTGCTAACATATTCTGAGCTTTCAGGGGTGTAGGATGCATTTTTCATGCCAAAAATATTTTGGGGAATTTCAGTGGTCTAGGATGTGGCTTAATGCCCCTTTCAGGCTGCAAATGTATTTGGGGCATTTAGAGCTCTCTGACACCGATTTTGGCCCACCAACATTTTCTGGACTTTAGGGGGTCTAGGATGCCTGTAAACCCCTTTTTTGGTCCTTCAAAGTTTTCAACATTTTTGCAGGCCTAAAATGCATTTTAAGGCCTTTTTTTGAGATGCCAACATTTTCTGATCTTTCAGGGTTGTAGGATGCATTTTTTGTGCCAAAACTATTTTTAGGAATTTCAGTGGTCTAGGATGCGAGTTAATGCCCCTTTCAGGCTGCAAATGTTTTTGGGACATTCAGAGCTCTCTGACACAGATTTTGGCCCACCAACATTTTCTGGACTTTAGGGGGTCTAGGATGCCTCTAAACCCCTTTTTTCCACCTCCAAAGTTTTCAACATTTTTGCAAGCCTAAGATGCACTTTAAGGCATTTTTGGGCTGCTAACATTTTCAGAACTTTCAGGGGTGTAGTATGCATTTTTTGTGCCAAAAATGTTTTTGTGAATTTCAGTGGTCTAGGATGCGGCTTAATGCCCGTTTCACTCTGCAAATGTTTTTGGGACATTCAGGGCTCTCTGACACCGATTTTGGCCCACCAACATTTTCTGGACTTTAGGGGGTCTAGGATGCCTGTAAACCCCTTTTTTGGGCCTCCAAAGTTTTCAACATTTTTGCAGGCCTAAAATGCATTTTAAGGCCTTTTTTGGGCTGCTGACATATTCTGAGCCTTAGTGGTGACGGATGCATTTTTCGTGCAAAAAATATTTTTGGGAATTTCAGTGGTCTAGGATGCAGGTTAATGCCCCTTTCATGCTGCAAATGTTTTAGGGACATTCAGGGCTCTCTGACACCATTTTTGGGCCACCAACATTTTCTGGACTTTAGGGGGTCTACGATGCCTGTAAACCCCTTTTTTGGGCCTCCAAAGTTTTCAACATTTTTGCAGGCCTAAAATGCATTTTAAGGCCTTTTTTGGGATGCTAACATATTCTGAGCTTTCAGGGGTGTAGGATGCATTTTTCATGCCAAAAATATTTTGGGGAATTTCAGTGGTCTACGATGCGACTTAATGCCCCTTTCAGGCTGCAAATCTGTTTGGGACATTCAGAGCTCTCTGACACTGTTTTTGGGCCACCAACATTTTCTGGACTTTAGGGGGTCTAGGATGCCTGTAAACCCCTTTTTTGGGCCTCCAAAGTTTTCAACATTTTTGCAGGCCTAAAATGCATTTTAAGGCCTTTTTTGGGCTGCTAACATATTCTGAGCTTTCAGGGGTGTAGGATGCATTTTTCATGCCCAAAATATTTTTGGGAATTTCAGTGGTCTAGGATGCGGGTTAATGCCCCTTTCAGGCTGCAAATGTTTTTGGGACATTCAGGGCTCTCTGACACCATTTTTGGGCCACCAACATTTTCTGGACTTTAGGGGGTCTAGGATGCCTGTAAACCCCTTTTTTGGGCCTCCAAAGTTTTCAACATTTTTGCAGGCCTAAAATGCATTTTAAGGCCTTTTTTGGGATGCTAACATATTCTGAGCTTTCAGGGGTGTAGGATGCATTTTTTGTGTCAAAACTATTTTTAGGAATTTCAGTGGTCTGGGATTCGACTTAATGCCCCTTTCAGGCTGCACATCTGTTTGGGACATTCAGAGCTCTCTGACACTGTTTTTGGGCCACAAACATTTTCTGGACTTTAGGGGGTCTAGGATGCCTGTAAACCCCTTTTTTGGGCCTCCAAAGTTTTCAACATTTTTGCAGGCCTAAAATGCATTTTAAGGCCTTTTTTGGGCTGCTAACATATTCTGAGCTTTCAGGGGTGTAGGATGCATTTTTCATGCCAAAAATATTTTGGGGAATTTCAGTGGTCTACGATGCGACTTAATGCCCCTTTCAGGCTGCAAATCTGTTTGGGACATTCAGAGCTCTCTGACACTGTTTTTGGGCCACCAACATTTTCTGGACTTTAGGGGGTCTAGGATGCCTGTAAACCCCTTTTTTGGGCCTCCAAAGTTTTCAACATTTTTGCAGGCCTAAAATGCATTTTAAGGCCTTTTTTGGGCTGCTAACATATTCTGAGCTTTCAGGGGTGTAGGATGCATTTTTCGTGCAAAAAATATTTTTGGGATTTTCTGTGGTCTAGGATGCGGGTTAATGCCCCTTTCAGGCTGCAAATGTTTTTGGGAATTCAGGGCTCTCTGACACCATTTTTGAGCCACAATCATTTTCTGGACTTTAGGGGGTCTCGGATGCCTGTACCCCCTTTTTTGGGCCTCCAAAGTTTTCAACATTTTTGCAGGCCTAAAATGCATTTTAAGGCCTTTTTTGGGCTGCTAACATATTCTGAGCTTCAGGGGTGTAGGATGCATTTTTTGTGCCAAAAATATTTTTGGGAATTTCAGTGGTCTAGGATGCGGCTTAATGCCCGTTTCACTCTGCAAATGTTTTTGGGACATTCAGGGCTCTCTGACACCGATTTTGGCCCACCAACATTTTCTGGACTTTAGGGGGTCTAGGATGCCTGTAAACCCCTTTTTTGAGCCTCCAAAGTTTTCAACATTTTTGCAGGCCTAAAATGCATTTTAAGGCCTTTTTTGGGCTGCTGACATATTCTGAGCTTTCAGGGGTGTAGGATGCATTTTTTGTGTCAAAACTATTTTTAGGAATTTCAGTGGTCTGGGATTCGACTTAATGCCCCTTTCAGGCTGCACATCTGTTTGGGACATTCAGAGCTCTCTGACACTGTTTTTAGGCCACAAACATTTTCTGGACTTTAGGGGGTCTAGGATGCCTGTAAACCCCTTTTTTGGGCCTCCAAAGTTTTCAACATTTTTGCAGGCCTAAAATGCATTTTAAGGCCTTTTTTGGGCTGCTAACATATTCTGAGCTTTCAGGGGTGTAGGATGCATTTTTCATGCCAAAAATATTTTGGGGAATTTCTGTGGTCTACGATGCGACTTAATGCCCCTTTCAGGCTGCAAATCTGTTTGGGACATTCAGAGCTCTCTGACACTGTTTTTGGGCCACCAACATTTTCTGGACTTTAGGGGGTCTAGGATGCCTGTAAACCCCTATTTTGGGCCTCCAAAGTTTTCAACATTTTTGCAGGCCTAAAATGCATTTTAAGGCCTTTTTTGGGCTGCTAACATATTCTGAGCTTTCAGGGGTGTAGGATGCATTTTTCATGCCAAAAATATTTTTGGGAATTTCAGTGGTCTAGGATGCGGGTTAATGCCCCTTTCATGCTGCAAATGTTTTAGGGACATTCAGGGCTCTCTGACACCATTTTTGGGCCACCAACATTTTCTGGACTTTAGGGGGTCTAGGATGCCTGTAAACCCCTTTTTTGGGCCTCCAAAGTTTTCAACATTTTTGCAGGCTTAAAATGCATTTTAAGGCCTTTTTTTGAGATGCCAACATTTTCTGATCTTTCAGGGTTGTAGGATGCATTTTTTGTGCCAAAACTATTTTTAGGAATTTCAGTGGTCTGGGATGTGCGTTAGTGCCACTTTCAGGCTGCAAATGTTTTTGGGACATTCAGAGCTCTCTGACACCGATTTTGGCCCACCAACATTTTCTGGACTTTAGGGGGTCTAGGATGCTTGTAAACCCCTTTTTTTGGCCTCCAAAGTTTTCAACATTTTTGCAGGCGTAAAATGCATTTTAAGGCCTTTTTTGGGCTGCTAACATATTCTGAGCTTCAGGGGTGTAGGATGCATTTTTTGTGGCAAAAATGTTTTGGGGAATTTCAGTGGTCCAGGATTCGACTTAATGCCCCCTTCAGGCTGCAAATCTGTTTGGGACATTCAGAGCTCTCTGACACTGTTTTTGGGCCACAAACATTTTCTGGACTTTAGGGGGTCTAGGATGCATGTAAACCCCTTTTTTAGGCCTCCAAAGTTTTCAACATTTTTGCAGGCGTAAAATGCATTTTAAGGCCTTTTTTGGGCTGCTAACATATTCTGAGCTTCAGGGGTGTAGGATGCATTTTTTGTGCCAAAAATATTTTTGGGAATTTCAGTGGTCTAGGATGCGGGTTAATGCCCCTTTCAGGCTGCAAATGTTTTTGGGACATTCAGAGCTCTCTGACACAGATTTTGGCCCACCAACATTTTCTGGACTTTAGGGGGTCTAGGATGCCTCTAAACCCCTTTTTTCCACCTCCAAAGTTTTCAACATTTTTGCAAGCCTAAGATGCACTTTAAGGCCTTTTTTGGGCTGCTGACATATTCTGAGCCTTAGTGGTGACGGATGCATTTTTCGTGCAAAAAATATTTTTGGGAATTTCAGTGGTCTAGGATGCAGGTTAATGCCCCTTTCATGCTGCAAATGTTTTAGGGACATTCAGGGCTCTCTGACACCATTTTTGGGCCACCAACATTTTCTGGACTTTAGGGGGTCTAGGATGCCTGTAAACCCCTTTTTTGGGCCTCCAAAGTTTTCAACATTTTTGCAGGCCTAAAATGCATTTTAAGGCCTTTTTTGGGATGCTAACATATTCTGAGCTTTCAGGGGTGTAGGATGCATTTTTTGTGTCAAAACTATTTTTAGGAATTTCAGTGGTCTGGGATTCGACTTAATGCCCCTTTCAGGCTGCACATCTGTTTGGGACATTCAGAGCTCTCTGACACTGTTTTTAGGCCACAAACATTTTCTGGACTTTAGGGGGTCTAGGATGCCTGTAAACCCCTTTTTTGGGCCTCCAAAGTTTTCAACATTTTTGCAGGCCTAAAATGCATTTTAAGGCCTTTTTTGGGCTGCTAACATATTCTGAGCTTTCAGGGGTGTAGGATGCATTTTTCATGCCAAAAATATTTTTGGGAATTTCAGTGGTCTAGGATGCGGGTTAATGCCCCTTTCAGGCTGCAAATGTTTTTGGGACATTCAGGGCTCTCTGACACCATTTTTGGGCCACCAACATTTTCTGGACTTTAGGGGGTCTAGGATGCCTGTAAACCCCTTTTTTGGGCCTCCAAAGTTTTCAACATTTTTGCAGGCCTAAAATGTATTTTAAGGCCTTTTTTGGGCTGCTAACATATTCTGAGCTTTCAGGGGTGTAGGATGCATTTTTCGTGCAAAAAATATTTTTGGGATTTTCAGTGGTCTAGGATGCGGGTTAATGCCCCTTTCAGGCTGCAAATGTTTTTGGGAATTCAGGGCTCTCTGACACCATTTTTGAGCCACAATCATTTTCTGGACTTTAGGGGGTCTCGGATGCCTGTACCCCCTTTTTTGGGCCTCCAAAGTTTTCAACATTTTTGCAGGCCTAAAATGCATTTTAAGGCCTTTTTTGGGCTGCTAACATATTCTGAGCTTCAGGGGTATAGGTTGCATTTTTCATGCCAAAAATATTTTGGGGAATTTCAGTGGTCTAGGATGCGGCTTAATGCCCCTTTCATGCTGCAAATGTATTTGGGGCATTCAGAGCTCTCTGACACCATTTTTAAGCCACCAACATTTTCTGGACTTTAGGGGGTCTAGAATGCCTGTAAACCCCTTTTTTGGGCCTCCACAGTTTTCAACATTTTTGCAAGCCTAAAATGCATTATAAGGCCTTTTTTGGGCTGCTAACATATTCTGAGCTTTCAGGGGTGTAGGATGCATTTTTCATGCCAAAAATATTTTGGGGAATTTCAGTGGTCTAGGATGTGGCTTAATGCCCCTTTCAGGCTGCAAATGTATTTGGGGCATTTAGAGCTCTCTGACACCGATTTTGGCCCACCAACATTTTCTGGACTTTAGGGGGTCTAGGATGCCTGTAAACCCCTTTTTTGGTCCTCCAAAGTTTTCAACATTTTTGCAGGCCTAAAATGCATTTTAGGCCTTTTTTGGGCTGCTAACATATTCTGAGCTTTCAGGGGTGTAGGATGCATTTTTTGTGTCAAAACTATTTTTAGGAATTTCAGTGGTCTGGGATGTGGGTTAGTGCCACTTTCAGGCTGCAAATGTTTTTGGGACATTCAGAGCTCTCTGACAACGATTTTGGCCCACCAACATTTTCTGGACTTTAGGGGGTCTAGGATGCCTGTAAACCCCTTTTTTGGCCTCCAAAGTGTTCAACATTTGTGCAGGCCTAAGGAGCATTTTAAGTCCTTTTTTTGAGCTGCCAACATTTTCTGATCTTTCAGGGTTGTAGGATGCATTTTTTGTGGCAAAAATGTTTTGGGGGAATTTCAGTGGTCTAGGATTCGCCTTAATGCCCCTTTCAGGATGCAAATCTGTTTGGGACATTCAGAGCTCTCTGACACTGTTTTTGGGCCACAAACATTTTCTGGACTTTAGGGGGTCTAGGATGCCTCTAAACCCCTTTTTTCCACCTCCAAAGTTTTCAACATTTTTGCAGGCCTAAAATGCATTTTAAGGCCTTTTTTGGGATGCTAACATATTCTGAGTTTTCAGGGGTGTAGGATGCATTTTTCGTGCAAAAAAATATTTTTGGGAATTTCAGTGGTCTAGGATGCGGGTTAATACCCCTTTCAGGCTGCAAATGTTTTTGGGAATTCAGGGCTCTCTGACACCATTTTTGAGCCACAATCATTTTCTGGACTTTAGGGGGTCTAGGATGCCTGTACCCTCTTTTTTGGGCCTCCAAAGTTTTCAACATTTTTGCAGACCTAAAATGCATTTTAACTCCTTTTTTGGGCTGCTAACATATTCTGAGCTTCAGGGGTATAGGTTGCATTTTTCATGCCAAAAATATTTTGGGGAATTTCAGTGGTCTAGGATGTGGCTTAATGCCCCTTTCAGGCTGCAAATGTATTTGGGGCATTCAGAGCTCTCTGACACCGATTTTGGCCCACCAACATTTTCTGGACTTTAGGGGGTCTAGGATGCCTGTAAACCCCGTTTTTAGTCCTTCAAAGTTTTCAACATTTTTGCAGGCCTAAAATGCGCTTTAAGGCATTTTTGGGCTGCTAACATTTTCAGAACTTTCAGGAGTGTAGTATGCATTTTTTGTGCCAAAAATATTTTTGGGAATTTCAGTGGTCTAGGATGCGGGTTAATGCCCCTTTGAGGCTGCAAATGTTTTTGGGACATTCAGGGCTCTCTGACACCATTTTTGGGCCACCAACATTTTCTGGACTTTAGGGGGTCTAGGATGCCTGTAAACCCCTTTTTTGGTCGTTCAAAGTTTTCAACATTTTTGCAGGCCTAAAATGCATTTTAAGGCCTTTTCTGGGCTGCTAACATATTCTGAGCTTTCAGGGGTGTAGGATGCATTTTTCGTGGCAAAAATATTTTTGGGAATTTCAGTGGTCTAGGATGCGAGTTAATGCCCCTTTCAGGCTGACAATGTTTTTGGGACATTCAGAGCTCTCTGACACAGATTTTGGCCCACCAACATTTTCTGGACTTTAGGGGGTCTAGGATGCCTGTAAACCCCTTTTTTGGTCCTTCAAAGTTTTCAACATTTTTGCAGGCCTAAAATGCATTTTAAGGCATTTTTGGGCAGCTAACATATTCTGAGCTTTCAGGGGTGTAGGATGCATTTTTCATGCCAAAGATATTTTGGAGAATTTCAGTGGTCTAGGATGCGGCTTAATGCCCCTTTCAGGCTGCAAATGTATTTGGGGCATTTAGAGCTCTCTGACACCGATTTTGGCCCACCAACATTTTCTGGACTTTAGGGGGTCTAGGATGCCTGTAAACCCCTTTTTGGGCCTCCAAAATTTTCAACATTTTTGCAGGCGTAAAATGCATTTCAAGGCCTTTTTTGGGCTGCTAACATATTCTGAGCCTTAGCGGTGTAGGATGCATATTTCGTGCAAAAAATATTTTTGGGATTTTCAGTGGTCTAGGATGCGGGTTAATGCCCCTTTCAGGCTGCAAATGTTTTTGGGAATTCAGGGCTCTCTGACACCATTTTTGAGCCACAATCATTTTCTGGACTTTAGGGGGTCTCGGATGCCTGTACCCCCTTTTTTCGGCCTCCAAAGTTTTCAACATTTTTGCAGGCCTAAAATGCATTTTAGGCCTTTTTAGGGCTGCTAACATATTCTGAGCTTTCAGGGGTGTAGGATGCATTTTTTGTGTCAAAACTATTTTTAGGAATTTCAGTGGTCTGGGATGTGGGTTAGTGCCACTTTCAGGCTGCAAATGTTTTTGGGACATTCAGATCTCTCTGACACCGATTTTGGCCCACCAACATTTTCTGGACTTTAGGGGGTCTAGGATGCCTGTAAACCCCTTTTTTGGCCTCCAAAGTGTTCAACATTTGTGCAGGCCTAAGGAGCATTTTAAGTCCTTTTTTTGAGCTGCCAACATTTTCTGATCTTTCAGGGTTGTAGGATGCATTTTTTGTGGCAAAAATGTTTTGGGCGAATTTCAGTGGTCTAGGATTCGCCTTAATGCCCCTTTCAGGATGCAAATCTGTTTGGGACATTCAGAGCTCTCTGACACTGTTTTTGGGCCACAATCATTTTCTGGACTTTAGGGGGTCTAGGATGCCTGTAATCCCCTTTTTTGGTCCTTCAAAGTTTTCAACATTTTTGCAGGCCTAAAATGCATTTTAAGGCATTTTTGGGCAGCTAACATATTCTGAGCTTTCAGGGGTGTAGGATGCATTTTTCATGCCAAAGATATTTTGGAGAATTTCAGTGGTCTAGGATGCGGCTTAATGCCCCTTTCAGGCTGCAAATGTTTTTGGGACATTCAGAGCTCTCTGACACCGATTTTGGCCCACCAACATTTTCTGGACTTTAGGGGGTCTAGGATGCCTGTAAACCCCTTTTTTCGGCCTCCAAAGTTTTCAACATTTTTGCAGACCTAAAATGCATTTTAAGGCCTTTTTTGGGCTGCTAACATATTTTGAGCTTCAGGGGTATAGGTTGCATTTTTCATGCCAAAAATATTTTGGGGAATTTCAGTGGTCTAGGATGCAGCTTAATGCCCCTTTCAGGCTGCACATGTATTTGGGGCATTCAGAGCTCTCTGACACCGATTTTGGCCCACCAACATTTTCTGGACTTTAGGGGGTCTAGGATGCTTGTAAACCCCTTTTTTGGCCTCCAAAGTGTTCAACATTTGTGCAGGCCTAAGAAGCATTTTAAGTCCTTTTTTTGAGCTGCCAACATTTTCTGATCTTTCAGGGTTGTAGGATGCATTTTTTGTGGCAAAAATGTTTTTGGGAATTTCAGTGGTCCAGGATTCGACTTAATGCCCCCTTCAGGCTGCAAATCTGTTTGGGACATTCAGAGCTCTCTGACACTGTTTTTGGGCCACAAACATTTTCTGGACTTTACGGGGTCTAGGATGCCTGTAAACCCCTTTTTTGGGCCTCCAAAGTTTTCAACATTTTTGCAGGCGTAAAATGCATTTTAACGCCTTTTTTGGGCTGCTAACATATTCTGAGCTTCAGGGGTGTAGGATGCATTTTTTGTGCTAAAAATATTTTTGGGAATTTCAGTGGTCTAGGATGCGGGTTAATGCCCCTTTCAGGCTGCAAATGTTTTTGGGACATTCAGAGCTCTCTGACACAGATTTTGGCCCACCAACATTTTCTGGACTTTAGGGGGTCTAGGATGCCTCTAAACCCCTTTTTTCCACCTCCAAAGTTTGCAACATTTTTGCAAGCCTAAGATGCACTTTAAGGCATTTTTGGGCTGCTAACATTTTCAGAACTTTCAGGGGTTTAGTATGCATTTTTTGTCCCAAAAATATTTTTGGGAATTTCAGTGGTCTACGATGCGGCTTAATGCCCGTTTCACTCTGCAAATGTTTTTGGGACATTCAGGGCTCTCTGACACCGATTTTGGCCCACCAACATTTTCTGGACTTTAGGGGGTCTAGGATGCCTGTAAACCCCTTTTTTGGGCCTCCAAAGTTTTCAACATTTTTGCAGCCGTAAAATGCATTTTAAGGCCTTTTTTGGGCTGCTAACATATTCTGAGCTTCAGGGGTGTAGGATGCATTTTTTGTGCCAAAAATATTTTTGGGAATTGCAGTGGTCTAGGATGCGGGTTAATGCCCCTTTCAGGTTGCAAATGTTTTTGGGACATTCAGGGCTCTCTGACACCATTTTTGGGCCACCAACATTTTCTGGACTTTAGGGGGTCTAGGATGCCTGTAAACCCCTTTTTTGGGCCTCCAAAGTTTCCAACATTTTTGCAGGCCTAAAATGCATTTTAAGGCCTTTTTTGGGCTGCTAACATATTCTGAGCTTTCAGGGGTGTAGGATGCATTTTTGTGTCAAAACTATTTTTAGGAATTTCAGTGGTCTGGGATGTGGGTTAGTGCCACTTTCAGGCTGCAAATGTTTTTGGGACATTCAGAGCTCTCTGACACCGATTTTGGCCCACCAACATTTTCTGGACTTTAGGGGGTCTAGGATGCCTGTAAACCCCTTTTTTTGGCCTCCAAAGTGTTCAACATTTGTGCAGGGCTAAGAAGCATTTTAAGTCCTTTTTTTGAGCTTCCAACATTTTCTGATCTTTCAGGGTTGTAGGATGCATTTTTTGTGGCAAAAATGTTTTGGGGAATTTCAGTGGTCTAGGATTCGCCTTAATGCCCCTTTCAGGCTGCAAATCTGTTTGGGACATTCAGAGCTCTCTGACACTGTTTTTGGGCCACACACATTTTCTGGACTTTAGGGGGTCTAGGATGCCTGTAAACCCCTTTTTCGGGCCTCCAAAGTTTTCAACATTTTTGCAGGCGTAAAATGCATTTTAAGGGCTTTTCTGGGCTGCTAACATATTCTGAGCTTCAGGGGTGTAGGATGCATTTTTTGTGCAAAAAATATTTTTGGGAATTTCAGTGGTCTAGGATGCGGGTTAATGCCCCTTTGAGGCTGCAAATGTTTTTGGGACATTCAGAGCTCTCTGACACAGATTTTGGCCCACCAATATTTTCTGGACTTTAGGGGGTCTAGGATGCCTCTAAACCCCTTTTTTCCACCTCCAAAGTTTTCAACATTTTTGCAAGCCTAAGATGCACTTTAAGGGATTTTTTGGCTGCTAACATTTTCAGAACTTTCAGGGGTGTAGGATGCATTTTTCATGCCAAAGATATTTTGGAGAATTTCAGTGGTCTAGGATGCGGCTTAATGCCCCTTTCAGGCTGCAAATGTTTTTGGGACATTCAGAGCTCTCTGACACCGATTTTGGCCCACCAACATTTTATGGACTTTAGGGGGTCTAGGATGCCTGTAAACCTCTTTTTTCGGCCTCCAAAGGTTTCAACATTTTTGCAGGCCTAAAATGCATTTTAAGGCCTTTTTTGGGCTGCTAACATATTCTGAGCTTCAGGGGTCTAGGATGCATTTTTCGTGCAAAAAATATTTTTGGGAATTTCAGTGGTCTAGGATGCGGGTTAATACCCCTTTCAGGCTGCAAATGTTTTTGGGAATTCAGGGCTCTCTGACACCATTTTTGAGCCACAATCATTTTCTGGACTTTAGGGGGTCTAGGATGCCTGTACCCTCTTTTTTGGGCCTCCAAAGTTTTCAACATTTTTGCAGACCTAAAATGCATTTTAACTCCTTTTTTGGGGTGCTAACATATTCTGAGCTTCAGGGGTATAGGTTGCATTTTTCATGCCAAAAATATTTTGCGGAAATTCAGTGGTCTAGGATGTGGCTTAATGCCCCTTTCAGGCTGCAAATGTATTTGGGGCATTTAGAGCTCTCTGACACCGATTTTGGCCCACCAACATTTTCTGGACTTTAGGGGGTCTAGGATGCCTGTAAACCCCTTTTTTGGTCCTTCAAAGTTTTCAACATTTTTGCAGGCCTAAAATGCGTTTTAAGGCATTTTTGGGCTGCTAACATTTTCAGAACTTTCAGGGGTGTAGTATGCATTTTTTGTGCCAAAAATATTTTTGGGAATTTCAGTGGTCTAGGATGCGGGTTAATGCCCCTTTGAGGCTGCAAATGTTTTTGGGACATTCAGGGCTCTCTGACACCATTTTTGGGCCACCAACATTTTCTGGACTTTAGGGGGTCTAGGATGCCTGTAAACCCCTTTTTTGGTCCTTCAAAGTTTTCAACATTTTTGCAGGCCTAAAATGCATTTTAAGGCCTTTTCTGGGCTGCTAACATATTCTGAGCTTTCAGGGGTGTAGGATGCATTTTTCGTGGCAAAAATATTTTTGGGAATTTCAGTGGTCTAGGATGCGAGTTAATGCCCCTTTCAGGCTGACAATGTTTTTAGGACATTCAGAGCTCTCTGACACAGATTTTGGCCCACCAACATTTTCTGGACTTTATGGGGTCTAGGATGCCTGTAATCCCCTTTTTTGGTCCTTCAAAGTTTTCAACATTTTTGCAGGCCTAAAATGCATTTTAAGGCATTTTTGGGCAGCTAACATATTCTGAGCTTTCAGGGGTGTAGGATGCATTTTTCATGCCAAAGATATTTTGGAGAATTTCAGTGGTCTAGGATGCGGCTTAATGCCCCTTTCAGGCTGCAAATGTTTTTGGGACATTCAGAGCTCTCTGACACCGATTTTGGCCCACCAACATTTTCTGGACTTTAGGGGGTCTAGGATGCCTGTAAACCCCTTTTTTCGGCCTCCAAAGTTTTCAACATTTTTGCAGACCTAAAATGCATTTTAAGGCCTTTTTTGGGCTGCTAACATATTCTGAGCTTCAGGGGTATAGGTTGCATTTTTCATGCCAAAAATATTTTGGGGAATTTCAGTGGTCTAGGATGCGGCTTAATGCCCATTTCAGGCTGCAAATGTATTTGGGGCATTCAGAGCTCTCTGACACCAATTTTGGCCCACCAACATTTTCTATACTTTAGAGGTTCTAGGATGCCTGTAAACCCCTTTTTTGGGCCTCCAAAATTTTCAACATTTTGCAGGCGTAAAATGCATTTTAAGGCCTTTTTTGGGCTGCTAACACATTCTGAGCCTTAGCGGTTTAGGATGCCTTTTTCGTGCAAAAAATATTTTTGGGAATTTCAGTGGTCTAGGATGCAGGTTAATGCCCCTTTCATGCTGCAAATGTTCTTGGGACATTCAGGGCTCTCTGACACCATTTTTGGGCCACCAACATTTTCTGGACTTTAGGGGGTGTAGGATGCCTGTAAACCCCTTTTTTCCACCTCCAAAGTTATCAACATTTTTGCAAGCCTAAGATGCACTTTAAGGCATTTTTGGGCTGCTAACATTTTCAGAACTTTCAGGGGTGTAGTATGCATTTTTTGTGCCAAAAATATTTTGGGGAATTTCAGTGGTCTAGGATGCAACTTAATGCCCCTTTCAGGCTACAAATCTGTTTGGGACATACAGAGCTCTCTGACACTGTTTTGGGCCACCAACATTTTCTGGACTTTAGGGGGTCTAAGATGCCTGTAAACCCCTTTTTTGGGCCTCCAAAGTTTTCAACATTTTTTGCACGCCTAAAATGCATTTTAAGGCTTTTTTTGGGCTGCTAACATATTCTGAGCTTCAGGGGTATAGGTTGCATTTTTCATGCCAAAAATATTTTTGGGAATTTCAGTGGTCTAGGATGCGGGTTAATGCCCCTTTCAGGCTGCAAATGTTTTTGGGACATTCAGGGCTCTCTGACACCATTTTTGGGCCACCAACATTTTCTGGACTTTAGGGGGTCTAGGATGCCTGTAAACCCCTTTTTTGGTCCTTCAAAGTTTTCAACATTTTTGCAGCCCTAAAATGCATTTTAAGGCCTTTTTTTGAGATGCCAACATTTTCTGATCTTTCAGAGTTGTAGGATGCATTTTTTGTGCCAAAACTATTTTTAGGAATTTCAGTGGTCTGGGATGTGGGTTAGTGCCCCTTTCAGGCTGCAAATGTATTTGGGGCATTTAGAGCTCTCTGACACCGATTTTGGCCCACCAACATTTTCTGGACTTTAGGGGGTCTAGGATGCCTGTAAACCCCTTTTTTCGGCCTCCAAAGTGTTCAACATTTGTGCAGGCCTAAGAAGCATTTTAAGTCCTTTTTTTGAGCTGCCAACATTTTCTGATCTTTTAGGGTTGTAGGGCTGCATTTTTTGTGGCAAAAATATTTTGGGGAATTTCAGTGGTCTAGGATGCGGCTTAATGCCCATTTCAGGCTGCAAATGTATTTGGGGCATTCAGAGCTCTCTGACACCAATTTTGGCCCACCAACATTTTCTATACTTTAGAGGTTCTAGGATGCCTGTAAACCCCTTTTTTGGGCCTCCAAAATTTTCAACATTTTGCAGGCGTAAAATGCATTTTAAGGCCTTTTTTGGGCTGCTAACACATTCTGAGCCTTAGCGGTTTAGGATGCCTTTTTCGTGCAAAAAATATTCTTGGGAATTTCAGTGGTCTAGGATGCAGGTTAATGCCCCTTTCATGCTGCAAATGTTCTTGGGACATTCAGGGCTCTCTGACACCATTTTTGGGCCACCAACATTTTCTGGACTTTAGGGGGTGTAGGATGCCTGTAAACCCCTTTTTTCCACCTCCAAAGTTATCAACATTTTTGCAAGCCTAAGATGCACTTTAAGGCATTTTTGGGCTGCTAACATTTTCAGAACTTTCAGGGGTGTAGTATGCATTTTTTGTCCCAAAATATTTTTGGGAATTTCAGTGGTCTACGATGCAGGTTAATGCCCCTTTCATGCTGCAAATGTTTTAGGGACATTCAGGGCTCTCTGACACCATTTTTGGGCCACCAACATTTTCTGGACTTTAGGGGGTGTAGGATGCCTGTAAACCCCTTTTTTCCACCTCCAAAGTTATCAACATTTTTGCAAGCCTAAGATGCACTTTAAGGCATTTTTGGGCTGCTAACATTTTCAGAACTTTCAGGGGTGTAGTATGCATTTTTTGTGCCAAAAATATTTTGGGGAATTTCAGTGGTCTAGGATGCAACTTAATGCCCCTTTCAGGCTACAAATCTGTTTGGGACATACAGAGCTCTCTGACACTGTTTTGGGCCACCAACATTTTCTGGACTTTAGGGGGTCTAAGATGCCTGTAAACCCCTTTTTTGGGCCTCCAAAGTTTTCAACATTTTTTGCATGCCTAAAATGCATTTTAAGGCCTTTTTTGGGCTGCTAACATATTCTGAGCTTCAGGGGTATAGGTTGCATTTTTCATGCCAAAAATATTTTTGGGAATTTCAGTGGTCTAGGATGCGGGTTAATGCCCCTTTCAGGCTGCAAATGTTTTTGGGACATTCAGGGCTCTCTGACACCGATTTTGGCCCACCAACATTTTCTGGACTTTAGAGGTTCTAGGATGCCTGTAAACCCCTTTTTTGGTCCTTCAAAGTTTTCAACATTTTTGCAGGCCTAAAATGCATTTTAAGGCCTTTTTTTGAGATGCCAACATTTTCTGATCTTTCAGAGTTGTAGGATGCATTTTTTGTGCCAAAACTATTTTTAGGAATTTCAGTGGTCTGGGATGTGGGTTAGTGCCACTTTCAGGCTGCAAATGTTTTTGGGACATTCAGAGCTCTCTGACACCGATTTTGGCCCACCAACATTTTCTGGACTTTAGGGGGTCTAGGATGCCTGTAAACCCCTTTTTTGGCCTCCAAAGTGTTCAACATTTGTGCAGGCCTAAGAAGCATTTTAAGTCCTTTTTTTGAGCTGCCAACATTTTCTGATCTTTTATGGTTGTAGGGCTGCATTTTTTGTGGCAAAGATATTTTGGGGAATTTCAGTGGTCTAGGATTCGATTTAATGCCCTTTCAGGCTGCAAATCTGTTTGGGACATTCAGAGCTCTCTGACACTGTTTTTGGGCCACAAACATTTTCTGGACTTTAGGGGGTCTAGGATGCCTGTAAACCCATTTTTTCGGCCTCCAAAGTTTTCAACATTTGTGCAGGCCTAAGAAGCATTTTAAGTCCTTTTTTTGAGCTGCCAACATTTTCTGATCTTTCAGGGTTGTAGGATGCATTTTTTGTGCCAAAAATATTTTGGGGAATTTCAGTGGTCTAGGATGCAACTCAATGCCCCTTTCAGGCTGCAAATCTGTTTGGGACATGCAGAGCTCTCTGACACTGTTTTTGGGCCACCAACATTTTCTGGACTTTAGGGGGTCTAGGATGCCTGTAAACCCCTTTTTTGGGCCTCCAAAGTTTTCAACATTTTTGCAGATCTAAAATGCATTTTAAGGCCTTTTTTGGGCTGCTAACATATTCTGAGCCTTAGTGGTGACGGATGCATTTTTCGTGCAAAAAATATTTTTGGGAATTTCAGTGGTCTAGGATGCGGGTTAATACCCCTTTCAGGCTGCAAGTGTTTTAGGGAATTCAGGGCTCTCTGACACCATTTTTGAGCCACAATCATTTTCTGGACTTTAGGGGGTCTAGGATGCCTGTACCCTCTTTTTTGGGCATCCAAAGTTTTCAACATTTTTGCAGATCTAAAATGCATTTTAAGGCCTTTTTTGGGCTGCTAACATATTCTGAGCTTCAGGAGTATAGGTTGCATTTTTCATGCCAAAAATATTTTGGGGAATTTCAGTGGTCTAGGATGCGGCTTAATGCCCCTTTCAGGCTGCAAATGTATTTGGGGCATTCAGAGCTCTCTGACACCGATTTTGGCCCACCAACATTTTCTGGACTTTAGGGGTTCTAGGATGCCTGTAAACCCCTTTTTTGGTCCTTCAAAGTTTTCAACATTTTTGCAGGCCTAAAATGCGTTTTAAGGCATTTTTGGGCTGCTAACATTTTCAGAACTTTCAGGGGTGTAGTATGCATTTTTTGTGCCAAAAATATTTTTGGGAATTTCAGTGGTCTAGGATGCGGGTTAATGCCCCTTTGAGGCTGCAAATGTTTTTGGGACATTCAGGGCTCTCTGACACCGATTTTGGCCCACCAACATTTTCTGGACTTTAGGGGGTCTAGGATGCCTGTAAACCCCTTTTTTCGGCCTCCAAAGTTTCCAACATTTTTGCAGACCTAAAATGCATTTTAAGGCATTTTTTGGGCTGCTAACATATTCTGAGCTTCAGGGGTATAGGTTGCATTTTTCATGCCAAAAATATTTTGGGGAATTTCAGTGGTCTAGGATGCGGCTTAATGCCCCTTTCAGTCTGCAAATGTATTTGGGGCATTCAGAGCTCTCTGACACCGATTTTGGCCCACCAACATTTTCTGGACTTTAGGGGGTCTAGGATGCCTGTAAACCCCTTTTTTGGGCCTCCAAAATTGTCATCATTTTTGCAGGCGTAAAATGCATTTTAAGGCCTTTTTTGGGCTGCTAACATATTCTGAGCCTTAGCGGTGTAGGATGCATTTTTCGTGCAAAAAATATTTTTGGGATTTTCAATGGTCCAGCATGCGGGTTAATGCCCCTTTCAGGCTGCAAATGTTTTTGGGAATTCAGGGCTCTCTGACACCATTTTTGAGCCACAATCATTTTCTGGACTTTAGGGGGTCTCGGATGTCTGTACCCCCTTTTTTGGGCCTCCAAAGTTTTCAACATTTTTTGCAGGCCTAAAATGCATTTTAATTTAAGGCCTTTTTTCGGGCTGCTAACATATTCTGAGCTTCAGGGGTATAGGTTGCATTTTTCATGCCAAAAATATTTTTGGGAATTTCAGTGGTCTAGGATGCGGGTTAATGCCCCTTTCAGGGTGGATTTGTTTTTAGGACATTCAGGGCTCTCTGACACCATTTTTGGGCCACCAACATTTTCTGGACTTTAGGGGGTCTAGGATGCCTGTAAACCCCTTTTTTGGTCCTTCAAAGTTTTCAACATTTTTGCAGGCCTAAAATGCATTTTAAGGCCTTTTTTTGAGATGCCAACATTTTCTGATCTTTCAGAGTTGTAGGATGCATTTTTTGTGCCAAAACTATTTTTAGGAATTTCAGTGGTCTGGGATGTGGGTTAGTGCCACTTTCAGGCTGCAAATGTTTTTGGGACATTCAGAGCTCTCTGACACCGATTTTGGCCCACCAACATTTTCTGGACTTTAGGGGGTCTAGGATGCCTGTAAACCCCTTTTTTCGGCCTCCAAAGTGTTCAACATGTGTGCAGGCCTAATAAGCATTTTAAGTCCTTTTTTTGAGCTGCCAACATTTTCTGATCTTTTAGGGTTGTAGGGCTGCATTTTTTGTGGCAAAAATATTTTGGGGAATTTCAGTGGTCTAGGATTCGACTTAATGCCCTTTCAGGCTGCAAATCTGTTTGGGACATGCAGAGCTCTCTGACACTGTTTTTGGGCCACCAACATTTTCTGGACTTTAGGGGGTCTAGGATGCCTGTAAACCCCTTTTTTGGGCCTCCAAAGTTTTCAACATTTTTGCATGCCTAAAATGCATTTTAAGGCCTTTTTTGGGCTGCTAACATATTCTGAGCCTTAGTGGTGACGGATGCATTTTTCGTGCAAAAAATATTTTTGGGAATTTCAGTGGTCTAGGATGCAGGTTAATGCCCCTTTCATGCTGCAAATGTTTTTGGGACATTCAGGGCTCTCTGACACCATTTTTGGGCCACCAACATTTTCTGGACTTTAGGGGGTGTAGGATGCCTGTAAACCCCTTTTTTCCACCTCCAAAGTTATCAACATTTTTGCAAGCCTAAGATGCACTTTAAGGCATTTTTGGGCTGCTAACATTTTCAGAACTTTCAGGGGTGTAGTATGCATTTTTTGTGCCAAAAATATTTTGGGGAATTTCAGTGGTCTAGGATGCAACTTAATGCCCCTTTCAGGCTGCAAATCTGTTTGGGACATACAGAGCTCTCTAACACTGTTTTGGGCCACCAACATTTTCTGGACTTTAGGGGGTCTAGGATGCCTGTAAACCCCTTTTTTGGGCCTCCAAAGGTTTCAACATTTTTGCAGGCCTAAAATGCATTTTAAGGCCTTTTTTGGGCTGCTAACATATTCTTAGCTTTCAGGGGTGTAGGATGCATTTTTCATGCCAAAAATATTTTGGAGAATTTCAGTGGTCTAGGATGCAGCTTAATGCCCCTTTCAGGCTGCAAATGTTTTTGGGACATTCAGAGCTCTCTGACACCGATTTTGGCCCACCAACATTTTCTGGACTTTAGGGGGTCTAGGATGCCTGTAAACCCCTTTTTTCGGCCTCCAAAGGTTTCAACATTTTTGCAGGCCTAAAATGCATTTTAAGGCCTTTTTTGGGCTGCTAACATATTCTGAGCCTTAGGGGTGTAGGATGCATTTTTCGTGCAAAAAATATTTTTGGGAATTTCAGTGGTCTAGGATGCGGGTTAATACCCCTTTCAGGCTGCAAATGTTTTTGGGAATTCAGGGCTCTCTGACACCATTTTTGAGCCACAATCATGTTCTGGACTTTAGGGGGTCTAGGATGCCTGTACCCTCTTTTTTGGGCCTCCAAAGTTTTCAACATTTTTGCAGACCTAAAATGCATTTTAAGGCCTTTTTTGGGCTGCTAACATATTCTGAGCTTCAGGGGTGTAGGATGCATTTTTCGTGGCAAAAATATTTTTGGGAATTTCAGTGGTCTAGGATGCGAGTTAATGCCCCTTTCAGGCTGACAATGTTTTTGGGACATTCAGAGCTCTCTGACACAGATTTTGGCCCACCAACATTTTCTGGACTTTAGGGGGTCTAGGATGCCTGTAAACCCCTTTTTTGGTCCTTCAAAGTTTTCAACATTTTTGCAGGCCTAAAATGCATTTTAAGGCCTTTTCTGGGCTGCTAACATATTCTGAGCTTTCAGGGGTGTAGGATGCATTTTTCGTGGCAAAAATATTTTTGGGAATTTCAGTGGTCTAGGATGCGGGTTAATGCCCCTTTCAGGCTGTAAATGTTTTTGGGAATTCAGGGCTCTCTTGACACCATTTTTGAGCCACAATCATTTTCTGGACTTTAGGGGGTCTCGGATGCCTGTACCCACTTTTTTGGGCCTCCAAAGTTTTCAACATTTTTGTAGGCCTAAAATGCATTTTAAGGCCTTTTTTGGGCTGCTAACATTTTCAGACCTTTCAGGGTGTAGTATGCATTTTTTGTGCCAAAAATATTTTTGGAATTTCAGTGGTCTAGGATGCGGGTTAATGCCCCTTTCAGGCTGCAAATGTTTTTGGGACATTCAGGGCTCTCTGACACCATTTTTGGGCCACCAACATTTTCTGGACTTTAGGGGGTCTAGTATGCCTGTAAACCCCTTATTTGGTCCTTCAAAGTTTTCAACATTTTTGCAGGCCTAAAATGCATTTTAAGGCCCTTTTTTGGGCTGCTAACATATTCTGAGCTTTCAGGGGTGTAGGATGCATTTTTCGTGCCAAAAATATTTTTGGGAATTTCAGTGGTCTAGGATGCGAGTTAATGCCCCTTTCAGGCTCACAATGTTTTTGGGACATTCAGAGCTCTCTGACACAGATTTTGGCCCACCAACATTTTCTGGACTTTAGGGGGTCTAGGATGCCTCTAAACCCCTTTTTCCCACCTCCAAAGTTTTCTCCATTTTTGCAGGGCTAAGATGCACTTCAAGGCATTTTTGGGCTGCTAACATTTTCAGAACTTTCAGGGGTGTAGTATGCATTTTTTGTGCTAAAAATATTTTTGGGAATTTCAGTGGTCTAGGATGCGGGTTAATGCCCCCTTCAGGCTGCAAATGTTTTTGGGACATTCAGGGCTCTCTGACACCATTTTTGGGCCACCAACATTTTCTGGACTTTAGGGGGTCTAGAATGCCTGTAAACCCCTTTTTGGGCCTCCACAGTTTTCAACATTTTTGCAGGCCTAAAATGCATTTTAAGGCCTTTTTTGGGCTGCTAACATATTCTGAGCTTTCAGGGGTGTAGGATGCATTTTTCATGCCAAAAATATTTTGGGGAATTTCAGTGGTCTAGGATGTGGCTTAATGCACCTTTCAGGCTGCAAATGTATTTGGGGCATTTAGAGCTCTCTGACACCGATTTTGGCCCACCAACATTTTCTGGACTTTAGGGGGTCTAGGATGCCTGTAAACCCTATTTGGGCCTCCAAAATTTTCAACATTTTTGCAGGCGTAAAATGCATTTTAAGGCCTTTTTTGGCTGCTAACATATTCTGAGCCTTAGCGGTGTAGGATGCATTTTTCGTGCCAAAAATATTTTGGGGAATTTCAGTGGTCTAGGATGCGGCTTAATGTCCCTTTCAGGCTGCAAATGTATTTGGGGCATTCAGAGCTCTCTGACACCATTTTTGGGCCACCAACATTTTCTGGACTTTAGGGGATCTAGGATGCCTGTAAACCCCTTTTTTGGTCCTTCAAAGTTTTCAACATTTTTGAAGGCCTAAAATGCATTTTAAGGCCTTTTTTTGAGATGCCAACATTTTCTGATCATTCAGGGTTGTAGGATGCATTTTTTGTGCCAAAACTATTTTTAGGAATTTCAGTGGTCTGGGATGTGGGTTAGTGCCACTTTCAGGCTGCAAATGTTTTTGGGACATTCAGAGCTCTCTGACACCGATTTTGGCCCACCAACATTTTCTGGACTTTAGGGGGTCTAGGATGCTTGTAAACCCCTTTTTTTGGCCTCCAAAGTGTTCAACATTTGTGCAGGCCTAAGAAGCATTTTAAGTCCTTTTTTTGAGCTGCCAACATTTTCTGATCTTTCAGGGTTGTAGGATACATTTTTTGTGGCAAAAATGTTTTTGGGAATTTCAGTGGTCCAGGATTCGACTTAATGCCCCCTTCAGGCTGCAAATCTGTTTGGGACATTCAGAGCTCTCTGACAATGTTTTTGGGCCACAAACATTTTCTGGACTTTACGGGGTCTAGGATGCCTGTAAACCCCTTTTTTGGGCCTCCAAAGTTTTCAACATTTTTGCAGGCGTAAAATGCATTTTAAGGCCTTTTTTGGGCTGCTAACATATTCTGAGCTTCAGGGGTGTAGGATGCATTTTTTGTGCTAAAAATATTTTTGGGAATTTCAGTGGTCTAGGATGCGGGTTAATGCCCCTTTCAGGCTGCAAATGTTTTTGGGACATTCAGAGCTCTCTGACACAGATTTTGGCCCACCAACATTTTCTGGACTTTAGGGGGTCTAGGATGCCTCTAAACCCCTTTTTTCCACCTCCAAAGTTTTCAACATTTTTGCAAGCCTAAAATGCACTTTAAGGCATTTTTGGGCTGCTAACATTTTCAGAACTTTCAGGGGTGTAGTATGCATTTTTTGTCCCAAAATATTTTTGGGAATTTCAGTGGTCTACGATGCAGGTTAATGCCCCTTTCATGCTGCAAATGTTTTAGGGACATTCAGGGCTCTCTGACACCATTTTTGGGCCACCAACAGTTTCTGGACTTTAGGGGGTCTAGGATGCCTGTAAACCCCTTTTTTGGGCCTCCAAAGTTTTCAACATTTTTGCAGGCCTAAAATGCATTTTAAGGCCTTTTTTGGGCTGCAAACATATTCTGAGCTTTCAGGGGTGTAGGATGCATTTTTTGTGTCAAAACTATTTTTAGGAATTTCAGTGGTCTGGGATGTGGGTTAGTGCCACTTTCAGGCTACAAATGTTTTTGGGACATTCAGAGCTCTCTGACACCGATTTTGGCCCACCAACATTTTCTGGACTTTAGGGGGTCTAGGATGCCTGTAAACCCCTTTTTTTGGCCTCCAAAGTGTTCAACATTTGTGCAGGCCTAAGAAGCATTTTAAGTCCTTTTTTTGAGCTGCCAACATTTTCTGATCTTTCAGGGTTGTAGGATGCATTTTTTGTTGCAAAAATGTTTTGGGGAATTTCAGTGGTCTAGGATTCGCCTTAATGCCCCTTTCAGGCTGCAAATCTGTTTGGGACATTCAGAGCTCTCTGACACTGTTTTTGGGCCACCAACATTTTCTGGACTTTAGGGGGTCTAGGATGCCTGTAAACCCCTTTTTTCGGCCTCCAAAGGTTTCAACATTTTTGCAGGCCTAAAATGCATTTTAAGGCCTTTTTTGGGCTGCTAACATATTCTGAGCCTTAGGGGTGTAGGATGCATTTTTCGTGGCAAAAATATTTTTGGGAATTTCAGTGGTCTAGGATGCGGGTTAATACCCATTTCAGGCTGCAAATGTTTTTGGGACATTCAGAGCTCTCTGACACAGATTTTGGCCCACCAACATTTTCTGGACTTTAGGGGGTCTAGGATGCCTGTAAAGCCCTTGTTTGGTCCTTCAAAGTTTTCAACATTTTTGCAGGCCTAAAATGCATTTTAAGGCCTTTTCTGGGCTGCTAACATATTCTGAGCTATCAGGTGTGTAGGATGCATTTTTCGTGGCAAAAATATTTTTGGGAATTTCAGTGGTCTAGGATGCGGGTTAATGCCCCTTTCAGGCTGTAAATGTTTTTGGGAATTCAGGGCTCTCTTGACACCATTTTTGAGCCACAATCATTTTCTGGACTTTAGGGGGTCTCGGATGCCTGTACCCCCTTTTTTGGGCCTCCAAAGTTTTCAACATTTTTGTAGGCCTAAAATGCATTTTAAGGCCTTTTTTGGGCTGCTAACATTTTCAGACCTTTCAGGGGTGTAGTATGCATTTTTTGTGGCAAAAATATTTTTGGAATTTCAGTGGTCTAGGATGCGGGTTAATGCCCCTTTCAGGCTGCAAATGTTTTTGGGACATTCAGGGCTCTCTGACACCATTTTTGGGCCACCAACATTTTCTGGACTTTAGGGGGTCTAGTATGCCTGTAAACCCCTTATTTGGTCCTTCAAAGTTTTCAACATTTTTGCAGGCCTAAAATGCATTTTAAGGCCCTTTTTTGGGCTGCTAACATATTCTGAGCTTTCAGGGGTGTAGGATGCATTTTTCGTGCCAAAAATATTTTTGGGAATTTCAGTGGTCTAGGATGCGAGTTAATGCCCCTTTCAGGCTCACAATGTTTTTGGGACATTCAGAGCTCTCTGACACAGATTTTGGCCCACCAACATTTTCTGGACTTTAGGGGGTCTAGGATGCCTCTAAACCCCTTTTTCCCACCTCCAAAGTTTTCTCCATTTTTGCAGGGCTAAGATGCACTTCCAGGCATTTTTGGGCTGCTAACATTTTCAGAACTTTCAGGGTCGTAGTATGCATTTTTTGTGCTAAAAATATTTTTGGGAATTTCAGTGGTCTAGGATGCGGGTTAATGCCCCTTTCAGGCTGCAAATGTTTTTGGGACATTCAGGGCTCTCTGACACCATTTTTGGGCCACCAACATTTTCTGGACTTTAGGGGGTCTAGAATGCCTGTAAACCCCTTTTTTGGGCCTCCACAGTTTTCAACATTTTTGCAGGCCTAAAATGCATTTTAAGGCCTTTTTTGGGCTGCTAACATATTCTGAGCTTTCAGGGGTGTAGGATGCATTTTTCATGCCAAAAATATTTTGGGGAATTTCAGTGGTCTAGGATGTGGCTTAATGCACCTTTCAGGCTGCAAATGTATTTGGGGCATTTAGAGCTCTCTGACACCGATTTTGGCCCACCAACATTTTCTGGACTTTAGGGGGTCTAGGATGCCTGTAAACCCTTTTTGGGCCTCCAAAATTTTCAACATTTTTGCAGGCGTAAAATGCATTTTAAGGCCTTTTTTGGGCTGCTAACATATTCTGAGCCTTAGCGGTGTAGGATGCATTTTTCGTGCCAAAAATATTTTGGGGAATTTCAGTGGTGTAGGATGCGGCTTAATGTCCCTTTCAGGCTGCAAATGTATTTGGGGCATTCAGAGCTCTCTGACACCATTTTTGGGCCACCAACATTTTCTGGACTTTAGGGGGTCTAGGATGCCTGTAAACCCCTTTTTTGGTCCTTCAAAGTTTTCAACATTTTTGAAGGCCTAAAATGCATTTTAAGGCCTTTTTTTGAGATGCCAACATTTTCTGATCATTCAGGGTTGTAGGATGCATTTTTTGTGCCAAAACTATTTTTAGGAATTTCAGTGGTCTGGGATGTGGGTTAGTGCCACTTTCAGGCTGCAAATGTTTTTGGGACATTCAGAGCTCTCTGACACTGATTTTGGCCCACCAACATTTTCTGGACTTTAGGGGGTCTAGGATGCTTGTAAACCCCTTTTTTGGCCTCCAAAGTGTTCAACACTTGTGCAGGCCTAAGAAGCATTTTAAGTCCTTTTTTTGAGCTGCCAACATTTTCGGATCTTTCAGGGTTGTAGGATGCATTTTTTGTGGCAAAAATGTTTTTGGGAATTTCAGTGGTCCAGGATTCGACTTAATGCCCCCTTCAGGCTGCAAATCTGTTTGGGACATTCAGAGCTCTCTGACACTGTTTTTGGACCACAAACATTTTCTGGACTTTACGGGGTCTAGGATGCCTGTAAACCCCTTTTTTGGGCCTCCAAAGTTTTCAACATTTTTGCAGGCGTAAAATGCATTTTAAGGCCTTTTTTGGGCTGCTAACATATTCTGAGCTTCAGGGGTGTAGGATGCATTTTTTGTGCTAAAAATATTTTTGGGAATTTCAGTGGTCTAGGATGCGGGTTAATGCCCCTTTCAGGCTGCAAATGTTTTTGGGACATTCAGAGCTCTCTGACACAGATTTTGGCCCACCAACATTTTCTGGACTTTAGGGGGTCTAGGATGCCTCTAAACCCCTTTTTTCCACCTCCAAAGTTTGCAACATTTTTGCAAGCCTAAGATGCACTTTAAGGCATTTTTGGGCTGCTAACATTTTCAGAACTTTCAGGGGTTTAGTATGCATTTTTTGTCCCAAAAATATTTTTGGGAATTTCAGTGGTCTACGATGCGGCTTAATGCCCGTTTCACTCTGCAAATGTTTTTGGGACATTCAGGGCTCTCTGACACCGATTTTGGCCCACCAACATTTTCTAGACTTTAGGGGGTCTAGGATGCCTGTAAACCCCTTTTTTCGGCCTCCAAAGGTTTCAACATTTTTGCAGGCCTAAAATGCATTTTAAGGCCTTTTTTGGGCTGCTAACATATTCTGAGCCTTAGTGGTGACGGATGCATTTTTCTTGCAAAAAATATTTTTGGGAATTTCAGTGGTCTAGGATGCAGGTTAATGCCCCTTTCATGCTGCAAATGTTTTAGGGACATTCAGGGCTCTCTGACACCATTTTTGGGCCACCAACATTTTCTGGACTTTAGGGGGTCTAGGATGCCTGTAAACCCCTTTTTTGGGCCTCCAAAGTTTTCAACATTTTTGCAGGCCTAAAATGCATTTTAAGGCCTTTTTTGGCTGCTAACATATTCTGAGCTTTCAGGGGTGTAGGATGCATTTTTTGTGTCAAAACTATTTTTAGGAATTTCAGTGGTCTGGGATGTGGGTTAGTGCCACTTTCAGGCTGCAAATGTTTTTGGGACATTCAGAGCTCTCTGACACCGATTTTGGCCCACCAACATTTTCTGGACTTTAGGGGGTCTAGGATGCCTGTAAACCCCTTTTTTTGGCCTCCAAAGTGTTCAACATTTGTGCAGGCCTAAGGAGCATTTTAAGTCCTTTTTTGAGCTGCCAACATTTTCTGATCTTTCAGGGTTGTAGGATGCATTTTTTGTGGCAAAAATGTTTTGGGGAATTTCAGTGGTCTAGGGTTCGCCTTAATGCCCCTTTCAGGCTGCAAATCTGTTTGGGACATTCAGAGCTCTCTGACACTGTTTTTGGGCCACAAACATTTTCTGGACTTTAGGGGGTCTAGAATGCCTGTAAACCCCTTTTTGGGCCTCCAAAGTTTTCAACATTTTTGCAGGCGTAAAATGCATTTTAAGGGCTTTTCTGGGCTGCTAACATATTCTGAGCTTCAGGGGTGTAGGATGCATTTTTTGTGCCAAAAATATTTTTGGGAATTTCAGTGGTCTAGGATGCGGGTTAATGCCCCTTTGAGGCTGCAAATGTTTTTGGGACATTCAGAGCTGTCTGACACAGATTTCGGCCCACCAACATTTTCTGGACTTTAGGGGGTCTAGGATGCCTCTAAACCCCTTTTTTCCACCTCCAAAGTTTGCAACATTTTTGCAAGCCTAAGATGCACTTTAAGGGATTTTTTGGCTGCTAACATTTTCAGAACTTTCAGGGGTGTAGGATGCATTTTTCATGCCAAAGATATTTTGGAGAATTTCAGTGGTCTAGGATGCGGCTTAATGCCCCTTTCAGGCTGCAAATGTTTTTGGGACATTCAGAGCTCTCTGACACCGATTTTGGCCCACCAACATTTTCTGTACTTTAGGGGGTCTAGGATGCCTGTAAACCCCTTTTTTCGGCCTCCAAAGGTTTCAACATTTTTGCAGGCCTAAAATGCATTTTAAGGCCTTTTTTGGGCTGCTAACATATTCTGAGCCTTAGTGGTGACGGATGCATTTTTCGTGCAAAAAATATTTTTGGGAATTTCAGTGGTCTAGGATGCAGGTTAATGCCCCTTTCATGCTGCAAATGTTTTAGGGACATTCAGGGCTCTCTGACACCATTTTTGGGCCACCAACATTTTCTGGACTTTAGGGGGTCTAGGATATCTGTAAACCCCTTTTTTGGGCCTCCAAAGTTTTCAACATTTTTGCAGGCCTAAAATGCATTTTAAGGCCTTTTTTGGCTGCTAACATATTCTGAGCTTTCAGGGGTGTAGGATGCATTTTTTGTGTCAAAACTATTTTTAGGAATTTCAGTGGTCTGGGATGTGGGTTAGTGCCACTTTCAGGCTGCAAATGTTTTTGGGACATTCAGAGCTCTCTGACACCGATTTTGGCCCACCAACATTTTCTGGACTTTAGGGGGTCTAGGATGCCTGTAAACCCCTTTTTTTGGCCTCCAAAGTGTTCAACATTTGTGCAGGCCTAAGGAGCATTTTAAGTCCTTTTTTGAGCTGCCAACATTTTCTGATCTTTCAGGGTTGTAGGATGCATTTTTGTGGCAAAAATGTTTTGGGGAATTTCAGTGGTCTAGGGTTCGCCTTAATGCCCCTTTCAGGCTGCAAATCTGTTTGGGACATTCAGAGCTCTCTGACACTGTTTTTGGGCCACAAACATTTTCTGGACTTTAGGGGGTCTAGGATGCCTGTAAACCCCTTTTTGGGCCTCCAAAGTTTTCAACATTTTTGCAGGCGTAAAATGCATTTTAAGGGCTTTTCTGGGCTGCTAACATATTCTGAGCTTCAGGGGTGTAGGATGCATTTTTTGTGCCAAAAATATTTCTGGGAATTTCAGTGGTCTAGGATGCGGGTTAATGCCCCTTTGAGGCTGCAAATGTTTTTGGGAATTCAGGGCTCTCTGACACCATTTTTGAGCCACAATCATTTTCTGGACTTTAGGGGGTCTAGGATGCCTGTACCCTCTTTTTTGGGACTCCAAAGTTTTCAACATTGTTGCAGACCTAAAATGCATTTTAACTCCTTTTTTGGGCTGCTAACATATTCTGAGCTTCAGGGGTATAGGTTGCATTTTTCATGCCAAAAACATTTTGGGGAATTTCAGTGGTCTAGGATGTGGCTTAATGCCCCTTTCAGGCTGCAAATGTATTTGGGGCATTCAGAGCTCTCTGACACCGATTTTGGCCCACCAACATTTTCTGGACTTTAGGGGGTCTAGGATGCCTGTAAACCCCTTTTTTCGGCCTCCAAAGTTTTCAACATTTTTGCAGGCCTAAAATGCATTTTAAGGCCTTTTTTGGGCTGCTAACATATTCTGAGCTTTCAGGGGTGTAGGATGCATTTTTTGTGTCAAAACTATTTTTAGGAATTTCAGTGGTCTGGGATGTGGGTTAGTGCCACTTTCAGGCTGCAAATGTTTTTGGGACATTCAGAGCTCTCTGACACCGATTTTGGCCCACCAACATTTTCTGGACTTTAGGGGGTCTAGGATGCCTGTAAACCCCTTTTTTCGGCCTCCAAAGTTTTCAACATTTTTGCAGGCCTAAAATGCATTTTAAGGCCTTTTTTGGGCTGCTAACATATTCTGAGCTTTCAGGGGTGTAGGATGCATTTTTTGTGTCAAAACTATTTTTAGGAATTTCAGTGGTCTAGGATTCGCCTTAATGCCCCTTTCAGGATGCAAATCTGTTTGGGACATTCAGAGCTCTCTGACACTGTTTTTGGGCCACAAACATTTTCTGGACTTTAGGGGGTCTACGATGCCTCTAAACCCCTTTTTCCCACCTCCAAAGTTTTCAACATTTTTGCAGGCCTAAAATGCATTTTAAGGCATTTTTTGGGCTGCTAACATATTCTGAGCTTCAGGGGTATAGGTTGCATTTTTCATGCCAAAAATATTTTGGGGAATTTCAGTGGTCTAGGATGTGGCTTAATGCCCCTTTCAGGCTGCAAATGTATTTGGGGCATTCAGAGCTCTCTGACACCGATTTTGGCCCACCAACATTTTCTGGACTTTAGGGGGTCTAGGATGCCTGTAAACCCCGTTTTTGGTCCTTCAAAGTTTTCAACATTTTTGCAGGCCTAAAATGCATTTTAAGGCCTTTTTTGGGCTGCTAACATATTCTGAGCTTTCAGGGGTGTAGGATGCATTTTTGTGGCAAAAATGTTTTGGGGAATTTCAGTGGTCTAGGGTTCGCCTTAATGCCCCTTTCAGGCTGCAAATCTGTTTGGGACATTCAGAGCTCTCTGACACTGTTTTTGGGCCACAAACATTTTCTGGACTTTAGGGGGTCTAGGATGCCTGTAAACCCCTTTTTGGGCCTCCAAAGTTTTCAACATTTTTGCAGGCGTAAAATGCATTTTAAGGGCTTTTCTGGGCTGCTAACATATTCTGAGCTTCAGGGGTGTAGGATGCATTTTTTGTGCCAAAAATATTTCTGGGAATTTCAGTGGTCTAGGATGCGGGTTAATGCCCCTTTGAGGCTGCAAATGTTTTTGGGAATTCAGGGCTCTCTGACA
Source organism: Ambystoma mexicanum (assembly GCF_040938575.1). NCBI lineage: Eukaryota > Metazoa > Chordata > Amphibia > Caudata > Ambystomatidae > Ambystoma > Ambystoma mexicanum. Next base: position 345,622,301 of record NC_090932.1, read on the forward strand.
CCATTTTTGAGCCACAATCATTTTCTGGACTTTAGGGGGTCTAGGATGCCTGTACCCTCTTTTTTGGGACTCCAAAGTTTTCAACATTGTTGCAGGCCTAAAATGCATTTTAAGGCCTTTTTTGGGCTGCTAACATATTCTGAGCTTCAGGGGTATAGGTTGCATTTTTCATGCCAAAAATATTTTGGGGAATTTCAGTGGTCTAGGATGTGGCTTAATGCCCCTTTCAGGCTGCAAATGTATTTGGGGCATTCAGAGCTCTCTGACACCGATTTTGGCCCACCAACATTTTCTGGACTTTAGGGGGTCTAGGATGCCTGTAAACCCCGTTTTTGGTCCTTCAAAGTTTTCAACATTTTTGCAGGCCTAAAATGCGTTTTAAGGCATTTTTGGGCTGCTAACATTTTCAGAACTTTCAGGAGTGTAGTATGCATTTTTTGTGCCAAAAATATTTTTGGGAATTTCAGTGGTCTAGGATGCGGGTTAATGTCCCTTTGAGGCTGCAAATGTTTTTGGGACATTCAGGGCTCTCTGACACCATTTTTGGGCCACCAACATTTTCTGGACTTTAGGGGGTCTAGGATGCCTGTAAACCCCTTTTTTGGTCGTTCAAAGTTTTCAACATTTTTGCAGGCCTAAAATGCATTTTAAGGCCTTTTCTGGGCTGCTAACATATTCTGAGCTTTCAGGGGTGTAGGATGCATTTTTCGTGGCAAAAATATTTTTGGGAATTTCAGTGGTCTAGGATGCGAGTTAATGCCCCTTTCAGGCTGACAATGTTTTTGGGACATTCAGAGCTCTCTGACACAGATTTTGGCCCACCAACATTTTCTGGACTTTAGGGGGTCTAGGATGCCTGTAAACCCCTTTTTTGGTCCTTCAAAGTTTTCAACATTTTTGCAGGCCTAAAATGCATTTTAAGGCATTTTTGGGCAGCTAACATATTCTGAGCTTTCAGGGGTGTAGGATGCATTTTTCATGCCAAAGATATTTTGGAGAATTTCAGTGGTCTAGGATGCGGCTTAATGCCCCTTTCAGGCTGCAAATGTTTTTGGGACATTCAGGGCTCTCTGACACCATTTTTGGGCCACCAACATTTTCTGGACTTTAGGGGGTCTAGAATGCCTATAAACCCCTTTTTTGGGCCTCCACAGTTTTCAACATTTTTGCAGGCCTAAAATGCATTTTAAGGCCTTTTTTGGGCTGCTAACATATTCTGAGCTTTCAGGGGTGTAGGATGCATTTTTCATGCCAAAGATATTTTGGAGAATTTCAGTGGTCTAGGATGCGGCTTAATGCCCCTTTCAGGCTGCAAATGTATTTGGGGCATTTAGAGCTCTCTGACACCGATTTTGGCCCACCAACATTTTCTGGACTTTAGGGGGTCTAGGATGCCTGTAAACCCCTTTTTGGGCCTCCAAAATTTTCAACATTTTTGCAGGCGTAAAATGCATTTTAAGGGCTTTTCTGGGCTGCTAACATATTCTGAGCTTCAGGGGTGTAGGATGCATTTTTTGTGCCAAAAATATTTCTGGGAATTTCAGTGGTCTAGGATGCGGGTTAATGCCCCTTTGAGGCTGCAAATGTTTTTGGGAATTCAGGGCTCTCTGACACCATTTTTGAGCCACAATCATTTTCTGGACTTTAGGGGGTCTAGGATGCCTGTACCCTCTTTTTTGGGACTCCAAAGTTTTCAACATTGTTGCAGACCTAAAATGCATTTTAACTCCTTTTTTGGGCTGCTAACATATTCTGAGCTTCAGGGGTATAGGTTGCATTTTTCATGCCAAAAACATTTTGGGGAATTTCAGTGGTCTAGGATGTGGCTTAATGCCCCTTTCAGGCTGCAAATGTATTTGGGGCATTCAGAGCTCTCTGACACCGATTTTGGCCCACCAACATTTTCTGGACTTTAGGGGGTCTAGGATGCCTGTAAACCCCTTTTTTCGGCCTCCAAAGTTTTCAACATTTTTGCAGGCCTAAAATGCATTTTAAGGCCTTTTTTGGGCTGCTAACATATTCTGAGCTTTCAGGGGTGTAGGATGCATTTTTTGTGTCAAAACTATTTTTAGGAATTTCAGTGGTCTGGGATGTGGGTTAGTGCCACTTTCAGGCTGCAAATGTTTTTGGGACATTCAGAGCTCTCTGACACCGATTTTGGCCAACCAACATTTTCTGGACTTTAGGGGGTCTAGGATGCCTGTAAACCCCTTTTTTCGGCCTCCAAAGTTTTCAACATTTTTGCAGGCCTAAAATGCATTTTAAGGCCTTTTTTGGGCTGCTAACATATTCTGAGCTTTCAGGGGTGTAGGATGCATTTTTTGTGTCAAAACTATTTTTAGGAATTTCAGTGGTCTAGGATTCGCCTTAATGCCCCTTTCAGGATGCAAATCTGTTTGGGACATTCAGAGCTCTCTGACACTGTTTTTGGGCCACAAACATTTTCTGGACTTTAGGGGGTCTAGGATGCCTCTAAACCCCTTTTTTCCACCTCCAAAGTTTTCAACATTTTTGCAGGCCTAAAATGCATTTTAAGGCCTTTTTTGGGCTGCTAACATATTCTGAGCTTCAGGGCTATAGGTTGCATTTTTCATGCCAAAAATATTTTGGGGAATTTCAGTGGTCTAGGATGTGGCTTAATGCCCCTTTCAGGCTGCAAATGTATTTGGGGCATTCAGAGCTCTCTGACACCGATTTTGGCCCACCAACATTTTCTGGACTTTAGGGGGTCTAGGATGCCTGTAAACCCCGTTTTTGGTCCTTCAAAGTTTTCAACATTTTTGCAGGCCTAAAATGCGTTTTAAGGCATTTTTGGGCTGCTAACATTTTCAGAACTTTCAGGAGTGTAGTATGCATTTTTTGTGCCAAAAATATTTTTGGGAATTTCAGTGGTCTAGGATGCGGGTTAATGTCCCTTTGAGGCTGCAAATGTTTTTGGGACATTCAGGGCTCTCTGACACCATTTTTGGGCCACCAACATTTTCTGGACTTTAGGGGGTCTAGGATGCCTGTAAACCCCTTTTTTGGTCGTTCAAAGTTTTCAACATTTTTGCAGGCCTAAAATGCATTTTAAGGCCTTTTCTGGGCTGCTAACATATTCTGAGCTTCAGGGGTGTAGGATGCATTTTTTGTGCTAAAAATATTTTTGGGAATTTCAGTGGTCTACGATGCGGGTTAATGCCCCTTTCAGGCTGCAAATGTTTTTGGGACATTCAGGGCTCTCTGACACAGATTTTGGCCCACCAACATTTTCTGGACTTTAGGGGGTCTAGGATGCCTGTAAACCCCTTTTTTGGGCCTCCAAAGTTTTCAACATTTTTGCAAGCCTAAAATGCATTTTAAGGCCTTTTTTGGGCTGCTAACATATTCTGAACCTTAGTGGTGACGGATGCATTTTTCGTGCAAAAAATATTTTTGGGAATTTCAGTGGTCTAGGATGCAGGTTAATGCCCCTTTCATGCTGCAAATGTTTTAGGGACATTCAGGGCTCTCTGACACCATTTTTGGGCCACCAACATTTTCTGGACTTTAGGGGGTCTAGGATGCCTGTAAACCCCTTTTTTGGGCCTCCAAAGTTTTCAACATTTTTGCAGGCCTAAAATGCATTTTAAGGCCTTATTTGGGCTGCTAACATATTCTGAGCTTTCAGGGGTGTAGGATGCATTTTTTGTGTCAAAACTATTTTTAGGAATTTCAGTGGTCTGGGATGTGGGTTAGTGCCACTTTCAAGCTGCAAATGTTTTTGGGACATTCAGAGCTCTCTGACACTGATTTTGGCCCACCAACATTTTCTGGACTTTAGGGGGTCTAGGATGACTGTAAACCCCTTTTTTTTGCCTCCAAAGTGTTCAACATTTGTGCAGGCCTAAGAAGCATTTTAAGTCCTTTTTTTGAGCTGCCAACATTTTCTGATCTTTCAGGGTTGTAGGATGCATTTTTTGTGGCAAAAATGTTTTGGGGAATTTCAGTGGTCTAGGATTCGCCTTAATGCCCCTTTCAGGCTGCAAATCTGTTTGGGACATTCAGAGCTCTCTGACACTGTTTTTGGGCCACAAACATTTTCTGGACTTTAGGGGGTCTAGGATGCCTGTAAACCCCTTTTTTGGGCCTCCAAAGATTTCAACATTTTTGCAGGCGTAAAATGCATTTTAAGGGCTTTTCTGGGCTGCTAACATATTCTGAGCTTCAGGGGGGGAAGGATGCATTTTTTGTGCCAAAAATATTTTTGGGAATTTCAGTGGTCTAGGATGCGGGTTAATGCCCCTTTGAGGCTGCAAATGTTTTTGGGACATTCAGAGCTCTCTGACACAGATTTTGGCCTACCAACATTTTCTGGACTTTAGGGGGTCTAGGATGCCTCTAAACCCCGTCTTTCCACCTCCAAAGTTTTCAACATTTTTGCAAGCCTAAGATGCACTTTAAGGGATTTCTTGGCTGCTAACATTTTCAGAACGTTCAGGGGTGTAGGATGCATTTTTCATGCCAAAGATATTTTGGAGAATTTCAGTGGTCTAGGATGCGGCTTAATGCCCCTTTCAGGCAGCAAATGTTTTTGGGACATTCAGAGCTCTCTGACACAGATTTTGGCCCACCAACATTTTCTGGACTTTAGGGGGTCTAGGATGCCTCTAAACCCCTTTTTTCCACCTCCAAAGTTTTCAACATTTTTGCAAGCCTAAGATGCACTTTAAGGCATTTTTGGGCTGCTAACATTTTCAGAACTTTCAGGGGTGTAGTATGCATTTTTTGTCCCAAAAATATTTTTGGGAATTTCAGTGGTCTACGATGCAGGTTAATGCCCCTTTCATGCTGCAAATGTTTTAGGGACATTCAGGGCTCTCTGACACCATTTTTGGGCCACCAACAGTTTCTGGACTTTAGGGGGTCTAGGATGCCTGTAAACCCCTTTTTTGGGCCTCCAAAGTTTTCAACATTTTTGCAGGCCTAAAATGCATTTTAAGGCCTTTTTTGGGCTGCTAACATATTCTGAGCTTTCAGGGGTGTAGGATGCATTTTTTGTGTCAAAACTATTTTTAGGAATTTCAGTGGTCTGGGATGTGGGTTAGTGCCACTTTCAGGCTACAAATGTTTTTGGGACATTCAAAGCTCTCTGACACCGATTTTGGCCCACCAACATTTTCTGGACTTTAGGGGGTCTAGGATGCCTGTAAACCCCTTTTTTTGGCCTCCAAAGTGTTCAACATTTGTGCAGGCCTAAGAAGCATTTTAAGTCCTTTTTTTGAGCTGCCAACATTTTCTGATCTTTCAGGGTTGTAGGATGCATTTTTTGTGGCAAAAATGTTTTGGGGAATTTCAGTGGTCTAGGATTCGCCTTAATGCCCCTTTCAGGCTGCAAATCTGTTTGGGACATTCAGAGCTCTCTGACACTGTTTTTGGGCCACAAACATTTTCTGGACTTTAGGGGGTCTAGGATGCCTGTAAGCCCCTTTTTTGGGCCTCCAAAGTTTTCAACATTTTTGAAGGCGTAAAATGCATTTTAAGGGCTTTTCTGGGCTGCTAACATATTCTGAGCTTCAGGGGTGTAGGATGCATTTTTTGTGCCAAAAATATTTTTGGGAATTTCAGTGGTCTAGAATGTGGGTTAATGCCCCTTTGAGGCTGCAAATGTTTTTGGGACATTCAGAGCTCTCTGACACAGATTTTGGCCCACCAACATTTTCTGGACTTTAGGGGGTCTAGGATGCCTCTAAACCCCTTTTTTCCACCTCCAAAGTTTTCAACATTTTTGCAAGCCTAAGATGCACTTTAAGGGATTTTTTGGCTGCTAACATTTTCAGAACTTTCAGGGGTGTAGGATGCATTTTTCATGCCAAAGATATTTTGGAGAATTTCAGTGGTCTAGGATGCGGCTTAATGCCCCTTTCAGGCTGCAAATGTTTTTGGGACATTCAGAGCTCTCTGACACCGATTTTGGCCCACCAACATTTTCTGTACTTTAGGGGCTCTAGGATGCCTGTAAACCCCTTTTTTCGGCCTCCAAAGGTTTCAACATTTTTGCAGGCCTAAAATGCATTTTAAGGCCTTTTTTGGGCTGCTAACATATTCTGAGCCTTAGTGGTGACGGATGCATTTTTCGTGCAAAAAATGTTTTTGGGAATTTCAGTGGTCTAGGATGCAGGTTAATGCCCCTTTCATGCTGCAAATGTTTTAGGGACATTCAGGGCTCTCTGACACCATTTTTGGGCCACCAACATTTTCTGGACTTTAGGGGGTCTAGGATGCCTGTAAACCCCTTTTTTGGGCCTCCAAAGTTTTCAACATTTTTGCAGGCCTAAAATGCATTTTAAGGCCTTTTTTGGTTGCTAACATATTCTGAGCTTTCAGGGGTGTAGGATGCATTTTTTGTGTCAAAACTATTTTTAGGAATTTCAGTGGTTTGGGATGTGGGTTAGTGCCACTTTCAGGCTGCAAATGTTTTTGGGACATTCAGAGCTCTCTGACACCGATTTTGGCCCACCAACATTTTCTGGACTTTAGGGGGTCTAGGATGCCTGTAAACCCCTTTTTTTGGCCTCCAAAGTGTTCAACATTTGTGCAGGCCTAAGGAGCATTTTAAGTCCTTTTTTGAGCTGCCAACATTTTCTGATCTTTCAGGGTTGTAGGATGCATTTTTGTGGCAAAAATGTTTTGGGGAATTTCAGTGGTCTAGGGTTCGCCTTAATGCCCCTTTCAGGCTGCAAATCTGTTTGGGACATTCAGAGCTCTCTGACACTGTTTTTGGGCCACAAACATTTTCTGGACTTTAGGGGGTCTAGGATGCCTGTAACCCCCTTTTTGGGCCTCCAAAGTTTTCAACATTTTTGCAGGCGTAAAATGCATTTTAAGGGCTTTTCTGGGCTGCTAACATATTCTGAGCTTCAGGGGTGTAGGATGCATTTTTTGTGCCAAAAATATTTTTGGGAATTTCAGTGGTCTAGGATGCGGGTTAATGCCCCTTTGAGGCTGCAAATGTTTTTGGGACATTCAGAGCTCTCTGACACAGATTTTGGCCCACCAACATTTTCTGGACTTTAGGGGGTCTAGGATGCCTCTAAACCCCTTTTTTCCACCTCCAAAGTTTTCAACATTTTTGCAAGCCTAAGATGCACTTTAAGGGATTTTTTGGCTGCTAACATTTTCAGAACTTTCAGGGGTGTAGGATGCATTTTTCATGCCAAAGATATTTTGGAGAATGTCAGTGGTCTAGGAGGCGGCTTAATGCCCCTTTCAGGCTGCAAATGTTTTTGGGACATTCAGGGCTCTCTGACACCATTTTTGAGCCACAATCATTTTCTGGACTTTAGGGGGTCTAGGATGCCTGTACCCTCTTTTTTGGGACTCCAAAGTTTTCAACATTGTTGCAGACCTAAAATGCATTTTAACTCCTTTTTTGGGCTGCTAACATATTCTGAGCTTCAGGGGTATAGGTTGCATTTTTCATGCCAAAAACATTTTGGGGAATTTCAGTGGTCTAGGATGTGGCTTAATGCCCCTTTCAGGCTGCAAATGTATTTGGGGCATTCAGAGCTCTCTGACACCGATTTTGGCCCACCAACATTTTCTGGACTTTAGGGGGTCTAGGATGCCTGTAAACCCCTTTTTTCGGCCTCCAAAGTTTTCAACATTTTTGCAGGCCTAAAATGCATTTTAAGGCCTTTTTTGGGCTGCTAACATATTCTGAGCTTTCAGGGGTGTAGGATGCATTTTTTGTGTCAAAACTATTTTTAGGAATTTCAGTGGTCTGGGATGTGGGTTAGTGCCACTTTCAGGCTGCAAATGTTTTTGGGACATTCAGAGCTCTCTGACACCGATTTTGGCCCACCAACATTTTCTGGACTTTAGGGGGTCTAGGATGCCTGTAAACCCCTTTTTTCGGCCTCCAAAGTTTTCAACATTTTTGCAGGCCTAAAATGCATTTTAAGGCCTTTTTTGGGCTGCTAACATATTCTGAGCTTTCAGGGGTGTAGGATGCATTTTTTGTGTCAAAACTATTTTTAGGAATTTCAGTGGTCTAGGATTCGCCTTAATGCCCCTTTCAGGATGCAAATCTGTTTGGGACATTCAGAGCTCTCTGACACTGTTTTTGGGCCACAAACATTTTCTGGACTTTAGGGGGTCTACGATGCCTCTAAACCCCTTTTTCCCACCTCCAAAGTTTTCAACATTTTTGCAGGCCTAAAATGCATTTTAAGGCATTTTTTGGGCTGCTAACATATTCTGAGCTTCAGGGGTATAGGTTGCATTTTTCATGCCAAAAATATTTTGGGGAATTTCAGTGGTCTAGGATGTGGCTTAATGCCCCTTTCAGGCTGCAAATGTATTTGGGGCATTCAGAGCTCTCTGACACCGATTTTGGCCCACCAACATTTTCTGGACTTTAGGGGGTCTAGGATGCCTGTAAACCCCGTTTTTGGTCCTTCAAAGTTTTCAACATTTTTGCAGGCCTAAAATGCATTTTAAGGCCTTTTTTGGGCTGCTAACATATTCTGAGCTTTCAGGGGTGTAGGATGCATTTTTGTGGCAAAAATGTTTTGGGGAATTTCAGTGGTCTAGGGTTCGCCTTAATGCCCCTTTCAGGCTGCAAATCTGTTTGGGACATTCAGAGCTCTCTGACACTGTTTTTGGGCCACAAACATTTTCTGGACTTTAGGGGGTCTAGGATGCCTGTAAACCCCTTTTTGGGCCTCCAAAGTTTTCAACATTTTTGCAGGCGTAAAATGCATTTTAAGGGCTTTTCTGGGCTGCTAACATATTCTGAGCTTCAGGGGTGTAGGATGCATTTTTTGTGCCAAAAATATTTCTGGGAATTTCAGTGGTCTAGGATGCGGGTTAATGCCCCTTTGAGGCTGCAAATGTTTTTGGGAATTCAGGGCTCTCTGACACCATTTTTGGGCCACCAACATTTTCTGGACTTTAGGGGGTCTAGGATGCCTGTACCCTCTTTTTTGGGACTCCAAAGTTTTCAACATTTTTGCAGGCCTAAAATGCATTTTAAGGCCTTTTCTGGGCTGCTAACATATTCTGAGCTTTCAGGGGTGTAGGATGCATTTTTCGTGGCAAAAATATTTTTGGGAATTTCAGTGGTCTAGGATGCGAGTTAATGCCCCTTTCAGGCTGACAATGTTTTTGGGACATTCAGAGCTCTCTGACACAGATTTTGGCCCACCAACATTTTCTGGACTTTAGGGGGTCTAGGATGCCTGTAAACCCCTTTTTTGGTCCTTCAAAGTTTTCAACATTTTTGCAGGCCTAAAATGCATTTTAAGGCATTTTTGGGCAGCTAACATATTCTGAGCTTTCAGGGGTGTAGGATGCATTTTTCATGCCAAAGATATTTTGGAGAATTTCAGTGGTCTAGGATGCGGCTTAATGCCCCTTTCAGGCTGCAAATGTTTTTGGGACATTCAGGGCTCTCTGACACCATTTTTGGGCCACCAACATTTTCTGGACTTTAGGGGGTCTAGAATGCCTATAAACCCCTTTTTTGGGCCTCCACAGTTTTCAACATTTTTGCAGGCCTAAAATGCATTTTAAGGCCTTTTTTGGGCTGCTAACATATTCTGAGCTTTCAGGGGTGTAGGATGCATTTTTCATGCCAAAGATATTTTGGAGAATTTCAGTGGTCTAGGATGCGGCTTAATGCCCCTTTCAGGCTGCAAATGTATTTGGGGCATTTAGAGCTCTCTGACACCGATTTTGGCCCACCAACATTTTCTGGACTTTAGGGGGTCTAGGATGCCTGTAAACCCCTTTTTGGGCCTCCAAAGTTTTCAACATTTTTGCAGGCGTAAAATGCATTTTAAGGGCTTTTCTGGGCTGCTAACATATTCTGAGCTTCAGGGGTGTAGGATGCATTTTTTGTGCCAAAAATATTTCTGGGAATTTCAGTGGTCTAGGATGCGGGTTAATGCCCCTTTGAGGCTGCAAATGTTTTTGGGAATTCAGGGCTCTCTGACACCATTTTTGAGCCACAATCATTTTCTGGACTTTAGGGGGTCTAGGATGCCTGTACCCTCTTTTTTGGGACTCCAAAGTTTTCAACATTGTTGCAGACCTAAAATGCATTTTAACTCCTTTTTTGGGCTGCTAACATATTCTGAGCTTCAGGGGTATAGGTTGCATTTTTCATGCCAAAAACATTTTGGGGAATTTCAGTGGTCTAGGATGTGGCTTAATGCCCCTTTCAGGCTGCAAATGTATTTGGGGCATTCAGAGCTCTCTGACACCGATTTTGGCCCACCAACATTTTCTGGACTTTAGGGGGTCTAGGATGCCTGTAAACCCCTTTTTTCGGCCTCCAAAGTTTTCAACATTTTTGCAGGCCTAAAATGCATTTTAAGGCCTTTTTTGGGCTGCTAACATATTCTGAGCTTTCAGGGGTGTAGGATGCATTTTTTGTGTCAAAACTATTTTTAGGAATTTCAGTGGTCTGGGATGTGGGTTAGTGCCACTTTCAGGCTGCAAATGTTTTTGGGACATTCAGAGCTCTCTGACACCGATTTTGGCCAACCAACATTTTCTGGACTTTAGGGGGTCTAGGATGCCTGTAAACCCCTTTTTTCGGCCTCCAAAGTTTTCAACATTTTTGCAGGCCTAAAATGCATTTTAAGGCCTTTTTTGGGCTGCTAACATATTCTGAGCTTTCAGGGGTGTAGGATGCATTTTTTGTGTCAAAACTATTTTTAGGAATTTCAGTGGTCTAGGATTCGCCTTAATGCCCCTTTCAGGATGCAAATCTGTTTGGGACATTCAGAGCTCTCTGACACTGTTTTTGGGCCACAAACATTTTCTGGACTTTAGGGGGTCTAGGATGCCTCTAAACCCCTTTTTTCCACCTCCAAAGTTTTCAACATTTTTGCAGGCCTAAAATGCATTTTAAGGCCTTTTTTGGGCTGCTAACATATTCTGAGCTTCAGGGCTATAGGTTGCATTTTTCATGCCAAAAATATTTTGGGGAATTTCAGTGGTCTAGGATGTGGCTTAATGCCCCTTTCAGGCTGCAAATGTATTTGGGGCATTCAGAGCTCTCTGACACCGATTTTGGCCCACCAACATTTTCTGGACTTTAGGGGGTCTAGGATGCCTGTAAACCCCGTTTTTGGTCCTTCAAAGTTTTCAACATTTTTGCAGGCCTAAAATGCGTTTTAAGGCATTTTTGGGCTGCTAACATTTTCAGAACTTTCAGGAGTGTAGTATGCATTTTTTGTGCCAAAAATATTTTTGGGAATTTCAGTGGTCTAGGATGCGGGTTAATGTCCCTTTGAGGCTGCAAATGTTTTTGGGACATTCAGGGCTCTCTGACACCATTTTTGGGCCACCAACATTTTCTGGACTTTAGGGGGTCTAGGATGCCTGTAAACCCCTTTTTTGGTCGTTCAAAGTTTTCAACATTTTTGCAGGCCTAAAATGCATTTTAAGGCCTTTTCTGGGCTGCTAACATATTCTGAGCTTCAGGGGTGTAGGATGCATTTTTTGTGCTAAAAATATTTTTGGGAATTTCAGTGGTCTACGATGCGGGTTAATGCCCCTTTCAGGCTGCAAATGTTTTTGGGACATTCAGGGCTCTCTGACACAGATTTTGGCCCACCAACATTTTCTGGACTTTAGGGGGTCTAGGATGCCTGTAAACCCCTTTTTTGGGCCTCCAAAGTTTTCAACATTTTTGCAAGCCTAAAATGCATTTTAAGGCCTTTTTTGGGCTGCTAACATATTCTGAACCTTCGTGGTGACGGATGCATTTTTCGTGCAAAAAATATTTTTGGGAATTTCAGTGGTCTAGGATGCAGGTTAATGCCCCTTTCATGCTGCAAATGTTTTAGGGACATTCAGGGCTCTCTGACACCATTTTTGGGCCACCAACATTTTCTGGACTTTAGGGGGTCTAGGATGCCTGTAAACCCCTTTTTTGGGCCTCCAAAGTTTTCAACATTTTTGCAGGCCTAAAATGCATTTTAAGGCCTTATTTGGGCTGCTAACATATTCTGAGCTTTCAGGGGTGTAGGATGCATTTTTTGTGTCAAAACTATTTTTAGGAATTTCAGTGGTCTGGGATGTGGGTTAGTGCCACTTTCAAGCTGCAAATGTTTTTGGGACATTCAGAGCTCTCTGACACTGATTTTGGCCCACCAACATTTTCTGGACTTTAGGGGGTCTAGGATGACTGTAAACCCCTTTTTTTTGCCTCCAAAGTGTTCAACATTTGTGCAGGCCTAAGAAGCATTTTAAGTCCTTTTTTTGAGCTGCCAACATTTTCTGATCTTTCAGGGTTGTAGGATGCATTTTTTGTGGCAAAAATGTTTTGGGGAATTTCAGTGGTCTAGGATTCGCCTTAATGCCCCTTTCAGGCTGCAAATCTGTTTGGGACATTCAGAGCTCTCTGACACTGTTTTTGGGCCACAAACATTTTCTGGACTTTAGGGGGTCTAGGATGCCTGTAAACCCCTTTTTTGGGCCTCCAAAGATTTCAACATTTTTGCAGGCGTAAAATGCATTTTAAGGGCTTTTCTGGGCTGCTAACATATTCTGAGCTTCAGGGGGGGAAGGATGCATTTTTTGTGCCAAAAATATTTTTGGGAATTTCAGTGGTCTAGGATGCGGGTTAATGCCCCTTTGAGGCTGCAAATGTTTTTGGGACATTCAGAGCTCTCTGACACAGATTTTGGCCTACCAACATTTTCTGGACTTTAGGGGGTCTAGGATGCCTCTAAACCCCGTCTTTCCACCTCCAAAGTTTTCAACATTTTTGCAAGCCTAAGATGCACTTTAAGGGATTTCTTGGCTGCTAACATTTTCAGAACGTTCAGGGGTGTAGGATGCATTTTTCATGCCAAAGATATTTTGGAGAATTTCAGTGGTCTAGGATGCGGCTTAATGCCCCTTTCAGGCAGCAAATGTTTTTGGGACATTCAGAGCTCTCTGACACAGATTTTGGCCCACCAACATTTTCTGGACTTTAGGGGGTCTAGGATGCCTCTAAACCCCTTTTTTCCACCTCCAAAGTTTTCAACATTTTTGCAAGCCTAAGATGCACTTTAAGGCATTTTTGGGCTGCTAACATTTTCAGAACTTTCAGGGGTGTAGTATGCATTTTTTGTCCCAAAAATATTTTTGGGAATTTCAGTGGTCTACGATGCAGGTTAATGCCCCTTTCATGCTGCAAATGTTTTAGGGACATTCAGGGCTCTCTGACACCATTTTTGGGCCACCAACAGTTTCTGGACTTTAGGGGGTCTAGGATGCCTGTAAACCCCTTTTTTGGGCCTCCAAAGTTTTCAACATTTTTGCAGGCCTAAAATGCATTTTAAGGCCTTTTTTGGGCTGCTAACATATTCTGAGCTTTCAGGGGTGTAGGATGCATTTTTTGTGTCAAAACTATTTTTAGGAATTTCAGTGGTCTGGGATGTGGGTTAGTGCCACTTTCAGGCTACAAATGTTTTTGGGACATTCAAAGCTCTCTGACACCGATTTTGGCCCACCAACATTTTCTGGACTTTAGGGGGTCTAGGATGCCTGTAAACCCCTTTTTTTGGCCTCCAAAGTGTTCAACATTTGTGCAGGCCTAAGAAGCATTTTAAGTCCTTTTTTTGAGCTGCCAACATTTTCTGATCTTTCAGGGTTGTAGGATGCATTTTTTGTGGCAAAAATGTTTTGGGGAATTTCAGTGGTCTAGGATTCGCCTTAATGCCCCTTTCAGGCTGCAAATCTGTTTGGGACATTCAGAGCTCTCTGACACTGTTTTTGGGCCACAAACATTTTCTGGACTTTAGGGGGTCTAGGATGCCTGTAAGCCCCTTTTTTGGGCCTCCAAAGTTTTCAACATTTTTGAAGGCGTAAAATGCATTTTAAGGGCTTTTCTGGGCTGCTAACATATTCTGAGCTTCAGGGGTGTAGGATGCATTTTTTGTGCCAAAAATATTTTTGGGAATTTCAGTGGTCTAGAATGTGGGTTAATGCCCCTTTGAGGCTGCAAATGTTTTTGGGACATTCAGAGCTCTCTGACACAGATTTTGGCCCACCAACATTTTCTGGACTTTAGGGGGTCTAGGATGCCTCTAAACCCCTTTTTTCCACCTCCAAAGTTTTCAACATTTTTGCAAGCCTAAGATGCACTTTAAGGGATTTTTTGGCTGCTAACATTTTCAGAACTTTCAGGGGTGTAGGATGCATTTTTCATGCCAAAGATATTTTGGAGAATTTCAGTGGTCTAGGATGCGGCTTAATGCCCCTTTCAGGCTGCAAATGTTTTTGGGACATTCAGAGCTCTCTGACACCGATTTTGGCCCACCAACATTTTCTGTACTTTAGGGGCTCTAGGATGCCTGTAAACCCCTTTTTTCGGCCTCCAAAGGTTTCAACATTTTTGCAGGCCTAAAATGCATTTTAAGGCCTTTTTTGGGCTGCTAACATATTCTGAGCCTTAGTGGTGACGGATGCATTTTTCGTGCAAAAAATGTTTTTGGGAATTTCAGTGGTCTAGGATGCAGGTTAATGCCCCTTTCATGCTGCAAATGTTTTAGGGACATTCAGGGCTCTCTGACACCATTTTTGGGCCACCAACATTTTCTGGACTTTAGGGGGTCTAGGATGCCTGTAAACCCCTTTTTTGGGCCTCCAAAGTTTTCAACATTTTTGCAGGCCTAAAATGCATTTTAAGGCCTTTTTTGGTTGCTAACATATTCTGAGCTTTCAGGGGTGTAGGATGCATTTTTTGTGTCAAAACTATTTTTAGGAATTTCAGTGGTTTGGGATGTGGGTTAGTGCCACTTTCAGGCTGCAAATGTTTTTGGGACATTCAGAGCTCTCTGACACCGATTTTGGCCCACCAACATTTTCTGGACTTTAGGGGGTCTAGGATGCCTGTAAACCCCTTTTTTTGGCCTCCAAAGTGTTCAACATTTGTGCAGGCCTAAGGAGCATTTTAAGTCCTTTTTTGAGCTGCCAACATTTTCTGATCTTTCAGGGTTGTAGGATGCATTTTTGTGGCAGAAATGTTTTGGGGAATTTCAGTGGTCTAGGGTTCGCCTTAATGCCCCTTTCAGGCTGCAAATCTGTTTGGGACATTCAGAGCTCTCTGACACTGTTTTTGGGCCACAAACATTTTCTGGACTTTAGGGGGTCTAGGATGCCTGTAAACCCCTTTTTGGGCCTCCAAAGTTTTCAACATTTTTGCAGGCGTAAAATGCATTTTAAGGGCTTTTCTGGGCTGCTAACATATTCTGAGCTTCAGGGGTGTAGGATGCATTTTTTGTGCCAAAAATATTTTTGGGAATTTCAGTGGTCTAGGATGCGGGTTAATGCCCCTTTGAGGCTGCAAATGTTTTTGGGACATTCAGAGCTCTCTGACACAGATTTTGGCCCACCAACATTTTCTGGACTTTAGGGGGTCTAGGATGCCTCTAAACCCCTTTTTTCCACCTCCAAAGTTTTCAACATTTTTGCAAGCCTAAGATGCACTTTAAGGGATTTTTTGGCTGCTAACATTTTCAGAACTTTCAGGGGTGTAGGATGCATTTTTCATGCCAAAGATATTTTGGAGAATTTCAGTGGTCTAGGAGGCGGCTTAATGCCCCTTTCAGGCTGCAAATGTTTTTGGGACATTCAGAGCTCTCCGACACCGATTTTGGCCCACCAACATTTTCTGTACTTTAGGGGGTCTAGGATGCCTGTAAAACCCTTTTTTCGGCCTCCAAAGGTTTCAACATTTTTGCAGGCCTAAAATGCATTTTAAGGCTTTTTTTGGGCTGCTAACATATTCTGAGCCTTAGTGGTGACGGATGCATTTTTCGTGCAAAAAATATTTTTGGGAATTTCAGTGGTCTAGGATGCAGGTTAATGCCCCTTTCATGCTGTAAATGTTTTAGGGACATTCAGGGCTCTCTGACACCATTTTTGGGCCACCAACATTTTCTGGACTTTAGGGGGTCTAGGATGCCTGTAAACCCCTTTTTTGGGCCTCCAAAGTATTCAACATTTTTGCAGGCCTAAAATGCATTTTAAGGCCTTTTTTGGCTGCTAACATATTCTGAGCTTTCAGGGGTGTAGGATGCATTTTTTGTGTCAAAACTATTTTTAGGAATGTCAGTGGTCTGGGATGTGGGTTAGTGCCACTTTCAGGCTGCAAATGTTTTTGGGACATTCAGAGCTCTCTGACACCGATTTTGGCCCACCAACATTTTCTGGACTTTAGGGGGTCTAGGATGCCTGTAAACCCCTTTTTTTGGCCTCCAAAGTGTTCAACATTTGTGCAGGCCTAAGGAGCATTTTAAGTCCTTTTTTGAGCTGCCAACATTTTCTGATCTTTCAGGGTTGTAGGATGCATTTTTTGTGGCAAAAATGTTTTGGGGAATTTCAGTGGTCTAGGGTTCGCCTTAATGCCCCTTTCAGGCTGCAAATCTGTTTGGGACATTCAGAGCTCTCTGACACTGTTTTTGGGCCACAAACATTTTCTGGACTTTAGGGGGTCTAGGATGCCTGTAAACCCCTTTTTGGGCCTCCAAAGTTTTCAACATTTTTGCAGGCGTAAAATGCATTTTAAGAGCTTTTCTGGGCTGCTAACATATTCTGAGCTTCAGGGGTGTAGGATGCATTTTTTGTGCCAAAAATATTTCTGGGAATTTCAGTGGTCTAGGATGCGGGTTAATGCCCCTTTGAGGCTACAAATGTTTCTGGGACATTCAGAGCTCTCTGACACAGATTTTGGCCCACCAACATTTTCTGGACTTTAGGGGGTCTAGGATGCCTCTAAACCCCTTTTTTCCACCTCCAAAGTTTTCAACATTTTTGCAGGCCTAAAATGCATTTTAAGGCCTTTTTTGGGCTGCTAACATATTCTGAGCCTTAGGGGTGTAGGATGCATTTTTCGTGCAAAAAATATTTTTGGGAATTTCAGTGGTCTAGGATGCGGGTTAATACCCCTTTCAGGCTGCAAATGTTTTTGGGAATTCAGGGCTCTCTGACACCATTTTTGAGCCACAATCATTTTCTGGACTTTAGGGGGTCTAGGATGCCTGTACCCTCTTTTTTGGGACTCCAAAGTTTTCAACATTGTTGCAGACCTAAAATGCATTTTAACTCCTTTTTTGGGCTGCTAACATATTCTGAGCTTCAGGGGTATAGGTTGCATTTTTCATGCCAAAAACATTTTGGGGAATTTCAGTGGTCTAGGATGTGGCTTAATGCCCCTTTCAGGCTGCAAATGTATTTGGGGCATTCAGAGCTCTCTGACACCGATTTTGGCCCACCAACATTTTCTGGACTTTAGGGGGTCTAGGATGCCTGTAAACCCCTTTTTTGGTCCTTCAAAGTTTTCAACATTTTTGCAGGCCTAAAATGCGTTTTAAGGCATTTTTGGGCTGCTAACATTTTCAGAACTTTCAGGGGTGTAGTATGCATTTTTTGTGCCAAAAATATTTTTGGGAATTTCAGTGGTCTAGGATGCGGGTTAAGGCCCCTTTGAGGCTGCAATTGTTTTTGGGACATTCAGGGCTCTCTGACACCATTTTTGGGCCACCAACATTTTCTGGACTTTAGGGGGTCTAGGATGCCTGTAAACCCCTTTTTTGGTCCTTCAAAGTTTTCAACATTTTTGCAGGCCTAAAATGCATTATAAGGTCTTTTCTGGGCTGCTAACATATTCTGAGCTTTCAGGGGTGTAGGATGCATTTTTCGTGGCAAAAATATTTTTGGGAATTTCAGTGGTCTAGGATGCGAGTTAATGCCCCTTTGAGGCTGCAAATGTTTTTGGGACATTCAGAGCTCTCTGACACAGATTTTGGCCACCCAACATTTTCTGGACTTTAGGGGGTCTAGGATGCCTGTAAACCCCTTTTTTCGGAATCCAAAGGTTTCAACATTTTTGCAGGCCTAAAATGCATTTTAAGGCCTTTTTTGGGCTGCTAACATATTCTGAGCCTTAGTGGTGACGGATGCATTTTTCGTGCAAAAAATATTTTTGGGAATTTCAGTGGTCTAGGATGCAGATTAATGCCCCTTTCATGCTGCAAATGTTTTAGGGACATCCAGGGCTCTCTGACACCGATTTTGGCCCACCAACATTTTCTGGACTTTAGGATGCCTGTAAACCCCTTTTTTGGTCCTTCAAAGTTTTCAACATTTTTGCAGGCCTAAAATGCATTTTAAGGCATTTTTGGGCAGCTAACATATTCTGAGCTTTCAGGGGTGTAGGATGCATTTTTCATGCCAAAGATATTTTGGAGAATTTCAGTGGTCTAGGATGCGGCTTAATGCCCCTTTCAGGCTGCAAATGTTTTTGGGACATTCAGAGCTCTCTGACACCGATTTTGGCCCACCAACATTTTCTGGACTTTAGGGGGTCTAGGATGCCTCTAAACCCCTTTTTTCCACCTCCAAAGTTTTCAACATTTTTGCAAGCCTAAGATGCACTTTAAGGGATTTTTTGGTTGCTAACATTTTCAGAACTTTCAGGGGTGTAGGATGCATTTTTCATGCCAAAGATATTTTGGAGAATTTCAGTGGTCTAGGATGCGGCTTAATGCCCCTTTCAGGCTGCAAATGTTTTTGGGACATTCAGAGCTCTCTGACACCGATTTTGGCCCACCAACATTTTCTGTACTTTAGGGGGTCTAGGATGCCTGTAAACCCCTTTTTTCGGAATCCAAAGGTTTCAACATTTTTGCAGGCCTAAAATGCATTTTAAGGCCTTTTTTGGGCTGCTAACATATTCTGAGCCTTAGTGGTGACGGATGCATTTTTCGTGCAAAAAATATTTTTGGGAATTTCAGTGGTCTAGGATGCAGATTAATGCCCCTTTCATGCTGCAAATGTTTTAGGGACATTCAGGGCTCTATGACACCGATTTTGGCCCACCAACATTTTCTGGACTTTAGGATGCCTGTAAACCCCTTTTTTGGTCCTTCAAAGTTTTCAACATTTTTGCAGGCCTAAAAGGCATTTTAAGGCATTTTTGGGCAGCTAACATATTCTGAGCTTTCAGGGGTGTAGGATGCATTTTTCATGCCAAAGATATTTTGGAGAATTTCAGTGGTCTAGGATGCGGCTTAATGCCCCTTTCAGGCTGCAAATGTTTTTGGGACATTCAGAGCTCTCTGACACCGATTTTGGCCCACCAACATTTTCTGGACTTTAGGGGGTCTAGGATGCCTGTAAACCCCTTTTTTCGGCCTCCAAAGTTTTCAACATTTTTGCAGGCCTAAAATGCATTTTAAGGCCTTTTTTGGGCTGCTAACATATTCTGAGCTTTCAGGGGTGTAGGATGCATTTTTTGTGTCAAAACTATTTTTAGGAATTTCAGTGGTCTGGGATGTGGGTTAGTGCCACTTTCAGGCTGCAAATGTTTTTGGGACATTCAGAGCTCTCTGACACCGATTTTGGCCCACCAACATTTTCTGGACTTTAGGGGGTCTAGGATGCCTGTAAACCCCTTTTTTGGCCTCCAAAGTGTTCAACATTTGTGCAGGCCTAAGGAGCATTTTAAGTCCTTTTTTTGAGCTGCCAACATTTTCTGATCTTTCAGGGTTGTAGGATGCATTTTTTGTGGCAAAAATGTTTTGGGGGAATTTCAGTGGTCTAGGATTCGCCTTAATGCCCCTTTCAGGATGCAAATCTGTTTGGGACATTCAGAGCTCTCTGACACTGTTTTTGGGCCACAAACATTTTCTGGACTTTAGGGGGTCTAGGATGCCTCTAAACCCCTTTTTTCCACCTCCAAAGTTTTCAACATTTTTGCAGGCCTAAAATGCATTTTAAGGCCTTTTTTGGGATGCTAACATATTCTGAGTTTTCAGGGGTGTAGGATGCATTTTTCGTGCAAAAAATATTTTTGGGAATTTCAGTGGTCTAGGATGCGGGTTAATACCCCTTTCAGGCTGCAAATGTTTTTGGGAATTCAGGGCTCTCTGACACCATTTTTGAGCCACAATCATTTTCTGGACTTTAGGGGGTCTAGGATGCCTGTACCCTCTTTTTTGGGCCTCCAAAGTTTTCAACATTTTTGCAGACCTAAAATGCATTTTAACTCCTTTTTTGGGCTGCTAACATATTCTGAGCTTCAGGGGTATAGGTTGCATTTTTCATGCCAAAAATATTTTGGGGAATTTCAGTGGTCTAGGATGTGGCTTAATGCCCCTTTCAGGCTGCAAATGTATTTGGGGCATTCAGAGCTCTCTGACACCGATTTTGGCCCACCAACATTTTCTGGACTTTAGGGGGTCTAGGATGCCTGTAAACCCCTTTTTTGGCCTCCAAAGTGTTCAACATTTGTGCAGGCCTAAGGAGCATTTTAAGTCCTTTTTTTGAGCTGCCAACATTTTCTGATCTTTCAGGGTTGTAGGATGCATTTTTTGTGGCAAAAATGTTTTGGGGGAATTTCAGTGGTCTAGGATTCGCCTTAATGCCCCTTTCAGGATGCAAATCTGTTTGGGACATTCAGAGCTCTCTGACACTGTTTTTGGGCCACCAACATTTTCTGGACTTTAGGGGGTCTAGGATGCCTCTAAACCCCTTTTTTCCACCTCCAAAGTTTTCAACATTTTTGCAGGCCTAAAATGCATTTTAAGGCCTTTTTTGGGATGCTAACATATTCTGAGTTTTCAGGGGTGTAGGATGCATTTTTCGTGCAAAAAATATTTTTGGGAATTTCAGTGGTCTAGGATGCGGGTTAATACCCCTTTCAGGCTGCAAATGTTTTTGGGAATTCAGGGCTCTCTGACACCATTTTTGAGCCACAATCATTTTCTGGACTTTAGGGGGTCTAGGATGCCTGTACCCTCTTTTTTGGGCCTCCAAAGTTTTCAACATTTTTGCAGACCTAAAATGCATTTTAACTCCTTTTTTGGGCTGCTAACATATTCTGAGCTTCAGGGGTATAGGTTGCATTTTTCATGCCAAAAATATTTTGGGGAATTTCAGTGGTCTAGGATGTGGCTTAATGCCCCTTTCAGGCTGCAAATGTATTTGGGGCATTCAGAGCTCTCTGACACCGATTTTGGCCCACCAACATTTTCTGGACTTTAGGGGGTCTAGGATGCCTGTAAACCCCGTTTTTGGTCCTTCAAAGTTTTCAACATTTTTGCAGGCCTAAAATGCGTTTTAAGGCATTTTTGGGCTGCTAACATTTTCAGAACTTTCAGGAGTGTAGTATGCATTTTTTGTGCCAAAAATATTTTTGGGAATTTCAGTGGTCTAGGATGCGGGTTAATGCCCCTTTGAGGCTGCAAATGTTTTTGGGACATTCAGGGCTCTCTGACACCATTTTTGGGCCACCAACATTTTCTGGACTTTAGGGGGTCTAGGATGCCTGTAAACCCCTTTTTTGGGCCTCCAAAGTTTTCAACATTTTTGCAGGCCTAAAATGCATTTTAAGGCCTTTTTTGGGCTGCTAACATATTCTGAGCTTTCAGGGGTGTAGGATGCATTTTTTGTGTCAAAACTATTTTTAGGAATTTCAGTGGTCTGGGATGTGGGTTAGTGCCACTTTCAGGCTACAAATGTTTTTGGGACATTCAAAGCTCTCTGACACCGATTTTGGCCCACCAACATTTTCTGGACTTTAGGGGGTCTAGGATGCCTGTAAACCCCTTTTTTTGGCCTCCAAAGTGTTCAACATTTGTGCAGGCCTAAGAAGCATTTTAAGTCCTTTTTTTGAGCTGCCAACATTTTCTGATCTTTCAGGGTTGTAGGATGCATTTTTTGTGGCAAAAATGTTTTGGGGAATTTCAGTGGTCTAGGATTCGCCTTAATGCCCCTTTCAGGCTGCAAATCTGTTTGGGACATTCAGAGCTCTCTGACACTGTTTTTGGGCCACAAACATTTTCTGGACTTTAGGGGGTCTAGGATGCCTGTAAGCCCCTTTTTTGGGCCTCCAAAGTTTTCAACATTTTTGAAGGCGTAAAATGCATTTTAAGGGCTTTTCTGGGCTGCTAACATATTCTGAGCTTCAGGGGTGTAGGATGCATTTTTTGTGCCAAAAATATTTTTGGGAATTTCAGTGGTCTAGAATGTGGGTTAATGCCCCTTTGAGGCTGCAAATGTTTTTGGGACATTCAGAGCTCTCTGACACAGATTTTGGCCCACCAACATTTTCTGGACTTTAGGGGGTCTAGGATGCCTCTAAACCCCTTTTTTCCACCTCCAAAGTTTTCAACATTTTTGCAAGCCTAAGATGCACTTTAAGGGATTTTTTGGCTGCTAACATTTTCAGAACTTTCAGGGGTGTAGGATGCATTTTTCATGCCAAAGATATTTTGGAGAATTTCAGTGGTCTAGGATGCGGCTTAATGCCCCTTTCAGGCTGCAAATGTTTTTGGGACATTCAGAGCTCTCTGACACCGATTTTGGCCCACCAACATTTTCTGTACTTTAGGGGCTCTAGGATGCCTGTAAACCCCTTTTTTCGGCCTCCAAAGGTTTCAACATTTTTGCAGGCCTAAAATGCATTTTAAGGCCTTTTTTGGGCTGCTAACATATTCTGAGCCTTAGTGGTGACGGATGCATTTTTCGTGCAAAAAATGTTTTTGGGAATTTCAGTGGTCTAGGATGCAGGTTAATGCCCCTTTCATGCTGCAAATGTTTTAGGGACATTCAGGGCTCTCTGACACCATTTTTGGGCCACCAACATTTTCTGGACTTTAGGGGGTCTAGGATGCCTGTAAACCCCTTTTTTGGGCCTCCAAAGTTTTCAACATTTTTGCAGGCCTAAAATGCATTTTAAGGCCTTTTTTGGTTGCTAACATATTCTGAGCTTTCAGGGGTGTAGGATGCATTTTTTGTGTCAAAACTATTTTTAGGAATTTCAGTGGTTTGGGATGTGGGTTAGTGCCACTTTCAGGCTGCAAATGTTTTTGGGACATTCAGAGCTCTCTGACACAGATTTTGGCCCACCAACATTTTCTGGACTTTAGGGGGTCTAGGATGCCTGTAAACCCCTTTTTTTGGCCTCCAAAGTGTTCAACATTTGTGCAGGCCTAAGGAGCATTTTAAGTCCTTTTTTGAGCTGCCAACATTTTCTGATCTTTCAGGGTTGTAGGATGCATTTTTGTGGCAAAAATGTTTTGGGGAATTTCAGTGGTCTAGGGTTCGCCTTAATGCCCCTTTCAGGCTGCAAATCTGTTTGGGACATTCAGAGCTCTCTGACACTGTTTTTGGGCCACAAACATTTTCTGGACTTTAGGGGGTCTAGGATGCCTGTAAACCCCTTTTTGGGCCTCCAAAGTTTTCAACATTTTTGCAGGCGTAAAATGCATTTTAAGGGCTTTTCTGGGCTGCTAACATATTCTGAGCTTCAGGGGTGTAGGATGCATTTTTTGTGCCAAAAATATTTTTGGGAATTTCAGTGGTCTAGGATGCGGGTTAATGCCCCTTTGAGGCTGCAAATGTTTTTGGGACATTCAGAGCTCTCTGACACAGATTTTGGCCCACCAACATTTTCTGGACTTTAGGGGGTCTAGGATGCCTCTAAACCCCTTTTTTCCACCTCCAAAGTTTTCAACATTTTTGCAAGCCTAAGATGCACTTTAAGGGATTTTTTGGCTGCTAACATTTTCAGAACTTTCAGGGGTGTAGGATGCATTTTTCATGCCAAAGATATTTTGGAGAATTTCAGTGGTCTAGGAGGCGGCTTAATGCCCCTTTCAGGCTGCAAATGTTTTTGGGACATTCAGAGCTCTCCGACACCGATTTTGGCCCACCAACATTTTCTGTACTTTAGGGGGTCTAGGATGCCTGTAAAACCCTTTTTTCGGCCTCCAAAGGTTTCAACATTTTTGCAGGCCTAAAATGCATTTTAAGGCTTTTTTTGGGCTGCTAACATATTCTGAGCCTTAGTGGTGACGGATGCATTTTTCGTGCAAAAAATATTTTTGGGAATTTCAGTGGTCTAGGATGCAGGTTAATGCCCCTTTCATGCTGTAAATGTTTTAGGGACATTCAGGGCTCTCTGACACCATTTTTGGGCCACCAACATTTTCTGGACTTTAGGGGGTCTAGGATGCCTGTAAACCCCTTTTTTGGGCCTCCAAAGTATTCAACATTTTTGCAGGCCTAAAATGCATTTTAAGGCCTTTTTTGGCTGCTAACATATTCTGAGCTTTCAGGGGTGTAGGATGCATTTTTTGTGTCAAAACTATTTTTAGGAATTTCAGTGGTCTGGGATGTGGGTTAGTGCCACTTTCAGGCTGCAAATGTTTTTGGGACATTCAGAGCTCTCTGACACCGATTTTGGCCCACCAACATTTTCTGGACTTTAGGGGGTCTAGGATACCTGTAAACCCCTTTTTTTGGCCTCCAAAGTGTTCAACATTTGTGCAGGCCTAAGGAGCATTTTAAGTCCTTTTTTGAGCTGCCAACATTTTCTGATCTTTCAGGGTTGTAGGATGCATTTTTTGTGGCAAAAATGTTTTGGGGAATTTCAGTGGTCTAGGGTTCGCCTTAATGCCCCTTTCAGGCTGCAAATCTGTTTGGGACATTCAGAGCTCTCTGACACTGTTTTTGGGCCACAAACATTTTCTGGACTTTAGGGGGTCTAGGATGCCTGTAAACCCCTTTTTGGGCCTCCAAAGTTTTCAACATTTTTGCAGGCGTAAAATGCATTTTAAGAGCTTTTCTGGGCTGCTAACATATTCTGAGCTTCAGGGGTGTAGGATGCATTTTTTGTGCCAAAAATATTTCTGGGAATTTCAGTGGTCTAGGATGCGGGTTAATGCCCCTTTGAGGCTACAAATGTTTCTGGGACATTCAGAGCTCTCTGACACAGATTTTGGCCCACCAACATTTTCTGGACTTTAGGGGGTCTAGGATGCCTCTAAACCCCTTTTTTCCACCTCCAAAGTTTTCAACATTTTTGCAGGCCTAAAATGCATTTTAAGGCCTTTTTTGGGCTGCTAACATATTCTGAGCCTTAGGGGTGTAGGATGCATTTTTCGTGCAAAAAATATTTTTGGGAATTTCAGTGGTCTAGGATGCGGGTTAATACCCCTTTCAGGCTGCAAATGTTTTTGGGAATTCAGGGCTCTCTGACACCATTTTTGAGCCACAATCATTTTCTGGACTTTAGGGGGTCTAGGATGCCTGTACCCTCTTTTTTGGGACTCCAAAGTTTTCAACATTGTTGCAGACCTAAAATGCATTTTAACTCCTTTTTTGGGCTGCTAACATATTCTGAGCTTCAGGGGTATAGGTTGCATTTTTCATGCCAAAAACATTTTGGGGAATTTCAGTGGTCTAGGATGTGGCTTAATGCCCCTTTCAGGCTGCAAATGTATTTGGGGCATTCAGAGCTCTCTGACACCGATTTTGGCCCACCAACATTTTCTGGACTTTAGGGGGTCTAGGATGCCTGTAAACCCCTTTTTTGGTCCTTCAAAGTTTTCAACATTTTTGCAGGCCTAAAATGCGTTTTAAGGCATTTTTGGGCTGCTAACATTTTCAGAACTTTCAGGGGTGTAGTATGCATTTTTTGTGCCAAAAATATTTTTGGGAATTTCAGTGGTCTAGGATGCGGGTTAAGGCCCCTTTGAGGCTGCAATTGTTTTTGGGACATTCAGGGCTCTCTGACACCATTTTTGGGCCACCAACATTTTCTGGACTTTAGGGGGTCTAGGATGCCTGTAAACCCCTTTTTTGGTCCTTCAAAGTTTTCAACATTTTTGCAGGCCTAAAATGCATTATAAGGTCTTTTCTGGGCTGCTAACATATTCTGAGCTTTCAGGGGTGTAGGATGCATTTTTCATGCCAAAGATATTTTTGGGAATTTCAGTGGTCTAGGATGCGAGTTAATGCCCCTTTGAGGCTGCAAATGTTTTTGGGACATTCAGAGCTCTCTGACACAGATTTTGGCCACCCAACATTTTCTGGACTTTAGGGGGTCTAGGATGCCTGTAAACCCCTTTTTTCGGAATCCAAAGGTTTCAACATTTTTGCAGGCCTAAAATGCATTTTAAGGCCTTTTTTGGGCTGCTAACATATTCTGAGCCTTAGTGGTGACGGATGCATTTTTCGTGCAAAAAATATTTTTGGGAATTTCAGTGGTCTAGGATGCAGATTAATGCCCCTTTCATGCTGCAAATGTTTTAGGGACATTCAGGGCTCTATGACACCGATTTTGGCCCACCAACATTTTCTGGACTTTAGGATGCCTGTAAACCCCTTTTTTGGTCCTTCAAAGTTTTCAACATTTTTGCAGGCCTAAAATGCATTTTAAGGCATTTTTGGGCAGCTAACATATTCTGAGCTTTCAGGGGTGTAGGATGCATTTTTCATGCCAAAGATATTTTGGAGAATTTCAGTGGTCTAGGATGCGGCTTAATGCCCCTTTCGGGCTGCAAATGTTTCTGGGACATTCAGAGCTCTCTGACACAGATTTTGGCCCACCAACATTTTCTGGACTTTAGGGGGTCTAGGATGCCTCTAAACCCCTTTTTTCCACCTCCAAAGTTTTCAACATTTTTGCAGGCCTAAAATGCATTTTAAGGCCTTTTTTGGGCTGCTAACATATTCTGAGCCTTAGGTGTGTAGGATGCATTTTTCGTGCAAAAAATATTTTTGGGAATTTCAGTGGTCTAGGATGCGGGTTAATACCCCTTTCAGGCTGCAAATGTTTTTGGGAATTCAGGGCTCTCTGACACCATTTTTGAGCCACAATCATTTTCTGGACTTTAGGGGGTCTAGGATGCCTGTACCCTCTTTTTTGGGACTCCAAAGTTTTCAACATTGTTGCAGACCTAAAATGCATTTTAACTCCTTTTTTGGGCTGCTAACATATTCTGAGCTTCAGGGGTATAGGTTGCATTTTTCATGCCAAAAACATTTTGGGGAATTTCAGTGGTCTAGGATGTGGCTTAATGCCCCTTTCAGGCTGCAAATGTATTTGGGGCATTCAGAGCTCTCTGACACCGATTTTGGCCCACCAACATTTTCTGGACTTTAGGGGGTCTAGGATGCCTGTAAACCCCTTTTTTGGTCCTTCAAAGTTTTCAACATTTTTGCAGGCCTAAAATGCGTTTTAAGGCATTTTTGGGCTGCTAACATTTTCAGAACTTTCAGGGGTGTAGTATGCATTTTTTGTGCCAAAAATATTTTTGGGAATTTCAGTGGTCTAGGATGCGGGTTAAGGCCCCTTTGAGGCTGCAATTGTTTTTGGGACATTCAGGGCTCTCTGACACCATTTTTGGGCCACCAACATTTTCTGGACTTTAGGGGGTCTAGGATGCCTGTAAACCCCTTTTTTGGTCCTTCAAAGTTTTCAACATTTTTGCAGGCCTAAAATGCATTATAAGGTCTTTTCTGGGCTGCTAACATATTCTGAGCTTTCAGGGGTGTAGGATGCATTTTTCGTGGCAAAAATATTTTTGGGAATTTCAGTGGTCTAGGATGCGAGTTAATGCCCCTTTGAGGCTGCAAATGTTTTTGGGACATTCAGAGCTCTCTGACACAGATTTTGGCCACCCAACATTTTCTGGACTTTAGGGGGTCTAGGATGCCTGTAAACCCCTTTTTTCGGAATCCAAAGGTTTCAACATTTTTGCAGGCCTAAAATGCATTTTAAGGCCTTTTTTGGGCTGCTAACATATTCTGAGCCTTAGTGGTGACGGATGCATTTTTCGTGCAAAAAATATTTTTGGGAATTTCAGTGGTCTAGGATGCAGATTAATGCCCCTTTCATGCTGCAAATGTTTTAGGGACATCCAGGGCTCTCTGACACCGATTTTGGCCCACCAACATTTTCTGGACTTTAGGATGCCTGTAAACCCCTTTTTTGGTCCTTCAAAGTTTTCAACATTTTTGCAGGCCTAAAATGCATTTTAAGGCATTTTTGGGCAGCTAACATATTCTGAGCTTTCAGGGGTGTAGGATGCATTTTTCATGCCAAAGATATTTTGGAGAATTTCAGTGGTCTAGGATGCGGCTTAATGCCCCTTTCAGGCTGCAAATGTTTTTGGGACATTCAGAGCTCTCTGACACCGATTTTGGCCCACCAACATTTTCTGGACTTTAGGGGGTCTAGGATGCCTCTAAACCCCTTTTTTCCACCTCCAAAGTTTTCAACATTTTTGCAAGCCTAAGATGCACTTTAAGGGATTTTTTGGTTGCTAACATTTTCAGAACTTTCAGGGGTGTAGGATGCATTTTTCATGCCAAAGATATTTTGGAGAATTTCAGTGGTCTAGGATGCGGCTTAATGCCCCTTTCAGGCTGCAAATGTTTTTGGGACATTCAGAGCTCTCTGACACCGATTTTGGCCCACCAACATTTTCTGTACTTTAGGGGGTCTAGGATGCCTGTAAACCCCTTTTTTCGGAATCCAAAGGTTTCAACATTTTTGCAGGCCTAAAATGCATTTTAAGGCCTTTTTTGGGCTGCTAACATATTCTGAGCCTTAGTGGTGACGGATGCATTTTTCGTGCAAAAAATATTTTTGGGAATTTCAGTGGTCTAGGATGCAGATTAATGCCCCTTTCATGCTGCAAATGTTTTAGGGACATTCAGGGCTCTATGACACCGATTTTGGCCCACCAACATTTTCTGGACTTTAGGATGCCTGTAAACCCCTTTTTTGGTCCTTCAAAGTTTTCAACATTTTTGCAGGCCTAAAATGCATTTTAAGGCATTTTTGGGCAGCTAACATATTCTGAGCTTTCAGGGGTGTAGGATGCATTTTTCATGCCAAAGATATTTTGGAGAATTTCAGTGGTCTAGGATGCGGCTTAATGCCCCTTTCGGGCTGCAAATGTTTTTGGGACATTCAGAGCTCTCTGACACCGATTTTGGCCCACCAACATTTTCTGGACTTTAGGGGGTCTAGGATGCCTGTAAACCCCTTTTTTCGGCCTCCAAAGTTTTCAACATTTTTGCAGGCCTAAAATGCATTTTAAGGCCTTTTTTGGGCTGCTAACATATTCTGAGCTTTCAGGGGTGTAGGATGCATTTTTTGTGTCAAAACTATTTTTAGGAATTTCAGTGGTCTGGGATGTGGGTTAGTGCCACTTTCAGGCTGCAAATGTTTTTGGGACATTCAGAGCTCTCTGACACCGATTTTGGCCCACCAACATTTTCTGGACTTTAGGGGGTCTAGGATGCCTGTAAACCCCTTTTTTGGCCTCCAAAGTGTTCAACATTTGTGCAGGCCTAAGGAGCATTTTAAGTCCTTTTTTTGAGCTGCCAACATTTTCTGATCTTTCAGGGTTGTAGGATGCATTTTTTGTGGCAAAAATGTTTTGGGGGAATTTCAGTGGTCTAGGATTCGCCTTAATGCCCCTTTCAGGATGCAAATCTGTTTGGGACATTCAGAGCTCTCTGACACTGTTTTTGGGCCACAAACATTTTCTGGACTTTAGGGGGTCTAGGATGCCTCTAAACCCCTTTTTTCCACCTCCAAAGTTTTCAACATTTTTGCAGGCCTAAAATGCATTTTAAGGCCTTTTTTGGGATGCTAACATATTCTGAGTTTTCAGGGGTGTAGGATGCATTTTTCGTGCAAAAAATATTTTTGGGAATTTCAGTGGTCTAGGATGCGGGTTAATACCCCTTTCAGGCTGCAAATGTTTTTGGGAATTCAGGGCTCTCTGACACCATTTTTGAGCCACAATCATTTTCTGGACTTTAGGGGGTCTAGGATGCCTGTACCCTCTTTTTTGGGCCTCCAAAGTTTTCAACATTTTTGCAGACCTAAAATGCATTTTAACTCCTTTTTTGGGCTGCTAACATATTCTGAGCTTCAGGGGTATAGGTTGCATTTTTCATGCCAAAAATATTTTGGGGAATTTCAGTGGTCTAGGATGTGGCTTAATGCCCCTTTCAGGCTGCAAATGTATTTGGGGCATTCAGAGCTCTCTGACACCGATTTTGGCCCACCAACATTTTCTGGACTTTAGGGGGTCTAGGATGCCTGTAAACCCCTTTTTTGGCCTCCAAAGTGTTCAACATTTGTGCAGGCCTAAGGAGCATTTTAAGTCCTTTTTTTGAGCTGCCAACATTTTCTGATCTTTCAGGGTTGTAGGATGCATTTTTTGTGGCAAAAATGTTTTGGGGGAATTTCAGTGGTCTAGGATTCGCCTTAATGCCCCTTTCAGGATGCAAATCTGTTTGGGACATTCAGAGCTCTCTGACACTGTTTTTGGGCCACCAACATTTTCTGGACTTTAGGGGGTCTAGGATGCCTCTAAACCCCTTTTTTCCACCTCCAAAGTTTTCAACATTTTTGCAGGCCTAAAATGCATTTTAAGGCCTTTTTTGGGATGCTAACATATTCTGAGTTTTCAGGGGTGTAGGATGCATTTTTCGTGCAAAAAATATTTTTGGGAATTTCAGTGGTCTAGGATGCGGGTTAATACCCCTTTCAGGCTGCAAATGTTTTTGGGAATTCAGGGCTCTCTGACACCATTTTTGAGCCACAATCATTTTCTGGACTTTAGGGGGTCTAGGATGCCTGTACCCTCTTTTTTGGGCCTCCAAAGTTTTCAACATTTTTGCAGACCTAAAATGCATTTTAACTCCTTTTTTGGGCTGCTAACATATTCTGAGCTTCAGGGGTATAGGTTGCATTTTTCATGCCAAAAATATTTTGGGGAATTTCAGTGGTCTAGGATGTGGCTTAATGCCCCTTTCAGGCTGCAAATGTATTTGGGGCATTCAGAGCTCTCTGACACCGATTTTGGCCCACCAACATTTTCTGGACTTTAGGGGGTCTAGGATGCCTGTAAACCCCGTTTTTGGTCCTTCAAAGTTTTCAACATTTTTGCAGGCCTAAAATGCGTTTTAAGGCATTTTTGGGCTGCTAACATTTTCAGAACTTTCAGGAGTGTAGTATGCATTTTTTGTGCCAAAAATATTTTTGGGAATTTCAGTGGTCTAGGATGCGGGTTAATGCCCCTTTGAGGCTGCAAATGTTTTTGGGACATTCAGGGCTCTCTGACACCATTTTTGGGCCACCAACATTTTCTGGACTTTAGGGGGTCTAGGATGCCTGTAAACCCCTTTTTTGGTCGTTCAAAGTTTTCAACATTTTTGCAGGCCTAAAATGCATTTTAAGGCCTTTTCTGGGCTGCTAACATATTCTGAGCTTTCAGGGGTGTAGGATGCATTTTTCGTGGCAAAAATATTTTTGGGAATTTCAGTGGTCTAGGATGTGAGTTAATGCCCCTTTCATGCTGACAATGTTTTTGGGACATTCAGAGCTCTCTGACACAGATTTTGGCCCACCAACATTTTCTGGACTTTAGGGGGTCTAGGATGCCTGTAAACCCCTTTTTTGGTCCTTCAAAGTTTTCAACATTTTTGCAGGCCTAAAATGCATTTTAAGGCATTTTTGGGCAGCTAACATATTCTGAGCTTTCAGGGGTGTAGGATGCATTTTTCATGCCAAAGATATTTTGGAGAATTTCAGTGGTCTAGGATGCGGCTTAATGCCCCTTTCAGGCTGCAAATATTTTTGGGACATTCAGGGCTCTCTGACACCATTTTTGGGCCACCAACATTTTCTGGACTTTAGGGGGTCTAGAATGCCTATAAACCCCTTTTTTGGGCCTCCACAGTTTTCAACATTTTTGCAGGCCTAAAATGCATTTTAAGGCCTTTTTTGGGCTGCTAACATATTCTGAGCTTTCAGGGGTGTAGGATGCATTTTTCATGCCAAAAATATTTTGCGGAATTTCAGTGGTCTAGGATGTGGCTTAATGCCCCTTTCAGGCTGCAAATGTATTTGGGGCATTTAGAGCTCTCTGACACCGATTTTGGCCCACCAACATTTTCTGGACTTTAGGGGGTCTAGGATGCCTGTAAACCCCTTTTTGGGCCTCCAAAATTTTCAACATTTTTGCAGGCGTAAAATGCATTTCAAGGCCTTTTTTGGGCTGCTAACATATTCTGAGCCTTAGCGGTGTAGGATGCATTTTTCGTGCAAAAAGTATTTTTGGGATTTTCAGTGGTCTAGGATGCGGGTTAATGCCCCTTTCAGGCTGCAAATGTTTTTGGGAATTCAGGGCTCTCTGACACCATTTTTGAGCCACAATCATTTTCTGGACTTTAGGGGGTCTCGGATGCCTGTACCCCCTTTTTTGGGCCTCCAAAGCTTTCAACATTTTTGCAGGCCTAAAATGCATTTTAAGGCCTTATTGGGCTGCTAACATATTCTGAGCTTCACGGGTATAGGTTGCATTTTTCATGCCAAAAATATTTTGGGGAATTTCAGTGGTCTAGGATGCAGCTTAATGCCCCTTTCAGGCTGCACATGTATTTGGGGCATTCAGAGCTCTCTGACACCGATTTTGGCCCACCAACATTTTCTGGACTTTAGGGGGTCTAGGATGCTTGTAAACCCCTTTTTTGGCCTCCAAAGTGTTCAACATTTGTGCAGGCCTAAGAAGCATTTTAAATCCTTTTTTTGAGCTGCCAACATTTTCTGATCTTTCAGGGTTGTAGGATGCATTTTTTGTGGCAAAAATGTTTTTGGGAATTTCAGTGGTCCAGGATTCGACTTAATGCCCCCTTCAGGCTGCAAATCTGTTTGGGACATTCAGAGCTCTCTGACACTGTTTTTGGGCCACAAACATTTTCTGGACTTTACGGGGTCTAGGATGCCTGTAAACCCCTTTTTTGGGCCTCCAAAGTTTTCAACATTTTTGCAGGCGTAAAATGCATTTTAAGGCCTTTTTTGGGCTGCTAACATATTCTGAGCTTCAGGGGTGTAGGATGCATTTTTTGTGCTAAAAATATTTTTGGGAATTTCAGTGGTCTAGGATGCAGGTTAATGCCCCTTTCAGGCTGCAAATGTTTTTGGGACATTCAGAGCTCTCTGACGCAGATTTTGGCCCACCAACATTTTCTGGACTTTAGGGGGTCTAGGATGCCTCTAAACCCCTTTTTTCCACCTCCAAAGTTTGCAACATTTTTGCAAGCCTAAGATGCACTTTAAGGCATTTTTGGGCTGCTAACATTTTCAGAACTTTCAGGGGTTTAGTATGCATTTTTTGTCCCAAAAATATTTTTGGGAATTTCAGTGGTCTACGATGCGGCTTAATGCCCGTTTCACTCTGCAAATGTTTTTGGGACATTCAGGGCTCTCTGACACCGATTTTGGCCCACCAACATTTTCTGGACTTTAGGGGGTCTAGGATGCCTGTAAACCCCTTTTTTGGGCCTCCAAAGTTTTCAACATTTTTGCAAGCCTAAAATGCATTTTAAGGCCTTTTTTGGGCTGCTAACATATTCTGAACCTTAGTGGTGACGGATGCATTTTTCGTGCAAAAAATATTTTTGGGAATTTCAGTGGTCTAGGATGCAGGTTAATGCCCCTTTCATGCTGCAAATGTTTTAGGGACATTCAGGGCTCTCTGACACCATTTTTGGGCCACCAACATTTTCTGGACTTTAGGGGGTCTAGGATGCCTGTAAACCCCTTTTTTGGGCCTCCAAAGTTTTCAACATTTTTGCAGGCCTAAAATGCATTTTAAGGCCTTATTTGGGCTGCTAACATATTCTGAGCTTTCAGGGGTGTAGGATGCATTTTTTGTGTCAAAACTATTTTTAGGAATTTCAGTGGTCTGGGATGTGGGTTAGTGCCACTTTCAGGCTGCAAATGTTTTTGGGACATTCAGAGCTCTCTGACACTGATTTTGGCCCACCAACATTTTCTGGACTTTAGGGGGTCTAGGATGCCTGTAAACCCCTTTTTTTGGCCTCCAAAGTGTTCAACATTTGTGCAGGCCTAAGAAGCATTTTAAGTCCTTTTTTTGAGCTGCCAACATTTTCTGATCTTTCAGGGTTGTAGGATGCATTTTTTGTGGCAAAAATGTTTTGGGGAATTTTAGTGGTCTAGGATTCGCCTTAATGCCCCTTTCAGGCTGCAAATCTGTTTGGGACATTCAGAGCTCTCTGACACTGTTTTTGGGCCACAAACATTTTCTGGACTTTAGGGGGTCTAGGATGCCTGTAAACCCCTTTTTTGGGCCTCCAAAGTTTTCAACATTTTTGCAGGTGTAAAATGCATTTTAAGGGCTTTTCTGGGCTGCTATCATATTCTGAGCTTCAGGGGTGTAGGATGCATTTTTTGTGCCAAAAATATTTTTGGGAATTTCAGTGGTCTAGGATGCGGGTTAATGCCCCTTTGAGGATGCAAATGTTTTTGGGACATTCAGAGCTCTCTGACACAGATTTTGGCCCACCAACATTTTCTGAACTTTAGGGGGTCTAGGATGCCTCTAAACCCCGTCTTTCCACCTCCAAAGTTTTCAACATTTTTGCAAGCCTAAGATGCACTTTAAGGGATTTCTTGGCTGCTAACATTTTCAGAACTTTCAGGGGTGTAGGATGCATTTTTCATGCCAAAGATATTTTGGAGAATTTCAGTGGTCTAGGAGGCGGCTTAATGCCCCTTTCAGGCTGCAAATGTTTTTGGGACATTCAGAGCTCTCCGACACCGATTTTGGCCCACCAACATTTTCTGTACTTTAGGGGGTCTAGGATGCCTGTAAAACCCTTTTTTCGGCCTCCAAAGGTTTCAACATTTTTGCAGGCCTAAAATGCATTTTAAGGCTTTTTTTGGGCTGCTAACATATTCTGAGCCTTAGTGGTGACGGATGCATTTTTCGTGCAAAAAATATTTTTGGGAATTTCAGTGGTCTAGGATGCAGGTTAATGCCCCTTTCATGCTGTAAATGTTTTAGGGACATTCAGGGCTCTCTGACACCATTTTTGGGCCACCAACATTTTCTGGACTTTAGGGGGTCTAGGATGCCTGTAAACCCCTTTTTTGGGCCTCCAAAGTATTCAACATTTTTGCAGGCCTAAAATGCATTTTAAGGCCTTTTTTGGCTGCTAACATATTCTGAGCTTTCAGGGGTGTAGGATGCATTTTTTGTGTCAAAACTATTTTTAGGAATTTCAGTGGTCTGGGATGTGGGTTAGTGCCACTTTCAGGCTGCAAATGTTTTTGGGACATTCAGAGCTCTCTGACACCGATTTTGGCCCACCAACATTTTCTGGACTTTAGGGGGTCTAGGATGCCTGTAAACCCCTTTTTTTGGCCTCCAAAGTGTTCAACATTTGTGCAGGCCTAAGGAGCATTTTAAGTCCTTTTTTGAGCTGCCAACATTTTCTGATCTTTCAGGGTTGTAGGATGCATTTTTTGTGGCAAAAATGTTTTGGGGAATTTCAGTGGTCTAGGGTTCGCCTTAATGCCCCTTTCAGGCTGCAAATCTGTTTGGGACATTCAGAGCTCTCTGACACTGTTTTTGGGCCACAAACATTTTCTGGACTTTAGGGGGTCTAGGATGCCTGTAAACCCCTTTTTGGGCCTCCAAAGTTTTCAACATTTTTGCAGGCGTAAAATGCATTTTAAGAGCTTTTCTGGGCTGCTAACATATTCTGAGCTTCAGGGGTGTAGGATGCATTTTTTGTGCCAAAAATATTTCTGGGAATTTCAGTGGTCTAGGATGCGGGTTAATGCCCCTTTGAGGCTACAAATGTTTCTGGGACATTCAGAGCTCTCTGACACAGATTTTGGCCCACCAACATTTTCTGGACTTTAGGGGGTCTAGGATGCCTCTAAACCCCTTTTTTCCACCTCCAAAGTTTTCAACATTTTTGCAGGCCTAAAATGCATTTTAAGGCCTTTTTTGGGCTGCTAACATATTCTGAGCCTTAGGGGTGTAGGATGCATTTTTCGTGCAAAAAATATTTTTGGGAATTTCAGTGGTCTAGGATGCGGGTTAATACCCCTTTCAGGCTGCAAATGTTTTTGGGAATTCAGGGCTCTCTGACACCATTTTTGAGCCACAATCATTTTCTGGACTTTAGGGGGTCTAGGATGCCTGTACCCTCTTTTTTGGGACTCCAAAGTTTTCAACATTGTTGCAGACCTAAAATGCATTTTAACTCCTTTTTTGGGCTGCTAACATATTCTGAGCTTCAGGGGTATAGGTTGCATTTTTCATGCCAAAAACATTTTGGGGAATTTCAGTGGTCTAGGATGTGGCTTAATGCCCCTTTCAGGCTGCAAATGTATTTGGGGCATTCAGAGCTCTCTGACACCGATTTTGGCCCACCAACATTTTCTGGACTTTAGGGGGTCTAGGATGCCTGTAAACCCCTTTTTTGGTCCTTCAAAGTTTTCAACATTTCTGCAGGCCTAAAATGCGTTTTAAGGCATTTTTGGGCTGCTAACATTTTCAGAACTTTCAGGGGTGTAGTATGCATTTTTTGTGCCAAAAATATTTTTGGGAATTTCAGTGGTCTAGGATGCGGGTTAAGGCCCCTTTGAGGCTGCAATTGTTTTTGGGACATTCAGGGCTCTCTGACACCATTTTTGGGCCACCAACATTTTCTGGACTTTAGGGGGTCTAGGATGCCTGTAAACCCCTTTTTTGGTCCTTCAAAGTTTTCAACATTTTTGCAGGCCTAAAATGCATTATAAGGTCTTTTCTGGGCTGCTAACATATTCTGAGCTTTCAGGGGTGTAGGATGCATTTTTCGTGGCAAAAATATTTTTGGGAATTTCAGTGGTCTAGGATGCGAGTTAATGCCCCTTTGAGGCTGCAAATGTTTTTGGGACATTCAGAGCTCTCTGACACAGATTTTGGCCACCCAACATTTTCTGGACTTTAGGGGGTCTAGGATGCCTGTAAACCCCTTTTTTCGGAATCCAAAGGTTTCAACATTTTTGCAGGCCTAAAATGCATTTTAAGGCCTTTTTTGGGCTGCTAACATATTCTGAGCCTTAGTGGTGACGGATGCATTTTTCGTGCAAAAAATATTTTTGGGAATTTCAGTGGTCTAGGATGCAGATTAATGCCCCTTTCATGCTGCAAATGTTTTAGGGACATCCAGGGCTCTCTGACACCGATTTTGGCCCACCAACATTTTCTGGACTTTAGGATGCCTGTAAACCCCTTTTTTGGTCCTTCAAAGTTTTCAACATTTTTGCAGGCCTAAAATGCATTTTAAGGCATTTTTGGGCAGCTAACATATTCTGAGCTTTCAGGGGTGTAGGATGCATTTTTCATGCCAAAGATATTTTGGAGAATTTCAGTGGTCTAGGATGCGGCTTAATGCCCCTTTCAGGCTGCAAATGTTTTTGGGACATTCAGAGCTCTCTGACACCGATTTTGGCCCACCAACATTTTCTGGACTTTAGGGGGTCTAGGATGCCTCTAAACCCCTTTTTTCCACCTCCAAAGTTTTCAACATTTTTGCAAGCCTAAGATGCACTTTAAGGGATTTTTTGGTTGCTAACATTTTCAGAACTTTCAGGGGTGTAGGATGCATTTTTCATGCCAAAGATATTTTGGAGAATTTCAGTGGTCTAGGATGCGGCTTAATGCCCCTTTCAGGCTGCAAATGTTTTTGGGACATTCAGAGCTCTCTGACACCGATTTTGGCCCACCAACATTTTCTGTACTTTAGGGGGTCTAGGATGCCTGTAAACCCCTTTTTTCGGAATCCAAAGGTTTCAACATTTTTGCAGGCCTAAAATGCATTTTAAGGCCTTTTTTGGGCTGCTAACATATTCTGAGCCTTAGTGGTGACGGATGCATTTTTCGTGCAAAAAATATTTTTGGGAATTTCAGTGGTCTAGGATGCAGATTAATGCCCCTTTCATGCTGCAAATGTTTTAGGGACATTCAGGGCTCTATGACACCGATTTTGGCCCACCAACATTTTCTGGACTTTAGGATGCCTGTAAACCCCTTTTTTGGTCCTTCAAAGTTTTCAACATTTTTGCAGGCCTAAAATGCATTTTAAGGCATTTTTGGGCAGCTAACATATTCTGAGCTTTCAGGGGTGTAGGATGCATTTTTCATGCCAAAGATATTTTGGAGAATTTCAGTGGTCTAGGATGCGGCTTAATGCCCCTTTCGGGCTGCAAATGTTTTTGGGACATTCAGAGCTCTCTGACACCGATTTTGGCCCACCAACATTTTCTGGACTTTAGGGGGTCTAGGATGCCTGTAAACCCCTTTTTTCGGCCTCCAAAGTTTTCAACATTTTTGCAGGCCTAAAATGCATTTTAAGGCCTTTTTTGGGCTGCTAACATATTCTGAGCTTTCAGGGGTGTAGGATGCATTTTTTGTGTCAAAACTATTTTTAGGAATTTTAGTGGTCTGGGATGTGGGTTAGTGCCACTTTCAGGCTGCAAATGTTTTTGGGACATTCAGAGCTCTCTGACACCGATTTTGGCCCACCAACATTTTCTGGACTTTAGGGGGTCTAGGATGCCTGTAAACCCCTTTTTTGGCCTCCAAAGTGTTCAACATTTGTGCAGGCCTAAGGAGCATTTTAAGTCCTTTTTTTGAGCTGCCAACATTTTCTGATCTTTCAGGGTTGTAGGATGCATTTTTTGTGGCAAAAATGTTTTGGGGGAATTTCAGTGGTCTAGGATTCGCCTTAATGCCCCTTTCAGGATGCAAATCTGTTTGGGACATTCAGAGCTCTCTGACACTGTTTTTGGGCCACAAACATTTTCTGGACTTTAGGGGGTCTAGGATGCCTCTAAACCCCTTTTTTCCACCTCCAAAGTTTTCAACATTTTTGCAGGCCTAAAATGCATTTTAAGGCCTTTTTTGGGATGCTAACATATTCTGAGTTTTCAGGGGTGTAGGATGCATTTTTCGTGCAAAAAATATTTTTGGGAATTTCAGTGGTCTAGGATGCGGGTTAATACCCCTTTCAGGCTGCAAATGTTTTTGGGAATTCAGGGCTCTCTGACACCATTTTTGAGCCACAATCATTTTCTGGACTTTAGGGGGTCTAGGATGCCTGTACCCTCTTTTTTGGGCCTCCAAAGTTTTCAACATTTTTGCAGACCTAAAATGCATTTTAACTCCTTTTTTGGGCTGCTAACATATTCTGAGCTTCAGGGGTATAGGTTGCATTTTTCATGCCAAAAATATTTTGGGGAATTTCAGTGGTCTAGGATGTGGCTTAATGCCCCTTTCAGGCTGCAAATGTATTTGGGGCATTCAGAGCTCTCTGACACCGATTTTGGCCCACCAACATTTTCTGGACTTTAGGGGGTCTAGGATGCCTGTAAACCCCTTTTTTGGCCTCCAAAGTGTTCAACATTTGTGCAGGCCTAAGGAGCATTTTAAGTCCTTTTTTTGAGCTGCCAACATTTTCTGATCTTTCAGGGTTGTAGGATGCATTTTTTGTGGCAAAAATGTTTTGGGGGAATTTCAGTGGTCTAGGATTCGCCTTAATGCCCCTTTCAGGATGCAAATCTGTTTGGGACATTCAGAGCTCTCTGACACTGTTTTTGGGCCACCAACATTTTCTGGACTTTAGGGGGTCTAGGATGCCTCTAAACCCCTTTTTTCCACCTCCAAAGTTTTCAACATTTTTGCAGGCCTAAAATGCATTTTAAGGCCTTTTTTGGGATGCTAACATATTCTGAGTTTTCAGGGGTGTAGGATGCATTTTTCGTGCAAAAAATATTTTTGGGAATTTCAGTGGTCTAGGATGCGGGTTAATACCCCTTTCAGGCTGCAAATGTTTTTGGGAATTCAGGGCTCTCTGACACCATTTTTGAGCCACAATCATTTTCTGGACTTTAGGGGGTCTAGGATGCCTGTACCCTCTTTTTTGGGCCTCCAAAGTTTTCAACATTTTTGCAGACCTAAAATGCATTTTAACTCCTTTTTTGGGCTGCTAACATATTCTGAGCTTCAGGGGTATAGGTTGCATTTTTCATGCCAAAAATATTTTGGGGAATTTCAGTGGTCTAGGATGTGGCTTAATGCCCCTTTCAGGCTGCAAATGTATTTGGGGCATTCAGAGCTCTCTGACACCGATTTTGGCCCACCAACATTTTCTGGACTTTAGGGGGTCTAGGATGCCTGTAAACCCCGTTTTTGGTCCTTCAAAGTTTTCAACATTTTTGCAGGCCTAAAATGCGTTTTAAGGCATTTTTGGGCTGCTAACATTTTCAGAACTTTCAGGAGTGTAGTATGCATTTTTTGTGCCAAAAATATTTTTGGGAATTTCAGTGGTCTAGGATGCGGGTTAATGCCCCTTTGAGGCTGCAAATGTTTTTGGGACATTCAGGGCTCTCTGACACCATTTTTGGGCCACCAACATTTTCTGGACTTTAGGGGGTCTAGGATGCCTGTAAACCCCTTTTTTGGTCGTTCAAAGTTTTCAACATTTTTGCAGGCCTAAAATGCATTTTAAGGCCTTTTCTGGGCTGCTAACATATTCTGAGCTTTCAGGGGTGTAGGATGCATTTTTCGTGGCAAAAATATTTTTGGGAATTTCAGTGGTCTAGGATGTGAGTTAATGCCCCTTTCATGCTGACAATGTTTTTGGGACATTCAGAGCTCTCTGACACAGATTTTGGCCCACCAACATTTTCTGGACTTTAGGGGGTCTAGGATGCCTGTAAACCCCTTTTTTGGTCCTTCAAAGTTTTCAACATTTTTGCAGGCCTAAAATGCATTTTAAGGCATTTTTGGGCAGCTAACATATTCTGAGCTTTCAGGGGTGTAGGATGCATTTTTCATGCCAAAGATATTTTGGAGAATTTCAGTGGTCTAGGATGCGGCTTAATGCCCCTTTCAGGCTGCAAATATTTTTGGGACATTCAGGGCTCTCTGACACCATTTTTGGGCCACCAACATTTTCTGGACTTTAGGGGGTCTAGAATGCCTATAAACCCCTTTTTTGGGCCTCCACAGTTTTCAACATTTTTGCAGGCCTAAAATGCATTTTAAGGCCTTTTTTGGGCTGCTAACATATTCTGAGCTTTCAGGGGTGTAGGATGCATTTTTCATGCCAAAAATATTTTGCGGAATTTCAGTGGTCTAGGATGTGGCTTAATGCCCCTTTCAGGCTGCAAATGTATTTGGGGCATTTAGAGCTCTCTGACA
Source organism: Ambystoma mexicanum (assembly GCF_040938575.1). NCBI lineage: Eukaryota > Metazoa > Chordata > Amphibia > Caudata > Ambystomatidae > Ambystoma > Ambystoma mexicanum. The sequence continues at coordinate 345,663,148 of NC_090932.1, forward strand.
CCGATTTTGGCCCACCAACATTTTCTGGACTTTAGGGGGTCTAGGATGCCTGTAAACCCCTTTTTGGGCCTCCAAAATTTTCAACATTTTTGCAGGCGTAAAATGCATTTCAAGGCCTTTTTTGGGCTGCTAACATATTCTGAGCCTTAGCGGTGTAGGATGCATTTTTCGTGCAAAAAGTATTTTTGGGATTTTCAGTGGTCTAGGATGCGGGTTAATGCCCCTTTCAGGCTGCAAATGTTTTTGGGAATTCAGGGCTCTCTGACACCATTTTTGAGCCACAATCATTTTCTGGACTTTAGGGGGTCTCGGATGCCTGTACCCCCTTTTTTGGGCCTCCAAAGCTTTCAACATTTTTGCAGGCCTAAAATGCATTTTAAGGCCTTATTGGGCTGCTAACATATTCTGAGCTTCACGGGTATAGGTTGCATTTTTCATGCCAAAAATATTTTGGGGAATTTCAGTGGTCTAGGATGCAGCTTAATGCCCCTTTCAGGCTGCACATGTATTTGGGGCATTCAGAGCTCTCTGACACCGATTTTGGCCCACCAACATTTTCTGGACTTTAGGGGGTCTAGGATGCTTGTAAACCCCTTTTTTGGCCTCCAAAGTGTTCAACATTTGTGCAGGCCTAAGAAGCATTTTAAATCCTTTTTTTGAGCTGCCAACATTTTCTGATCTTTCAGGGTTGTAGGATGCATTTTTTGTGGCAAAAATGTTTTTGGGAATTTCAGTGGTCCAGGATTCGACTTAATGCCCCCTTCAGGCTGCAAATCTGTTTGGGACATTCAGAGCTCTCTGACACTGTTTTTGGGCCACAAACATTTTCTGGACTTTACGGGGTCTAGGATGCCTGTAAACCCCTTTTTTGGGCCTCCAAAGTTTTCAACATTTTTGCAGGCGTAAAATGCATTTTAAGGCCTTTTTTGGGCTGCTAACATATTCTGAGCTTCAGGGGTGTAGGATGCATTTTTTGTGCTAAAAATATTTTTGGGAATTTCAGTGGTCTAGGATGCAGGTTAATGCCCCTTTCAGGCTGCAAATGTTTTTGGGACATTCAGAGCTCTCTGACGCAGATTTTGGCCCACCAACATTTTCTGGACTTTAGGGGGTCTAGGATGCCTCTAAACCCCTTTTTTCCACCTCCAAAGTTTGCAACATTTTTGCAAGCCTAAGATGCACTTTAAGGCATTTTTGGGCTGCTAACATTTTCAGAACTTTCAGGGGTTTAGTATGCATTTTTTGTCCCAAAAATATTTTTGGGAATTTCAGTGGTCTACGATGCGGCTTAATGCCCGTTTCACTCTGCAAATGTTTTTGGGACATTCAGGGCTCTCTGACACCGATTTTGGCCCACCAACATTTTCTGGACTTTAGGGGGTCTAGGATGCCTGTAAACCCCTTTTTTGGGCCTCCAAAGTTTTCAACATTTTTGCAAGCCTAAAATGCATTTTAAGGCCTTTTTTGGGCTGCTAACATATTCTGAACCTTAGTGGTGACGGATGCATTTTTCGTGCAAAAAATATTTTTGGGAATTTCAGTGGTCTAGGATGCAGGTTAATGCCCCTTTCATGCTGCAAATGTTTTAGGGACATTCAGGGCTCTCTGACACCATTTTTGGGCCACCAACATTTTCTGGACTTTAGGGGGTCTAGGATGCCTGTAAACCCCTTTTTTGGGCCTCCAAAGTTTTCAACATTTTTGCAGGCCTAAAATGCATTTTAAGGCCTTATTTGGGCTGCTAACATATTCTGAGCTTTCAGGGGTGTAGGATGCATTTTTTGTGTCAAAACTATTTTTAGGAATTTCAGTGGTCTGGGATGTGGGTTAGTGCCACTTTCAGGCTGCAAATGTTTTTGGGACATTCAGAGCTCTCTGACACTGATTTTGGCCCACCAACATTTTCTGGACTTTAGGGGGTCTAGGATGCCTGTAAACCCCTTTTTTTGGCCTCCAAAGTGTTCAACATTTGTGCAGGCCTAAGAAGCATTTTAAGTCCTTTTTTTGAGCTGCCAACATTTTCTGATCTTTCAGGGTTGTAGGATGCATTTTTTGTGGCAAAAATGTTTTGGGGAATTTTAGTGGTCTAGGATTCGCCTTAATGCCCCTTTCAGGCTGCAAATCTGTTTGGGACATTCAGAGCTCTCTGACACTGTTTTTGGGCCACAAACATTTTCTGGACTTTAGGGGGTCTAGGATGCCTGTAAACCCCTTTTTTGGGCCTCCAAAGTTTTCAACATTTTTGCAGGTGTAAAATGCATTTTAAGGGCTTTTCTGGGCTGCTATCATATTCTGAGCTTCAGGGGTGTAGGATGCATTTTTTGTGCCAAAAATATTTTTGGGAATTTCAGTGGTCTAGGATGCGGGTTAATGCCCCTTTGAGGATGCAAATGTTTTTGGGACATTCAGAGCTCTCTGACACAGATTTTGGCCCACCAACATTTTCTGGACTTTAGGGGGTCTAGGATGCCTCTAAACCCCGTCTTTCCACCTCCAAAGTTTTCAATATTTTTGCAAGCCTAAGATGCACTTTAAGGGATTTCTTGGCTGCTAACATTTTCAGAACGTTCAGGGGTGTAGGATGCATTTTTCATGCCAAAGATATTTTGGAGAATTTCAGTGGTCTAGGATGCGGCTTAATGCCCCTTTCAGGCTGCAAATGTTTTTGGGACATTCAGAGCTCTCTGACACCGATTTTGGCCCACCAACATTTTCTGGACTTTAGGGGGTCTAGGATGCCTGTAAACCCCTTTTTTCGGCCTCCAAAGGTTTCAACATTGTTGCAGGCCTAAAATGCATTTTAAGGCCTTTTTTGGGCTGCTAACATATTCTGAGCCTTAGTGGTGACGGATGCATTTTTCGTGCAAAAAATATTTTTGGGAATTTCAGTGGTCTAGGATGCAGGTTAATGCCCCTTTCATGCTGCAAATGTTTTAGGGACATTCAGGGCTCTCTGACACCATTTTTGGGCCACCAACATTTTCTGGACTTTAGGGGGTCTAGGATGCCTGTAAACCCCTTTTTTGGGCCTCCAAAGTTTTCAACATTTTTGCAGGCCTAAAATGCATTTTAAGGCCTTTTTTGGCTGCTAACATATTCTGAGCTTTCAGGGGTGTAGGATGCATTTTTTGTGTCAAAACTATTTTTAGGAATTTCAGTGGTCTGGGATGTGGGTTAGTGCCACTTTCAGGCTGCAAATGTTTTTGGGACATTCAGAGCTCTCTGACACCGATTTTGGCCCACCAACATTTTCTGGACTTTAGGGGGTCTAGGATGCCTGTAAACCCCTTTTTTTGGCCTCCAAAGTGTTCAACATTTGTGCAGGCCTAAGGAGCATTTTAAGTCCTTTTTTGAGCTGCCAACATTTTCTGATCTTTCAGGGTTGTAGGATGCATTTTTTTGTGGCAAAAATGTTTTGGGGAATTTCAGTGGTCTAGGGTTCGCCTTAATGACCCTTTCAGGCTGCAAATCTGTTTGGGACATTCAGAGCTCTCTGACACTGTTTTTGGGCCACAAACATTTTCTGGACTTTAGGGGGTCTAGGATGCCTGTAAACCCCTTTTTGGGCCTCCAAAGTTTTCAACATTTTTGCAGGCGTAAAATGCATTTTAAGGGCTTTTCTGGGCTGCTAACATATTCTGAGCTTCAGGGGTGTAGGATGCATTTTTTGTGCCAAAAATATTTCTGGGAATTTCAGTGGTCTAGGATGCGGGTTAATGCCCCTTTGAGGCTGCAAATGTTTCTGGGACATTCAGAGCTCTCTGACACAGATTTTGGCCCACCAACATTTTCTGGACTTTAGGGGGTCTAGGATGCCTCTAAACCCCTTTTTTCCACCTCCAAAGTTTTCAACATTTTTGCAAGCCTAAAATGCATTTTAAGGCCTTTTTTGGGCTGCTAACATATTCTGAGCCTTAGGGGTGTAGGATGCATTTTTCGTGCAAAAAATATTTTTGGGAATTTCAGTGGTCTAGGATGTGGCTTAATACCCCTTTCAGGCTGCAAATGTTTTTGGGAATTCAGGGCTCTCTGACACCATTTTTGAGCCACAATCATTTTCTGGACTTTAGGGGGTCTAGGATGCCTGTACCCTCTTTTTTGGGACTCCAAAGTTTTCAACATTGTTGCAGACCTAAAATGCATTTTAACTCCTTTTTTGGGCTGCTAACATATTCTGAGCTTCAGGGGTATAGGTTGCATTTTTCATGCCAAAAACATTTTGGGGAATTTCAGTGGTCTAGGATGTGGCTTAATGCCCCTTTCAGGCTGCAAATGTATTTGGGGCATTCAGAGCTCTCTGACACCGATTTTGGCCCACCAACATTTTCTGGACTTTAGGGGGTCTAGGATGCCTGTAAACCCCTTTTTTGGTCCTTCAAAGTTTTCAACATTTTTGCAGACCTAAAATGCATTATAAGGTCTTTTCTGGGCTGCTAACATATTCTGAGCTTTCAGGGGTGTAGGATGCATTTTTCGTGGCAAAAATATTTTTGGGAATTTCAGTGGTCTAGGATGCGAGTTAATGCCCCTTTGAGGCTGCAAATGTTTTTGGGACATTCAGAGCTCTCTGACACAGATTTTGGCCACCCAACATTTTCTGGACTTTAGGGGGTCTAGGATGCCTCTAAACCCCTTTTTTCCACCTCCAAAGTTTTCAACATTTTTGCAAGCCTAAGATGCACTTTAAGTGATTTTTTGGCTGCTAACATTTTCAGAACTTTCAGGGGTGTAGGATGCATTTTTCATGCCAAAGATATTTTGGAGAATTTCAGTGGTCTAGGATGCGGCTTAATGCCCCTTTCAGGCTGCAAATGTTTTTGGGACATTCAGAGCTCTCTGACACCGATTTTGGCCCACCAACATTTTCTGTACTTTAGGGGGTCTAGGATGCCTGTAAACCCCTTTTTTCGGAATCCAAAGGTTTCAACATTTTTGCAGGCCTAAAATGCATTTTAAGGCCTTTTTTGGGCTGCTAACATATTCTGAGCCTTAGTGGTGACGGATGCATTTTTCGTGCAAAAAATATTTTTGGGAATTTCAGTGGTCTAGGATGCAGATTAATGCCCCTTTCATGCTGCAAATGTTTTAGGGACATTCAGGGCTCTCTGACACCGATTTTGGCCCACCAACATTTTCTGGACTTTAGGATGCCTGTAAACCCCTTTTTTGGTCCTTCAAAGTTTTCAACATTTTTGCAGGCCTAAAATGCATTTTAAGGCATTTTTGGGCAGCTAACATATTCTGAGCTTTCAGGGGTGTAGGATGCATTTTTCATGCCAAAGATATTTTGGAGAATTTCAGTGGTCTAGGATGCGGCTTAATGCCCCTTTCAGGCTGCAAATGTTTTTGGGACATTCAGAGCTCTCTGACACCGATTTTGGCCCACCAACATTTTCTAGACTTTAGGGGGTCTAGGATGCCTGTAAACCCCTTTTTTCGGCCTCCAAAGTTTTCAACATTTTTGCAGGCCTAAAATGCATTTTAAGGCCTTTTTTGGGCTGCTACCATATTCTGAGCTTTCAGGGGTGTAGGATGCATTTTTTGTGTCAAAACTATTTTTAGGAATTTCAGTGGTCTGGGATGTGGGTTAGTGCCACTTTCAGGCTGCAAATGTTTTTGGGACATTCAGAGCTCTCTGACACCGATTTTGGCCCACCAACATTTTCTGGACTTTAGGGGGTCTAGGATGCCTGTAAACCCCTTTTTTGGCCTCCAAAGTTTTCAACATTTGTGCAGGCCTAAGGAGCATTTTAAGTCCTTTTTTTGAGCTGCCAACATTTTCTGATCTTTCAGGGTTGTAGGATGCATTTTTTGTGGCAAAAATGTTTTGGGGGAATTTCAGTGGTCTAGGATTCGCCTTAATGCCCCTTTCAGGATGCAAATCTGTTTGGGACATTCAGAGCTCTCTGACACTGTTTTTGGGCCACAAACATTTTCTGGACTTTAGGGGGTCTAGGATGCCTCTAAACCCCTTTTTTCCACCTCCAAAGTTTTCAACATTTTTGCAGGCCTAAAATGCATTTTAAGGCCTTTTTTGGGATGCTAACATATTCTGAGTTTTCAGGGGTGTAGGATGCATTTTTCGTGCAAAAAATATTTTTGGGAATTTCAGTGGTCTAGGATGCGGGTTAATACCCCTTTCAGGCTGCAAATGTTTTTGGGAATTCAGGGCTCTCTGACACCATTTTTGAGCCACAATCATTTTCTGGACTTTAGGGGGTCTAGGATGCCTGTACCCTCTTTTTTGGGCCTCCAAAGTTTTCAACATTTTTGCAGACCTAAAATGCATTTTAACTCCTTTTTTGGGCTGCTAACATATTCTGAGCTTCAGGGGTATAGGTTGCATTTTTCATGCAAAAATATTTTGGGGAATTTCAGTGGTCTAGGATGTGGCTTAATGCCCCTTTCAGGCTGCAAATGTATTTGGGGCATTCAGAGCTCTCTGACACCGATTTTGGCCCACCAACATTTTCTGGACTTTAGGGGGTCTAGGATGCCTGTAAACCCCGTTTTTGGTCCTTCAAAGTTTTCAACATTTTTGCAGGCCTAAAATGCGTTTTAAGGCATTTTTGGGCTGCTAACATTTTCAGAACTTTCAGGAGTGTAGTATGCATTTTTTGTGCCAAAAATATTTTTGGGAATTTCAGTGGTCTAGGATGCGGGTTAATGCCCCTTTGAGGCTGCAAATGTTTTTGGGACATTCAGGGCTCTCTGACACCATTTTTGGGCCACCAACATTTTCTGGACTTTAGGGGGTATAGGATGCCTGTAAACCCCTTTTTTGGTCGTTCAAAGTTTTCAACATTTTTGCAGGCCTAAAATGCATTTTAAGGCCTTTTCTGGGCTGGAACATATTCTGAGCTTTCAGGGGTGTAGGATGCATTTTTCGTGGCAAAAATATTTTTGGGAATTTCAGTGGTCTAGGATGTGAGTTAATGCCCCTTTCATGCTGACAATGTTTTTGGGACATTCAGAGCTCTCTGACACAGATTTTGGCCCACCAACATTTTCTGGACTTTAGGGGGTCTAGGATGCATGTAAACCCCTTTTTTGGTCCTTCAAAGTTTTCAACATTTTTGCAGGCCTAAAATGCATTTTAAGGCATTTTTGGGCAGCTAACATATTCTGAGCTTTCAGGGGTGTAGGATGCATTTTTCATGCCAAAGATATTTTGGAGAATTTCAGTGGTCTAGGATGCGGCTTAATGCCCCTTTCAGGCTGCAAATATTTTTGGGACATTCAGGGCTCTCTGACACCATTTTTGGGCCACCAACATTTTCTGGACTTTAGGGGGTCTAGAATGCCTATAAACCCCTTTTTTGGGCCTCCAAAGTTTTCAACATTTTTGCAGGCCTAAAATGCATTTTAAGGCCTTTTTTGGGCTGCTAACATATTCTGAGCTTTCAGGGGTGTAGGATGCATTTTTCATGCCAAAAATATTTTGCGGAATTTCAGTGGTCTAGGATGTGGCTTAATGCCCCTTTCAGGCTGCAAATGTATTTGGGGCATTTAGAGCTCTCTGACACCGATTTTGGCCCACCAACATTTTCTGGACTTTAGGGGGTCTAGGATGCCTGTAAACCCCTTTTTGGGCCTCCAAAATGTTCAACATTTTTGCAGGCGTAAAATGCATTTCAAGGCCTTTTTTGGGCTGCTAACATATTCTGAGCCTTAGCGGTGTAGGATGCATTTTTCGTGCAAAAAATATTTTTGGGATTTTCAGTGGTCTAGGATGCGGGTTAATGCCCCTTTCAGGCTGCAAATGTTTTTGGGAATTCAGGGCTCTCTGACACCATTTTTGAGCCACAATCATTTTCTGGACTTTAGGGGGTCTCGGATGTCTGTACCCCCTTTTCTGGGCCTCCAAAGCTGTCAACATTTTTGCAGGCCTAAAATGCATTTTAAGGCCTTATTGGGCTGCTAACATATTCTGAGCTTCACGGGTATAGGTTGCATTTTTCATGCCAAAAATATTTTGGGGATTTTCAGTGGTCTAGGATGCAGCTTAATGCCCCTTTCAGGCTGCACATGTATTTGGGGCATTCAGAGCTCTCTGACACCGATTTTGGCCCACCAACATTTTCTGGACTTTAGGGGGTCTAGGATGCTTGTAAACCCCTTTTTTGGCCTCCAAAGTGTTCAACATTTGTGCAGGCCTAAGAAGCATTTTAAGTCCTTTTTTTGAGCTGCCAACATTTTCTGATCTTTCAGGGTTGTAGGATGCATTTTTTGTGGCAAAAATGTTTTTGGGAATTTCAGTGGTCCAGGATTCGACTTAATGCCCCCTCCAGGCTGCAAATCTGTTTGGGACATTCAGAGCTCTCTGACACTGTTTTTGGGCCACAAACATTTTCTGGACTTTACGGGGTCTAGGATGCCTGTAAACACCTTTTTTGGGCCTCCAAAATTTTCAACATTTTTGCAGGCATAAAATGCATTTTAAGGCCTTTTTTGGGCTGCTAACATATTCTGAGCTTCAGGGGTGTAGGATGCATTTTTTGTGCTAAAAATATTTTTGGGAATTTCAGTGGTCTAGGATGCGGGTTAATGCCCCTTTCAGGCTGCAAATGTTTTTGGGACATTCAGAGCTCTCTGACACAGATTTTGGCCCACCAACATTTTCTGGACTTTAGGGGGTCTAGGATGCCTCTAAACCCCTTTTTTCCACCTCCAAAGTTTGCAACATTTTTGCAAGCCTAAGATGCACTTTAAGGCATTTTTGGGCTGCTAACATTTTCAGAAATTTCAGGGGTTTAGTATGCATTTTTTGTCCCAAAAATATTTTTGGGAATTTCAGTGGTCTACGATGCGGCTTAATGCCCGTTTCACTCTGCAAATGTTTTTGGGACATTCAGGGCTCTCTGACACCGATTTTGGCCCACCAACATTTTCTGGACTTTAGGGGGTCTAGGATGCCTGTAAACCCCTTTTTTGGGCCTCCAAAGTTTTCAACATTTTTGCAAGCCTAAAATGCATTTTAAGGCCTTTTTTGGGCTGCTAACATATTCTGAACCTTAGTGGTGACGGATGCATTTTTCGTGCAAAAAATATTTTTGGGAATTTCAGTGGTCTAGGATGCAGGTTAATGCCCCTTTCATGCTGCAAATGTTTTAGGGACATTCAGGGCTCTCTGACACCATTTTTGGGCCACCAACATTTTCTGGACTTTAGGGGGTCTAGGATGCCTGTAAACCCCTTTTTTGGGCCTCCAAAGTTTTCAACATTTTTGCAGGCCTAAAATGCATGTTAAGGCCTTATTTGGGCTGCTAACATATTCTGAGCTTTCAGGGGTGTAGGATGCATTTTTTGTGTCAAAACTATTTTTAGGAATTTCAGTGGTCTGGGATGTGGGTTAGTGCCACTTTCAGGCTGCAAATGTTTTTGGGACATTCAGAGCTCCCTGACACTGATTTTGGCCCACCAACATTTTCTGGACTTTAGGGGGTCTAGGATGCCTGTAAACCCCTTTTTTTGGCCTCCACAGTGTTCAACATTTGTGCAGGCCTAAGAAGCATTTTAAGTCCTTTTTTTGAGCTGCCAACATTTTCTGATCTTTCAGGGTTGTAGGATGCATTTTTTGTGGCAAAAATGTTTTGGGGAATTTTAGTGGTCTAGGATTCGCCTTAATGCCCCTTTCAGGCTGCAAATCTGTTTGGGACATTCAGAGCTCTCTGACACTGTTTTTGGGCCACAAACATTTTCTGGACTTTAGGGGGTCTAGGATGCCTGTAAACCCCTTTTTTGGGCCTCCAAAGTTTTCAACATTTTTGCAGGTGTAAAATGCATTTTAAGGGCTTTTCTGGGCTGCTATCATATTCTGAGCTTCAGGGGTGTAGGATGCATTTTTTGTGCCAAAAATATTTTTGGGAATTTCAGTGGTCTAGGATGCGGGTTAATGCCCCTTTGAGGATGCAAATGTTTTTGGGACATTCAGAGCTCTCTGACACAGATTTTGGCCCACCAACATTTTCTGGACTTTAGGGGGTCTAGGATGCCTCTAAACCCCGTCTTTCCACCTCCAAAGTTTTCAATATTTTTGCAAGCCTAAGATGCACTTTAAGGGATTTCTTGGCTGCTAACATTTTCAGAACGTTCAGGGGTGTAGGATGCATTTTTCATGCCAAAGATATTTTGGAGAATTTCAGTGGTCTAGGATGCGGCTTAATGCCCCTTTCAGGCTGCAAATGTTTTTGGGACATTCAGAGCTCTCTGACACCGATTTTGGCCCACCAACATTTTCTGGACTTTAGGGGGTCTAGGATGCCTGTAAATCCCTTTTTTGGGCCTCCAAAGGTTTCAACATTGTTGCAGGCCTAAAATGCATTTTAAGGCCTTTTTTGGGCTGCTAACATATTCTGAGCCTTAGTGGTGACGGATGCATTTTTCGTGCAAAAAATATTTTTGGGAATTTCAGTGGTCTAGGATGCAGGTTAATGCCCCTTTCATGCTGCAAATGTTTTAGGGACATTCAGGGCTCTCTGACACCATTTTTGGGCCACCAACATTTTCTGGACTTTAGGGGGTCTAGGATGCCTGTAAATCCCTTTTTTGGGCCTCCAAAGTTTTCAACATTTTTGCAGGCCTAAAATGCATTTTAAGGCCTTTTTTGAGCTGCCAACATTTTCTGAGCTTTCAGGGGTGTAGGATGCATTTTTTGTGTCAAAACTATTTTTAGGAATTTCAGTGGTCTGGGATGTGGGTTAGTGCCACTTTCAGGCTGCAAATGTTTTTGGGACATTCAGAGCTCTCTGACACCGATTTTGGCCCACCAACATTTTCTGGACTTTAGGGGGTCTAGGATGCCTGTAAACCCCGTTTTTGGCCTCCAAAGTGTTCAACATTTGTGCAGGCCTAAGGAGCATTTTAAGTCCTTTTTTGAGCTGCCAACATTTTCTGATCTTTCAGGGTTGTAGGATGCATTTTTTGTGGCAAAAATGTTTTGGGGAATTTCAGTGGTCTAGGGTTCGCCTTAATGCCCCTTTCAGGCTGCAAATCTGTTTGGGACATTCAGAGCTCTCTGACACTGTTTTTGGGCCACAATCATTTTCTGGACTTTAGGGGGTCTAGGATGCCTGTAAACCCCTTTTTGGGCCTCCAAAGTTTTCAACATTTTTGCAGGCGTAAAATGCATTTTAAGGGCTTTTCTGGGCTGCTAACATATTCTGAGCTTCAGGGGTGTAGGATGCATTTTTTGTGCCAAAAATATTTCTGGGAATTTCAGTGGTCTAGGATGCGGGTTAATGCCCCTTTGAGGCTGCAAATGTTTCTGGGACATTCAGAGCTCTCTGACACAGATTTTGGCCCACCAACATTTTCTGGACTTTAGGGGGTCTAGGATGCCTCTAAACCCCTTTTTTCCACCTCCAAAGTTTTCAACATTTTTGCAGGCCTAAAATGCATTTTAAGGCCTTTTTTGGGCTGCTAACATATTCTGAGCCTTAGGGGTGTAGGATGCATTTTTCGTGCAAAAAATATTTTTGGGAATTTCAGTGGTCTAGGATGTGGCTTAATACCCCTTTCAGGCTGCAAATGTTTTTGGGAATTCAGGGCTCTCTGACACCATTTTTGAGCCACAATCATTTTCTGGACTTTAGGGGGTCTAGGATGCCTGTACCCTCTTTTTTGGGACTCCAAAGTTTTCAACATTGTTGCAGACCTAAAATGCATTTTAACTCCTTTTTTGGGCTGCTAACATATTCTGAGCTTCAGGGGTATAGGTTGCATTTTTCATGCCAAAAACATTTTGGGGAATTTCAGTGGTCTAGGATGTGGCTTAATGCCCCTTTCAGGCTGCAAATGTATTTGGGGCATTCAGAGCTCTCTGACACCGATTTTGGCCCACCAACATTTTCTGGACTTTAGGGGGTCTAGGATGCCTGTAAACCCCTTTTTTGGTCCTTCAAAGTTTTCAACATTTTTGCAGGCCTAAAATGCGTTTTAAGGCATTTTTGGGCTGCTAACATTTTCAGAACTTTCAGGGGTGTAGTATGCATTTTTTGTGCCAAAAATATTTTTGGGAATTTCAGTGGTCTAGGATGCGGGTTAATGCCCCTTTGAGGCTGCAATTGTTTTTGGGACATTCAGGGCTCTCTGACACCATTTTTGGGTCACCAACATTTTCTGGACTTTAGGGGGTCTAGGATGCCTGTAAACCCCTTTTTTGGTCCTTCAAAGTTTTCAACATTTTTGCAGGCCTAAAATGCATTTTAAGGTCTTTTCTGGGCTGCTAACATATCCTGAGCTTTCAGGGGTGTAGGATGCATTTTTCGTGGCAAAAATATTTTTGGGAATTTCAGTGGTCTAGGATGCGAGTTAATGCCCCTTTGAGGCTGCAAATGTTTTTGGGACATTCAGAGCTCTCTGACACAGATTTTGGCCACCCAACATTTTCTGGACTTTAGGGGGTCTAGGATGCCTCTAAACCCCTTTTTTCCACCTCCAAAGTTTTCAACATTTTTGCAAGCCTAAGATGCACTTTAAGGGATTTTTTGGCTGCTAACATTTTCAGAACTTTCAGGGGTGTAGGATGCATTTTTCATGTCAAAGATATTTTGGAGAATTTCAGTGGTCTAGGATGCGGCTTAATGCCCCTTTCAGGCTGCAAATGTTTTTGGGACATTCAGAGCTCTCTGACACCGATTTTGGCCCACCAACATTTTCTGGACTTTAGGGGGTCTAGGATGCCTGTAAACCCCTTTTTTCGGCCTCCAAAGTTTTCAACATTTTTGCAGGCCTAAAATGCATTTTAAGGCCTTTTTTGGGCTGCTAACATATTCTGAGCTTTCAGGGGTGTAGGATGCATTTTTCGTGCAAAAAATATTTTTGGGAATTTCAGTGGTCTAGGATGCGGGTTAATACCCCTTTCAGGCTGCAAATGTTTTTGGGAATTCAGGGCTCTCTGACACCATTTTTGAGCCACAATCATTTTCTGGACTTTAGGGGGTCTAGGATGCCTGTACCCTCTTTTTTGGGACTCCAAAGTTTTCAACATTGTTGCAGACCTAAAATGCATTTTAACTCCTTTTTTGGGCTGCTAACATATTCTGAGCTTCAGGGGTATAGGTTGCATTTTTCATGCCAAAAATATTTTGGGGAATTTCAGTGGTCTAGGATGTGGCTTAATGCCCCTTTCAGGCTGCAAATGTATTTGGGGCATTCAGAGCTCTCTGAAACCGATTTTGGCCCACCAACATTTTCTGGACTTTAGGGGGTCTAGGATGCCTGTAAACCCCGTTTTTGGTCCTTCAAAGTTTTCAACATTTTTGCAGGCCTAAAATGCGTTTTAAGGCATTTTTGGGCTGCTAACATTTTCAGAACTTTCAGGAGTGTAGTATGCATTTTTTGTGCCAAAAATATTTTTGGGAATTTCAGTGGTCTAGGATGCGGGTTAATGCCCCTTTGAGGCTGCAAATGTTTTTGGGACATTCAGGGCTCTCTGACACCATTTTTGGGCCACCAACATTTTCTGGACTTTAGGGGGTCTAGGATGCCTGTAAACCCCTTTTTTGGTCGTTCAAAGTTTTCAACATTTTTGCAGGCCTAAAATGCATTTTAAGGCCTTTTCTGGGCTGCTAACATATTCTGAGCTTTCAGGGGTGTAGGATGCATTTTTCGTGGCAAAAATATTTTTGGGAATTTCAGTGGTCTAGGATGCGAGTTAATGCCCCTTTCAGGCTGACAATGTTTTTGGGACATTCAGAGCTCTCTGACACAGATTTTGGCCCACCAACATTTTCTGGACTTTAGGGGGTCTAGGATGCCTCTAAACCCCTTTTTTCCACCTCCAAAGTTTTCAACATTTTTGCAGGCCTAAAATGCATTTTAAGGCCTTTTTTGGGCTGCTAACATATTCTGAGCCTTAGGGGTGTAGGATGCATTTTTCGTGCAAAAAATATTTTTGGGAATTTCAGTGGTCTAGGATGTGGCTTAATACCCCTTTCAGGCTGCAAATGTTTTTGGGAATTCAGGGCTCTCTGACACCATTTTTGAGCCACAATCATTTTCTGGACTTTAGGGGGTCTAGGATGCCTGTACCCTCTTTTTTGGGACTCCAAAGTTTTCAACATTGTTGCAGACCTAAAATGCATTTTAACTCCTTTTTTGGGCTGCTAACATATTCTGAGCTTCAGGGGTATAGGTTGCATTTTTCATGCCAAAAACATTTTGGGGAATTTCAGTGGTCTAGGATGTGGCTTAATGCCCCTTTCAGGCTGCAAATGTATTTGGGGCATTCAGAGCTCTCTGACACCGATTTTGGCCCACCAACATTTTCTGGACTTTAGGGGGTCTAGGATGCCTGTAAACCCCTTTTTTGGTCCTTCAAAGTTTTCAACATTTTTGCAGGCCTAAAATGCACTTTAAGGGATTTTTTGGCTGCTAACATTTTCAGAACTTTCAGGGGTGTAGGATGCATTTTTCATGCCAAAGATATTTTGGAGAATTTCAGTGGTCTAGGATGCGGCTTAATGCCCCTTTCAGGCTGCAAATGTTTTTGGGACATTCAGAGCTCTCTGACACCGATTTTGGCCCACCAACATTTTCTGGACTTTAGGGGGTCTAGGATGCCTGTAAACCCCTTTTTTCGGCCTCCAAAGTTTTCAACATTTTTGCAGGCCTAAAATGCATTTTAAGGCCTTTTTTGGGCTGCTAACATATTCTGAGCTTTCAGGGGTGTAGGATGCATTTTTCGTGCAAAAAATATTTTTGGGAATTTCAGTGGTCTAGGATGCGGGTTAATACCCCTTTCAGGCTGCAAATGTTTTTGGGAATTCAGGGCTCTCTGACACCATTTTTGAGCCACAATCATTTTCTGGACTTTAGGGGGTCTAGGATGCCTGTACCCTCTTTTTTGGGCCTCCAAAGTTTTCAACATTTTTGCAGACCTAAAATGCATTTTAACTCCTTTTTTGGGCTGCTAACATATTCTGAGCTTCAGGGGTATAGGTTGCATTTTTCATGCCAAAAATATTTTGGGGAATTTCAGTGGTCTAGGATGTGGCCCAATGCCCCTTTCAGGCTGCAAATGTATTTGGGGCATTCAGAGCTCTCTGAAACCGATTTTGGCCCACCAACATTTTCTGGACTTTAGGGGGTCTAGGATGCCTGTAAACCCCGTTTTTGGTCCTTCAAAGTTTTCAACATTTTTGCAGGCCTAAAATGCGTTTTAAGGCATTTTTGGGCTGCTAACATTTTCAGAACTTTCAGGAGTGTAGTATGCATTTTTTGTGCCAAAAATATTTTTGGGAATTTCAGTGGTCTAGGATGCGGGTTAATGCCCCTTTGAGGCTGCAAATGTTTTTGGGACATTCAGGGCTCTCTGACACCATTTTTGGGCCACCAACATTTTCTGGACTTTAGGGGGTCTAGGATGCCTGTAAACCCCTTTTTTGGTCGTTCAAAGTTTTCAACATTTTTGCAGGCCTAAAATGCATTTTAAGGCCTTTTCTGGGCTGCTAACATATTCTGAGCTTTCAGGGGTGTAGGATGCATTTTTCGTGGCAAAAATATTTTTGGGAATTTCAGTGGTCTAGGATGCGAGTTAATGCCCCTTTCAGGCTGACAATGTTTTTGGGACATTCAGAGCTCTCTGACACAGATTTTGGCCCACCAACATTTTCTGGACTTTAGGGGGTCTAGGATGCCTCTAAACCCCTTTTTTCCACCTCCAAAGTTTTCAACATTTTTGCAGGCCTAAAATGCATTTTAAGGCCTTTTTTGGGCTGCTAACATATTCTGAGCCTTAGGGGTGTAGGATGCATTTTTCGTGCAAAAAATATTTTTGGGAATTTCAGTGGTCTAGGATGTGGCTTAATACCCCTTTCAGGCTGCAAATGTTTTTGGGAATTCAGGGCTCTCTGACACCATTTTTGAGCCACAATCATTTTCTGGACTTTAGGGGGTCTAGGATGCCTGTACCCTCTTTTTTGGGACTCCAAAGTTTTCAACATTGTTGCAGACCTAAAATGCATTTTAACTCCTTTTTTGGGCTGCTAACATATTCTGAGCTTCAGGGGTATAGGTTGCATTTTTCATGCCAAAAACATTTTGGGGAATTTCAGTGGTCTAGGATGTGGCTTAATGCCCCTTTAAGGCTGCAAATGTATTTGGGGCATTCAGAGCTCTCTGACACCGATTTTGGCCCACCAACATTTTCTGGACTTTAGGGGGTCTAGGATGCCTGTAAACCCCTTTTTTGGTCCTTCAAAGTTTTCAACATTTTTGCAGGCCTAAAATGCGTTTTAAGGCATTTTTGGGCTGCTAACATTTTCAGAACTTTCAGGGGTGTAGTATGCATTTTTTGTGCCAAAAATATTTTTGGGAATTTCAGTGGTCTAGGATGCGGGTTAATGCCCCTTTGAGGCTGCAATTGTTTTTGGGACATTCAGGGCTCTCTGAAACCATTTTTGGGTCACCAACATTTTCTGGACTTTAGGGGGTCTAGGATGCCTGTAAACCCCTTTTTTGGTCCTTCAAAGTTTTCAACATTTTTGCAGGCCTAAAATGCATTTTAAGGTCTTTTCTGGGCTGCTAACATATCCTGAGCTTTCAGGGGTGTAGGATGCATTTTTCGTGGCAAAAATATTTTTGGGAATTTCAGTGGTCTAGGATGCGAGTTAATGCCCCTTTGAGGCTGCAAATGTTTTTGGGACATTCAGAGCTCTCTGACACAGATTTTGGCCACCCAACATTTTCTGGACTTTAGGGGGTCTAGGATGCCTCTAAACCCCTTTTTTCCACCTCCAAAGTTTTCAACATTTTTGCAAGCCTAAGATGCACTTTAAGGGATTTTTTGGCTGCTAACATTTTCAGAACTTTCAGGGGTGTAGGATGCATTTTTCATGCCAAAGATATTTTGGAGAATTTCAGTGGTCTAGGATGCGGCTTAATGCCCCTTTCAGGCTGCAAATGTTTTTGGGACATTCAGAGCTCTCTGACACCGATTTTGGCCCACCAACATTTTCTGGACTTTAGGGGGTCTAGGATGCCTGTAAACCCCTTTTTTCGGCCTCCAAAGTTTTCAACATTTTTGCAGGCCTAAAATGCATTTTAAGGCCTTTTTTGGGCTGCTAACATATTCTGAGCTTTCAGGGGTGTAGGATGCATTTTTCGTGCAAAAAATATTTTTGGGAATTTCAGTGGTCTAGGATGCGGGTTAATACCCCTTTCAGGCTGCAAATGTTTTTGGGAATTCAGGGCTCTCTGACACCATTTTTGAGCCACAATCATTTTCTGGACTTTAGGGGGTCTAGGATGCCTGTACCCTCTTTTTTGGGCCTCCAAAGTTTTCAACATTTTTGCAGACCTAAAATGCATTTTAACTCCTTTTTTGGGCTGCTAACATATTCTGAGCTTCAGGGGTATAGGTTGCATTTTTCATGCCAAAAATATTTTGGGGAATTTCAGTGGTCTAGGATGTGGCTTAATGCCCCTTTCAGGCTGCAAATGTATTTGGGGCATTCAGAGCTCTCTGAAACCGATTTTGGCCCACCAACATTTTCTGGACTTTAGGGGGTCTAGGATGCCTGTAAACCCCGTTTTTGGTCCTTCAAAGTTTTCAACATTTTTGCAGGCCTAAAATGCGTTTTAAGGCATTTTTGGGCTGCTAACATTTTCAGAACTTTCAGGAGTGTAGTATGCATTTTTTGTGCCAAAAATATTTTTGGGAATTTCAGTGGTCTAGGATGCGGGTTAATGCCCCTTTGAGGCTGCAAATGTTTTTGGGACATTCAGGGCTCTCTGACACCATTTTTGGGCCACCAACATTTTCTGGACTTTAGGGGGTCTAGGATGCCTGTAAACCCCTTTTTTGGTCGTTCAAAGTTTTCAACATTTTTGCAGACCTAAAATGCATTTTAAGGCCTTTTCTGGGCTGCTAACATATTCTGAGCTTTCAGGGGTGTAGGATGCATTTTTCGTGGCAAAAATATTTTTGGGAATTTCAGTGGTCTAGGATGCGAGTTAATGCCCCTTTCAGGCTGACAATGTTTTTGGGACATTCAGAGTTCTCTGACACAGATTTTGGCCCACCAACATTTTCTGGACTTTAGGGGGTCTAGGATGCCTCTAAACCCCTTTTTTCCACCTCCAAAGTTTTCAACATTTTTGCAGGCCTAAAATGCATTTTAAGGCCTTTTTTGGGATGCTAACATATTCTGAGTTTTCAGGGGTGTAGGATGCATTTTTCGTGCAAAAAATATTTTTGGGAATTTCAGTGGTCTAGGATGCGGGTTAATACCCCTTTCAGGCTGCAAATGTTTTTGGGAATTCAGGGCTCTCTGACACCATTTTTGAGCCACAATCATTTTCTGGACTTTAGGGGGTCTAGGATGCCTGTACCCTCTTTTTTGGGCCTCCAAGGTTTTCAACATTTTTGCAGACCTAAAATGCATTTTAACTCCTTTTTTGGGCTGCTAACATTTTCTGAGCTTCAGGGGTATAGGTTGCATTTTTCATGCCAAAAATATTTTGGGGAATTTCAGTGGTCTAGGATGTGGCTTAATGCCCCTTTCAGGCTGCAAATGTATTTGGGGCATTCAGAGCTCTCTGACACCGATTTTGGCCCACCAACATTTTCTGGACTTTAGGGGGTCTAGGATGCCTGTAAACCCCGTTTTTGGTCCTTCAAAGTTTTCAACATTTTTGCAGGCCTAAAATGCGTTTTAAGGCATTTTTGGGCTGCTAACATTTTCAGAACTTTCAGGAGTGTAGTATGCATTTTTTGTGCCAAAAATATTTTTGGGAATTTCAGTGGTCTAGGATGCGAGTTAATGCCCCTTTCAGGCTGACAATGTTTTTGGGACATTCAGAGCTCTCTGACACAGATTTTGGCCCACTAACATTTTCTGGACTTTAGGGGCTCTAGGATGCCTGTAAACCCCTTTTTTGGTCCTTCAAAGTTTTCAACATTTTTGCAGGCCTAAAATGCATTTTAAGGCCTTTTTTGGGCTGCTAACATATTCTGAGCTTTCAGGGGTGTAGGATGCATTTATCATGCCAAAAATATTTTGCGGAATTTCAGTGGTCTAGGATGTGGCTTAATGCCCCTTTCAGGCTGCAAATGTTTTTGCGACATTCAGGGCTCTCTGACACCATTTTTGGGCCACCAACATTTTCTGGACTTTAGGGGGTCTAGAATGCCTATAAACCCCTTTTTTGGGCCTCCACAGTTTTCAACATTTTTGCAGGCCTAAAATGCATTTTATGGCCTTTTTTGGGCTGCTAACATATTCTGAGCTTTCAGGGGTGTAGGATGCATTTATCATGCCAAAAATATTTTGCGGAATTTCAGTGGTCTAGGATGTGGCTTAATGCCCCTTTCAGGCTGCAAATGTATTTGGGGCATTTAGAGCTCTCTGACACCGATTTTGGCCCACCAACATTTTCTGGACTTTAGGGGGTCTAGGATGCCTGTAAACCCCTTTTTGGGCCTCCAAAATTTTCAACATTTTTGCAGGCGTAAAATGCATTTCAAGGCCTTTTTTGGGCTGCTAACATATTCTGAGCCTTAGCGGTGTAGGATGCATTTTTCGTGCAAAAAATATTTTTGGGATTTTCAGTGGTCTAGGATGCAGGTTAATGCCCCTTTCAGGCTGCAAATGTTTTTGGGAATTCAGGGCTCTCTGACACCATTTTTGAGCCACAATCATTTTCTGGACTTTAGGGGGTCTCGGATGCCTGTACCCCCTTTTTTGGGCCTCCAAAGCTGTCAACATTTTTGCAGGCCTAAAATGCATTTTAAGGCCTTATTGGGCTGCTAACATATTCTGAGCTTCACGGGTATAGGTTGCATTTTTCATGCCAAAAATATTTTGGGGAATTTCAGTGGTCTAGGATGCAGCTTAATGCCCCTTTCAGGCTGCACATGTATTTGGGGCATTCAGAGCTCTCTGACACCGATTTTGGCCCACCAACATTTTCTGGACTTTAGGGGGTCTAGGATGCTTGTAAACCCCTTTTTTGGACTCCAAAGTGTTCAACATTTGTGCAGGCCTAAGAAGCATTTTAAGTCCTTTTTTTGAGCTGCCAACATTTTCTGATCTTTCAGGGTTGTAGGATGCATTTTTTGTGGCAAAAATGTTTTTGGGAATTTCAGTGGTCCAGGATTCGCCTTAATGCCCCTTTCAGGCTGCAAATCTGTTTGGGACATTCAGAGCTCTCTGACACTGTTTTTGGGCCACAAACATTTTCTGGACTTTAGGGGGTCTAGGATGCCTCTAAACCCCTTTTTTCCACCTCCAAAGTTTTCAACATTTTTGCAGGCCTAAACTGCATTTTAAGGCCTTTTTTGGGATGCTAACATATTCTGAGTTTTCAGGGGTGTAGGATGCATTTTTCGTGCAAAAAATATTTTTGGGAATTTCAGTGGTCTAGGATGCGGGTTAATACCCCTTTCAGGCTGCAAATGTTTTTGGGAATTCAGGGCTCTCTGACACCATTTTTGAGCCACAATCATTTTCTGGACTTTAGGGGGTCTAGGATGCCTGTACCCTCTTTTTTGGGCCTCCAAAGTTTTCAACATTTTTGCAGACCTAAAATACATTTTAACTCCTTTTTTGGGCTGCTAACATATTCTGAGCTTCAGGGGTATAGGTTGCATTTTTCATGCCAAAAATATTTTGGGGAATTTCAGTGGTCTAGGATGTGGCTTAATGCCCCTTTCAGGCTGCAAATGTATTTGGGGCATTCAGAGCTCTCTGACACCGATTTTGGCCCACCAACATTTTCTGGACTTTAGGGGGTCTAGGATGCCTGTAAACCCCGTTTTTGGTCCTTCAAAGTTTTCAACATTTTTGCAGGCCTAAAATGCGTTTTAAGGCATTTTTGGGCTGCTAACATTTTCAGAACTTTCAGGAGTGTAGTATGCATTTTTTGTGCCAAAAATATTTTTGGGCATTTCAGTGGTCTAGGATGCGGGTTAATGCCCCTTTGAGGCTGCAAATGTTTTTGGGACATTCAGGGCTCTCTGACACCATTTTTGGGCCACCAACATTTTCTGGACTTTAGGGGGTCTAGGATGCCTGTAAACCCCTTTTTTGGTCGTTCAAAGTTTTCAACATTTTTGCAGGCCTAAAATGCATTTTAAGGCCTTTTCTGGGCTGCTAACATATTCTGAGCTTTCAGGGGTGTAGGATGCATTTTTCGTGGCAAAAATATTTTTGGGAATTTCAGTGGTCTAGGATGCGAGTTAATGCCCCTTTCAGGCTGACAATGTTTTTGGGACATTCAGAGCTCTCTGACACAGATTTTGGCCCACCAACATTTTCTGGACTTTAGGGGGTCTAGGATGCCTGTAAACCCCTTTTTTGGTCCTTCAAAGTTTTCAACATTTTTGCAGGCCTAAAATGCATTTTAAGGCATTTTTGGGCAGCTAACATATTCTGAGCTTTCAGGGGTGTAGGATGCATTTTTCATGCCAAAGATATTTTGGAGAATTTCAGTGGTCTAGGATGCGGCTTAATGCCCCTTTCAGGCTGCAAATGTTTTTGGGACATTCAGGGCTCTCTGACACCATTTTTGGGCCACCAACATTTTCTGGACTTACGGGGGTCTAGAATGCCTATAAACCCCTTTTTTGGGCCTCCACAGTTTTCAACATTTTTGCAGGCCTAAAATGCATTTTAAGGCCTTTTTTGGGCTGCTAACATATTCTGAGCTTTCAGGGGTGTAGGATGCATTTTTCATGCCAAAAATATTTTGCGGAAATTCAGTGGTCTAGGATGTGGCTTAATGCCCCTTTCAGGCTGCAAATGTATTTGGGGCATTTAGAGCTCTCTGACACCGATTTTGGCCCACCAACATTTTCTGGACTTTAGGGGGTCTAGGATGCCTGTAAACCCCTTTTTGGGCCTCCAAAATTTTCAACATTTTTGCAGGCGTAAAATGCATTTCAAGGCCTTTTTTGGGCTGCTAACATATTCTGAGCCTTAGCGGTGTAGGATGCATTTTTCGTGCAAAAAATATTTTTGGGATTTTCAGTGGTCTAGGATGCGGGTTAATGCCCCTTTCAGGCTGCAAATGTTTTTGGGAATTCAGGGCTCTCTGACACCATTTTTGAGCCACAATCATTTTCTGGACTTTAGGGGGTCTCGGATGTCTGTACCCCCTTTTTTGGGCCTCCAAAGCTGTCAACATTTTTGCAGGCCTAAAATGCATTTTAAGGCCTTATTGGGCTGCTAACATATTCTGAGCTTCACGGGTATAGGTTGCATTTTTCATGCCAAAAATATTTTGGGGAATTTCAGTGGTCTAGGATGCAGCTTAATGCCCCTTTCAGGCTGCACATGTATTTGGGGCATTCAGAGCTCTCTGACACCGATTTTGGCCCACCAACATTTTCTGGACTTTAGGGGGTCTAGGATGCTTGTAAACCCCTTTTTTGGCCTCCAAAGTGTTCAACATTTGTGCAGGCCTAAGAAGCATTTTAAGTCCTTTTTTTGAGCTGCCAATATTTTCTGATCTTTCAGGGTTGTAGGATGCATTTTTTGTGGCAAAAATGTTTTTGGGAATTTCAGTGGTCCAGGATTCGACTTAATGCCCCCTTCAGGCTGCAAATGTTTTTGGGACATTCAGAGCTCTCTGACACAGATTTTGGCCCACCAACATTTTCTGGACTTTAGGGGGTCTAGGATGCCTCTAAACCCCTTTTTTCCACCTCCAAAGTTTGCAACATTTTTGCAAGCCTAAGATGCACTTTAAGGCATTTTTGGGCTGCTAACATTTTCAGAACTTTCAGGGGTTTAGTATGCATTTTTTGTCCCAAAAATATTTTTGGGAATTTCAGTGGTCTACAATGCGGCTTAATGCCCGTTTCACTCTGCAAATGTTTTTGGGACATTCAGGGCTCTCTGACACCGATTTTGGCCCACCAACATTTTCTGGACTTTAGGGGGTCTAGGATGCCTGTAAACCCCTTTTTTGGGCCTCCAAAGTTTTCAACATTTTTGCAGGCGTAAAATGCATTTTAAGGGCTTTTTTGGGCTGCTAACATATTCTGAGCTTCAGGGGTGTAGGATGCAGTTTTTGTGCCAAAAATATTTTTGGGAATTTCAGTGGTCTAGGATGCGGGTTAATGCCCCTTTGAGGCTGCAAATGTTTTTGGGACATTCAGAGCTCTCTGACACAGATTTTGGCCCACCAACATTTTCTGGACTTTAGGGGGTCTAAGATGCCTCTAAACCCCTTTTTTCCACCTCCAAAGTTTTCAACATTTTTGCAAGCCTAAGATGCACTTTAAGGGATTTTTTGGTTGCTAACATTTTCAGAACTTTCAGGGGTGTAGGATGCATTTTTCATGCCAAAGATATTTTGGAGAATTTCAGTGGTCTAGGATGCGGCTTAATGCCCCTTTCAGGCTGCAAATGTATTTGGGGCATTCAGAGCTCTCTGACACCATTTTTGGGCCACCAACATTTTCTAGACTTTAGGGGGTCTAGGATGCCTGTAAACCCCTTATTTGGTCCTTCAAAGTTTTCAACATTTTTGCAGGCCTAAAATGCATTTTAAGGCCTTTTTTTGAGATGCCAACATTTTCTGATCTTTCAGGGTTGTAGGATGCATTTTTTGTGCCAAAACTATTTTTAGGAATTTCAGTGGTCTGGGATGTGCGTTAGTGACACTTTCAGGCTGCAAATGTTTTTGGGACATTCAGAGCTCTCTGACACCGATTTTGGCCCACCAACATTTTCTGGACTTTAGGGGGTCTAGGATGCTTGTAAACCCCTTTTTTTGGCCTCCAAAGTGTTCAACATTTGTGCAGGCCTAAGAAGCATTTTAAGTCCTTTTTTTGAGCTGCCAACATTTTCTGATCTTTCAGGGTTGTAGGATGCATTTTTTGTGGCAAAAATGTTTTGGGGAATTTCAGTGGTCCAGGATTCGACTTAATGCCCCCTTCAGGCTGCAAATCTGTTTGGGACATTCAGAGCTCTCTGACACTGTTTTTGGGCCACAAACATTTTCTGGACTTTAGGGGGTCTAGGATGCATGTAAACCCCTTTTTTGGGCCTCCAAAGTTTTCAACATTTTTGCAGGCGTAAAATGCATTTTAAGGCCTTTTTTGGGCTGCTAACATATTCTGAGCTTCAGGGGTGTAGGATGCATTTTTTGTGCCAAAAATATTTTTGGGAATTTCAGTGGTCTAGGATGCGGGTTAATGCCCCTTTCAGGCTGCACATGTTTTTGGGACATTCAGGGCTCTCTGACACCATTTTTGGGCCACCAACATTTTCTGGACTTTAGGGGGTCTAGGATGCCTGTAAACCCCTTTTTTGGGCCTCCAAAGTTTTCAACATTTTTGCAGGCGTAAAATGCATTTTAAGGCCTTTTTTGGGCTGCTAACATATTCTGAGCTTTCAGGGGTGCAGGATGCATTTTTCGTGCAAAAAATATTTTTGGGATTTTCAGTGGTCTAGGATGCGGGTTAATGCCCCTTTCAGGCTGCAAATGTTTTTGGGAATTCAGGGCTCTCTGACACCATTTTTGAGCCACAATCATTTTCTGGACTTTAGGGGGTCTCAGATGCCTGTACCCCCTTTTTTGGGCCTCCAAAGTTTTCAACATTTTTGCAGGCCTAAAATGCATTTTAAGGCCTTTTTTCGGCTGCTAACATATTCTGAGCTTCACGGGTATAGGTTGCATTTTTCATGCCAAAAATATTTTGGGGAATTTCAGTGGTCTAGGATGCGGCTTAATGCCCCTTTCATGCTGCAAATGTATTTGGGGCATTCAGAGCTCTCTGACACCATTTCTGGGCCACCAACATTTTCTGGACTTTAGGGGGTCTAGAATGCCTGTAAACCCCTTTTCT
This sequence comes from Ambystoma mexicanum, assembly GCF_040938575.1. Taxonomy (NCBI): domain Eukaryota; kingdom Metazoa; phylum Chordata; class Amphibia; order Caudata; family Ambystomatidae; genus Ambystoma; species Ambystoma mexicanum. The sequence continues at coordinate 345,687,950 of NC_090932.1, forward strand.
GGGCCTCCACAGTTTTCAACATTTTTGCAAGCCTAAAATGCATTTTAAGGCCTTTTTTGGGCTGCTAACATATTCTGAGCTTTCAGGGGTGTAGGATGCATTTTTCATGCCAAAAATATTTTGGGGAATTTCAGTGGTCTAGGATGTGGCTTAATGCCCCTTTCAGGCTGCAAATGTATTTGGGGCATTTAGAGCTCTCTGACACCGATTTTGGCCCACCAACATTTTCTGGACTTTAGGGGGTCTAGGATGCCTGTAAACCCCTTTTTTGGTCCTTCAAAGTTTTCAACATTTTTGCAGGCCTAAAATGCATTTTAAGGCCTTTTTTGAGATGCCAACATTTTCTGATCTTTCAGGGTTGTAGGATGCATTTTTTGTGCCAAAACTATTTTTAGGAATTTCAGTGGTCTGGGATGTGGGTTAGTGCCACTTTCAGGCTGCAAATGTTTTTGGGACATTCAGAGCTCTCTGACACCGATTTTGGGGCCCACCAACATTTTCTGGACTTTAGGGGGTCTAGGATGCTTGTAAACCCCTTTTTTTGGCCTCCAAAGTGTTCAACATTTGTGCAGGCCTAAGAAGCATTTTAAGTCCTTTTTTAGAGCTGCCAACATTTTCTGATCTTTCAGGGTTGTAGGAGGCATTTTTTGTGGCAAAAATGTTTTGGGGAATTTCAGTGGTCCAGGATTCGACTTAATGCCCCCTTCAGGCTGCAAATCTGTTTGGGACATTCAGAGCTCTCTGACACTGTTTTTGGGCCACAAACATTTTCTGGACTTTAGGGGGTCTAGGATGCCTGTAAACCCCTTTTTTGGGCCTCCAAAGTTTTCAACATTTTTGCAGGCGTAAAATGCATTTTAAGGCCTTTTTTGGGCTGCTAACATATTCTGAGCTTCAGGGGTGTAGGATGCATTTTTTGTGCCAAAAATATTTTTGGGAATTTCAGTGGTCTAGGATGCGGGTAATGCCCCTTTCAGGCTGCAAATGTTTTTGAGACATTCAGAGCTCTCTGACACAGATTTTGGCCCACCAACATTTTCTGACTTTAGGGGGTCTAGGATGCCTCTAAACCCCTTTTTTCCACCTCCAAAGTTTTCAACATTTTTGCACGCCTAAAATGCATTTTAAGGCCTTTTTTGGGCTGCTAACATATTCTGTGCCTTAGTGGTGACGGATGCATTTTTCGTGCAAAAAATATTTTTGGGAATTTCAGTGGTCTAGGAAGCAGGTTAATGCCCCTTTCACTCTGCAAATGTTTTTGGGACATTCAGGGCTCTCTGACACCGATTTTGGCCCACCAACATTTTCTGGACTTTAGGGGGTCTAGGATGCCTGTAAACCCCTTTTTTGGACCTCCAAAGTTTTCAACATTTTTGCAGGCCTAAAATGCATTTTAAGGCCTTTTTTGGGCTGCTAACATATTCTGAGCTTTCAGGGGTGTAGGATGCATTTTTCATGCCAAAAATATTTTTGGGAATTTCAGTGGTCTAGGATGCGGGTTAATGCCCCTTTCAGGCTGCAAATCTGTTTGGGACATTCAGAGCTCTCTGACACTGTTTTTGGGCCACCAACATTTTCTGGACTTTAGGGGGTCTAGGATGTCTGTAAACCCCTTTTTTGGGCCTCCAAAGTTTTCAACATTTTTGCAGGCCTAAAATGCATTTTAAGGCCTTTTTTGGGCTGCTAACATATTCTGAGCTTAAGGGTTGTAGGATGCATTTTTCGTGCAAAAAATATTTTTGGGATTTTCAGTGGTCTAGGATGCGGTTTAATGCCCCTTTCAGGCTGCAAATGTTTTTGGGAATTCAGGGCTCTCTGACACCATTTTTGAGCCACAATCATTTTCTGGACGTTAGGGGGTCTCGGATGCCTGTACCCCCTTTTTTGGGCCTCCAAAGTTTTCAACATGTTTGCAGGCCTAAAATGCATTTTAAGGCCTTTTTTGGGCTGCTAACATATTCTGAGCTTCAGGGGTATAGGTTGCATTTTTCATGCCAAAAATATTTTGGGGAATTTCAGTGGTCTAGGATGCGGCTTAATGCCCCTTTCAGGCTGCAAATGTATTTGGGGCATTCAGAGCTCTCTGACACCACTTTTGGGCCACCAACATTTTCTGGACTTTAGGGGGTCTAGGATGCCTGTAAACCCCTTTTTTGGTCCTTCAAAGTTTTCAACATTTTTGCAGGCCTAAAATGCATTTTAAGGCCTTTTTTTGAGATGCCAACATTTTCTGATCTTTCAGGGTTGTAGGATACATTTTTTGTGCCAAAACTATTTTTAGGAATTTCAGTGGTCTGGGATGTGGGTTAGTGCCACTTTCAGGCTGCAAATGTTTTTGGGATATTCAGAGCTCTCTGACACCGATTTTGGCCCACCAACATTTTCTGGACTTTAGGGGGTCTAGGATGCCTGTAAACCCCTTTTTTTGGCCTCCAAAGTGTTCAACATTTGTGCAGGCCTAAAATGCATTTTAAGGCCTTTTTTGGGCTGCTAACATATTCTGTGCTTTCAGGGGTGTAGGATGCATTTTTCATGCCAAAAATATTTTTGGGAATTTCAGTGGTCTAGGATGCGGGTTAATGCCCCTTTCAGGCTGCACATGTTTTTGGGACATTCAGGGCTCTCTGACACCATTTTTGGGCCACCAACATTTCCTGGACTTTAGGGGGTCTAGGATGCCTGTAAACCCCTTTTTTCGGCCTCCAAAGTTTTCAACATTTTTGCAGGCCTAAAATGCATTTTAAGGCCTTTTTTGGGCTGCTAACATATTCTGAGCTTTCAGGGGTGTAGGATGCATTTTTCATGCCAAAAATATTTTGGGGAATTTCAGTGGTCTAGGATGCGACTTAATGCCCCTTTCAGGCTGCAAATCTGTTTGGGACATTCAGAGCTCTCTGACACTGTTTTTGGGCCACCAACATTTTCTGGACTTTAGGGGGTCTAGGATGTCTGTAAACCCCTTTTTTGGGCCTCCAAAGTTTTCAACATTTTTGCAGGCCTAAAATGCATTTTAAGGCCTTTTTTGGGCTGCTAACATATTCTGAGCTTAAGGGTTGTAGGATGCATTTTTTGTGCCAAAACTATTTTTAGGAATTTCAGTGGTCTGGGATGTGGGTTAGTGCCACTTTCAGGCTGCAAATGTTTTTGGGACATTCAGAGCTCTCTGACACCGATTTTGGCCCACCAACATTTTCTGGACTTTGGGGGGTCTAGGATGCCTGTAAACCCCTTTTTTTGGCCTCCAAAGTTTTCAACATTTGTGCAGGCCTAAGAAGCATTTTAAGTCCTTTTTTTGAGCTGCCAACATTTTCTGATCTTTCAGGGTTGTAGGATGCATTTTTTGTGCCAAAAATATTTTTGGGAATTTCAGTGGTCTAGGATGCGGGTTAATGCCCCTTTGAGGCTGCAAATGTTTTTGGGACATTCAGAGCTCTCTGACACAGATTTTGGCCCACCAACATTTTCTGGACTTTAGGGGGTCGAGGATGCCTCTAAACCCCTTTTTTCCACCTCCAAAGTTTTCAACATTTTTGCAAGCCTAAGATGCACTTTAAGGGATTTTTTGGTTGCTAACATTTTCAGAACTTTCAGGGGTGTAGGATGCATTTTTCATGCCAAAGATATTTTGGAGAATTTCAGTGGTCTAGGATGCGGCTTAATGCCCCTTTCAGGCTGCAAATGTTTTTGGGACATTCAGAGCTCTCTGACACCGATTTTGGCCCACCAACATTTTCTGGACTTTGGGGGGTCTAGGATGCCTGTAAACCCCTTTTTTTGGCCTCCAAAGTTTTCAACATTTGTGCAGGCCTAAGAAGCATTTTAAGTCCTTTTTTTGAGCTGCCAACATTTTCTGATCTTTCAGGGTTGTAGGATGCATTTTTTGTGCCAAAAATATTTTTGGGAATTTCAGTGGTCTAGGATGCGGGTTAATGCCCCTTTGAGGCTGCAAATGTTTTTGGGACATTCAGAGCTCTCTGACACAGATTTTGGCCCACCAACATTTTCTGGACTTTAGGGGGTCGAGGATGCCTCTAAACCCCTTTTTTCCACCTCCAAAGTTTTCAACATTTGTGCAGGCCTAAAATGCATTTTAAGGCCTTTTTTGGGCTGCTAACATATTCTGAGCTTTCAGGGGTGTAGGATGCATTTTTCATGCCAAAAATATTTTTGGGAATTTCAGTGGTCTAGGATGCGGGTTAATGCCCCTTTCAGGCTGCACATGTTTTTGGGACATTCAGGGCTCTCTGACACCATTTTTGGGCCACCAACATTTCCTGGACTTTAGGGGGTCTAGGATGCCTGTAAACCCCTTTTTTCGGCCTCCAAAGTTTTCAACATTTTTGCAGGCCTAAAATGCATTTTAAGGCCTTTTTTGGGCTGCTAACATATTCTGAGCTTTCAGGGGTGTAGGATGCATTTTTCATGCCAAAAATATTTTGGGGAATTTCAGTGGTCTAGGATGCGACTTAATGCCCCTTTCAGGCTGCAAATCTGTTTGGGACATTCAGAGCTCTCTGACACTGTTTTTGGGCCACCAACATTTTCTGGACTTTAGGGGGTCTAGGATGTCTGTAAACCCCTTTTTTGGGCCTCCAAAGTTTTCAACATTTTTGCAGGCCTAAAATGCATTTTAAGGCATTTTTTGGGCTGCTAACATATTCTGAGCTTAAGGGTTGTAGGATGCATTTTTTGTGCCAAAACTATTTTTAGGAATTTCAGTGGTCTGGGATGTGGGTTAGTGCCACTTTCAGGCTGCAAATGTTTTTGGGACATTCAGAGCTCTCTGACACCGATTTTGGCCCACCAACATTTTCTGGACTTTGGGGGGTCTAGGATGCCTGTAAACCCCTTTTTTTGGCCTCCAAAGTTTTCAACATTTGTGCAGGCCTAAGAAGCATTTTAAGTCCTTTTTTTGAGCTGCCAACATTTTCTGATCTTTTAGGGTTGTAGGATGCATTTTTTGTGCCAAAAATATTTTTGGGAATTTCAGTGGTCTAGGATGCGGGTTAATGCCCCTTTGAGGCTGCAAATGTTTTTGGGACATTCAGAGCTCTCTGACACAGATTTTGGCCCACCAACATTTTCTGGACTTTAGGGGGTCGAGGATGCCTCTAAACCCCTTTTTTCCACCTCCAAAGTTTTCAACATTTTTGCAACCCTAAGATGCACTTTAAGGGATTTTTTGGTTGCTAACATTTTCAGAACTTTCAGGGGTGTAGGATGCATTTTTCATGCCAAAGATATTTTGGAGAATTTCAGTGGTCTAGGATGCGGCTTAATGCCCCTTTCAGGCTGCAAATGTTTTTGGGACATTCAGAGCTCTCTGACACCGATTTTGGCCCACCAACATTTTCTGGACCCTAGGGGGTCTAGGATGCCTGTAAACCCCTTTTTTCGGCCTCCAAAGGTTTCAACATTTTTGCAGGCCTAAAATGCATTTTAAGGCCTTTTTTGGGCTGCTAACATATTCTGAGCTTCAGGGGTGTAGGATGCATTTTTCGTGCAAAAAATATTTTTGGGATTTTCAGTGGTCTAGGATGCGGGTTAATGCCCCTTTCAGGCTGCAAATGTTTTTGGGAATTCAGGGCTCTCTGACACCATTTTTGAGCCACAATCATTTTCTGGACTTTAGGGGTTCTCGGATGCCTGTACCCCCTTTTTTGGGCCTCCAAAGCTTTCAACATTTTTGCAGGCCTAAAATGCATTTTAAGGCCTTTTTTCGGCTGCTAACATATTCTGAGCTTCACGGGTATAGGTTGCATTTTTCATGCCAAAAATATTTTGGGGAATTTCAGTGGTCTAGGATGCGGCTTAATGCCCCTTTCAGGCTGCAAATGTATTTGGGGCATTCAGAGCTCTCTGACACCATTTTTGGGCCACCAACATTTTCTGGACTTTAGGGGGTCTAGGATGCCTGTAAACCCCTTTTTTGGTCCTTCAAAGTTTTCAACATTTTTGCAGGCCTAAAATGCATTTTAAGGCCTTTTTTTGAGATGCCAACATTTTCTGATCTTTCAGGGTTGTAGGATGCATTTTTTGTGCCAAAATTATTTTTAGGAATTTCAGTGGTCTGGGATGTGCGTTAGTGCCACTTTCAGGCTGCAAATGTTTTTGGGACATTCAGAGCTCTCTGACACCGATTTTGGCCCACCAACATTTTCTGGACTTTAGGGGGTCTAGGATGCTTGTAAACCCCTTTTTTTGGCCTCCAAAGTGTTCAACATTTGTGCAGGCCTAAGAAGCGTTTTAAGTCCTTTTTTTTAGCTGCCAACATTTTCTGATCTTTCAGGGTTGTAGGATGCATTTTTTGTGGCAAAAATGTTTTGGGGAATTTCAGTGGTCCAGGATTCGATTTAATGCCTCCTTCAGGCTGCAAATCTGTTTGGGACATTCAGAGCTCTCTGACACTGTTTTTGGGCCACAAACATTTTCTGGACTTTAGGGGGTCTAGGATGCATGTAAACCCCTTTTTTGGGCCTCCAAAGTTTTCAACATTTTTGCAGGCGTAAAATGCATTTTAAGGCCTTTTTTGGGCTGCTAACATATTCTGAGCTTCAGGGGTGTAGGATGTATTTTTTGTGCCAAAAATATTTTTGGGAATTTCAGTGGTCTAGGATGCGGGTTAATGCCTCTTTCAGGCTGCAAATGTTATTGGGACATTCAGAGCTCTCTGACACAGATTTTGGCCCACCAACATTTTCTGGACTTTAGGGGGTCTAGGATGCCTCTAAACCCCTTTTTTCCACCTCCAAAGTTTTCAACATTTTTGCAAGCCTAAGATGCACTTTAAGGCATTTTTGGGCTGCTAACATTTTCAGAACTTTCAGGGGTGTAGTATGCATTTTTTGTGCCAAAAATATTTTTGGGAATTTCAGTGGTCTAGGATGCGGCTTAATGCCCGTTTCACTCTGCAAATGTTTTTGGGAGTTTCAGGGCTCTCTGACACCGATTTTGGCCCACCAACATTTTCTGGACTTTAGGGGGTCTAGGATGCCTGTAAACCCCTTTTTTGGGCCTCCAAAGTTTTCAACATTTTTGCAGGCCTAAAATGCATTTTAAGGCCTTTTTTGGGCTGCTGACATATTCTGAGCTTTCAGGGGTGTAGGATGCATTTTTCATGCCAAAAATATTTTTGGGAATTTCAGTGGTCTAGGATGTAGGTTAATGCCCCTTTCAGGATGCAAATGTTTTTGGGACATTCAGGGCTCTCTGACACCATTTTTGGGCCACCAACATTTTCTGGACTTTAGGGGGTCTAGGATGCCTGTAAACCCCTTTTTTGGGCCTCCAAAGTTTTCAACATTTTTGCAGGCCTAAAATGCATTTTAAGGCCTTTTTTGGGCTGCTAACATATTCTGAGCTTTCAGGGGTGTAGGATGCATTTTTCGTGCAAAAAATATTTTTGGGATTTTCAGTGGTCTAGGATGCGGGTTAATGCCCCTTTCAGGCTGCAAATGTTTTTGGGAATTCAGGGCTCTCTGACACCATTTTTGAGCCACAATCATTTTCTGGACTTTAGGGGGTCTCGGATGCCTATACCCCCTTTTTTGGGCCTCCAAAGTTTTCAACATTTTTGCAGGCCTAAAATGAATTTTAAGGCCTTTTTTGGGCTGCTGACATATTCTGAGCTTCAGCGGTATAGGTTGCATTTTTCATGCCAAAAATATTTTGGGGAATTTCAGTGGTCTAGGATGCGGCTTAATGCCCCTTTCAGGCTGCAAATGTATTTGGGGCATTCAGAGCTCTCTGACACCATTTTTGGGCCACCAACATTTTCTGGACTTTAGGGGGTCTAGAATGCCTGTAAACCCCTTTTTTGGGCCTCCACAGTTTTCAGCATTTTTGCAAGCCTAAAATGCATTTTAAGGCCTTTTTTGGGCTGCTAACATATTCTGAGCTTTCAGGGGTGTAGGATGCATTTTTCATGCCAAAAATATTTTGGGGAATTTCAGTGGTCTAGGATGTGGCTTAATGCCCCTTTCAGGCTGCAAATGTATTTGGGGCATTTAGAGCTCTCTGACACCGATTTTGGCCCACCAACATTTTCTGGACCTTAGGGGGTCTAGGATGCCTGTAAACCCCTTTTTTTGGCCTCCAAAGTGTTCAACATTTGTGCAGGCCTAAGAAGCATTTTAAGTCCTTTTTTTGAGCTGCCAACATTTTCTGATCTTTCAGGGTTGTAGGATGCATTTTTTGTGGCAAAAATGTTTTGGGGAATTTCAGTGGTCTAGGATTCGACTTAATGCCCCCTTCAGGCTGCGAATCTGTTTGGGACATTCAGAGCTCTCTGACACTGTTTTTGGGCCACAAACATTTTCTGGACTTTAGGGGGTCTAGGATGCCTGTAAACCCCTTATTTGGTCCTTTAAAAGTTTTCAACATTTTTGCAGGCCTAAAATGCATTTTAAGGCCTTTTTTTGGGCTGCTAACATATTCTGAGCTTTCAGGGGTGTAGGATGCATTTTTCGTGCCAAAAATATTTTTGGGAATTTCAGTGGTCTAGGATGCGAGTTAATGCCCCTTTCAGGCTCACAATGTTTTTGGGACATTCAGAGCTCTCTGACACAGATTTTGGCCCACCAACATTTTCTGGACTTTAGGGGGTCTAGGATGCCTCTAAACCCCTTTTTTCCACCTCCAAAGTTTTCTCCATTTTTGCAGGGCTAAGATGCACTTTAAGGCATTTTTGGGCTGCTAACATTTTCAGAACTTTCAGGGGCGTAGTATGTATTTTTTGTGCTAAAAATATTTTTGGGAATTTCAGTGGTCTAGGGTGCGGGTTAATGCCCCTTTCAGGCTGCAAATGTTTTAGGGACATTCAGGGCTCTCTGACACCATTTTTGGGCCACCAACATTTTCTGGACTTTAGGGGGTCTAGGATGCCTGTAAACCCCTTTTTGGGCCTCCAAAGTTTTCAACATTTTTGCAGGCTTAAAATGCATTTTAAGGGCTTTTTCGGGCTGCTAACATATTCTGAGCTTTCAGGGGTGTAAGATGCATTTTTCATGCCAAAAATATTTTTGGGAATTTCAGTGGTCTAGGATGCGGGTTAATGCCCCTTTCAGGCTGCAAATGTTTTTGGGACATTCAGGGCTCTCTGACACCATTTTTGGGCCACCAACATTTTCTGGACTTTAGGGGGTCTAGGATGCCTGCAAACCCCTTTTTTGGGCCTCCAAAGTTTTCAACATTTTTGCAGGCGTAAAATGCATTTTAAGGCCTTTTTTGGGCTGCTAACATATTCTGAGCCTTAGCGGTGTAGGATGCATTTTTCGTGCAAAAAATATTTTTGGGATTTTCAGTGGTCTAGGATGCGGGTTAAGGCCCCTTTCAGGCTGCAAATGTTTTTGGGAATTCAGGGCTCTCTGACACCATTTTTGAGACACAATCATTTTCTGGACTTTAGGGGGTCTCGGATGCCTGTACCCCCTTTTTTGGGCCTCCAAGGTTTTCAACATTTTTGCAGGCCTAAAATGCATTTTAAGGCCTTTTTTGGGCTGCTAACATATTCTCAGCTTCAGGGGCATAGGTTGCATTTTTTGTGCCAAAACTATTTTTAGGAATTTCAGTGGTCTGGGATGTGGGTTAGTGCCACTTTCAGGCTGCAAATGTTTTTGGGACATTCAGAGCTCTCTGACACCGATTTTGGCCCACCAACATTTTCTGGACTTTAGGGGGTCTAGGATGCCTGTAAACCCCTTTTTTTGGCCTCCAAAGTGTTCAACATTTGTGCAGACCTAAGAAGCATTTTAAGTCCTTTTTTTGAGCTGCCAACATTTTCTGATCTTTCAGGGTTGTAGGATGAATTTTTTGTGCCAAAAATATTTTGGGGAATTTCAGTGGTCTAGGATGCGGGTTAATGCCCCTTTCAGGCTGCAAATCTGCTTGGGACATGCAGAGCTCTCTGACACTGTTTTTAGGCCACCAACATTTTCTGGACTTTAGGGGGTCTAGGATGCCTGTAAACCCCTTTTTTGGGCCTCCAAAGTTTTCAACATTTTTGCATGCCTAAAAAGCATTTTGAGGCCTTTTTTGGGCTGCTAACATATTCTGAGCCTTAGTGGTGACGGATGCATTTTTCGTGCAAAAAATATTTTTGGGAATTTCAGTGGTCTAGGATGCAGGTTAATGCCCCTTTCATGCTGCAAATGTTTTTGGGACATTCAGGGCTCTCTGACACCATTTTTGGGCCACCAACATTTTCTGGACTTTAGGGGGTGTAGGATGCCTGTACCCTTTTTTGGGCCTCCAAAGTTTTCAACATTTTTGCAGACCTAAAATGCATTTTAAGGCCTTTTTTGGGCTGCTAACATATTCTGAGCTTCAGGGGTATAGGTTGCATTTTTGATGCCAAAAATATTTTGGGGAATTTCAGTGGTCTAGGATGCAACTTAATGCCCCTTTCAGGCTACAAATCTGTTTGTGACATACAGAGCTATCTGACACTGTTTTGGCCACCAACATTTTCTGGACTTTAGGGGGTCTAGGATGCCTGTAAACCCCTTTTTTGGGCCTCCAAAGTGTTCAACATTTTTGCAGGCCTAAAATGCATTTTAAGGCCTTTTTTGGGCTGCTAACATATTCTGAGCTTTCAGGGGTGTAGGATGCATTTTTCATGCCAAAAATATTTTGGAGAATTTCAGTGGTCTAGGATGTGGCTTAATGCCCCTTTCAGGCTGCAAATGTTTTTGGGAATTTAGGGCTCTCTGACACCATTTTTGAGCCACAATCTTTTTCTGGACTTTAGGGGGTCTAGGATGCCTGTACCCTCTTTTTTGGGCCTCCAAAGTTTTCAACATTTTTGCAGACCTAAAATGCAGTTTAACTCCTTTTTTGGGGTGCTAACATATTCTGAGCTTCAGGGGTATAGGTTGCATTTTTCATGCCAAAAATATTTTGGGGAATTTCAGTGGTCTAGGATGCGGCTTAATGCCCCTTTCAGGCTGCAAATGTTTTTGGGAATTCAGGGCTCTCTGACACCATTTTTGAGCCACAATAATTTTCTGGACTTTAGGGGGTCTAGGATGCCTGTACCCTCTTTTTTGGGCCTCCAAAGTTTTCAACATTTTTGCAGACCTAAAATGCATTTTAACTCCTTTTTTGGGGTGCTAACATATTCTGAGCTTCAGGGGTATAGGTTGCATTTTTCATGCCAAAAATATTTTGGGGAATTTCAGTGGTCTAGGATTCGACTTAATGCCCCCTTCAGGCTGCAAATCTGTTTGGGACATTCAGAGCTCTCTGACACTGTTTTTGGGCCACAAACATTTTCTGGACTTTAGGGGGTCTAGGATGCCTGTAAACCCCTTTTTTGGGCCTCCAAAGTTTTCAACATTTTTGCAGGCGTAAAATGCATTTTAAGGCCTTTTTTGGGCTGCTAACATATTCTGAGCTTTCAGGGGTGTAGGATGCATTTTTGTGTCAAAACTATTTTTTAGGAATTTCAGTGGTCTGGGATGTGGGTTAGTGCCACTTTCAGGCTGCAAATGTTTTTGGGACATTCAGAGCTCTCTGACACCGATTTTGGCCCACCAACATTTTCTGGACTTTAGGGGGTCTAGGATGCCTGTAAACCCCTTTTTTTGGCCTCCAAAGTGTTCAACATTTGTGCAGGGCTAAGAAGCATTTTAAGTCCTTTTTTTGAGCTGCCAACATTTTCTGATCTTTCAGGGTTGTAGGATGCATTTTTTGTGGCAAAAATGTTTTGGGGAATTTCAGTGGTCTAGGATTCGCCTTAATGCCCCTTTCAGGCTGCAAATCTGTTTGGGACATTCAGAGCTCTCTGACACTGTTTTTGGGCCACAAACATTTTCTGGACTTTAGGGGGTCTAGGATGCCTGTAAACCCCTTTTTCGGGCCTCCAAAGTTTTCAACATTTTTGCAGGCGTAAAATGCATTTTAAGGGATTTTCTGGGCTGCTAACATATTCTGAGCTTCAGGGGTGTAGGATGCATTTTTTGTGCCAAAAATATTTTTGGGAATTTCAGTGGTCTAGGATGCGGGTTAATGCCCCTTTGAGGCTGCAAATGTTTTTGGGACATTCAGAGCTCTCTGACACAGATTTTGGCCCACCAACATTTTCTGGACTTTAGGGGGTCTAGGATGCCTCTAAACCCCTTTTTTCCACCTCCAAAGTTTTCAACATTTTTGCAAGCCTAAGATGCACTTTAAGGGATTTTTTGGCTGCTAACATGTTCAGAACTTTCAGGGGTGTAGGATGCATTTTTCATGCCAAAGATATTTTGGAGAATTTCAGTGGTCTAGGATGCGGCTTAATGCCCCTTTGAGGCTGCAAATGTTTTTGGGACATTCAGGGCTCTCTGACACCATTTTTGGGCCACCAACATTTTCTGGACTTTAGGGGGTCTAGGATGCCTGTAAACCCCTTTTTTTCGGCCTCCAAAGTTTTCAACATTTTTGCAGACCTAAAATGCATTTTAAGGCCTTTTTTGGGCTGCTAACATATTCTGAGCTTCAGGGGTATAGGTTGCATTTTTCATGCCAAAAATATTTTGGGGAATTTCAGTGGTCTAGGATGCGGCTTAATGCCCCTTTCAGGCTGCAAATGTATTTGGGGCATTCAGAGCTCTCTGACACCGATTTTGGCCCACCAACATTTTCTGGACTTTAGGGGGTCTAGGAAGCCTGTAAACCCCTTTTTTGGTCCTTCAAAGTTTTCAACATTTGTGCAGGCCTAAAATGCGTTTTAAGGCATTTTTGGGCTGCTAACATTTTCAGAACTTTCAGGGGTGTAGTATGCATTTTTTGTGCCAAAAATATTTTTGGGAATTTCAGTGGTCTAGGATGCGGGTTAATGCCCCTTTGAGGCTGCAAATGTTTTTGGGACATTCAGGGCTCTCTGACACCATTTTTGGGCCACCAACATTTTCTGGACTTTAGGGGGTCTAGGATGCCTGTAAACCCCTTTTTTTCGGCCTCCAAAGTTTTCAACATTTTTGCAGACCTAAAATGCATTTTAAGGCCTTTTTTGGGCTGCTAACATATTCTGAGCTTCAGGGGTATAGGTTGCATTTTTCATGCCAAAAATATTTTGGGGAATTTCAGTGGTCTAGGATGCGGCTTAATGCCCCTTTCAGGCTGCAAATGTATTTGGGGCATTCAGAGCTCTCTGACACCAATTTTGGCCCACCAACATTTTCTGGACTTTAGAGGTTCTAGGATGCCTGTAAACCCCTTTTTCGGGCCTCCAAAGTTTTCAACATTGTTGCAGGCGTAAAATGCATTTTAAGGGATTTTCTGGGCTGCTAACATATTCTGAGCTTCAGGGGTGTAGGATGCATTTTTTGTGCCAAAAATATTTTTGGGAATTTCAGTGGTCTAGGATGCGGGTTAATGCCCCTTTGAGGCTGCAAATGTTTTTGGGACATTCAGAGCTCTCTGACACAGATTTTGGCCCACCAACATTTTCTGGACTTTAGGGGGTCTAGGATGCCTCTAAACCCCTTTTTTCCACCTCCAAAGTTTTCAACATTTTTGCAAGCCTAAGATGCACTTTAAGGGATTTTTTGGCTGCTAACATGTTCAGAACTTTCAGGGGTGTAGGATGCATTTTTCATGCCAAAGATATTTTGGAGAATTTCAGTGGTCTAGGATGCGGCTTAATGCCCCTTTCAGGCTGCACATGTTTTTGGGACATTCAGAGCTCTCTGACACCGATTTTGGCCCACCAACATTTTCTGGACTTTAGGGGGTCTAGGATGCCTGTAAACCTCTTTTTTCGGCCTCCAAAGGTTTCAACATTTTTGCAGGCCTAAAATGCATTTTAAGGCCTTTTCTGGGCTGCTAACATATTCTGAGCTTCAGGGGTGTAGGATGCATTTTTCGTGTAAAAAATATTTTTGGGAATTTCAGTGGTCTAGGATGCGGGTTAATACCCCTTTCAGGCTGCAAATGTTTTTGGGAATTCAGGGCTCTCTGACACCATTTTTGAGCCACAATCATTTTCTAGACTTTAGGGGGTCTAGGATGCCTGTACCCTCTTTTTTGGGCCTCCAAAGTTTTCAACATTTTTGCAGACCTAAAATGCAGTTTAACTCCTTTTTTGGGGTGCTAACATATTCTGAGCTTCAGGGGTATAGGTTGCATTTTTCATGCCAAAAATATTTTGGGGAATTTCAGTGGTCTAGGATGCGGCTTAATGCCCCTTTCAGGCTGCAAATGTATTTGGGGCATTCAGAGCTCTCTGACACCGATTTTGGCCCACCAACATTTTCTGGACTTTAGGGGGTCTAGGAAGCCTGTAAACCCCTTTTTTGGTCCTTCAAAGTTTTCAACATTTTTGCAGGCCTAAAATGCGTTTTAAGGCATTTTTGGGCTGCTAACATTTTCAGAACTTTCAGGGGTGTAGTATGCATTTTTTGTGCCAAAAATATTTTTGGGAATTTCAGTGGTCTAGGATGCGGGTTAATGCCCCTTTGAGGCTGCAAATGTTTTTGGGACATTCAGGGCTCTCTGACACCATTTTTGGGCCACCAACATTTTCTGGACTTTAGGAGGTCTAGGATGCCTGTAAACCCCTTTTTTTCGGCCTCCAAAGTTTTCAACATTTTTGCAGACCTAAAATGCATTTTAAGGCCTTTTTTGGGCTGCTAACATATTCTGAGCTTCAGGGGTATAGGTTGCATTTTTCATGCCAAAAATATTTTGGGGAATTTCAGTGGTCTAGGATGCGGCTTAATGCCCCTTTCAGGCTGCAAATGTATTTGGGGCATTCAGAGCTCTCTGACACCAATTTTGGCCCACCAACATTTTCTGGACTTTAGAGGTTCTAGGATGCCTGTAAACCCCTTTTTTGGGCCTCCAAAATTTTCAACATTTTGCAGGCGTAAAATGCATTTTAAGGCCTTTTTTGGGCTGCTAACATATTCTGAGCTTCAGGGGTATAGGTTGCATTTTTCATGCCAAAAATATTTTGGGGAATTTCAGTGGTCTAGGATGCGGCTTAATGCCCCTTTCAGGCTGCAAATGTATTTGGGGCATTCAGGGCTCTCTGACACCATTTTTGGGCCACCAACATTTTCTGGACTTTAGGAGGTCTAGGATGCCTGTAAACCCCTTTTTTGGGCCTCCAAAGTTTTCAACATTATTGCAGGCCTAAAATGCATTTTAAGGCCTTTTTTGGGCTGCTAACATATTCTGAGCTTTCAGGGGTGTAGGATGCATGTTTTGTGTCAAAACTATTTTTAGGAATTTCAGTGGTCTGGGATGTGGGTTAGTGCCACTTTCAGGCTGCAAATGTTTTTGGGACATTCAGAGCTCTCTGACACCGATTTTGGCCCACCAACATTTTCTGGACTTTAGGGGGTCTAGGATGCCTGTAAACCCCTTTTTTTGGCCTCCAAAGTGTTCAACATTTGTGCAGGGCTAAGAAGCATTTTAAGTCCTTTTTTTGAGCTGCCAACATTTTCTGATCTTTCAGGGTTGTAGGATGCATTTTTTGTGGCAAAAATGTTTTGGGGAATTTCAGTGGTCTAGGATTCGCCTTAATGCCCCTTTCAGGCTGCAAATCTGTTTGGGACATTCAGAGCTCTCTGACACTGTTTTTGGGCCACAAACATTTTCTGGACTTTAGGGGGTCTAGGATGCCTGTAAACCCCTTTTTTGGGCCTCCAAAGTTTTCAACATTTTTGCAGGCGTAAAATGCATTTTAAGGGCTTTTCTGGGCTGCTAACATATTCTGAGCTTCAGGGGTGTAGGATGCATTTTTTGTGCCAAAAATATTTTTGGGAATTTCAGTGGTCTAGGATGCGGGTTAATGCCCCTTTGAGGCTGCAAATGTTTTTGGGACATTCAGAGCTCTCTGACACCGATTTTGGCCCACCAACATTTTCTGGACTTTAGGGGGTCTAGGATGCCTGTAAACCCCTTTTTTCGGCCTCCAAAGGTTTCAACATTTTTGCAGGCCTAAAATGCATTTTAAGGCCTTTTTTGGTCTGCTAACATATTCTGAGCTTCAGGGGTATAGGTTGCATTTTTCATGCCAAAAATATTTTGGGGAATTTCAGTGGTCTAGGATGCGGGTTAATACCCCTTTCAGGCTGCAAATGTTTTTGGGAATTCAGGGCTCTCTGACACCATTTTTGAGCCACAATCATTTTCTGGACTTTAGGGGGTCTAGGATGCCTGTACCCTCTTTTTTGGGCCTCCAAAGTTTTCAACATTTTTGCAGACCTAAAATGCATTTTAACTCCTTTTTTGGGGAGCTAACATATTCTGAGCTTCAGGGGTATAGGTTGCATTTTTCATGCCAAAAATATTTTGGGGAATTTCAGTGGTCTAGGATTCGACTTAATGCCCCCTTCAGGCTGCAAATCTGTTTGGGACATTCAGAGCTCTCTGACACTGTTTTTGGGCCACAAACATTTTCTGGACTTTAGGGGGTCTAGGATGCCTGTAAACCCCTTTTTTGGGCCTCCAAAGTTTCCAATATTTTTGCAGGCCTAAAATGCATTTTAAGGCCTTTTTCCGGCTGCTAACATATTCTGAGCTTTCAGGGGTGTAGGATGCATTTTTGTGTCAAAACTATTTTTAGGAATCTCAGTGGTCTGGGATGTGGGTTAGTGCCACTTTCAGGCTGCAAATGTTTTTGGGACATTCAGAGCTCTCTGACACTGTTTTTGGGCCACAAACATTTTCTGGACTTTAGGGGGTCTAGGATGCCTGTAAACCCCTTTTTCGGGCCTCCAAAGTTTTCAACATTTTTGCAGGTGTAAAATGCATTTTAAGGGCTTTTCTGGGCTGCTAACATATTCTGAGCTTCAGGGGTGTAGGATGCATTTTTTGTGCAAAAAATATTTTTGGGAATTTCAGTGGTCTAGGATGCGGGTTAATGCCCCTTTGAGGCTGCAAATGTTTTTGGGACATTCAGAGCTCTCTGACACAGATTTTGGCCCACCAACATTTTCTGGACTTTAGGGGGTCGAGGATGCCTCTAAACCCCTTTTTTCCACCTCCAAAGTTTTCAACATTTTTGCAAGCCTAAGATGCACTTTAAGGGATTTTTTGGTTGCTAACATTTTCAGAACTTTCAGGGGTGTAGGATGCATTTTTCATGCCAAAGATATTTTGGAGAATTTCAGTGGTCTAGGATGCGGCTTAATGCCCCTTTCAGGCTGCAAATGTTTTTGGGACATTCAGAGCTCTCTGACACCGATTTTGGCCCACCAACATTTTCTGGACTTTGGGGGGTCTAGGATGCCTGTAAACCCCTTTTTTTGGCCTCCAAAGTTTTCAACATTTGTGCAGGCCTAAGAAGCATTTTAAGTCCTTTTTTTGAGCTGCCAACATTTTCTGATCTTTCAGGGTTGTAGGATGCATTTTTTGTGCCAAAAATATTTTTGGGAATTTCAGTGGTCTAGGATGCGGGTTAATGCCCCTTTGAGGCTGCAAATGTTTTTGGGACATTCAGAGCTCTCTGACACAGATTTTGGCCCACCAACATTTTCTGGACTTTAGGGGGTCGAGGATGCCTCTAAACCCCTTTTTTCCACCTCCAAAGTTTTCAACATTTGTGCAGGCCTAAAATGCATTTTAAGGCCTTTTTTGGGCTGCTAACATATTCTGAGCTTTCAGGGGTGTAGGATGCATTTTTCATGCCAAAAATATTTTTGGGAATTTCAGTGGTCTAGGATGCGGGTTAATGCCCCTTTCAGGCTGCACATGTTTTTGGGACATTCAGGGCTCTCTGACACCATTTTTGGGCCACCAACATTTCCTGGACTTTAGGGGGTCTAGGATGCCTGTAAACCCCTTTTTTCGGCCTCCAAAGTTTTCAACATTTTTGCAGGCCTAAAATGCATTTTAAGGCCTTTTTTGGGCTGCTAACATATTCTGAGCTTTCAGGGGTGTAGGATGCATTTTTCATGCCAAAAATATTTTGGGGAATTTCAGTGGTCTAGGATGCGACTTAATGCCCCTTTCAGGCTGCAAATCTGTTTGGGACATTCAGAGCTCTCTGACACTGTTTTTGGGCCACCAACATTTTCTGGACTTTAGGGGGTCTAGGATGTCTGTAAACCCCTTTTTTGGGCCTCCAAAGTTTTCAACATTTTTGCAGGCCTAAAATGCATTTTAAGGCATTTTTTGGGCTGCTAACATATTCTGAGCTTAAGGGTTGTAGGATGCATTTTTTGTGCCAAAACTATTTTTAGGAATTTCAGTGGTCTGGGATGTGGGTTAGTGCCACTTTCAGGCTGCAAATGTTTTTGGGACATTCAGAGCTCTCTGACACCGATTTTGGCCCACCAACATTTTCTGGACTTTGGGGGGTCTAGGATGCCTGTAAACCCCTTTTTTTGGCCTCCAAAGTTTTCAACATTTGTGCAGGCCTAAGAAGCATTTTAAGTCCTTTTTTTGAGCTGCCAACATTTTCTGATCTTTTAGGGTTGTAGGATGCATTTTTTGTGCCAAAAATATTTTTGGGAATTTCAGTGGTCTAGGATGCGGGTTAATGCCCCTTTGAGGCTGCAAATGTTTTTGGGACATTCAGAGCTCTCTGACACAGATTTTGGCCCACCAACATTTTCTGGACTTTAGGGGGTCGAGGATGCCTCTAAACCCCTTTTTTCCACCTCCAAAGTTTTCAACATTTTTGCAACCCTAAGATGCACTTTAAGGGATTTTTTGGTTGCTAACATTTTCAGAACTTTCAGGGGTGTAGGATGCATTTTTCATGCCAAAGATATTTTGGAGAATTTCAGTGGTCTAGGATGCGGCTTAATGCCCCTTTCAGGCTGCAAATGTTTTTGGGACATTCAGAGCTCTCTGACACCGATTTTGGCCCACCAACATTTTCTGGACCCTAGGGGGTCTAGGATGCCTGTAAACCCCTTTTTTCGGCCTCCAAAGGTTTCAACATTTTTACAGGCCTAAAATGCATTTTAAGGCCTTTTTTGGGCTGCTAACATATTCTGAGCTTCAGGGGTGTAGGATGCATTTTTCGTGCAAAAAATATTTTTGGGATTTTCAGTGGTCTAGGATGCGGGTTAATGCCCCTTTCAGGCTGCAAATGTTTTTGGGAATTCAGGGCTCTCTGACACCATTTTTGAGCCACAATCATTTTCTGGACTTTAGGGGTTCTCGGATGCCTGTACCCCCTTTTTTGGGCCTCCAAAGCTTTCAACATTTTTGCAGGCCTAAAATGCATTTTAAGGCCTTTTTTCGGCTGCTAACATATTCTGAGCTTCACGGGTATAGGTTGCATTTTTCATGCCAAAAATATTTTGGGGAATTTCAGTGGTCTAGGATGCGGCTTAATGCCCCTTTCAGGCTGCAAATGTATTTGGGGCATTCAGAGCTCTCTGACACCATTTTTGGGCCACCAACATTTTCTGGACTTTAGGGGGTCTAGGATGCCTGTAAACCCCTTTTTTGGTCCTTCAAAGTTTTCAACATTTTTGCAGGCCTAAAATGCATTTTAAGGCCTTTTTTTGAGATGCCAACATTTTCTGATCTTTCAGGGTTGTAGGATGCATTTTTTGTGCCAAAATTATTTTTAGGAATTTCAGTGGTCTGGGATGTGCGTTAGTGCCACTTTCAGGCTGCAAATGTTTTTGGGACATTCAGAGCTCTCTGACACCGATTTTGGCCCACCAACATTTTCTGGACTTTAGGGGGTCTAGGATGCTTGTAAACCCCTTTTTTTGGCCTCCAAAGTGTTCAACATTTGTGCAGGCCTAAGAAGCGTTTTAAGTCCTTTTTTTTAGCTGCCAACATTTTCTGATCTTTCAGGGTTGTAGGATGCATTTTTTGTGGCAAAAATGTTTTGGGGAATTTCAGTGGTCCAGGATTCGATTTAATGCCTCCTTCAGGCTGCAAATCTGTTTGGGACATTCAGAGCTCTCTGACACTGTTTTTGGGCCACAAACATTTTCTGGACTTTAGGGGGTCTAGGATGCATGTAAACCCCTTTTTTGGGCCTCCAAAGTTTTCAACATTTTTGCAGGCGTAAAATGCATTTTAAGGCCTTTTTTGGGCTGCTAACATATTCTGAGCTTCAGGGGTGTAGGATGTATTTTTTGTGCCAAAAATATTTTTGGGAATTTCAGTGGTCTAGGATGCGGGTTAATGCCTCTTTCAGGCTGCAAATGTTTTTGGGACATTCAGAGCTCTCTGACACAGATTTTGGCCCACCAACATTTTCTGGACTTTAGGGGGTCTAGGATGCCTCTAAACCCCTTTTTTCCACCTCCAAAGTTTTCAACATTTTTGCAAGCCTAAGATGCACTTTAAGGCATTTTTGGGCTGCTAACATTTTCAGAACTTTCAGGGGTGTAGTATGCATTTTTTGTGCCAAAAATATTTTTGGGAATTTCAGTGGTCTAGGATGCGGCTTAATGCCCGTTTCACTCTGCAAATGTTTTTGGGAGTTTCAGGGCTCTCTGACACCGATTTTGGCCCACCAACATTTTCTGGACTTTAGGGGGTCTAGGATGCCTGTAAACCCCTTTTTTGGGCCTCCAAAGTTTTCAACATTTTTGCAGGCCTAAAATGCATTTTAAGGCCTTTTTTGGGCTGCTGACATATTCTGAGCTTTCAGGGGTGTAGGATGCATTTTTCATGCCAAAAATATTTTTGGGAATTTCAGTGGTCTAGGATGTAGGTTAATGCCCCTTTCAGGATGCAAATGTTTTTGGGACATTCAGGGCTCTCTGACACCATTTTTGGGCCACCAACATTTTCTGGACTTTAGGGGGTCTAGGATGCCTGTAAACCCCTTTTTTGGGCCTCCAAAGTTTTCAACATTTTTGCAGGCCTAAAATGCATTTTAAGGCCTTTTTTGGGCTGCTAACATATTCTGAGCTTTCAGGGGTGTAGGATGCATTTTTCGTGCAAAAAATATTTTTGGGATTTTCAGTGGTCTAGGATGCGGGTTAATGCCCCTTTCAGGCTGCAAATGTTTTTGGGAATTCAGGGCTCTCTGACACCATTTTTGAGCCACAATCATTTTCTGGACTTTAGGGGGTCTCGGATGCCTATACCCCCTTTTTTGGGCCTCCAAAGTTTTCAACATTTTTGCAGGCCTAAAATGAATTTTAAGGCCTTTTTTGGGCTGCTGACATATTCTGAGCTTCAGCGGTATAGGTTGCATTTTTCATGCCAAAAATATTTTGGGGAATTTCAGTGGTCTAGGATGCGGCTTAATGCCCCTTTCAGGCTGCAAATGTATTTGGGGCATTCAGAGCTCTCTGACACCATTTTTGGGCCACCAACATTTTCTGGACTTTAGGGGGTCTAGAATGCCTGTAAACCCCTTTTTTGGGCCTCCACAGTTTTCAGCATTTTTGCAAGCCTAAAATGCATTTTAAGGCCTTTTTTGGGCTGCTAACATATTCTGAGCTTTCAGGGGTGTAGGATGCATTTTTCATGCCAAAAATATTTTGGGGAATTTCAGTGGTCTAGGATGTGGCTTAATGCCCCTTTCAGGCTGCAAATGTATTTGGGGCATTTAGAGCTCTCTGACACCGATTTTGGCCCACCAACATTTTCTGGACCTTAGGGGGTCTAGGATGCCTGTAAACCCCTTTTTTGGTCCTTCAAAGTTTTCAACATTTTTGCAGGCCTAAAATGCATTTTAAGGCCTTTTTTTGAGATGCCAACATTTTCTGATCTTTCAGGGTTGTAGGATGCATTTTTTGTGCCAAAACTATTTTTAGGAATTTCAGTGGTCTGGGATGTGGGTTAGTGCCACTTTCAGGCTGCAAATGTTTTTGGGACATTCAGAGCTCTCTGACACCGATTTTGGCCCACCAACATTTTCTGGACTTTAGGGGGTCTAGGATGCTTGTAAACCCCTTTTTTTGGCCTCCAAAGTGTTCAACATTTGTGCAGGCCTAAGAAGCATTTTAATTCCTTTTTTTGAGCTGCCAACATTTTCTGATCTTTCAGGGTTGTAGGATGCATTTTTTGTGGCAAAAATGTTTTGGGGAATTTCAGTGGTCCAGGATTCGACTTAATGCCCCCTTCAGGCTGCAAATCTGTTTGGGACATTCAGAGCTCTCTGACACTGTTTTTGGGCCACAAACATTTTCTGGACTTTAGGGGGTCTAGGATGCCTGTAAACCCCCTTTTTGGGCCTCCAAAGTTTTCAACATTTTTGCAGGCGTAAAATGCATTTTAAGGCATTTTTTGGGCTGCTAACATATTCTGAGCTTCAGGGGTGTAGGATGCATTTTTTGTGCCAAAAATATTTTTGGGAATTTCAGTGGTCTAGGATGCGGGTTAATGCCCCTTTCAGGCTGAAAATGTTTTTGGGACATTCAGAGCTCTCTGACACAGATTTTGGCCCACCAACATTTTCTGACTTTAGGGGGTCTAGGATGCCTCTAAACCCCTTTTTTCCACCTCCAAAGTTTTCAACATTTTTGCAAGCCTAAGATGCACTTTAAGGCATTTTTGGGCTGCTAACATTTTCAGAACTTTCAGGGGTGTAGTATGCATTTTATGTGCCAAAAATATTTTTGGGAATTTCAGTGGTCTAGGATGCGGCATAATGCGCGTTTCACTCTGCAAATGTTTTTGGGACATTCAGGGCTCTCTGACACCGATTTTGGCCCACCAACATAATCTGGACTTTAGGGGGTCTAGGATGCCTGTAAACCCCTTTTTTGGGCCTCCAAAGTTTTCAACATTTTTGCAGGCCTAAAATGCATTTTAAGGCCTTTTTTGGACTGCTAACATATTCTGAGCCTTAGTGGTGACGGATGCATTTTTCGTGCAAAAAATATTTTTGGGAATTTCAGTGGTCTAGGATGCGGGTTAATGCCCCTTTCAGGCTGCACATGTTTTTGGGACATTCAGGGCTCTCTGACACCATTTTTGGGCCACCAACATTTCCTGGACTTTAGGGGGTCTAGGATGCCTGTTAACCCCTTTTTTCGGCCTCCAAAGTTTTCAACATTTTTGCAGGCCTAAAATGCATTTTAAGGCCTTTTTTGGGCTGCTAACATATTCTGAGCTTTCAGGGGTGTAGGATGCATTTTTCATGCCAAAAATATTTTGGGGAATTTCAATGGTCTAGGATGCGTCTTAATGCCCCTTTCAGGCTGCAAATCTGTTTGGGACATTCAGAGCTCTCTGACACTGTTTTTGGGCCACCAACATTTTCTGGACTTTAGGGGGTCTAGGATGTCTGTAAACCCCTTTTTTGGGCCTCCAAAGTTTTCAACATTTTTGCAGGCCTAAAATGCATTTTAAGGCCTTTTTTGGGCTGCTAACATATTCTGAGCTTAAGGGTTGTAGGATGCATTTTTTGTGGCAAAACTATTTTTAGGAATTTCAGTGGTCTGGGATGTGGGTTAGTGCCACTTTCAGGCTGCAAATGTTTTTGGGACATTCAGAGCTCTCTGACACCGATTTTGGCCCACCAACATTTTCTGGACTTTAGGGGGTCTAGGATGCCTGTAAACCCCTTTTTTTGGCCTCCAAAGTTTTCAACATTTGTGCAGGCCTAAGAAGCATTTTAAGTCCGTTTTTTGAGCTGCCAACATTTTCTGATCTTTCAGGGTTGTAGGATGCATTTTTTGTGGCAAAAATGTTTTGGGGAATTTCAGTGGTCTAGGATTCGCCTTAATGCCCCCTTCAGGCTGCAAATCTGTTTGGGACATTCAGAGCTCTCTGACACTGTTTTTGGGCCACAAACTTTTTCTGGACTTTAGGGGGTCTAGGATGCCTGTAAACCCCTTTTTTGGGCCTCCAAAGTTTTCAACATTTTTGCAGGCGTAAAATGCATTTTAAGGGCTTTTTTGGGCTGCTAACATATTCTGAGCTTCAGGGGTGTAGGATGCAGTTTTTGTGCCAAAAATATTTTTGGGAATTTCAGTGGTCTAGGATGCGGGTTAATGCCCCTTTGAGGCTGCAAATGTTTTTGGGACATTCAGAGCTCTCTGACACAGATTTTGGCCCACCAACATTTTCTGGACTTTAGGGGGTCTAAGATGCCTCTAAACCCCTTTTTTCCACCTCCAAAGTTTTCAACATTTTTGCAAGCCTAAGATGCACTTTAAGGGATTTTTTGGTTGCTAACATTTTCAGAACTTTCAGGGGTGTAGGATGCATTTTTCATGCCAAAGATATTTTGGAGAATTTCAGTGGTCTAGGATGCGGCTTAATGCCCCTTTCAGGCTGCAAATGTATTTGGGGCATTCAGAGCTCTCTGACACCATTTTTGGGCCACCAACATTTTCTAGACTTTAGGGGGTCTAGGATGCCTGTAAACCCCTTATTTGGTCCTTCAAAGTTTTCAACATTTTTGCAGGCCTAAAATGCATTTTAAGGCCTTTTTTTGAGATGCCAACATTTTCTGATCTTTCAGGGTTGTAGGATGCATTTTTTGTGCCAAAACTATTTTTAGGAATTTCAGTGGTCTGGGATGTGCGTTAGTGACACTTTCAGGCTGCAAATGTTTTTGGGACATTCAGAGCTCTCTGACACCGATTTTGGCCCACCAACATTTTCTGGACTTTAGGGGGTCTAGGATGCTTGTAAACCCCTTTTTTTGGCCTCCAAAGTGTTCAACATTTGTGCAGGCCTAAGAAGCATTTTAAGTCCTTTTTTTGAGCTGCCAACATTTTCTGATCTTTCAGGGTTGTAGGATGCATTTTTTGTGGCAAAAATGTTTTGGGGAATTTCAGTGGTCCAGGATTCGACTTAATGCCCCCTTCAGGCTGCAAATCTGTTTGGGACATTCAGAGCTCTCTGACACTGTTTTTGGGCCACAAACATTTTCTGGACTTTAGGGGGTCTAGGATGCATGTAAACCCCTTTTTTGGGCCTCCAAAGTTTTCAACATTTTTGCAGGCGTAAAATGCATTTTAAGGCCTTTTTTGGGCTGCTAACATATTCTGAGCTTCAGGGGTGTAGGATGCATTTTTTGTGCCAAAAATATTTTTGGGAATTTCAGTGGTCTAGGATGCGGGTTAATGCCCCTTTCAGGCTGCACATGTTTTTGGGACATTCAGGGCTCTCTGACACCATTTTTGGGCCACCAACATTTTCTGGACTTTAGGGGGTCTAGGATGCCTGTAAACCCCTTTTTTGGGCCTCCAAAGTTTTCAACATTTTTGCAGGCCTAAAATGCATTTTAAGGCCTTTTTTGGGCTGCTAACATATTCTGAGCTTTCAGGGGTGTAGGATGCATTTTTCGTGCAAAAAATATTTTTGGGATTTTCAGTGGTCTAGGATGCGGGTTAATGCCCCTTTCAGGCTGCAAATGTTTTTGGGAATTCAGGGCTCTCTGACACCATTTTTGAGCCACAATCATTTTCTGGACTTTAGGGGGTCTCGGATGCCTGTACCCCCTTTTTTGGGCCTCCAAAGTTTTCAACATTTTTGCAGGCCTAAAATGCATTTTAAGGCCTTTTTTCGGCTGCTAACATATTCTGAGCTTCACGGGTATAGGTTGCATTTTTCATGCCAAAAATATTTTGGGGAATTTCAGTGGTCTAGGATGCGGCTTAATGCCCCTTTCATGCTGCAAATGTTTTTGGGACATTCAGGGCTCTCTGACACCATTTTTGGGCCACCAACATTTTCTGGACTTTAGGGGGTCTAGGATGCCTGTAAACCCCTTTTTTTCGGCCTCCAAAGTTTTCAACATTTTTGCAGACCTAAAATGCATTTTAAGGCCTTTTTTGGGCTGCTAACATATTCTGAGCTTCAGGGGTATAGGTTGCATTTTTCATGCCAAAAATATTTTGGGGAATTTCAGTGGTCTAGGATGCGGCTTAATGCCCCTTTCAGGCTGCAAATGTATTTGGGGCATTCAGAGCTCTCTGACACCGATTTTGGCCCACCAACATTTTCTGGACTTTAGGGGGTCTAGGAAGCCTGTAAACCCCTTTTTTGGTCCTTCAAAGTTTTCAACATTTGTGCAGGCCTAAAATGCGTTTTAAGGCATTTTTGGGCTGCTAACATTTTCAGAACTTTCAGGGGTGTAGTATGCATTTTTTGTGCCAAAAATATTTTTGGGAATTTCAGTGGTCTAGGATGCGGGTTAATGCCCCTTTGAGGCTGCAAATGTTTTTGGGACATTCAGGGCTCTCTGACACCATTTTTGGGCCACCAACATTTTCTGGACTTTAGGGGGTCTAGGATGCCTGTAAACCCCTTTTTTTCGGCCTCCAAAGTTTTCAACATTTTTGCAGACCTAAAATGCATTTTAAGGCCTTTTTTGGGCTGCTAACATATTCTGAGCTTCAGGGGTATAGGTTGCATTTTTCATGCCAAAAATATTTTGGGGAATTTCAGTGGTCTAGGATGCGGCTTAATGCCCCTTTCAGGCTGCAAATGTATTTGGGGCATTCAGAGCTCTCTGACACCAATTTTGGCCCACCAACATTTTCTGGACTTTAGAGGTTCTAGGATGCCTGTAAACCCCTTTTTCGGGCCTCCAAAGTTTTCAACATTGTTGCAGGCGTAAAATGCATTTTAAGGGATTTTCTGGGCTGCTAACATATTCTGAGCTTCAGGGGTGTAGGATGCATTTTTTGTGCCAAAAATATTTTTGGGAATTTCAGTGGTCTAGGATGCGGGTTAATGCCCCTTTGAGGCTGCAAATGTTTTTGGGACATTCAGAGCTCTCTGACACAGATTTTGGCCCACCAACATTTTCTGGACTTTAGGGGGTCTAGGATGCCTCTAAACCCCTTTTTTCCACCTCCAAAGTTTTCAACATTTTTGCAAGCCTAAGATGCACTTTAAGGGATTTTTTGGCTGCTAACATGTTCAGAACTTTCAGGGGTGTAGGATGCATTTTTCATGCCAAAGATATTTTGGAGAATTTCAGTGGTCTAGGATGCGGCTTAATGCCCCTTTCAGGCTGCACATGTTTTTGGGACATTCAGAGCTCTCTGACACCGATTTTGGCCCACCAACATTTTCTGGACTTTAGGGGGTCTAGGATGCCTGTAAACCTCTTTTTTCGGCCTCCAAAGGTTTCAACATTTTTGCAGGCCTAAAATGCATTTTAAGGCCTTTTCTGGGCTGCTAACATATTCTGAGCTTCAGGGGTGTAGGATGCATTTTTCGTGTAAAAAATATTTTTGGGAATTTCAGTGGTCTAGGATGCGGGTTAATACCCCTTTCAGGCTGCAAATGTTTTTGGGAATTCAGGGCTCTCTGACACCATTTTTGAGCCACAATCATTTTCTAGACTTTAGGGGGTCTAGGATGCCTGTACCCTCTTTTTTGGGCCTCCAAAGTTTTCAACATTTTTGCAGACCTAAAATGCAGTTTAACTCCTTTTTTGGGGTGCTAACATATTCTGAGCTTCAGGGGTATAGGTTGCATTTTTCATGCCAAAAATATTTTGGGGAATTTCAGTGGTCTAGGATGCGGCTTAATGCCCCTTTCAGGCTGCAAATGTATTTGGGGCATTCAGAGCTCTCTGACACCGATTTTGGCCCACCAACATTTTCTGGACTTTAGGGGGTCTAGGAAGCCTGTAAACCCCTTTTTTGGTCCTTCAAAGTTTTCAACATTTTTGCAGGCCTAAAATGCGTTTTAAGGCATTTTTGGGCTGCTAACATTTTCAGAACTTTCAGGGGTGTAGTATGCATTTTTTGTGCCAAAAATATTTTTGGGAATTTCAGTGGTCTAGGATGCGGGTTAATGCCCCTTTGAGGCTGCAAATGTTTTTGGGACATTCAGGGCTCTCTGACACCATTTTTGGGCCACCAACATTTTCTGGACTTTAGGAGGTCTAGGATGCCTGTAAACCCCTTTTTTTCGGCCTCCAAAGTTTTCAACATTTTTGCAGACCTAAAATGCATTTTAAGGCCTTTTTTGGGCTGCTAACATATTCTGAGCTTCAGGGGTATAGGTTGCATTTTTCATGCCAAAAATATTTTGGGGAATTTCAGTGGTCTAGGATGCGGCTTAATGCCCCTTTCAGGCTGCAAATGTATTTGGGGCATTCAGAGCTCTCTGACACCAATTTTGGCCCACCAACATTTTCTGGACTTTAGAGGTTCTAGGATGCCTGTAAACCCCTTTTTTGGGCCTCCAAAATTTTCAACATTTTGCAGGCGTAAAATGCATTTTAAGGCCTTTTTTGGGCTGCTAACATATTCTGAGCTTCAGGGGTATAGGTTGCATTTTTCATGCCAAAAATATTTTGGGGAATTTCAGTGGTCTAGGATGCGGCTTAATGCCCCTTTCAGGCTGCAAATGTATTTGGGGCATTCAGGGCTCTCTGACACCATTTTTGGGCCACCAACATTTTCTGGACTTTAGGAGGTCTAGGATGCCTGTAAACCCCTTTTTTGGGCCTCCAAAGTTTTCAACATTATTGCAGGCCTAAAATGCATTTTAAGGCCTTTTTTGGGCTGCTAACATATTCTGAGCTTTCAGGGGTGTAGGATGCATGTTTTGTGTCAAAACTATTTTTAGGAATTTCAGTGGTCTGGGATGTGGGTTAGTGCCACTTTCAGGCTGCAAATGTTTTTGGGACATTCAGAGCTCTCTGACACCGATTTTGGCCCACCAACATTTTCTGGACTTTAGGGGGTCTAGGATGCCTGTAAACCCCTTTTTTTGGCCTCCAAAGTGTTCAACATTTGTGCAGGGCTAAGAAGCATTTTAAGTCCTTTTTTTGAGCTGCCAACATTTTCTGATCTTTCAGGGTTGTAGGATGCATTTTTTGTGGCAAAAATGTTTTGGGGAATTTCAGTGGTCTAGGATTCGCCTTAATGCCCCTTTCAGGCTGCAAATCTGTTTGGGACATTCAGAGCTCTCTGACACTGTTTTTGGGCCACAAACATTTTCTGGACTTTAGGGGGTCTAGGATGCCTGTAAACCCCTTTTTTGGGCCTCCAAAGTTTTCAACATTTTTGCAGGCGTAAAATGCATTTTAAGGGCTTTTCTGGGCTGCTAACATATTCTGAGCTTCAGGGGTGTAGGATGCATTTTTTGTGCCAAAAATATTTTTGGGAATTTCAGTGGTCTAGGATGCGGGTTAATGCCCCTTTGAGGCTGCAAATGTTTTTGGGACATTCAGAGCTCTCTGACACCGATTTTGGCCCACCAACATTTTCTGGACTTTAGGGGGTCTAGGATGCCTGTAAACCCCTTTTTTCGGCCTCCAAAGGTTTCAACATTTTTGCAGGCCTAAAATGCATTTTAAGGCCTTTTTTGGTCTGCTAACATATTCTGAGCTTCAGGGGTATAGGTTGCATTTTTCATGCCAAAAATATTTTGGGGAATTTCAGTGGTCTAGGATGCGGGTTAATACCCCTTTCAGGCTGCAAATGTTTTTGGGAATTCAGGGCTCTCTGACACCATTTTTGAGCCACAATCATTTTCTGGACTTTAGGGGGTCTAGGATGCCTGTACCCTCTTTTTTGGGCCTCCAAAGTTTTCAACATTTTTGCAGACCTAAAATGCATTTTAACTCCTTTTTTGGGGAGCTAACATATTCTGAGCTTCAGGGGTATAGGTTGCATTTTTCATGCCAAAAATATTTTGGGGAATTTCAGTGGTCTAGGATTCGACTTAATGCCCCCTTCAGGCTGCAAATCTGTTTGGGACATTCAGAGCTCTCTGACACTGTTTTTGGGCCACAAACATTTTCTGGACTTTAGGGGGTCTAGGATGCCTGTAAACCCCTTTTTTGGGCCTCCAAAGTTTCCAATATTTTTGCAGGCCTAAAATGCATTTTAAGGCCTTTTTCCGGCTGCTAACATATTCTGAGCTTTCAGGGGTGTAGGATGCATTTTTGTGTCAAAACTATTTTTAGGAATCTCAGTGGTCTGGGATGTGGGTTAGTGCCACTTTCAGGCTGCAAATGTTTTTGGGACATTCAGAGCTCTCTGACACTGTTTTTGGGCCACAAACATTTTCTGGACTTTAGGGGGTCTAGGATGCCTGTAAACCCCTTTTTCGGGCCTCCAAAGTTTTCAACATTTTTGCAGGTGTAAAATGCATTTTAAGGGCTTTTCTGGGCTGCTAACATATTCTGAGCTTCAGGGGTGTAGGATGCATTTTTTGTGCAAAAAATATTTTTGGGAATTTCAGTGGTCTAGGATGCGGGTTAATGCCCCTTTGAGGCTGCAAATGTTTTTGGGACATTCAGAGCTCTCTGACACAGATTTTGGCCCACCAACATTTTCTGGACTTTAGGGGGTCGAGGATGCCTCTAAACCCCTTTTTTCCACCTCCAAAGTTTTCAACATTTTTGCAAGCCTAAGATGCACTTTAAGGGATTTTTTGGTTGCTAACATTTTCAGAACTTTCAGGGGTGTAGGATGCATTTTTCATGCCAAAGATATTTTGGAGAATTTCAGTGGTCTAGGATGCGGCTTAATGCCCCTTTCAGGCTGCAAATGTTTTTGGGACATTCAGAGCTCTCTGACACCGATTTTGGCCCACCAACATTTTCTGGACTTTGGGGGGTCTAGGATGCCTGTAAACCCCTTTTTTTGGCCTCCAAAGTTTTCAACATTTGTGCAGGCCTAAGAAGCATTTTAAGTCCTTTTTTTGAGCTGCCAACATTTTCTGATCTTTCAGGGTTGTAGGATGCATTTTTTGTGCCAAAAATATTTTTGGGAATTTCAGTGGTCTAGGATGCGGGTTAATGCCCCTTTGAGGCTGCAAATGTTTTTGGGACATTCAGAGCTCTCTGACACAGATTTTGGCCCACCAACATTTTCTGGACTTTAGGGGGTCGAGGATGCCTCTAAACCCCTTTTTTCCACCTCCAAAGTTTTCAACATTTGTGCAGGCCTAAAATGCATTTTAAGGCCTTTTTTGGGCTGCTAACATATTCTGAGCTTTCAGGGGTGTAGGATGCATTTTTCATGCCAAAAATATTTTTGGGAATTTCAGTGGTCTAGGATGCGGGTTAATGCCCCTTTCAGGCTGCACATGTTTTTGGGACATTCAGGGCTCTCTGACACCATTTTTGGGCCACCAACATTTCCTGGACTTTAGGGGGTCTAGGATGCCTGTAAACCCCTTTTTTCGGCCTCCAAAGTTTTCAACATTTTTGCAGGCCTAAAATGCATTTTAAGGCCTTTTTTGGGCTGCTAACATATTCTGAGCTTTCAGGGGTGTAGGATGCATTTTTCATGCCAAAAATATTTTGGGGAATTTCAGTGGTCTAGGATGCGACTTAATGCCCCTTTCAGGCTGCAAATCTGTTTGGGACATTCAGAGCTCTCTGACACTGTTTTTGGGCCACCAACATTTTCTGGACTTTAGGGGGTCTAGGATGTCTGTAAACCCCTTTTTTGGGCCTCCAAAGTTTTCAACATTTTTGCAGGCCTAAAATGCATTTTAAGGCATTTTTTGGGCTGCTAACATATTCTGAGCTTAAGGGTTGTAGGATGCATTTTTTGTGCCAAAACTATTTTTAGGAATTTCAGTGGTCTGGGATGTGGGTTAGTGCCACTTTCAGGCTGCAAATGTTTTTGGGACATTCAGAGCTCTCTGACACCGATTTTGGCCCACCAACATTTTCTGGACTTTGGGGGGTCTAGGATGCCTGTAAACCCCTTTTTTTGGCCTCCAAAGTTTTCAACATTTGTGCAGGCCTAAGAAGCATTTTAAGTCCTTTTTTTGAGCTGCCAACATTTTCTGATCTTTTAGGGTTGTAGGATGCATTTTTTGTGCCAAAAATATTTTTGGGAATTTCAGTGGTCTAGGATGCGGGTTAATGCCCCTTTGAGGCTGCAAATGTTTTTGGGACATTCAGAGCTCTCTGACACAGATTTTGGCCCACCAACATTTTCTGGACTTTAGGGGGTCGAGGATGCCTCTAAACCCCTTTTTTCCACCTCCAAAGTTTTCAACATTTTTGCAACCCTAAGATGCACTTTAAGGGATTTTTTGGTTGCTAACATTTTCAGAACTTTCAGGGGTGTAGGATGCATTTTTCATGCCAAAGATATTTTGGAGAATTTCAGTGGTCTAGGATGCGGCTTAATGCCCCTTTCAGGCTGCAAATGTTTTTGGGACATTCAGAGCTCTCTGACACCGATTTTGGCCCACCAACATTTTCTGGACCCTAGGGGGTCTAGGATGCCTGTAAACCCCTTTTTTCGGCCTCCAAAGGTTTCAACATTTTTACAGGCCTAAAATGCATTTTAAGGCCTTTTTTGGGCTGCTAACATATTCTGAGCTTCAGGGGTGTAGGATGCATTTTTCGTGCAAAAAATATTTTTGGGATTTTCAGTGGTCTAGGATGCGGGTTAATGCCCCTTTCAGGCTGCAAATGTTTTTGGGAATTCAGGGCTCTCTGACACCATTTTTGAGCCACAATCATTTTCTGGACTTTAGGGGTTCTCGGATGCCTGTACCCCCTTTTTTGGGCCTCCAAAGCTTTCAACATTTTTGCAGGCCTAAAATGCATTTTAAGGCCTTTTTTCGGCTGCTAACATATTCTGAGCTTCACGGGTATAGGTTGCATTTTTCATGCCAAAAATATTTTGGGGAATTTCAGTGGTCTAGGATGCGGCTTAATGCCCCTTTCAGGCTGCAAATGTATTTGGGGCATTCAGAGCTCTCTGACACCATTTTTGGGCCACCAACATTTTCTGGACTTTAGGGGGTCTAGGATGCCTGTAAACCCCTTTTTTGGTCCTTCAAAGTTTTCAACATTTTTGCAGGCCTAAAATGCATTTTAAGGCCTTTTTTTGAGATGCCAACATTTTCTGATCTTTCAGGGTTGTAGGATGCATTTTTTGTGCCAAAATTATTTTTAGGAATTTCAGTGGTCTGGGATGTGCGTTAGTGCCACTTTCAGGCTGCAAATGTTTTTGGGACATTCAGAGCTCTCTGACACCGATTTTGGCCCACCAACATTTTCTGGACTTTAGGGGGTCTAGGATGCTTGTAAACCCCTTTTTTTGGCCTCCAAAGTGTTCAACATTTGTGCAGGCCTAAGAAGCGTTTTAAGTCCTTTTTTTTAGCTGCCAACATTTTCTGATCTTTCAGGGTTGTAGGATGCATTTTTTGTGGCAAAAATGTTTTGGGGAATTTCAGTGGTCCAGGATTCGATTTAATGCCTCCTTCAGGCTGCAAATCTGTTTGGGACATTCAGAGCTCTCTGACACTGTTTTTGGGCCACAAACATTTTCTGGACTTTAGGGGGTCTAGGATGCATGTAAACCCCTTTTTTGGGCCTCCAAAGTTTTCAACATTTTTGCAGGCGTAAAATGCATTTTAAGGCCTTTTTTGGGCTGCTAACATATTCTGAGCTTCAGGGGTGTAGGATGTATTTTTTGTGCCAAAAATATTTTTGGGAATTTCAGTGGTCTAGGATGCGGGTTAATGCCTCTTTCAGGCTGCAAATGTTTTTGGGACATTCAGAGCTCTCTGACACAGATTTTGGCCCACCAACATTTTCTGGACTTTAGGGGGTCTAGGATGCCTCTAAACCCCTTTTTTCCACCTCCAAAGTTTTCAACATTTTTGCAAGCCTAAGA